>NC_051334.1:180418996-181022608 GCF_015220235.1 Choloepus didactylus | reverse complement strand
AAAGAGTGTTTCATTTGCTAAAGAGGTTTCCTCTTTTTGCTTCCCAACTCCAGTTTTTTCTCACCATCTACTGTCCCAACTGCTGTTGAGTTCATTTAACCTCCTCATCAGATTAATCTTCAGTTATCATTTCTCCTCTCTCTGACAATCACTAGTGCCCCCTCATGTGACCAAGCACATCACTGAACAGTTGATTGGCACACTTACCAGGAGTACTCATTTCTAAATCAGATTATATCAGTTCTACTTATTATTAGAGTTACCTAATTTACTTAAATATTATGTAAATCAATAAAATATGAGTTTGAAAGAAAAGAGGTGTTCTTTCTTTTATTAACAAGTTGAGGGCTTTGAGAAGACTCTATAATGATGAGTCATTAAAAAGACGAGTTGCTGTCAAATGTGTACGTGGGGAGAGAAAAGTATAAAAAATTGGGGAAAGTTATAGAACCCTCTAACTAGTCTGAATCCAGCTTGCTACCACAATTCTCTAAGTTACTGCCCCATTTGAAAGAAGCAGGAACTGAAGATGGTAGTCTACACCATTATGAGTGATATATATGCAAGAAGGGCATGAGACTTGATCATATATCCAAAGCAAAGGCCTTAGGTTACATTGCAAGGTTGGCAAATGTGATGATTGATTTTATGTGTCAGCTCGGCTAGGTTGTGGTGTCTGGTTGTGTGGTCCAACACTGGCCTAGTTGTTACTGTGGAGGTATTCCATAGATGGGATTAGCATTTGCAAGCAGTTGACTAAGTAAAGATTACTCTCAGGCATGTGGGTGGGCCTCATCCAATCAGATGGAGGTCTTAACGATTAGAACTGAGGATTTCAGGTATCAGAAGGAATTCTGCCTTGAGACTATACCCTCCACTCTGCCCTACCTCCCTTACAGAGTTGGATTTTAACATCACTCTTCCTGGAATTCCCAGTCTCAGACCTGCCATATGGGATTTGGATTTACCAGTCCCCAAAATCATGTGAGCCAGTTCCCCATAATAAATCATATATATAAATCATATATATATAGGCTCTGATTCTCTGGAGAACCCAGACTAATAAAGCAAATTGATGTGCTTTTGTTTTCTTTAAAATCGTACCACATATGCATGTGCCTTTTAAAAAAAAGAAACATACTGCTCTGTTCCACCAACTTTCAATTAACCAAGTAACTACTTGTCATAACCCAGTTGGGTTAGAGAGCTTGTAATGTCATAACACTTTGCATCTCTTTCCCTCATCCTTTTAACACCTAGTTATTCTCAGTCCATTTGCACAATGAAGTTTAATTTGTTGAAATTAGGAGGAAAATGACTTCAGAAAGACCATGTAACATAGTAGATATATAGAGAAGTCCAGTTAGATGAGGAATTAAAGCAGGGAAGATGAAAAAACAGTCCACTCATTGTTGCCAGGTAATCAAACATCACACTTCTTAAGGTCAAGAATGCACACAGAAGTATGGTAAAAAATATATGGAAGTTTCTGCCCCAAGGACTAGAATAAGTAGTAATAGACAATTTTGTCTTTGATTTGCTACATGAGCTTTGTCAAATTTCTTTCTTTCCTTAATCATAATTTCTGAAATCTTCTCTAACATTCAGTAGATGTAGAAATAAGACATACAAATATAATGTCACTCATCACAGAAATATTGAATTTTACATGAATAGTCCACCTAATATTTTATAACATTATTTGTCAAGACCCAAACCTCTTAAAAGGAGAGGCAAGGCTAGAGAGAAGAATGTAATTGTGGGACATCTGTCTGTGGAAACCAGAAGGAGAAAGCAAAATGTTCTTTGTTCAATCCAGAAAATCTATGTAATGAAGATGGGCCTTATTGTTCAGTGTGAAGAAAGGGAGTAACTTGCTTGGGGAAGAGAAGAGAGGGATAGTGTATTTTTCATATGCAATAAGGAAACAATGATTTATTTGTTTGTTTTAAATGAAGATAATAAACAAGTATTCTTGTTTTTCCTCCCAGCAGTGGTAGGCAAAGTGCATTAAGAGTCATGGAAAAATGGGATCATTTGACAAGCAAAGAATATATTTTCATGGAATGTGCCTTTGAAGGTTTGTTTTTCCCCACACTGGAAGTCTATTCAGAACAGAAAACAGAATGGGGTGGGGGAGAAATATTTCTAAATGTAATTCTGGACACACCTAAAATTCGACTAATTATTAATCATGAAACAGACTGTAAAATAGTCATATTAGATGGGAACTTTTCTTTAGAGAAAAATGAAATTAAAGTTTAAGCAGTGTCTGGAGTGGATCTCAACACTTTTTATATATGGGAATGTCAATGCAATGAGCCCTGGAGAGCAGACTGATTATGGGTTAAAAATAACCACATTCTTGGTTTTGAAGTGTACTACTGAATTCTTGTTTGACAATAAACTATTACTATATTGCCATGTTTAATCGAAACATATTGCTATGGCCTCATAGGTAAACTTCCACAAATTATATAATCTTTCCCAGTGATATAATTGGACAAGGACAACATGGATTCCAGTTGGAACAAGAAAACAGGAAGCAGATTTTAGGGGCCCCATTAAAGACAGTCCTACTTGTACATTTTACCATCATAGTCCTAATATCACCACTGTGCAAATGTCCACACCAACAGTTATTCTCAAGACACAGATGATAGTTGATATATTTCAAAAAATATTGGATACAAAAAATGTGGTATAATAAAGGAATTTTGACAGTCCCTTAAAATCTATTATAACTGGATGTGGTTGACTTGATATTTATTACTAGTTTCAGAATCCTGGTAGGTTTTTTGTCCCTATCATCCGTTACCTAATATATACTCAGGTGCAGGCACAAAACAGCCCATTTATTTATATCCTACCTCATTTTTTTTCTACTTCATTATCTTGTATAATAATGTTGTTTAAGTGGCAAAATTGTCTCAGGTTTTAGACCTCTACTGGCCTCAGAGAAGGGATAGGAAACAGTATAGTATTGTGGAAAGATTCCCAGAATTACAGTCAATAAAACTGGGTCTGAAGGTCAAAGCTCCATTTACTAGATATGGACAATCACATCCCATTTCTGGCCATCAGTTTCCTCTATAAAAATATGCTTATGGGTCAAAGGTATTATTACATGAGAAAGAGTTTCGTAAACTATTGCGGCAGGATAATTTACTGAAATATTTATTTTCATCCTGCCTCTGTGGAACTGAGGAAAAAATGGTAGTTACCTTCCCTAGGCAATCCTCAAAAGCTTTTGTGTTAAGGATCTGGACTTTCCATGCCCCTGGAGGAGCTTAACGTCCTTTCTGTTACTGAGTCAAAACCAAATTGCTTTAAATGAAATGTGGTTTCCTGGACTGGGTCCTGGAACAAAAAAAAAGGACAATAGTGGGAAAGCTGGTGAAATCTGAATAAAGTCTGGAGTTTACTTAATAATGTTAAACCAATATTGGTTTCTTAGTTTTGACAACTTTACCAAGGTAATATAATATATTAACATTAGAGGACACTGGATGAGGGATATATAGGAATTCTTTGTATTATCTTGAAAACTTCTCTGTAAATCTAAGATTATTCCAAAAAGTATAAAGTTTATTTCAAAATTAAAAAGTGGAAGTTATCCTGAAGAAGAAACCCTGACAAGACTTTTATTTGGGGAATATTAGCAGTTAATGGAGCCTGGGACAGGAGTGAGGGTCAGAACTTAATCATGGAGGAGAAAGGGCTCTATTCACAAGGCCTGGGGGAAAGAAGTTGGTTTCTGCAAATATTGGGGATGTGCACCCCAGTAACATGCAGCATCCTAAAATTGACAGAACTCTGATTGACAGGCATGGTAGTTTGAATTATGTACCCCAACAAAAAATATATTCTTAATTCTAATCCATGTTCCTGTGAGTGTGAATTCAAATATAAATAGGACTTTTTGAAGACGGTATCTTAGTTAAGGTGTGGCCTTACTGAATCAGGGTGGGCCTTAATGTGTATTACTGGAGGCCGCATAAAGAGAAGAAACTGGAGGCCGGAAGTCATAGAAAGCCGCAGGGAGGAGCCAGAAGCCGGGAGTCAGCCAAAACCAGAAAAGCAGCCACAGGAAGAGAGAGATCACTGTGCGACATGTGACGCGTGACACGTGATGCCTGACGCGAGGCAGGAAATGCAACTTCAAGGATTGTGGTAAGCTAGCACCTGAATGCTACAGACCTCGAAGAAAATGTTGCCTGGCTGATGCTTCCGTTTCAGACTTCTAGCCTCAGAAACTGTGAGTCAATCCATTCTTGCTCTTTAAGCCAACCCATTGTATGCTATTTTCTATAGCAGCCATGCAAAATAAGACAATAGAATCCTGGGGGAATTGAACATCTATAGCTAATACTTGTGGCCTTGGAATTTGTGGGAAAAGAACCCTCTACCCACCATGGAGGGAATAGCGTTCACAGCCTGTCAATAAACCACACAGGTATTGGGAATACGCACTAAAGCAGTTTACATGTTTTACATCCCCTGTTTTTGCTCACCAAGTAATCCCTCCAATTCTAGGAAAACTCCAGAGAGGTGGGCCTCCAAAAAACAAGATTGAATTTATCACCACAGGATAAAGAAAAGTCATGTAACATGTTCTTGCCCCCTCTCGAGTGTGATGGAATATGTGCATGGCCACTACATTATAAATAATTGAATACATATATAAATACATAAGCATAATTATTTGGGAAGGGTGAGGATTTCTGCTGGGTGAGCTCTCTATTCAGCACAAAGCCATCCACAGGATTAAAAGCACTTCTTGTGAAAATCCATAGCACATACCAATTAATCACCGGTCTTGGCAGTTGCAGACTGGACAATGAAGGTTATATTACATAATAAAAATATGAAGTAAGATGTTATAAATATATAAAATTGAGTGGAATTAAAATTTTAATGGGAAATTAAGTTAAATAATTATTTTCCAAGATAATTTGGACTGTAAGAATATAATGAGTCTTAGTGAATGCATTCTTTTGTCAATTGGTAAATATCAATTTCATATGATACAGCAATAAAAGTGAGTGAAAATGCTTTGAGCCTGAAATTCTGTAACAAACACTTAAAAGAAGAAAAAATCCTACTTGTTTTAATATTCTTAATGCATGTAAATCAATATCTAAGTGACAAACTTATTTCAAAATATACCTAGCATACAACAGCTGGAGGTTAAATGAATCTTTCTAAATAAAATAATAAATTGGCTGTCACCAGGAGCATAAACTTTTATTGTATGAAACATTTTTATTTCATAGTGTAAAATTGGCAACTTTGGTGATTCATTGTTCATGGAACAGCTTGAGATCAGCGCTAAAATGTCGATTATTTTGTTTTAATAGTCTAATCTTTCTAAACCACTTCAGATGTTTCATTATAAGTATAATGGGAGGGCAAAAAAGAGCCTAAATGATTTTTTTTAAAAGAACTGAAGCTTCATTTGCAACATCCTACAGAAATTGAGAAAAATTTGTTTAAAATGTGAAAAAATAATTCATCATGGTTGCATATTTATGATTAATTTAAATATTTTTAACCTTATCTGTTCCATAGAACTGTTATGCTTGAAGACATCTTAAGAGACGTGAACTGTTAATAAGTGAGTACTGGATGAAGAAGAAATTTATTTGTAGGAGTTTCTGAGAAGATTATATATGTCAGATCAATGGAGAATGAATTATAGTGCAGCTCTGTTAGAAGTAGCCCCAGAGGGCGCTCATTTGAAAGAGGTAAGAAGTGTGATTCCAAGTCCAGAGTCAAGGATATGAAACTAAAGATTGAGTTTTGAGGAAATTATTCCAATATTGTTCCTTTCTCTGTATGGGTTTTGAATGTGGATACTCTTCATTTTTAGTTCCTTAAATGATTTGCATTTTTCATTTCCTAGGAACATATATAGCTTTAAATATTTCGTTCATTTTGTCTTCATAACTGTGCTATGATGTAGGCAATGTCTTAGTTATCTATTGCTGTATAAAAAATTACCATAAACTTAGTGGATGAAAACAACTTAAATTTATTATTGCACAGTTTCCATCAGTCCAGAGTCCATACACAGCTTAGCTGGGTTATCTGCTTAGGCTTTTATGACCAGCTGTGTCTTTATCTGGAGACTTGACTACAAACAATTTGTTTCCAAGCCCCTTCCGGTTATTGGCAGAATTGATTTCCTTGAGGCTGTATGACTGTGATCCCAGTTTTCTTGGTAATTGTGGGTAGGGACTGCTCTCAGCTCCTAGGGACTGCTCTCAGGTCCTTGCTGCATGGACCCCTCCATAGGCAGTCTGCGACATGATAGTTTGCTTCTTCAAGGCCAGCAGTGGTATTGCTCTCGATTAGAATCTCTCCCTTCTGCTAAAACAGAGTCTTGAAAAACATAATGTAATCAGTACAATGATTATCCTATTATAGTCACAGAGCCTGCCCATACTCAAGGGGAGGGGATTTTACAAGGCATATATACAAGGGCAGAAAATTTTGGGGGCCATCTTAGAATTCTCCCAACCACAGATACATTTGCAGATAAGGAAACTGAGTCATGGAAGGACTTGATAAATTGCCCATACAGCTAAGCTAGTAAACAGTGAGGCCAGTATTTGAACCCAGGAGACCTACTTCCAGAGTCTACTTGGTAAGCAGTGCAGTATGCTGCTTGTTTTCTGACTTTTCTCCTAGAAGCCTCTTTGGAAACACTCTTCCATGTTGCTATTTATAAATAGATATCAACATGATTATGTGAGGCCTCATTTAAATTTTGGACATGACAAAAACCTTTTACTGGTTCATAAAGATGAAGCTCTCTAATCATGTTTACCCTCACAGACTTGTAGAAAATACTATTGTTGTTGTTGTTACTGTTATTTACAATAAAGAAGTGACAGATAGCTTAACTCTTTACCTTCTGAAAGAACTATATCTACCATTTTACTTGCAGGGCATTGGGTATGCGTGCTGTCTGCCAGCTCACTTAGACACCAGTTAGAAAAAGCATAATGCTTATGAATTCCACTCATGTATGATGGCATGCAAAACAATGCATTTTGTAAAGCAATTGGAAGAGGGAGCCAAAATCCACTTGAGTAGAGCCAAAATATGCCAGAAACAAGAGTCTGCAGTCTGCTAGGGGTGGACAAATACCATCTTTTTTATGTATGAGGAAATAATCTGTATGGTTGAAAGAACTACATTTTTAAATAATGCAACAAAATATGCTTGTCAATGCATATAACAAACAATTGTTGAACAGCTACTATGTAACTCAGGTACTCTCACAGACACTGTTTACTTATAAATCAATAACACAATATTCTACCCTTAAGGAGTTCACTGTGTAGCAGTGAACTGAGAGTTAAATAAATGTTTACAGAGTGTTCTATGACATTTGTTTTAATAAAGATATACATATAGCAATAGCACCATGTAAGAGTGAAGGATTTCCCAGATGTAGGTGAATGCAGGAAAGAGCATCGTAGATGCAGTATTGCTGCTGAGTATCAAATGATGAAGAGGAACTCCTTGGATAGGCAAGACAGGAGGTGGTGCAAGGGACATTTCAAGCTGAAGAAACATGTTTAAGGTCAGGAAAGCATGAAAGAACAAGGAGTGTTAGATGGCTTCAAAAGAGCTTGGATTTGTAAATTGGGAATGCCAATTTAGACTCGAAAGATGGGAATGAAGCAGGTTATTAATGGCCTAGTCTGCCATACTCACGCTTTGAAACTTGATGATGATTTTGATTTCTTAGGAACAGATGGTTTAATGAAGTGTAGGCTTGTTCATTTGGATTAGTACATATGTTAATTTTTGCTGCTTCCAGATGGGTATTTGAGCCAAAATATTTTAAATTTTATTTTTTGATCTCAATACGAATGTAACTGCAGCTTTGCAATCCATGAATTATCATCAGAGACTCCATGAGAGTAGAGATCTTTCTTCTGTTTCCTGATGTATATCAAGTTTCCAGAAGAGGGCCAAGCACATAGTCGTGTCTCGGTAATTATTTGTTGAATAAATTTGGTTACTTTCAATAACATGTTAACAGTAGTTATTCTGGGTGAATTTTATTTTCTTCTTGATAAATTATGTGCAGTATTTTTTCTAAATTCTCTAAAATAAGTATGCATCACTTATTAATGAGAAAAACAGATTTACAAACAATATAAACATTTTAATATACCCATATGATCACAGTCTACTTTTCTATATTTCCCCAATTCTCTATAATGAAGATGTATTGCTTTTATGATGAAAAATATTAAAATGTTACTGTATCAGTCACGGTTGTCCAGAGAAACAGAACCAACAGGAAATGCATGCTATGTATGTGTGTGTATATGCCCTGATGGCACGTTGGGATCCACCAGGGAGCTTTAAAAATATTGGTACCCAAGATCCAGGCCCAAAGATTCTGATTTAATTGGAGTTGGGTGAGCCCTGGACATCAGTATATATATATAAGGATTTCCAGATTCTCATAGTATATAGGCAGTCTTGAGATGCACAGAGCCAGAAGTTCTCTAAGTGCTGCTTCAGGTCTGATGAGCTATGATCTACTTGACTATGTCAATCACACCATAAAAAGAGGCATATATTTCATTTATTTTCTATATTTTGTCTGACGAGTTTCTACATCCTGGCTGGTGTTACTAATTAGCTCCTATAGTTATCATTCTGCAGATCTTAGTATGTTATGTAGACTTTTATTTTCTTCTTCATAGTTGGTCCCTGGCTGGGGACCCTAATAAAGGGACAGAATTTGATTACTCAGATGCCCAAGATTGTCTTCATTTGTTTAGATATACCTGGAGTCCTCTGGTTCTGTAATGAGCATAATCCCTAGTGGGCTAATGTGCTCATTTCTGTAATAGGGGTCTTCCATACATTTGGACTACATAGGCTAACCATAGGATCAACTGAAACACTCATTGAAATGGAGCATATGCTTTCTAGATGAGTCAACTTGACTAACTGTGTTGATGTTGAAGACTGGGAGCAGCCTGGGGTAGGCAGTGCTAGAAGAAAATAAAACAAATTAATTTATTAGGAAGATGCAGTGGCATCAATCTATGCCCCTCCCTTTGCTGCTTTTTTCATCATCTCCCAGAGTGGTGCCCTCTGAAAGCTTTTAGATGATATAACTCCTCATAAGATTTAAAATAGTCAGTCAATGATGGTCTGCCAAAAGAGGCAGCTGTCTAACCAGGGAAGCACTCTATGCAGGAGGGAATTAGGAGCCTTATACTCAACCAAACATCTCCCTTGCCTTTGGAGGAGGGGATGGTGGATGGAGAATTTGACTATTCAAGTGCTGAGGTGAAGTATAATCAGAAACAATCTTTCATTTCACACACACACGCACACACACACATGCACACACATACATATCACAGTCATATGCACTGGGTTTTCAATTTAATTCCATAAAGCACTTAGTGACTATGCACTATGCTAAGTTCTGGGATGATGAGGAAATTAAACAAAACAGAACAAACAACAAAGAGCTATGGTTCTTGCTCTCCCAGAGCTCACTATCTAGGGAAGAAGAAAAACACACAAACTGTGAGAGAGAACAAATATGTGCCAAATGGTATTGTCAAATGGGGAGGTGGTACACTTAGAAGATAATATCCTATGAGGAGAGACACCTAAATCAATTAACAATGCAGTTTCAAATATTTATATTTCAAAGGATGACCAGAATAGTCATGAGGTGAAATCAGAGATGTTGTTTTGCTTGTTGAGTGCTGTAACCTCATTGTCTAGAACAGTATCAGGTATAGGGTAGGTGGCCAGTAAATCGTTGTTTAATAGCTTTTTAATGAATAAGTTAATGGGTAATTTTATACTCTTCCAATGATTTTAAATAGATGATCTCCCCTACAAACAGTATTTATGAGATGAGAATTCATTGTTTTCTTCATTATCTTTCTCATTAGTTATTTTTTTAGCTCAAAAATAGGGTATCTGTTTATTTTGCCACATTGTATGTTTTTCAAATGAAATATATGGTTAGAGATGGAATTTTTTTAGAAAAACAGGTGAAGAGAAACCAAGTTATCCCTTTTCAGCTGGCTGTAAACCTTAAAGTGAAAAATTCCACTTTGTACATCTTAGATATGTATATAGATACAGCAGAGAAGGTTTAAACGTTTGAGTCACCACCTTAAATATCATTTCTAGTGGTCAGTAATCTATGACCCTTGGACTGAATTTGGCCTGTGGCCTATTTTTATACCACCTGAAGCTAAGAATTGGATTTTACAATTTTTAAATGGATTGTTTTAAAAAATGTGACATACAGTATATGGTCTGCAAAGCCTAAAATATTTACAATCTAGCCCTTTACAGAAAAATTTTCAGATCCCTGATTTATGTTTTACAGAATTCAGGCAGCACAATTCAAGTCCATGTTAATGCTCATTTAATCCCATCATGATTGTAGAAACATTATAAAAGGTGCCTTCTGATGTCATTTCTTAGAATTTTTTTTTCTTTCAATTTTTCTTCATCTTCAACATCAAAGTTCATCCTTATCTCCCTTTCCTTAATTGTGTAGAGTTTACAACTTTTCATGTATTAAGGTAGCAATATCTTTTGCATCTCTGACATCTATTTGCTCTGCCCAAATATTTCTCTTTGCTCTTTCATAGGGATAAAATTTAACAGTTGGTTAGGCTCTACTACTAGCTTTTTGGTATGTCTGAGCATAAGATTGACAGTCTATTTTTCCAGCTTTCACTTTTCCTTTAATCATCCTAGCCAAGAGCTCAAACTCTGGATCAAAATATTGGCAAGGTCCACATCAAGGGGCATAGAAATGAACCACCCAGCGATTTTTCCCTTGCAGAAATTTTTCATTGAAAGTCTGAGGTGTTAGATTTATGGACACTTGAGATAAAAATCCTAAACCCCAGATTCTTAGGGAATATGCATCCCTAATCCAACCACTGTAACTATGATATTCATAAGCTTTACTTGATTTGGGGGGAAAAATTCTTATGTCAGTGTGCCTTCGAACATTTTCTTGGGAACAAAAAGAATGGTAGTGCTGGCAGTCTCTACTGCCCACATTGATCAGTCCAGTTAACAACTTGGCCACTCTCTTCCATTCTGGCATTAAGACTTGGCATGGATGACACCATGGAGAATAGAAATCAGCCATCCAGACTTCATCATGTTTTCTTTGTTTAAATAGTTCATTGAAAGTTGAGGGTGTAAGGGAGACCACTGAAGGATTCGTAAGGTCCTCTATGAACTCCATGATCTGTTCAGCAGAGTGATGTCCTTCATATTCATGATCATTGGACTGATTGAATGCCATGTTGTTGGATAAGCCTGAATGTTATACTTGTTACAGAATCTTCCATGAACTCTACAATCTAGCATACCAAACGTAAGCTGACCATAAAGATGATCTGATGCTATTCATAACTCTGGCAATAAAGCTTGACATGGTGGACACCAAGGAGTAAAAAAATCAACAAGCCATGATTCTTTGTCACTGGCAGGAAAATTTTGAGGTACAAGTGTAGTATCATGAGAATTAACACTTTCTTTGGCAAATGCAAGTATATCACACAGAATCTTCTTTCCGTGATGAGTTTCATATTTGGTTCTTTGTCCTTTAAATACTGCTAGACATGGCTGAAAAATATAGAGATTACTACAGATGTCTGGTGCAGAGGGTCAGTCAAACCTTCCAACTTGAATATCTTCATTTTTAAGTAGAGTTTTCCATTTCTTCAACTTAGCATCATTAGAGTTTTCATTTTTTCCAAAATGAAAAAAAATAAGAGCTGTCTATGGTGAGCTAAACGATCCTCTAGTGTATTTGCCAAAAGTAGTTCAAAACCTGGAAGAGTATTCATTATTTCCAAATATATTCCTTTATCATCCAATGAATTAAAAGACAAAATACCACTTTTCCCTTTGTTAGTTTAAGAGGCTCCAGGAGGAAAATAGACAGTAGTAATTGCAATATCCAAACTTTTACAAAGGTTGTCCTGAGTTGCACAGTCCATCCATCCCACATTAACAAGACCATCCAACATGCCGCTGAGTCTGAGTCATGACTGTGAAGTCAAACAGTTTCCTCCATTGGAGCAAAAAGTGATCAGCCAGTCAATACCAGCAGCAAGAGCAGTTTGAATAAAGTTAACAAAATTTCCCGCCCGTAATTCTGTCACTGTGTTTCTAACATGCTGCAAGGCAAAACTCACTAAATTTTCTTTAGATCTGTCACCATGATATTTCACTGCAGCCATTCCAGATCTAAAAATGAAGAGGCTGGGATAACTGTTGACTCCTTTCATTCGGCAAATCATTCTGTCATCTCCACAGTTAACAGCTCCAATTCGAAGTAATCCATTCACTTCTTTAGCAAAGTCTCTCCATGTGGGAGCTAAATCATGGCAGTGTGAACATCCTGGGGAGTAAAAGTTTACAAATCACAGTTCTCCAGAATTAACCGCAGTATCAAATTTTCTTCTACCTAATGTTATGATTTCAAAATCATAACAGTAATAGTTCAAGCTTTCATAGTGGCCTCTTTCTTGATTATCTGTAAGTCCCCTTTCCCCATATTTGTCATACTTTTCCTGGAGCTCTTCATCTTTGAGTAATTAATATGCTTGCATTTTTATCAGGTTGTAACTTCAATGCCAATTTCTTGAAAGCTTGTCTTATTTCTCTACTGCTTGCACTTTTGGATACTCCAAGTAAACTGTAAAAATCCTGATCTGTTCCCACTAAAAGGGCCATATACACTATTAGAAAACAGAGAACGATCCTTTTCAAGTCTCTGACATAATCACCTTTATTTAACCGGACTCTCATTCTTTTCCTTACACCAGTTCTGATTTAAGTGAACATTAAGACACACTGCTGGTTCCAGTTGATACAGGATGCGAGTTTGAGAACATCTGTCCACATTACTCCACGGGTAAATCAAATATCACAAAATTGTCTCCAAAAACATTAATTTCAGTGTCGCGGGGTCACCTCTTGTAGCTACTCTCCCATCCTCAATTCCAGCCAGCCAAGCCCAGGCTGTGTGGGAGGGAGCACGCACTCTCAGATGGCTGGGCTGCCATGCTCAGGGTAGGGGGGACAAGCTGCACCAGCAGAGATGAGCTGAGTGCAGGGCCACCCCAGGTATGCTTCTCCCATGCAGGTTCTCATTAGTCTTTAACGTTGTAAAATTTACATACAATAACATTTACCAATTTTAACCATGTACTTTGATGAGTTCTCATCAACATGTACAGTTGTGTAGCCACCAGAGCATTCGTAATACAAAACATTTTCATCAACCCAGTAAGGTCTCTTTTTCACCTTGTAGCTTTAATCTCCTCCTGGGACCCTCAGCCCCAGCAAACTTTGACCTGCTTTCTGTTCTCTAGTTTTACTTTTTCTTGAATTTCGTGTAAGTGTAAGGAATACATTATGAAGTAATTTGCATTTGAGTTTTTTATTTTAGCATAATAATTTTGATATCCATCCACGTTGCTGCAGACATTAGTAGTTCATTCGTTTTATTGCTCTGTAATAGTTATGTGGATGAAAAACAATGTATTCATCCATTCACTAGTTGATGGACATTTGGATTGTTTCCAATTGGTTCTACTATGAATAGAGCTGCTGTGAACCTTCAGTACAAGTCTTTGTGTGGATCTGTGAAATCATTTATCTTGAGTAAATAGGTAAAAGTAGAACTACTAGATCATGTGGTAAGTGACTGTTTAACATTTTAAGAAAGCACCCAACAGATTTCCAAAGTGGCTCTACCATTTGGAATTTCCACAAGCAGTGTAAAAGAGTTCCAGTTGTTCCACAACATTACCCACACTTTCAGTTACCAGCGTTTAAAAAATTTTTGCTGTTCTATTTGGTGTACAGTGGTTTTAAGTTGCATTTCTCTAATAGTTAATCATGCTGATTATTACATAGTGTGCTTCTTTACATTCATTCTGAATATGTTCTGTGGTGAATTTTCTGCTATACTATTTGGCCCTTTATTTACTGACATGATTTTGCTTCTTCCTGTTGAGTTCTTAAGAGACCTCTATTGTCCTGGATACAAAATCTTTATCAAGTATATGATTCTTATTAATGTAAAATTCACATAACGAAATTCATCATTTTTTACCATTATGAAGTGTACAGTTCAGTGGCTTTTAGTACATTAACAAGGCTGTGCAAACATCACCACTATCTAATTCCAGAGCGTTTTCACCGCCCCAAAAGAAATCCCATACCCTTTAAGCAGTCAGTCCACATACCCCCTTCCCCTAGTCCCTGGCAAACACTAAACGTTTTTCTCTTTCTACAGATTTTCCAATTCTGGACAATTCATATAAATTGAATCATACCATATGGAACATTTTGGTCTGGTTTCTTTCACTTAGCTAAAGTTTTCAAGGTTCATTCAGGTTGTAGCATGTACCAGTCAGTACTTTATTCCTTTTTAAAAAAATTTTTTATTGGAGAAGTTGTAGATTTACATACAGGTCATGCAGAAAATACAGAGTTCCTGTATATCACCCTCACACACAGTTTTCCCGATCAACAATTTGCATTAGTGTGGTAATTTTGTTAAAATTGATGAAACAATGTTATTATAATTATACTACTAAATATAGTCCATAGTTTGCAGTAGAGTTTACTGTTTGTGTTATGCAGTCCTATGGAGTTTTGAAAAAATTATTCTATTTTCATATATACAACCTAAAATTTCTCCTGTAAGCAAGTTCAAATATATAATTCAATGGAGATAATTACATTCATAATGTTGTGCTACCATCACCACCATCTATTACCAAAACTATTCCATTAACCCAAACAGAAATTCGGTTCAGTTTAAACATTGACTCCCCATTACCTACCCACACCCCAACCCCTGGTAACCTGTTTTCTTGTTTCTAATTCTGTTAATTTGCTTATTCTAGTTATTTCATATAAGTGAGATCACAAGACATTTGTCCTTTTGTGTCTGGCTTATTTCACTCAACATGATGTCCTCAAGTTTCATCCATGTTGACACATGTATCAGGACATCATTCCTTTCCACAGCTGAATAAGATTCCATTTTATGTATATACCATGTTTTGATTACCCATTCATCTGTTGATGGACACTTGGGTTGCTTCCACCTTTTAACCATTATGAATAATGCTGCTAAGAACTTTGATAGGTAAATGTCTGTTGAGCCCTTGCTTTCAGTTTTTTTTTTGTATATGTGTAGAACTGGGATTGTCAGGTAATATGATAATTCTGTACTTAACTTTTTGAAGAACCACCAAACTGTTTTCCACAGTGTCTGCACTATTTTATATTGCCACCAGCAATGAATGAGAGTTCCTATTTCTCCACATCCTCTCCAAAACTTGTTATTTTTTGTTTCTTTAATAATGGCCCTTCTAGTGGGTATGAATTGGCATCTCATTGTGCTTTTGATTTGCATTTCCCTTATGGCTAATGATTTTGAACGTTTTTCAATTGCTTATTGGCCATTTGTATATGTTCTTTGGCGAAATGTCTATTCAAGACTTTTCTCATTTTAAATTTAGGTTATTTATCTTTTCCTTGTTGAGATGTAGGATTTCTTTATATAGTCTGGATATTAAACCCTTATTGAATATGTGGTTTCCTAATATTTTCTCCCATTCTATAGGTTATCTTTTTTAGCAGTTTTATTGAGATATATTCACATACCTTACCATCCATCCAAGGTGTACGATCAGTGGCTTTTAGTGTAATCACATTGTTGTGCATTCATCACCACAGTCAATTTTAGAACATTTTCATTACTCCAAAAAGAAAAATTCCATACCCCCTTAGCAGTCACCTCTCAGTCCCTCTATCCTTCCCCAGCCCTACTGTGCTGGTTTGGATGTATTATGGCCCCCGAAATGCCATTATCTTTAGTGCAATCTTGTAAAGGCTGATGTATTTGTGCTGATTAGGTTGGAATCCTTTGATTGAGTGTTTCCATGTGACCTGTGACCCACCCAACTGTAGGTGATAACTGATTTAATGTTTCCATGGAGATTTGGCCCTGCCCATTCAGGGTGGGTCTTAATTGGAACATTGGAGTATTTTAAAAGAGCCACACAGACCCAGACGGTGCTGCAGCCACGAGGGACACTTTGAAGAGCACACAGGAGCTGAGAGAGGAGCTGAAATGCAACCTAGGAGCAAGCAGAAGCCAGCCACATGCCTTCCCAGCTAACAGAGGTTTTCCCGATGCCAATAGCCTTTCTGCAGTGAAGGTACCGGATTGTTGATGCCTTACCTCAGACACTTTATGGCCTTAAGACTGTAACTGTGTAACCAAATGACCCCCCCCCCCTTATAAAAGCCAATCCATTTCTGGTGTTTTGCAAAACGGCAGCATTAGCAAACTAGAAACACCTACATAACCAATAATCTAATTCTGTCTCTATAGATTCATTTATATTTAAAGAATACTAAAAGATTACTGTTAACTGTAGTCCACAGTTTGCATTAGGTGTATTTTCCCCATATACCACCCTATGATTAACACATTGTATTAGTGATGTACGTTTGTTATAGTTCATGAAAGAGCATTCTTATATTTGTATTATTCACCACAGACATCATCCACCACAGGGTTCACTGTGTTATACAGTCCCATGTTTTATCTTCTAGCTTTCCTTCTAGTAACATACACGACCTAAAACTACCCCTTCCATCCACATTCACACCCATAAATTCAGCACTGTTAATTATGCTCACAATAATGTGCTACCATTACAACTATCCATTACCAAACATTTACAATCAACCTAAATAGAAATTCTGCACAAATGAAGCATCAGCTCCCCATTCTATACCACCGTTCTATCTCATGGTAACCTATATTGTAGATTCTAACTTTAAGTGTTTGCTTATTATGCTTAGTTCATATTACTGAGATCATACAATATTTGCCCTTTTGTGTTTGGCTTACTTCACTCAACATAATGTCCTCCAGGTTCATCCATGTTGTCACATGCATCAAGAATTCATTCCTTGTTACTGCTGAACAACATTCCATCATATGTATATACCACATCTTGTTTACCCATTCATCAGGTGATGGACACTTGGGTTGCTTGCATCTTTTGGAAACTGTGAATAATGCTGCTATGAACATTGCACCTCTTCTTTTAGTTCTGGGCATATACCTAGTAGTGGGATTGCCAGATCATATGGCACATCTATACGTAGCTTCCTGAGTAACCGCCAAACTGTCTTCCACAGCAGCTGCACCATTTTATATTCCTACCAACAGTGAATGAATGTTCCTCTTTCTCCACATCCTCTCCAACACTTTTGGATTTCTGGTTTTTTTTTAATAGTGAACATTCTAGTAGGTATAAAATGATATCATTGTGATTTTGATTTGCATTTCCCTAATAGCTAGAGATGTTGAGCATCTTTTCTTGTACTTTTTGGCCATTTGTATTTCCTCTTTGGAAAAATGTATATTCAAGTCTTTTGCCCATTTTTTTAATTGGGTTTTTGTCATTTTATTGTTGAGGTGTAGGATTTCTTTATATACTCCCGATATTAAACCCTTATCAGATATGTGCTTTCCCAACATTTTCTCACATTAAGTAGGCTGCCTTTTTACTTTCTTGACAAAGTCCTTTAAAGCACGGAAGTTTTTAACTTTGAAGAGGTTCCATTTATCTATTTTTTCTTTCTTTGCTTGTGCTTTAGGTGTAAAATCTAAGAATCCATTGACTACCACAAGATCTTGAAAATTCTCCCCTACATTTTCTTCTAGGAGTTTTATGGTCCTGCTTCTTATATTTAGGACTTTGGTCCATTTTCATTTACTTTTTATATAAGTTGTGAGGTAGGGGTCTCTTTCATCCTTTTGGATATGGATATCCAGTCTCCCAGCACCAATTGTTGAAGAGACTTTTCTGTCCTGGTTGTGTGGACTTGACAGCCTTGTCAAATATCAACTGGCCATAGATGTTTCAATGTCTTTTTCTGAACTCTCAGTTTGATTCCTTTGGTCAGTATATCTATCTTTATGCCAGTACCATGCTCTTTTGACCACTGTAGCTTTGTAATATGCTTTAAAATCAAGACGTTTGAGTCTCCCAACCTCATTCTTCTTTTTCAAGATGTTTTTTGTAATTCAGGGTCCCTTGCCCTTCCAAATAAATTTGATAATTGGCTTTCAAATTTTGCAAATTAGGCTGTTGGAATTTTGATTTGGATTGCATTGAATTTGTAAATCAATTTGGTTAGAATTGACTACTTAATGATATTTAATCTTCCAATGCATGAACATGGAATACCCTTCCATTTATTAAGGTCTTTTTGATTTCCTTAAGCAATGTTGTGTAGTTTACTACGCATAGGTACTTTACACCCTTGGTTAAATTTATTCCTAGGTATTTGATTATTTTTGTTGCTATTGGAAATGGGATTTTTTTTCTTGATCTCCTCCACAGATTGCTCATTACTAATGTATAGAAACACTACTGATTTTTCCAAGTTGAGCTTGTATCCCACCCCTTTCCTAAACTCGTTTATTAGGTCTATATTTTAGTTGTATATTTTTCAGCACTTTATATATAGGATCATGTCATCTGCAAATACTGAAAGTTTTACTTCTTCCTTTCCAACTTGAATGCCTTTTTTTTCTTTTTCTTGACTAACTGCCCTTGCTAGAACTTCTGGCACAACATTGAATAACAGTAGTGACAGTGGGCATCCTTGTCTTGTTGCAGATATTACATAGAAAGCTTTTGGTCTTTCACCACTGAATATGATGTTAGCTGTAGGTTTTTCATATATGCCCTTAATATATTTTGAAGTCTTTTTATCAAGAAAGGAGTCTGGATTTTGCCAGATGCCTTTTTTGCATCAATTGAGATGATCATGTGGTTTTGCCCCTTCTATTTGTTAATGTGATGTATTACATTATTTGATTTTCTTGTGTTGAACTACCCTTGCATAACTGGAATAAAACCCACTGATCCTGGTGTATAATTCTTTGATTTATTGTTAGATTTGATTTGCAAGTATTTTGTTGAGGTTTTGTATCTATATTCATTGGAGGAATTGGTTTGTAATTTTCTTTTCTTGTGGCATCTTTATCTGGATTTAGAATTAGGGTGATGTTGGCGTCATAAAATGAATTAGGTATTGTTCCCTCCTCTTCAATTTTTTGTAAGGGTTCTAGCAGGATTGGCAGTAATTCTTTGAATGATCAGTAGAATTCACATGTAAAGCCATCTGATCCTAGGCTTTTCTTTGTTGGGAGGTTATTGATGACTGATTCAATCTCTTTATTTGTAATTGGTCTATTGAGGTCTTTTATTTCTTTTAGAGTAAGTGTAGGTCATTTGGGTGTTTCTAGGAATTTGCCCATTTCATCTAAGTTGTCTAATTTGTTGGCATACATTTGTTCATATGTTCTTGTGATCCTTTTTATTTCTGTGGGGTCAGTAGTGAGGTCCCCCTTCTCATTTCTGATTTTATTAATTTGCATCTTTTTTTTTTTTCAGTCTAGTTAAAGGTTTGCAGATTTTACTGATCTTCTCTCAGGAACAACTTTGATTTTGTTGATTCTGTTTTATTATTCTCAATTTTATTTGTTTCTGTTCTAATCTTTGTCATTTCTTTCCTTCTGCTTTCTCTGGAATTAGTTTACTGGATTTATTTCTAAACTGTCAATTCAATTCCATTGGTTTTTTTGTCTGTCCTTGTGCTGGTACCATTATTACTGTAGCTTTATAATAAGTTTTAAAGTCAGGAAATGTGAAATTCATTCCCTTTTTTTGGGGCTGAATAATATTACATTGTATGAATATATCAATATTGTTTTCTGATTTATACTTTGATGTATATTTGGATTGTTTCCACTTTTTAGCTACTGTGAATGGTGACATTAAATTTTCTGAACAAGTTTGAAACCTGTTTTCAATTATTTTGCATAAAACTTAGGAGTGGAATTGGTAGTTCATATGGTAATTCTGTTTACCATTTTCAGGGACTGTCAAACTTCCACAGTGCTGCACCTTTTTAAATTCCTACCAACAATGTGTGAGGGTTTCAATTTCTCCACATCCTCACTAACATTTTTTATTTTCCATTTTTTATTATCATTGCCTTAGTGTTTGTGAAGTGGATCTCATTGATGCTTTGATTTACATTTCCCTAATGACTGAGGATGTTGAGGATCTATTCATGTGATTACTGGGCATTTGTGTATCTTCTATGGAGAAATGTTTATTCAAGTTCTTTATTCATTATTTAATTGATTTAATTGAATTGTTTGTGTTTTTGTTGTTGCATTGTAAGCACTTTGATATATTCTGAACACAGTTTCTTTATCATATATATGATTTGCAAATATTTTCCCCCTTGTGTAGGTTTTCTTTTCATTTTCCTGATAGTGCCCTTTGAAGACCTAGAGTTTTCTCATTGCTTTTATGGAGGAGAGAACTTAGGGAGGTCCTGACTCAACCATTTTCACTGCCATCACACCTCACCTTCATTTTTGAATTACTTATTTTTCGTTAGGTATAGAAGTCTAGGTTGACATATTTCTCTTTGGGTACTTTAAAGATGTTGCTTCCTTATCTTTTGGTGAGCACATTTTCTAATCTGATTTCTCCTGTCTTTCTTATCTTTGCTTCTCTGTACATTTTTGCCCCTCCCCCTTCAGCTGCCTTTAGGATTCTGTATCATTTGTCTTCAGAAATTTGATTATGATGTGCTTTGCTGTGGTTTTATATTATTTATGTTTTATATTTGTTGAGTTTCTTGAATCTTGGTTTTATTTTTTGACTAGACTTGGAAAGTTTTCAGTTATTGTTTTTTCAAACATCTTTCTGCTCTCCTCACCCTCTTTCTTGGACTCCAACTATACACATGTTAGAATGTTTGATATTGTTCACAGGTTTCTGATGCTCTGCTCAATTTAAAAATCAGCTTTATTGAATTATAGCTTATATCAGTTAAAATTCAACAATTTTATTTAAATTAATCAATGCATTCTTGCCAGATGTATACAGTCATGTCACCACCAACCACAATTATGATATAGAACAATCCCATCACCCTATAAACTTATCTCATGCCATTTGCAACCATTCCTTTGCTCTTTCCCCATATGTGGAAACCACTGATATGTTTTTCTCTTTTGTCACTACATGTTTGTTTTTTCTAGAATTTCATATATATGGGGAACAGTCTCTTGTTCTGAGTTCTTTCAGTTAGCACAGGAAGTTTTGTGTTCATCACTATAAATGTTGGAATAACTAGTTTGTTTTACTTTACATCTTCCTGATATGTAGTATATAATCATATTTTTGTCTCTGTACTTCTTCAGTATAGTTTTTGTGTGCGTGTGTCTTCAAATTCACTGATATATTTTTCTGGAGCATCTAATCTGTTCTTAATCTCATCTAGTGTATTTTGCATTTCAAGTGTTTTATTTTTTATCTCTATAAGTTTTATTTGGGTCTTTTTTGCATCTATAATTGTTCTCTTTATCATGTTAATGTTTTCCTCTAATTTTTTAAACATATGAACATATTAATAATGGTTGTTTAAATGGCCTTCTTTGCTAATTATATCATGTCTGTCATTTCTGGATCTTTTTCTACTCAGTGGATTTTCTCCTTTTTATGGATCATATTTTCCTGCTTCTTTGCCTGCCTGGTGATTTTTCTTTAATTGGATGCCAGCATTGTGAATTTTATGATTTTGATTGCTGGATTATGTTGTATTCTTTTAAAAATGATTAGACTTTTTATGGCATGCAGTTAAGTTATTTGAATCACTTTGAGGCTTGCATTTAATCTTTATTGGTGTGGTTTCAGAGCAGCATTTAGTCTATGGCTCAGCTAGCCCCACTATTGAAGCTATACCCTTGTGAGGATACCACTCAATGACCTGAATATAAAGCAGTCTTTCCATTCTCGCTGCTGGGAACAAAATCTATTCCTAGCCCTGTACGAGCTCAGAGACATCTTCTACCACTCCTCCATTCCAGTGGTTCTTATCCTGGTCTTGGCTATTTCCCATCATGTATGTGCAGATAAGTACTCAGTTGAAAACTCAAGTGATCCCTCTGCAGATCTCCAGAACTCACTCACTCTCTCTCTCTCTCTCTCTCTCTCTCTCTCTCTCTCTCTCTCTCTCTCCCCTTTCTCCCCTTTCTCTGTGTCTCTCTATCATGTTGCTCTCTGTTACCATGCCCCCAAATTGTAGCCATTTTTGTCTTCCCAGACTCTGAACTCTGTCTCCTCAATTAATTGACATTTCCAGGGTATGTATAAATGTGGTCCACTTCCCTGCACTACGATTTGGAAACTGCCCCCAAGGTACTATTTTGTGGGCTATCATTGGATGCACATCATTTTTTTTTTCCTTTTTTCTCAAAGATCCCAGTTTTGTGCTGCTTATTGTTCAAGGTCTGGAAACCATTGTTTCATACATTTCCACAGTGTTCTATTTGTTTAAGGCAGGAAGGTAAATACTGTCCCTGTGACTCCATCTTGTAGATAAATCACTCTTTTTACCTTTAAAAGCAAACCTTGAGAATTATCCCTGCCTATGACAGTTTCTGAGTAGCATGGGTCAACATTTTTGAGCTCTAAACTTGATGGGATTATGACTAAAATTACGTAAATTTGGCATTGCCCGAAACCTATGAAAATTAATTATGAGAAAATGTCTGCTTTCAATCAGGGTTTTTTAAGTATTAACACCCATGGTTTTTAGGTGTCTAAGGATGTGATTGGGAACCCCTCATGATATTAATCACACACCCTGTGATCTCAGCCAGCAGCACACAATTCTCAGAGAGATAAGGGTGCTCTGCTCCCCATTTCACATGAAACATGAAGAGAGCCATAAACTTTCTAAACATCTTTACCTTTAGTATTATTTCTATACTTTTCATCTTTGAATATAACTTCTTTATTAAGGGAATGGGGAAGGAAAGGAACCAACATTCATTGCCTACTGCTATGTGCACTGAGCAAATTTACACATCATTTGGAGGGTGAGGGTGGGGTGGTTAGTTCATGAGCAAAATGGTTCTAGAATATGAGTACCAGAAGGAAAGTGAGCTACAGCTAGAAAGTAGCCAAATATTTTCAGGCACATTCTGTTAGAGTTGAGTTTGTTTTCTCAAGTACCTTATTCCACAGTTCAGTATCAGCCTTGCCTCATATCCAGAAAGGGTAGAAAGAGCAATTACGCAGCCCAGAATAGGGTTTCCTGCAGTTTTGTAGCTTGGGGAGAGTTGTTCTTTGATTCATCAGATTCTGTAGACATTTTTATCTAAAAGTTAACTTTATCAGAGTAATATATGTATGCCATTTAGAAGGGCAAGTAGTCTGGAATGCTTGTAGTGAACAACAGCATCCCTCTACCCCATTATTCCATTTTCCCTTTCAGAGTTTCCTGTTTATCTATAAGTAGCTATTTTCAATTATTTTAGCTATTTCATTTTTTGTTTACCAGTTTACTTCTAACTATGCTTTTGTTGGTATATTGTTATTTTTCAGTATTATATATTATCTGTATACTTTCTCTCCTGGAAAATTAATATTTATCTCTTACATCACATACAGACATGCATGAACACTCACATTCATACAGTCATATACCTTCCACTTTCTCCCCACCTCCTCATGAGCTCCATGTAGATAATTTAAACTTGTGATTAATGAATACTCATTATTCAACAGTGACAGTATTAGGAGTATTTGACCATTTTTCATAGCTGAGCCATATATTATATTATGAGTGAATTTTTTCTTGCTTGGGTATCTGTTTGCCTTGTTTTATATCTAAATATCACTATTTCATTTCCAAACTCTTTGACAAAGTATAAATCTCTTTAAAAATGTTCAAGTTTGTTTGTTTGACTTTTTAATTTTTTTTGTGGAATAATTTTAGATTTACAGAAAGCTTGAAAAGATAATAGAGATGTTCCCTTATACTCTGCACCAGTTTTCCCCAGATGTTAACATATTAAATAACCATGGTACATTTTTTCAATAAGAAATTGCCATTAATACATTATTATTAGCTAAACCAGAGGTTTTATTCGGATTTTACCAGGCTTTCCACAAATGTTATTTTATTGTTCCAGAATCCAATCCAGATGACCAAGTTGCATTTGGTGACCTGTCATTTTAATTTTCTTGATGTTATCACTCCTAGACTCTTCTTTCTTCTCAAATGTTTACCAGATGTTCTTAAAGCCGCTTTGCACAGTTGTTGCCATGGGGTCTCTCTTTACCATTATCTTGGAGATTCCCTTTGCATTTGTCTTGCAGCAAATGCTGTGTTTCCTGCACTAAATATCTTCTTTCCTTATTTATTTCCACATATTCTTGGAGAACATCCTCCAGTATTTTCTTAACAAAGGATGCATGGGGGATATTTTTTTAACATTACATTTCTGTGCTGGTTTGAAGCTGGTATTTACCCCAAAAAAGGTCATATTCTTTTAATCCTTTGCTTTGGGTGCAAACCTGTTGTGGGTGGGACCTCTTGATTAGGTTATTTCAATTGAGATGTGACCCACCCCATTCAAGGTGGGTCTTAATCCTTTTACTGTAGTCCTTTGAGAGGATAAAGGACAGAAAAAGCAGAGAGAGCTCAGAGAAATACACTCAGAGAGGTTTGGAGAGAGCTTAGAGGGAGAAAAGTCCCATAGATGCTAAGAGAGGACCCACATAAGCTCAGAGAGGAAGCCACTGGAACCAGGAGCTGAAAGCAAAAAGACCCAGGAGCAAAGGACCAGCAGACACTGGCCATGTGCCTTCCCATGTGACAGAGGAACCCCGGATGCCAGCAGCCTGTCTTCAGAGTCCAGGTGTCATCCTACTGATGGCTTAATTTGGACAGTTTCATGGCCTTAGAACTGTAAATTTGTAAACTAATACATCCCCATTGTAAAAGCCATCCCATTTCTGGTATATTGCATACTGACAGCTTTAGCAAACTGAAACAATGTCCAAACCTTTAAGTAATAGTTGGGCTTCATATTGATTATATATTTGGAATATCTCACTCCAGTTATTGAACATACTACCAAATTATCTTCTAGCATCCAAATCCAGTGTTGTGATTGAGACATTCAATACCATTTTAATTCCTATTACTTTGTTTGTTTCCATATATTTGTTTTGATTTCTTTTTCAATTCAAGAAATATTTAAGATCTATTTTCCTTTATCCTCAACATTCTTAAACATCATGATGATGGGCCTTTATATGATTATTTACATTTACAATGCTGGTCTCTAGGTAAACTCTTTCAATTTAGAAACACATCTGTTAGTTCTGGGAAATCATCTTGTATTATTTCTTTAATTTTTTTCCTGTTTTCCATTTTCTCTATAGTCAGTATCTGGATGTCATGTTATTCAGGTATTTGACTTCTTGAACTGATTTTCATTTTTTTAATGCTTTATCTCCTCTTCTTTTTCATTGTCTTTTTGTTTACCTTCTGGAAAATTTTCTCAACCCCTCCCCCCCCAAGTTTTCTACTGTATTTTTTAAAAATTTTTGTAATCATATTTTTAATTTCAAAGAGCTCTTTCTTTGTAATCTGTATGCTCCATATTTATAGCTTTCTATTCTTAATTTAGGGATACAGTAATTCCCTTTATGTCTCTGACAATATCATAGCTTTCTGTTCAATTTTTCTTTTGCATCCCTGTATTATATATTATCTATTAATTCTTTTTTTCCCAATTGGATGGTGGTTCATTTTTCTCTCACTGTTTTATGTTAGAGTTCCAGTAATCTTGGTTGCCTGCTTAAAAATAACAGTGAAATACTAAAAAGATTATTATGGACAAAACCTTTTTGGAAACTTGTGTCTGTGGATAGGATTTGTCAGTTGGAATTCATTGCCTCTGGTATAAGACTGATTGCCAGATTTTAGGGAGCTGATCAGATAAAGGGTACTTGAGAATCCTGATGTTCAATATATAGAATATATCACTTAATTCCAGTCTTTTCTATAAATCGCCCCACTCCTGCCCTCACCTCCATTTCATCCCTATTTCAGAAGCTTGTGTTTAGTATCTCTTAGAGAGTTCATCTCAAGCCTTCTGCTAGATATGGAAGGGGTGGCCCCTGGCTATATTGTGGAAGAAAAGATAATGGGGGCATTAACATTTTTTATATGGACTTTCAACTAATTCTCCTCTTTTTATCTCCATCCACATCTCTGTTTTTAGAGGTAAGTGATGTCTGCAATCTCAGTCTTTCTGGGGTGCTATATTACAAATTGGTTTCCCCCCTGTAGATACTTAAATTTCTCTGGACTGCTAAATCAGTTTCCATGAGTTCATCTGCTTTCCAGCATCTGAATTTGGGTTACATTTCTTGTCAACTGTCTTTTCTCTTCTTTTTTTGACCTTACAGATTTATGCCTTAAAATATTTTACTGCCATTTTAGAAGGGTTTCAGTTGGGACCAGAGGTTAGTGAATGGATTAAATTCACCATATTGAATGAATTAAGTAGCCTTGATTGACTCTCAGAGCTCTTGGAAGCTCATTCTGACTGACACAAGTTCCTCCCTTTGCTGGATAGGTCTTATTTTGCACATTTGACTTCATACTTAAAAGTGAAGTTAACCATTCATTTGCTTATTACAGTACAAGGGTGAGCCTGATCATTTGTGTGCTTTCAAATAAAGTGGACCTGATCCAACATGTTACAGATAAGTTCTTCTTCATCTTTGCCATGGCCAAGTGAATTAAGAATTATTTTCCCCCTTTGAGGAAATTGTGACTCAGAGAGCATTTGTAAGTTGTCTAAAATCACACAGCAAATGACTAAGCTAGAATTGAATCTCAAATCTGATTCTAAAATGTACTTAGAGCAATATGCAATATTCCTTGTTACTGTACCTACTGCTATAAATTTTGTAAATCTATTACTTTTTTTAAATCAAAAGTTTCTCATACAGTCTTTTCTCCTGTGGCACACTTCAATTAGAATGGTGGTGAATCTGGGAATGTGACTGCCTTTTATATTTCTCTTGACATTTAGGGTTAAAACAAAGTCTTTTGGTTTAAGAATGATTTCTGATAGGTTTCTTGCCCCTGAATCCCATGGCACTTCATCACCTGGAAGGACAGCAAAGAAGTGGGGGAATGAATTAAGAGGTGGATGGGATTATATAATTTGGTTCATAGTTGTCATAATTTCTCATTGTTCCCACTGTTTTAGAGAGAAAGAACAAAAGAGAAGACGTGGGAGTGTAGAAAATGCCAGGAGGAGATATTAATGCTACTTTGTAAACTTCTGTGGGTGTTTAGCCTTGGAATGAGAAGACTAAGGGAAGCCATATTAGTAGTCTTTAAATATTTGAAGAGCTATTGTGAGGAAGAAATAATAGACTTACCCCCTATAGGCCTAGAGGGTATAACTAGCATTAAGGGGTGAAAGTTGAAAGTTACATGGAAGAATGTTTTTTCTCAACATAGCTAAGAACTTTCTAATAGTGCACAACATTGAAACAGGCTGCTGCAGAAAGTTACAGGAAAGTGATCATTTCAGTCCTGAGTACCCATGCATCTGGGATTCTGTGGAGAAGATGTCTTCTCCTTGAAGGATGCACTAGAATCTAATCTAATCTATTCTCTTCCTCATAGTATGTAAATATCTTTATGTCTTTGACTCTCTCTCTTTTTTATATCTATCTATCTATCTATCTATCTATCTATCTATCTATCTATCTCTCTATCATCTGTCTATCCTGCCTACCTACCTATCCAATTTCCAAAGAGAGGAGATTGAGAGTAAGGAAGGTTAAGAATGAAAAAGAATAATGTGTGTGTGTGTGTCCATGTGTGTCAAGCATATTTGGTATTAAGTGCGGGTTGAATGTGTTTGTGTGTTTCCCCCTTTATGTTTATGGTTAACAACAGAATAGTGTCAGGAAAAAACTTTTACACCAATATACTTGGGTTCTAATTCCGGCTTTGTCATTTCATAGCTTTGTTGATCTTGGGAAAGCCACTGAACCTTTGAAAGCCTCTTTCCTTTCTATGAAATTTAGGTAATAAAGTATTCTAATTGTATGCTTATTCTGAGATTGAGTCAAGGCACATAAAGCATGTTGCATACTGCCTAGTGTGTAGTAATGGTAAGGACTTTTTTCATGGATTTCCTTACCTGACCCTTCATTATTCATTGAAACCTATCACGTCAAGCTGATAGAATCTTAATGTCATCATTTCAGTTTCTGGGTATTGGATGTCAGTAGAATGCAACTGCCTTTCTGACTTGCTAGAGTTCACCCAACCAGAATTTTTCTTATTGTCTACCTTGTGAGTCCCATCCTTCTTTCCAGGGAAAGAAAACATGAGATATTTGCTTCCAGTTGGCAAAACTTAAGCATAGGCCAAACCGTGGAAATATTTCCCTTCAAAATAACACCTAATTTGCTTATTTTTTAAAAAGTTTTGACTGGAAAATACTTTTTTGTACATATGTTTTCTAATAAAATGCTGTTTTCAAGTTTTTTAGTAAAGAAAAACAATGTTTTTCTTAACCCCCAGAGAAGAGTTTAATGCTTAATTATCTGAGAAACAACTGATAGTTTGCTTTTCACAGCCCCTGGTAATTCTAGATACTGCTCCTGCATCTGTTTGGGAAAGTTTGTAGAATCCCACTTTACTTTAGAATTAAAAATAAAATCCCATAGTAGAATCAGATATCACACCTCTGATTGTGACATAATGAAATGCTTAAGTTACTTCAGTGCAGATGATAACAACTATATATTTAAATGTACCAGATAAACGTCACACTTACTATGTTTAAGTGTGTGTGTGTTTTCATTTGATTATGGTAAATATATGGGATGTGCACATATTTCATTGTGCGTGCTTGACTAATCGATGAAGGGCATATGCATGTGCACATACGTGTACGTGCTTATCCTCAGTTTCTGTTTGTCTAAATGATGCAGATTACTTTTTTGAGTATGTATGTTTTTTTCAAAACCCTTGTCTCGATAAATGTCAGGGAATTTTGGTTATATTCTGGTACTACATTTTTTTTTCTTCTTTTTTATTTTTTTAACTTTTTATCGAAAAATTAAGAAAACAAACAGCACAAAAACACAACATTTCAAACAAAGCAAAGCAAAGGATTAAGAAAAAAAGCTAAAATAACTGCTTGGCTTCCAACATGTTCCAACCATACCCCAAGAAAATTAACAAACCATAACTAAACAAAGGAATAAGAAAGACAAATAATCTAAAATAACTACATTGCTTCCAACATGTTCCTACCATACCCCAAGAAAATTAACAAACCATAATCAAACAGAGGCATAAGAAAAACTAAATAACCTAAAATAACTACACTTGAAGCTAATTTTTAAATGCAACAGCTTATTTTACTTTATCAAAACATTAAAAAAAAACAAAAAATTCAAACAAAACAAAGGAATAAGAAAAACAAATAATCTAAAATAACTGTATTGCTTCCAACATGTCTCTACCATACTCCAAGAAAATTAACAAAACCCTAACAAAACAAAGGAATAAGAAAAACAAATAACCTAAAATAACTACAGTGCTTCCAACATGTTCCTAACATACCCAAGAAAATTTGCAAGCCATATTCATTCCTGAGCATTCCCATAACATTGAGATTCCCCTCAGTAGCTTATCTATTCTTATTAGATTATCATTCCCCCTTCATTAGTTGCTGTCTATCTCTAGGTCCCTTACATTCTACAATATAAAACATTTATTTTACATCTTTTACAGAGTTCGCATTAGTGGTAACATACAATATCTCTCTTTTTGTGTCTGGCTTATTTCACTCAGCATTATGTCTTCAAGATTCATTCATGTTGTCATGTGTTTCACAACCTCATTCCTTCTTACTGCCACGTAGTATTCCATCGTGTGTATGTACCACATTTTGTTCATGCACTCATCTGTCGAAGGACATTTGGATTGTTTCCATTTCTTGGCAATTGTGAATAATGCCACTATGAACATCAGTGTGCAAATATCTGTTCATATCACTGCTTTCAGATCTTCTGGGTATATACCAAGAAGTGAAATTGCTGGATCGAAGGGTAACTCGATATCTGGTTTTCTAAGGAAATGCCAGACTCTCCTCCAGAGTGGCTGTACCATTATACAGTCCCACCAGCAATGAATAAGAGTTCCAATATCTCTACATCCTCTCCAGCATTTGTAGTTTCCTCTTTGTTTAATGGCAGCTGTTCTTATACCTATGAGATGACATCCCATTGTGGTTTTGATTTGCATTTCCCTGATAGCTAGTGAAGATGAACATTTTTTGTGTTTTTTGGCCATTTGTATTTCCTCTTCAGAGAAATGTCATTCCATATCTTTTGCCCATTTTGTAATTGGGCTGTTTGTACTATTGTTGTGAGTTGTAGGATTTCTTTATATATGCAAGATATCAGTCTTTTGTCAATTAAATGGTTTCCAATTTTTTTCCCATTAAGTTGGCTGCCTCTTCACCTTTTTGACAGATTCCTCTGAGGTACAGAAGCTTTTAATTTTGAGGAGTTCCCTTTTATCTATTTTTGCTTTCATTGCTTGTGCTTTTGGTGTAAAGTCTAAGAAGTGACCTCCTAAAACAAGGTCTTGAAGATATTTCCCTACATTGTCTTCTAGGAGTTTTATGGTACTGTCTCTTATATTGAGGTCTTTAATCCACTTTGAGTTAATTTTTGTGTAGGGTGTGAGATAGGGGTCTTCTTTCATGCTTTTGGATATGGATATCGAACTCTCCCAGCCCTATTTGTTGAAGAGACTGTTATGTCCTAGTTCAGTGGTTTTGCGGGCCTTATCAAAGATCAGTCAACTGCAGATCTGGAAGTCTATCTCTGAATTCTCGATTCGATTCCATTGATCGATATGTCTATCTTTGTACCAGTATCATGCTGTTTTGACTACTGTGGCTTTATAGTAAGCTTCAGAGTCAGGAATTGTAAGTCCTCCTGCTTTATTTTTCTTTTTTAGAATGTTTTTAGCAATTTGAGACATCTTTCCCTTCCAAATAAATTTGATAACTAGATTTTCCAAGTCTGTGAAGTAGTTTGTTGGAATTTTGATTGGAATTACATTTAATCTGTAGATGAGCATGGGTAGAATTGACATCTTAATGACATTTAGCCTTCCTATGTATGCATATGCAATATTTTTCCATATTTTTAGGTCTGCTTCTATTTCTTTTAGTAGTTATGTAATTTTCTATGTATAGGTCTTTTACATCCTTCATTAAGTTTATTCCTAGGTACTTGACTTTTTTTGGTGCTGTTGAGAATAGAATCTTTTTCTTGAGTGTCTCTTCAGTTCGGTCATTTCTAGTGTATAGGAACATTACTGACATGTGCATTAATCTTGTGTCCTGCTACTTTGCTAAATTTGTTTATTAGCTCAAGTAGCTGTGTCATCAACTTCTCAGGGTTTGCCAGATATAGGATCATATCATCTGCAAATAATGACAGTTTTACTTCTTCCTTTCCAATTTGGATGCCTTTTATTTCTTTATCTTGCAGGATTGCTCTGGCTAGCACTTCTAGCACAATGTTGAATACAGTGGTGACAGTGGGCATCCTTGTCTCATTCCTGATCTTAGAGGGAAGGCTTTCTGTCTCATCATTGAGTACTGTGCTGGCTGTGGGTTTTTCATATATGCCCTTTATCATATTGAAGAATTTTCCTTCAATTCATACCTTTTGATGTGTTTTTATCAAAAATATGCTGGATCTTGTCGAATGCTTTTTCATTATCTATTGAGATGATCATTTGATTTTTCCCTTTTGATTTGTTAATGTGTTGTATTACATTGATTGATTTTCTTATGTTGAACCATCCTTGCATGCCTGGAATGAACCCCACTTGGTCATGGCGCATGATTTTTTTAATGTATCTTTGGATTCAATTTGCAAGTATTTCATTGAGAATTTTTGTGTCTATATTCATGAGTGAAATTGGCCTGTAGTTTTCCTTTCTTGTAGCATCTTTATCTGGTTTTGGTATTAGAATGATGTTAGCTTCATAAAATGAGTTAGATAGTGTTCCAATTTCTTCAGTTTTTTGAAAGAGTTTAAGTAAGATTCTTGTCCTTTTTTTCTTTGAAAATTTTGTTAGAATCCCCCTGTGAAACCATCTGGCCCTGGGCATCTATTTGTGGGATGCTTTTTGATGACTGATTGGATCTCTTTGCTTGTGATTGGTTTGTTGAGATCTATTTCTTCTCTGGACAGTCTAGGTTGGTCATGTGTTTTCAGGAAATTGTCCATTTCCTCTACATTATCTAGTTTGTTGTCCAACAGTTGTTCCTGATTTTTTAAATTTCTTTGGGATCTGCAGTAATGTTCTCTCTCTCATTTATTATTCTATTCATTTGGGGATTCTCTCTTTTTCATTTTGTCATTGTAGCTAAGGGCTTGTCAATCCTGTTAATCTTTTCAAAGAACCAACTTTTGGTTTTATTTATTCTATTATTTTTGTTTTCTATTTCATTTATTTCTGCTTTAATCCTTGTTATTTTTTTTCTTCTGCTTGTTGTAGGATTAGTTTGGTGTTCATTTTCTAGCTTCTTCAGTTGTTCCATTAGTTCTTTGGTTTTAGCTCTTTCTTCCTTTTTAATGTATGCTTTTAGAGCTATAAATTTCCCCCTCAGTACCACCTTTGCTGCATCCCATAAGTTTTGATATGTTGTGCTCTCATTTTCATTCATCTGTAGATATTTAGCAACTTCTCTTGCTATTTCTTCTTTAGCCCACTGATTGTATAGGAGTGAGTTTAACCTCCAGATATTTGTGAATGTTCTTGATCTTTAATGGTTATTGACTTCTAGTTGTATTCCATTGCGAACAGAGAATGTGTTTTGAATATAATTTCTACCTTTTTAAATTTATGATCTGTTCTGATCTAGTTCAGAGACAGTTCTGTGGGCACTAGAGAAGAATGTATATCCTGGCAGTTTGGGATGTAATGCTCTATATATGTCTGTTAAGTCAAATTCATTTATCACATTGTATAGGATTTTACTTTCCTTATTAATCCTCTGTCTGGTTGATCTACCTATAGGAGAGAGTGATATATTGATGTCTCCCACAATTATTGTGGAAACATGTATTGCTTCCTTCAGTTTTGCCAATGTTTGTCTCTTGTATTTTGGGGCACCTTGCTTGAGTGCATAGACATTTATGATTGTTATTTCTCCTTGTTGAATTGTCCCTTTAATTAGTATATAGCGTCCTAGATTAATATTGCTACTCCTGCTTTCTTTTGGCTACAGCTTGCATGGAACATTTTTTACATTCTTTCACTTTCAATTTCTTTTTGTCTCTGGGTCTAAGATGTATCTCTTGTAAGCAACATATTGATGGTTCATATTTTTAAATCCATTCTGCCAATCTATATATTTTAATTGGGGAGTTTAATCCATTCACAATGTTATTACTGTGAGGGCTGTACTTGAATCAGCCATCATATCCTTCAGTTTTATTTGTCAGATATATTTTTTCCCTCTCTCTCTTTATTTCCTTTAATGTATCCATACTAAAACTCTCTATTTCTGTACCCTTCTCCAGACCTCTCTCTCCTTTCTTTTTTTCTCAGCTGGTAGGCCTCCCTTTAGTATTTCTTGTAGGGCAGGTCTCTTGCATTTGCTTAGCATTTGCTTGTCTGTGAAGATTTTAAGCTCTCCCTCAAATTTGATGGAGAGCTTTGCCGGGTAAAGAATTCTTGGTTGGCAGTTTTTCTCTTTCAGAATTTTAAATATGCCATACCACTGCCTTCTAGCCTCCATGGGGGCTGCTTAGTAGTCACTACTTAGTCTCACGTTGTTTCCCTTGTATGTGGTGAATTGCTTCTCTCTTACTGCTTTCAGAACTTGCTCCTTCTCTTCAGCATTTGACAATCTGATCAGTATATACCCAGAGTGTTTTTATCTGTATTTATTCTGTTTGGAGTATGTTGGGAATCTATGATTTGCCTATTTATGTCATTTAGAAGGTTTAGGAAGTTTTCCCCAACAATTTCTTTGGATACTCTTCCTAGTCCTTTATCCTCTTCCCCTTCTGGAACACCAATGATTCTTATATTTGCATGCCTCCTGTTGTCCATCATATTCCTGCAATCCTTTTCAAATTTTTTAATTTTTTTCACCATTCATTCTTTTGTGCTTTCACTTTGCATCCTTCTTTCTTCAAGTTTGCTTATTCATTCCTCAGTTGCCACTAATCTAGTGCTGTATGTATCAAGAATCTTTTTAATTTGAACAATTTCTTTTATTTCCATAAGATCCTCTATTTTTTTATTTACTCTTGCAAATTCTTCTTTATGCTCTTCTAGTGTCTTCTTTATGTCATTTATATCCTGAGCCATGGTATTGGTGGTTTTGATTACTTCTTTGATTAATTTCTCCAAGTTATGTATCTCCTGTGATTTTTTAATTTGGGCATTTGGGTTATCCATATCTTCTGGTTTCTTCATATACTTGATAATTTTCTGTTGTTTTTGGCCTCTTGGCATTTGCTTATCTTGATAGGATTCTTTTAGTATATGCAGGCTTATTTAAACAATTATCTATAATTTGACAGAGCTATAACTTGGTGTAGTGCACTTTCCCTGACCTACCAGCAGATGGCACTCCCAAGCCACCTCTTATCCTCAATCTGGTTCTCCCCAACTTCGTTTATGCAGTGAGTGGGGGTCCAAACCATGTGGATGTCCAATCAGTGAACCAATTTTCTGTGTTCAATGGGGACTGCCAGCTCTGTGGGTGGAGGGTGCACCCTGTGCAGTTCGGCAGGGAAGAGGGCTTTAAGACCCAGTACTCCCAGCCATTCCTGGGGCTATGGCAGGCATCAAACCCTTCAGCTCAGATTCCCCTCAGTCCCTCTCTACTGTAGACCCACAAGTCCCTGGGCTTGGTGTAGGGCTCTTATACTCCCATGCAGCACCCCTGCTTCTAGGCTGTGCGCCCCATGGGTTTCTGCAGAGAAGGAGTTGCACTGTCACAGGCCAGCCAAATCCCGAGTTCCCTTGAAGAAGCTCTCATCTGCAGTGCTGCAAAGGGTTGTCTCCTAGCTTCCTGCAAAGATGGCTGCATGGGGCATGGAAACTACCCACTTCTGCTATTGTCCACCTGCTGCAGCAGCTTGTCCCTGACTTGGGGGCCTTCAGCTGTGGGTTTGCAAAGGGCTATCACCCACGCCAGATACCGAGGTGGGTGCCCAGGGTTTGGAAGGCACTCCCTGCCCCAATTGTTTGTGGATTCCTCTGCCTTCTACCTGGCCGCTCCCCAGGTCCCACTCCAACCCACCTCCAAACAGTCTCTTGTTTTCTCCCCACTGCAGCACGAGTTCAGCTGCCATTTTCCCAGTGGCTCTCCGGATCAAAGACTTACACGACTCCAAATGCAGTCTCTTGGTTTCTCCAAGTGCTCAATCACTACGGATATATAAGTCCCTGCCCAGCCGGTGGAACCCTGGAACCGGTATTCTGGAGCACTTTCTGTCTTGAGTGTTCAGAAATTGACCCCTCACATCTATGGTGAATTGGTTTTTGACAGAGCTGCCAAAGCCACTCAGCTTGGATGGAACAGTGTCTTCAACAAATGGTGCTGTGAAAACTGGATAGTCGTATCCAAAAGAATGGAAAAGGACCTGTATCTCACACCTTATACAAAACTTAACTCAAAGACCTAAATAATAAGAGCTAGGACCATAAAACTCCTAGAAGGAAAATGAAGGGAATCGTCTTCAAGATCTTGTGGTAGGAAGTTTTCTTAGACTTTGCACCCAAAGCAAAAGCAATGAATAAACAATAGATAAATGGTAACTCCTCAAAATTGAATAATTTTGTACTTCAGAGGACTTTGTGAAGAAAGTGAGAAGGAAATCTACTTAATGGGAGAAAATATTGGGAATCCAAACATCCAATAAGGGTTCAATATCCAGAATATATAAAGAAATCTTTCAACTCAAAAATAAAAAGACAAACAACCCAATTTTAAAAATAGGCAAAAAGACCTGAAGAGATACTTCCAAAGAGGAATTGCAAATGGGTAAAAAAACACCCGAAAAGATGCTGAAAATCACTAGCTATTAGGGAAATGCAAATCAAAACCACAATGAGATATCATTTCACACCTACTAGAATGGGCACTATTAAAAAAAACCAGGAAACAACTGATGCTGGAAAGAATGTGGAGAAATAGGAACATTTATTCACTGCTGTCATGAATGTAGAATGCTGTAGCCACTGTGCCATACAGTGTAGCAGTTCCTCAGGATATTAAGTATAGAATTGCCATATGATACAGCAGTCCCCTACTTGGTATATGATATTTGTACAGCAATGTTCATGGTGGCATTATTTACAGTTTCCAGAAAATGGAAACAACCCAAGTGTCCACCAGCTGATGAATGGATAAACAAAATGCATATGCCTACAATGGAATATTATTCAACTATAAGAAGAAATGAAGTCCTGATTCACTTGACAACATGGCTGAACCTTGAGGACATTATGGTGAGTCAAATAATCCAGGCAAAAAAGGGAAAATATTGTACAGTCTTACTAATATGAATTAATTATAATGAGTAAACTCTTGGACCTAAAATCTAAAGTATAGTTTACCAGGAAATAGAAAGAGAGTATAATGGGGAGTTGACACTAAATTTGTACAGAATTTTTAATAAAGTTTATTTTAAATATTTGGAAGTGGATAGAGGTGATGGTAACACCTTACCAGAAAGTTAACTAACAGCACTAAATGACGAGTGTGATTATAGTTGACATAGTAATTTTAAGGTCTTATTTGTTGCTAGAAGGAAAGCTGTAGGATAAAACATGGAACTTTATAATATAGTGTACCCTGTTGTGGATGATGACTGTGATAAATTGTCCAAATATAAGAATGTTCTTACATGAACTATAAAAAATGTATTTCCCAAGTATAAGACATTAATAATAGGATATTGTATGGGGAAATAATACAACTTAGGCAAACTATAGACTATAGTTAACAGTAGCATTGTAATATTTTTTGCATCAATTATGACAAAGATACTATACCAATGATAATTGTCAATAGTCAAATATATGGGGTATGGGATGTTATTTTTGGAGCACTGAGAATGTTCTCAAATTGATTGTGGTGATGAATTCACTTCAGATGGATTTGGATGTACCCTTTGGATGGATTGTATGGTGTGTGAATAAAACTGTTTAAAAAAATGTGGTATGGGACCAATTAAAGTATAGTGCAACCCCCCAGAAAACAAATATGAACCTAATGTGTAACTGCAGTTTGACAGGATGGATTACACAGGAATTCCGCATATCAGCCAATGCCCAAGGATAATGAGCATATATTAGAAAATTTACAAGCACATCAAGAAATAAATCACCATGATGACAAAAGGTATTAGACAGTATTATGTGTGTTTCAGTTTGCTAATGATGCCAAAATGCAATATACTAGAAATGGATTGGGTTTTACAATGGGGGTTTATTGGTTCACAAATTTACAGTTCTAAAGCCATAAAAATGTTCCAATTAAGGCATCAACTGGATACCTTCTCTGAGGAAAGGCCAATGGCATCTGGGGTTCTTCTGTCACATGGGAAGGCATGTGGCCAGAGTCTGCTGGTCCTCTCCGAGGTTTAGCTTCTCATTTCTGTTGACTTCTCCATAATGTCTCTGGGCTTCTGTCTTAGCTTCTCTCTCTCTCAGCTCCTGTGCACTCTTGCTTGTTTCTCCCAGGGTGTTTCTCTCTAAGTGTCTGGGGGTCCTCTCTTAGCTTCTCCAGGGAAAACTCTGGTTTTCATCTCTTAGTGCCTCTCCAAAATGTCTCTTTCACCTTCTCTCAGGGGCAAACTCTGGGCTTCATTTCTTAGCTTAGCATCTCCAAATGTCTTTCCGTCTTCATCTCCAAACATCTGGGTCTGTGTCAGCTCTGAGCTCTCTTAAGGACTCCTGAAAACTAATTTAGACCCACCTTGAATGGGTAGGGTCACATCTCCATGGAAACAACCTAATTAAAAGATCCCACCCATAATAGGTCTGCCCCCATATGAGTGGATTAAAAGAACATAGTCTTTTATGGGGTTCATAACAGGTTCAAACCAGCACAATGCTATTCTATTTCTTGTGTAAATATAATAGGATGGGTTAGACAATCTTATTATAGATATGCTTTTGATACATTCATTTTATCTAGAAGGAAAGACAAGAACCTCATAAAAGGGGTTATCTCTATGGGAGAGGACTGGCAATGAATAATTGTAAAGAATGTGGAATTGCTTTTTACCATAAACCCTTCTGCATTTGAATATTTGTTTTATAGTATACTTTTTGTGATATGCTTAGTCTAAACAATGAAGAAAAAAAAAGATAGAGACCCAAAAACATATAAGGCATAAATATAGTATGAGTACTTCTATTACAAAATTAATGTACAGATAATCACCATGTTCTGAAAAACCAATATAGAAACATAGATTAAAACCTAAGTAAAATATAAGAGGACAAACACTTCCCAACTCATTCTATGAGAGCAGTATATATGATACCAAAAACCAGGCAAAACATTAAAAGAAAAGGAAACAGTGAACCCATCTTTGTTATGAATATAGACACAAAAATCTGCATGAAAACATTAGCAAGCCACATAGAGCAATATGTGAAAAAGATGCTATGACCAAGTGCAATTTATACCAGGAATACAGGTTGGCTTAATATCTGAAAATTTTTAAATGTAATATACTGTGTACATACAATAAAGGACAAAAACATGATCATTTAAATAGAGTTGAAAAAAGCATTTGACAGAATCCAACAACTCTTGATTACTAAAAAAAAATGTCAACAAACTAGGGATAGAAAGGAACACCCTCAACATGATAAAAGTTATATACAATAAACCCACAGCTCTCATCATACTTAATGGTGAAATATCAATTCTTTTCTCCCTAAGAGCAGGAAGAGGAAGAAGAGGTCTGCTCTAGACACTTCTGTTCAACATTGTATTGGAGTTTTGAGCCAAAGCAATTAAGTAAGAAAATGAAATGAAAGGCATCCAGATTGGAAAGCAAGAAGTAAAGCTATATTTTTTTGTGATATGACCTTGTACATTAAAAATCCTAAGGAATACACACAGCCACACACACAAACTATGAAAGCTAATAAATGAGTTCAGCAAGGTTACAGGATACAAATCAAAACACAAAAATCAATTTTATTTCTGCACACTAGCTATGCACAATTTGAAAATGAATTAAGAAAACAATTCCATTTATAGGGGCATCAAAAATATAAAAATGCTTAGAAATAATTTTGACAAAAGATCTTAAAAACTCATACACTGAATGTTACAAAACATTGTCAAAAAATATTAAAAGAGATCTAAATATTAGAATGACATCCAATGTTCATGGATCAAAGCACTTAATATTGTTATGATGGCAATATTCCCTAAAGTGATTCAATACAAATGCAGTCCAAATTCCAGTTGCCTTCTTTTATAGAAATTAAGACACTGATGATGAAAATTCACCTGGAATTCCAAGAGAAAAAGAATAGATGAAAACAATCTTGCAAAAGAAAAAAGTTGGAGGACTCACTAAAACTCCTAATTTCAAGACATAGTACAAAGCTACAGTAATCAAGACGTGGTACTGGTGAAACGATAGACATATACATCAATAGAATAGAATTGAGAGTCCAGAAACAAACCCTCACCTTTACATTCAATTGAATTTTAACAAGGGTGCCAACAAAAATCAATGCAGAAAGAAAATTGTTTTAACAAATGGTGCTAGAACAACTGGATATCCACCTGCGAATGAACAGTGCCAGAACTCAGCCTCACATCATACATAAAAATTAACTCAGGGAGGATCTAAGATGGTGGCATAGAGAGGAGTGGAAGCCAAGTAGTCCCCCTGGAACAACTAAAAAAAACCAGAAACAACTAGTAAATAAGCTGGAATAACTGCGGGGGGACAAATGTGACCGTCCACTCATCATACACCAACCTGAATTGGGAGGGATGCCCGAGATCACAGCATAAAATCTGTAAGTAAAAACTGTGGATCTAGACCTCCAGAAGATGGCAGTTAGGAGAGACAGGGCAAAAAAACACCAACATGAAAAATACTAGATAAAAGCCAGAAAGTCACCCAGAGCACCAGTTCCAGTGATGCACCAGCTGGACAAGTTCTGCTAAATCCACAGGGATCGTGCACTTGGTGAAACCGAGAGTCTGCGTTCTGAAGTAAGGGAATAAGCCTGCTGAATATCCAGCAGCCACACTGTGGTGTGGGGAAACCATGGGTTGGCATTTGGAGTTGGACTAGTTCTTTTTAAAAACTCAAAAGCAGCTGCAGATACAGCAGTGAGAACCGCACAGGGAAGTGCAGCAGGAACAATGTCTCCACAACCTTTGAGTATGCCTCAGTATCTGGCATGGACGATAGCCTTTCACGCACCTGCTGCTAATTGTCTCAGAATGAGGCAGGCAGAGGTTATCCAAAAGGGGAAAAAAACCACACCCCTTATAGCCATCTTCCCGGCGGGCTGGGAACGCTCCTGCCCAGCACTGGTGCCACAGCCCAGAGCTGCGCCAAAAAACCCAGTGTGACAGGAAGTGTTTCCAGCAATGCGCACACATGCTACAATATCTGGCATGGACAGTAGCCTTTTGCAAACCCACAGCTAATTGTCCCATAGCTAGGAAGGCAGAGCAGTGTGAAAAAGGGGAAATTAACACGCCCCATTCAGCCATCCTCTCAGCAGGTTGGGAACGCCCCTACATGGCCCTGCGGCCCAGAACTTCCCTTGAGGGTCGGTGTGCACTTGTGACTTAGCACAGCCTTCCCTCATCAGAGGCCCTAGAAGGGCACAGCTGGGAAGAGGGACCCACTTGGAAATTCCAGGGACCCTACGCCAATACCAAGGACTTGTGGGTCAGCAGCAGAGACAATCTGTGGTGAGACTGAAATGAAGGTTTAGACTCTTGGAACAGCCTTAAATCTCCAGGAACACCTGGGAGGTTTGATTATTAAAGCTGCCCAGCCTCCCTAACCACCAAGACACACTCCCCACATTCAGGGTGGACAGCACCAACTACACACGCAAAACTGGTGCACCAATTGGGCCCCACAAGAATCAGACCCCCACACACCACCAAGACAAAGTTGTGGAGATCTGGCTTGAGGGGAATAGGTGGTTTGCAAATGCCACCTGCTGGTTAGTTAGAGAAAGTGTACACCACCAAGCTGTAGATCTGACAAATTAGAGAGAAGTCTTTGAATTAGCATGCATATCCTAAAAGAACCCTATCAAGTTAAGCAAATGCCAAGAGGCCAAAAACAACAGAAAATTTTAAAGCATGTGATAAAACCAGATGATATGGATAACCCAAACCCAAACATCCAAATCAAAAGATCAGAGGAGATGCAGTACTTGGAGCAATTAATCGAAGAACTAAAGACAAACAATGAGACCATGGCACAGGATATGAAAGACATGAAGAAGAGCCTAGAAGAGCATAAAGAAGAAATTGCAAGAGTAAATTAAAAAATAGATGATCTTATGGGAATAAAAGAAACTGTCAACCAAATTAAAAAGATTCTGGATACTCATAGTACAAGCCTAGAGGAAGCTGAACAATGAATCAGCGACCTGGAGTATGACAAAATGGAAGATGAAAGAACAAAAGAAAGAATGGGGAACAAATAAAAAAAATCAAAATGGACCTCAGGGATATGATAGATAAAATAAAATGTCCAAATATAAGACTCATTGGTGTCCCAGAAGGGGAAGAGAAGGGTAAAGGTCTAGAAAGAGTATTCAAAGAAATTGTTGGGGAAAATTTCCCAAAACCTTCTACACAACATAAATACAGAAAGCATAAATGCCCAGCAAACTCCAAATAGAATAAATCCAAATAAACCCACTCCAAGACATATTCTGATCAGACTGTCAAATACTGAAGAGAAGGAGCAAGTTCTGAAAGCAGCAAGAGAAAAGCAATTCACCACATACAAAGGAAACAACATAAGACTAAGTAGTGACTACTCAGCGGCCACCATGGAGGTGAGAAGGCAGTGGCATGGCGTATTTAAAACTCTGAGAGAGAAAAATTTCCAACCAAGAATACTTTATCCAGCAAAACTCTCCTTCAAATTTGAGGAAGAGCTTAAATTTTTCACAGACAAACAAATGCTGAGATATTTTGCTAATAAAATACCTGCCCTACTTGAGATACTAAAAGAGCCCTACCAACAGAGAAACAAAGAAAGGAGAGAGAGATATGAAGAAAAGTTCCATAATATTAGATGAAGATGCGTTTTTTAAGCCATATAGTGACCACTGAATATAAGTTTGGCTTTATTAATCATCATAGTCATCATAAGATACAACCCTATATTAAATTATTTTTAATTCCGTATTTCAGAGAGGAATAAACAGACATTGTAGAATGGTGGCATTATGAAGGAGAAAACATACTTGGTATCACATCCTATTCCATGCTACCATTTCTTTCACTCTATTTCAAATGGATAACTCAGGTTTATGGTATGGCATTCTTTCTGAAACACTAGAAGTCAGAAGATGAAGATACTTGCCTCACTTTTCTGACTTGCTGATTGTAAATGTGGTCATCTCACTTAACTTGTAAGATGCCTCTTAGTTTCCTAATTAATAAAACAGGAATTAGACTAAAAATAATTAAAACTATTAAATTTAAGTCTGAAAATATAGACTTCTTTTGAAAATCCAAAGGAATACTCTTATACTTTTTGAGAGCATTGAAAAATGTGTATTCTCAATTATGTTTTATTGGTTGGTGTATATTATTTGCTGTTGTTTGGAGATAGGCATGGGATATATAGAGCAAAGGCATATAGGGAGCAGGGTTGGTGAAAATGTCTATTTATATATGGAGAGACATCTGTTGTGGTAGTCACTGAACCACTAAATATAAGTGGCAATTATTAACTTCTATTTCATACACAGAAACAGAAGAACATTAATTGTGGACCCAAGATTTGCTATTTATTGCATAGTTAATGGAAAATAATGAGCCATTTTAGCTTCTGAGTTCAGATAGAGGGTTTGGCAAAAAAAAATCTATTTACTCTCTGATCCCTAAGCTTGTATAGTTTACAGTGAGAAATCCTATAAGTAAAACAAAATTATCTCAAAACATTTAGTGCCTTGGTTCAGATAAAAATAATTTGAATAGCAAGGGTTATGTGTAGGCATGTTTGTAAATGTACAAAGGAGGAAGAAAGGGAAGTATTGACCTGTATTCAGGTTTTTTCTGCAACCTATGTATGGTGAGAATAGTACAACAATATCCTCATCTGTAAAATTTATAACACGGCCACTATTTTGTGATATCAAATAAGATGACTATAAATATCTGAAAATTAGATACTATTCTGAAACTTAAAAATAATACAGGGACATACAGGGAAAACTGTACCTATTGCAAACTAGTTACAGTTAGTAGTATTTTAATATTCTTTCATCAACAGTAACAAATGTACTATACCAATACTATGAGTCAACAATGGAGGGGGGTAGTTAGGGGTATGGGAGGATTTGAGTTTCCTTTTTTTGTCTATATTTCTTTTCTGGAGTAATGAAAATGTTCTAAAAATTGAAAAAAAATCAATTGCTGTGATGGATGCACAGCTGTATGATGGTACCAGGCGCAATTGATTGTTTGATTGCACACTTTGGATTTTTGGATAATTGTATGGTATGTGAGCAATCTCAATAAATAAAAAATTTTTAATTAAAAAAATTTACTCAAGGGGGTTAAAAAACTGAATATAACAGGTAAATCTAGAAAAATATTAGAAGAAATCATAGATATAAACATTTGTGGTCTTGGATTAGGTAATGGTTTGTTCAGTATGACATCAAAAGCATAAATAACAAAAAAAGATAAATTTTGCATCATCAAAATTAGAAACTTTTGTCCCTCAAAGGGCACCATCAAAACAGTGAAAAAACAACCCATAGAATAGGAGAAAATATTTGTAAATTGTACATCTGAAAAGTGACTTGCATCTGGAATATATTTTTTAAAACCCCAACTTAATTTTTTTAAAATTTAATTTTGAGATTGTTCACATACCATACAATTATCCAAAGATCCACAGTGCACAATCAATTGCCTACAGTACCATCATACAGCTGTGCATCCATCACCACAATTAATTTTTTTTCAATTTTTAGAACTTTTCATTACTCCAGAAAAGAAATAAAGACAAAAAAGAAAACTCAAATCCTTCCATAACCCTAACCATACCCCTCTATTGCTGACTCATAATATTGGTACGGTACATTTGTTACTGTTGATGAAAGAATGTTAAAATACTAATAACTGTAGTAGTTTGCAATAGGTATATGTTTTCCCTATACACCCCTCTATTATTAACTTCTAGTTATAGTATCATACATTTGTTCTAGTTCGTGAAAGAGATTTCTAATATTTGTACAGTTAATCACAGACGTTGTCCACGACAAGCTTCACTCTTTTATACATTCCTATCTTTTGGCCCCCAACTTTCCTTCTGGTGACATACATGACTCTAAGCTTCCCCTTTCTACCACATTCACACACCATTCTGCACTGGTAGTTATCCTTATAATAATGTGCTACCATCACCTCTGTCCATTTCTAAACACTTAAGTTCAACCTAGTTGAACATTCTGCTCATAATAAGCAACTGCTCTGCATTCTTTAGCCTTGTTCTATATCCTGGTAACTTATATTTCATGTCTGTGAGTTTACATATTGCAATTAGTTCATATCAGTGAGACCATGCAATATTTGTCCTTATGTGTCTGACTTATTTCACTAAAATAGTGCCTTCAAGGTCACTTCATCAACTTGTTTTTTTTTAAATATGGTTTTGTTCACCCACCATACTTTCTGTCCTAAGTACACAATCAGTGGCTCCCCGTATAGTCACGTATTTATGTATACACCACCATCACCACTATCTATATAAGGACATCTCCATATCTTCCACAAAGAAGTAGGAAGAGTCAAAGAAGGTAGAGGGACAAAAGAAAAAGAAAAAGAAAGGAAAAAAATGACAGCTAAAAAGCAACAAAATGGAAAAGAATTAAACTAAAGTAGAATAAAAGAGTCAGGCAACATCAACAATGCTAAGAGTCCCGTATCCTCCCTAATGTCCCCCTCTTATGGGCATTTAGCTTTGGTATATTGCCTTTGTTACATTAAAGGAAGCATAATACAATGCTTCTGTTAACTATAGTCTCTAGTTTGTGTTGATTGTATTTTTCCACAGTACCACCCTACTTTTAACACCTTGCAAGGTTGACATTCATTTGTTCTCCCTCATGAAAAAGCATATTTGTATATTTTATCACAATTGTTGAGCACTCTAGGTTTCACTGAGTTATACAGTCCCATTCTTTATATTTCCTCTTTCCTTCTTGTGTCCCACCTACTCCTAACCTTCCTCTTTCAACCATACTCACAGTCATCTTTGTTCAGTGTACTTACATTGCTGTGCTACCATCACCCAAAATTGTGTTACAAACCTCTCACTCCTGTATTTTCCCTCTGTCTTTAGCATTCCCTTTAGTATTTCCTTTAGCCCAGGTATCTTGTTCACAAACTCTCTCATTGTCTGTTTGTCAGAGAATATTTTAAACTCTCCCTCATATTTGAATGACAGTTTTGCTGGATATAGGATTCTTGGTTGGTTGTTTTTCTCTTTCAGTATCTTAAATATATCACACCACTTCCTTCTTGCCTCCTCCATGGTTTCTACGGAGAAATCCACATATAGTCTTTTCAAGCTTCCTTTGTATGTGATGGATCACTTTTCTCTTGCTGCTTTCAGGATTCTTTCTTTGTCTTTGTCTTTCGATAATCTGATTATTAAGTGCCTTGGCATAGGTCTATTCAGATCTATTCTGTTTGGTGTTCACTGCACATCTCGGATCTGTAATTTTATGTCTTTCATAAGAGATGGGAAATTTTCATTGATTATTTTCTCTATTATTGCTTCTGCCCCCTTTCCCTTCTCCTCTCCCTCTGGGACACCCATGACACATATTCATGTGCTTCATGTTGTCATTCAGTTCCCTGAGATGTTGCTCATATTTTTCCATTCTTTTCCCTATCTGTTCTTTTGTGTGTATGAATTCAGCTGTCTTGTTCTCCAGTCCCTGAGTGTTTTCTTCTGCCTCTTGAGATCTGCTGTTGTGTCTCCACTGCATTTTTCATCTCTTTTTTTGTGCCTTTCATTTCTGTAGATTCTGCCAGTTGTTTTTTCATACTTTTGGTTTCTACCTTATGTTCACCCAGTGTTTTCTTTATAGCCTTCATCTCTTTTGCCATATCTTCCATGAACTCATTGATTTGGTTTTTGATTTGATTTAGCATATTTCTTTAACAGATTGTTTCATTAAAGTGAAACAGTATCTCAACTGTATCTTTATTGAGGTATAATTTGTTCCTTTGGGCCATGTCTTCATTTTTCCTAGTGTAGATTGTAGTTTTCTATTGTCTAGACATTTGGTTATCTTGGTTACCCCAATCAGATTTTCCCAGACCAGAATGGGTTCTGATCTCAGAATGGGGTTATATTTAGTTTCAAGTCTCCCTGTGGGTGTGTCTTAGAGTTTGACAGAGTTTTCTGTGAGGTCTCTAACCACTGTGCTTTTCCTAACCTGCCTAGCAGTGGTGCCTCTCAGCCTGTCACTCCCAACTGGTGTAAGGAGGTGTGGCTTTTGCCATTTTTCCCCAAGCTCTGGGGTCTGGTTCTGAAGAGAAGACCTGTAGTAGAGCTGGGCCCCACCTCCTTCCTCTTAGGGAAGGTACACTCCCTAGGGAGTTATCATCTGCATTTTAGAGTAGCTCCTCTGTCTCTGACTCTGTTATCTCCACCCCTGTCTGGTTCAGAGTGCTGTGAACTGGAAATAGCTGAATTTCTCTCCACTGAGCCCCTCAGGTTGAGAGAGGGAGAAAGGGACAGAATGTCCCCTTTCAGAGCCAGTCCATAGCCTCCCCCCACCAGTTTCACCCATCAGCCGGAGGTAACAACTGGTGGACTGGGCTCCCCCTCCTGGGACAAAGGAGTCCTTTAGTTCTTTAAGGTCACTCATCATTAAAAGCTTCTGTCTGCTTGATAGGGGTTTTCAGCTTGTATTCAGCAGTCCGCATTTGTTAATTAAAACCCCAGTTGGGGCGAGGTTGAGCTATATTTTCTTGCTCTGGGTATGCTGCTTTCTACCACAGCAAGGTTTTGGAGCTCAGCCTGCTGTAGGGGGAGGAGGCTCCAGGAACGGCCCCACAGTTTTTACTTACAGATTTTATGCTGTGATCTCAGTCATTCCTCCAAATCCATGTTTGTGTATGATGTGTGTACAGCCACAGTTGTCCCCCAGCAGTTATTCCAAATTATTTACTAGTTGTTCCTGGTTGTTTATTAGTTGCTCCAGGGGACTAAGTAAATTCCACTCCTCTCTATGCTGCCACTTTCCCTCTCCCCAAACTCAATTTTAAGAATACTAGTAGCTCAATTAAAACATAGGCAAAGGATATGAATAGACATTTTTCCAATGAACATGTACTAATGGTCAGTAAGCACATGAATAGATGCTCAACATTACTAGCCATCAGGGAAATACAGATCAAAACCAAAATGAGATGCCCCTTTGCAACCACTAGGATGACTATAATCAAAAAGATAGAAAATAACATGTGTTGGTAACAATGTAGAAAAATTGGAAGCTCATATGCTAATACTGAGAATATAAAATGGTGTAGCCACTTTTGAAATGGTTTAGTAGTTCCTCAAATTTTTGAACAGAGTTACAATATGGCCTATCAATTCTACTCCATCATACTCACCCAAGAGAAATGAAACATATGTCCATATCAAATCTGCACATGAATGTTCATAACAGCATTATAATAGCCAAACAGTGAAAATGCCAAAACTATCCATGTTGAAGGCATGAACACAATATGGTATATTCATCCAATGGGATAGTTTTCAGCAATAAAAAAGAATGATACACTGATACCTGCTTCAACAGGGATGAACCTTGAAAACATTATGCTAAGTGAATGAAACCGGAAGCAAAAGGCCATACATTATACACTTTAATTTGTATGAAATGTCAGAATAGGCAACCCATAAAGATGGGAATCAGATTGGTGGTTGCCAGGAAATACAACCATGATTCAACTGAACTGGAAATTAAGACTGTCACCAGGCCAGTTTGGGTTCCTCATGCCTCTGAATCAATAGGAAAAGAAGGGAATTACTGTACTGGCTGATGTGGTTGATCCTGACTACCAACGGGAAATGGAACCGCTACTGTACAACACAGTGGAGGTAAAGAAGAGTTTTCATGGATTGCAGGAGATCCCCTAGGATGTCTCTTAGTACTACCATGCCCTGTGATTAAACTCAATGGAAAACTGCAACAACCCAAACCAGGCAGGATGACTAATGGTTCAGACCCCTCAAGAATGAAGATTTGGGTCACCTCACCAGGCAAAGAACCAATACCAGCTTAGGTGCTTATTGAGGGTAAAGGGACAATGGAATAGGTAGTGGAAGAAGATGATTATAAATTTGAGCTGTGACCATGTGACCAGTTACAGAAACAAGGACCATAAGGGTTATGAATATTTCTCCCCTGTTTTGTTAGGTTTGTATATATACATAAAGGAGATATATTTGTTTTCTTCCCTATCATATCCCCTTATCATGGAACATGAGTTGTACTAACTTTATTTCATAGTATATAAGTTTAGAATATCAAGTTTAAGAGTGAATATCACCCAAGAACTTGCATCCTCTTCTGGGGAAAGGTTTGGTTTGTTTCAGGTTATATGAGGGTCAGTTGAATTATGTTAGGTGAAAGTATGATGATTAGTTAGAGATTGAGTATGATTTAAGGAGATGTGTATGGGTGCCAAATTAACAATGGGTAGACTGTGATGATTAATTTCTTGTGTCAACTTGTCTAGGTTTTGATGTCCAGTTGTTTGGTCAAGGCAGCACTTTCCTGATTGTTACTGTGAGGGTATTTTGTGGATTTAAATCATTAGTCAGTTGATTGCATCTCTGGCTGATTACATCTACAATCAAGAAAGGAGATTGTCTTCAGCAATGAGGGAAGTCTCATCCAATCAGAGGGCAGCTTTAAAGGAGGAACTGAGGATTATAGCAGTCAGAAACAAGAATTTCTATTTCTGCTTCAGCGAGCCAGCTTCTCCTGGGAAATTAATCAAAACCTACATCAAAGTTTTGAACTTGCGGCATAACCTATGGAATTCGGACTTGCCAGTGCCCTTGGTTGTGTAAGCCACTTCCTATAATAAATCCCGTAACAGTTACATACATGAATATATGTATGTGTGTGTATATATATATAATCTCCTGTCAGTCCTGTTTCCCTGGAGAACCCTGACTAATACATATACCAAAAGCCTTACAAATCTGCACAGCTTTTTATGGAGAAATATCTTCTGATACCTCATTTCCCCCAGTATGTTCCTATTTTCTACCAGCAGTTTATAACATTGTCTGTTTCTTCCAAATTATCCAGCTCTGCCCATTAGCATTAACAATGCAATGCTAATTTAATAGCTGAAAAATGACACTACATTTTAATATAATTTTGCCTTCCTTTTATTGTTGCAATGTAGGACATTTTTCATATAGTTTTGAATGCTGCGGTTTATTCTCTGCTTTCTAAGCATGTTAAAATACTTTTTGTCATTCTCACATTTTGATAATAACTTTGCTTTTCAATTGCTTTGTATCTTATGTCTGACTTTTTTGTCCCATTTTGGAAATTAAGGTCATACTGTGCTTGCTTTTTGAAATGTATGATACTAGGCTTACTTTTTTCCCTGCTTTTAATGCATTACAGTTGCATTTTAATTTGTTTATGAATTATCGTATTCCTTGGTTATCAAAAACATTTTTTTCCATGAAAAGTTGTAGTTGAACTTCATCAGTTGAGTTTGATTTCCGCTCCAGGACCACTGATTTTATTTGATGTTATGTATGATATTATGTTATCAGATTTCTTAGTATTTAACTATTGTTTTCATTTTAAGTGTAAAGGCATTTTTGTTAATTTATACTTTGTGAAAAGCTGTTGCATTTGATTCTCTAGAATTTTTATATCAATACACAAAATTAAATTTGTACAGTGATGTCTTCAACATGGTGAAATAGGACATCCCCTAGAAAAGTCTCCTCTCAGGATCAACTAATAAAAGGACAAATACCATATTCTTGGAACTCTGGAGTATGATAGAGACTGAAGATATCCAAAAACAATTCATCCAAAAATGCTGAATTGGAGAAAAAATAAACACCAAAATCAGGCAGGAGATTTACGTCCCAGGCCTATCAGTCCAAACCCCTGCCCCTCAGTTGGTGCCATGCAGCTTAAGTGTCTCACAGAGGTAGCACAGCCTGGTTCCCTTCTGCCACAGTTGCAGACCTTAGAGCCACTCACAGCAGCAAGTTAGAACCCCTTGTATATCCAGGCATAGGGACACAAGTCTGCAGATATGCTGGGTGGAACACAAGTGGCTAAGAAGTGCCACATACAAAGGTGTCCCCAGGGGAAAAAAAAAGATTGCAGCAGAAATATTGGCAGGAGGTACACACACACATTCCAATCTCTGTTTGCTGGACCACCTAACTGCAAAATGGACCTTTCTGGATTGACTCCATCTGGCTCCCCCAGGATGGAATACTTTAAAAAGGAGGAAACCAGAGGCAGAATAGCCTCACAAGAAAAAAAAGAGGTGATTGAGAACTGTACGGGTCCCAGAATTGAAAAATGTAAAGAAAAGGGAGCACTGAGTGAGGGAGAGAATTTAAGCAAATTATAGGAGCTTGGGAGAAAATTCTGCACAAAACCAAGCAGAACAGATCAAGATTCCTGGAGAAGGAATAGAGGAAAGGAAGTTTTCTCATGGAGGTGAAACAACTGCACACCAAAGGGAAATCTTAAAAATTGTACTGCATATCCAGGTCAAGAATCAGATGCAGAATAGCTGAGAAAAGCTGAACAGTTAAACATGGGATACTCTAAAAGTGCAGAATAATTTGGACCAAGCATCAAAGATGAGCCTTAACACTAAGCCAGTCAACAATACAACCCAAACAAGAGGAAGAAACTGACCTTCAGCATTAACGTATCAAAATTATACAATGTCCATACATCAGCAAAAAATTGCTATCCATATTAAAATACAGTAAGATATTGCTCAGTCAAGGGAACAAATTAAAATTTTAAAGGAAACACAAAATTTGGAACAACAAATGAAAGAAGTTCAAACCAATCTCCCAAATCATTTCAAGGAGAAAGAGCAAAATATGGATAGAAATAAACTAATGGTAGATATAGAGCTAAAGGATATTAAGAAGAAACTGTGTGAGAATAAAGAAGAATTCAACATTTTAAAAAGAAACATAAATTATAGGGATGATAGTCAGAATAATGGAGTTGAAAAATATACTAGAGGCATAGAGATTTGAGCAGGCAGAAGAAAGAATCAGTGAACTAGAGGACAGGCCAAGCGAAATCATACTTTCAGAAGAACATACAGAGAAAAGAATAGAAAAAAAATGAGAAATTCCTCAGAGATTTGAGTGGCAGCATGAAGCATACAAACATATGCCTAATCGGTGCCCCAGAAAGAGAAGAGTGGGGAAACAGGGCGGAAAGAATATTTAAGGCAATAATGGCTTAACATTTTGCAACTCTTATAAAAAACATAAATATACATGTCAAAAAAGTACAAGGTACTCCAAACAGAATAATCCCTAATAGACCTCCTCCAAGACACAGACTAATCAGAATGTGAAATGCCTAAATTAGAGAATTCTGAAAACAATAAGAAAAGTAATTAATCACATACAAGGGATCTTCAAGAAGACTGAGTCCCAATTTCTCATCAGAAACCATGGAGGCAAGATTGCAGTGGTATGATATATTTAAGATACTTTGGTGGTTTCTAGCTGTAGGTGTCCCAGGAAAACATGTTCTTAAAGTTACTCCATTCCTGTGGGTGTGGACTCATTGTAAGTAGGACCTTTTAATCAAGTCCTTTATAAGAGAATGAAATTCAGACAAAGAGAAAGAAAGACATGGAAGCAAGAAGCTGAATCAACAAAATCTGGAAGAGAAGGGAGAGAACAACAGAAACCGTGATGTGCCTTGCCATATGGTAGAGGAGCCAAGGATCTTCAGGAAGAAAGTGTTGCCTCAATGATGCCTGGAACTGGACATTTTTCAGGCCTCAAAACTGTAACTTAATAAATTCCTGTTGTTTAAGCCAACACATATATCCAGAATATATAAATAAATCCTACAACTCAACAATAAAAATGGCCAAATGACTTGAATAGAGATTTCTCCAAAGAGGATATACATGTGGCTAAAAAGCTCATGAAAAGATGCTGAACATCATTAGCTATTAGGGAAATGCAAATCCAAAACTTAATGAGATGCCATTTAACATACATTTGAATGGCTAATGTTAAAAACAGAAATTGACAAATGTTGGAGAGGATGTGGAGAAATAGGAACTCTCATTCATTGCTGGTGGGGATGTAAAATGGTACAACCACATAGAAGACAGTTCTTTAGAAAGCTAAGTATAGTATTGCCATATGACTCTGCAATCCCACTACTAGGTATATAACTCAAAGAATTGAAAGCAGGGACTTGAACAGATATTTGCAAACCTAAGTTCATAACAGCATTATTCACAATTGCCAAAGGATGGAATCAACCCAAGAGCCCATGAACCAATGAATGCATAAATAATATGTAATATATATGCATGTGTGTATATCTATATATACAATGGAATATTATTTATCCTTACAAAGTAATAAACTTCTGGTCCGTGCACGAACATGGATGAATCTTGAAGACATCATATTAGGTGAAATAAGCCAGACATCAAAAGACAAATATTTTATGATCTCGCTGATATAAAATTAGAATAAGCAAACTTATAGTTCTCAGGTTTTGGTTTACTTCTCACTTGGTAAATTATTTGACATATTTCCCCATATTACTTTTCTGCTGCCAGATAATTTAGCTAGTTTAGGATTTATTGTTCCTTGAATGTATGGAGTTACAGTACTTCAATGTAAATATGTCTGGCTTTATAGATTACTTTTGACTAATCATTCTACATATATTTTAGTTTCTTTCATGAGTTTAAGTTGACTTATAGTTTTTCTACATTGATTTTTGATAATTTATATTTTCCTAAAAAATAAACTATATTTCCTAGATTTCCAAATCCATTAATAAAGAATAGTGCATATTTCCTTATATAACCAACAGCTATTATTACTATCCCTTTGTTATTCCTGTTTTTTGTATTTTATCCTCTACTTTCTAGTAAGCATGAGAGAGGTTTGTGTTATTTATATTTTAAACTTTAAAAATGTAGGTAATTTCATTATTTCTTAGTTAATAATGAATTTGTGTTAGAGTAGGGATTTGATTTTGAGTACAGCTTTGACTGCAGTCTCCACCTCTCTTTGTCTCTCTGTATGTGTGTGTATATATATATATACATACATAGATAAGAAATAATGAAAATAACCTACATTTTCAAAGCTTAAAATATAAATAACACAAACCTCTGTCATGCCCTTAGCAGAGACTCAGTAAATATTGGTCCAATTAATGAATTCATCCTGCTTTGTATGTGGTGAATCTTTTCAATCCAAAGATCCTAAAAACTCATTAGTATCTTTATTTATGAATAGTATTCTTTTTTCCCTTTGATAACTTCCCCTGTTTCCCTGCTCTTTCTTTTTAGAATACCTGTTAATTAAATTTACCCAATATTTTTGTTTTCTTTTTACTTTATTTTCTAAGAGACTTTCTTGATTATTTATTAAACTCCTTCTAAGACTCCCCCTTTTAAATTGGTATTATTTAATTTCTAAGAAATATTTCTTATTCTTTTATAGTTGTTTTTATAAAGCATCATGCCATTACTTTATTGGTGCAATTGGAATCATTCCAAATATCTCTGAGGATTCTAATTAATATTTGTTTCTTTTCTGTTCCTTCAAATGTATCAGTGTCCCCCCAGTATCAAATGTTTTGTTTCATCCTCTTGATCTTTAAATTTTGTACAATTGTTTTCTTAAACTATCTACTCATTGTTGATGGTTTATCATTTTAAAAATTTAAGGTATAAATGTTCAGTTTATGAATTGGTTGGTTTCTTCCCTGACAGGATCCCTCCTTGTCTGAAAGGGAAAACCTGTGTTCCAGTTTGCTAATGCTGGCATTATGCAAAACACCAGAAATGGATTGGCTTTTTTTTTATAAGAAATTTTATTTTGAGATAAATTCAAACTTACAGGAACAGTTGCAAAAACAGTACAAACCCCATTGATAGAACTCCAGCATACCCCGACCCCCCTCCCCCAATACCCCGATCCACCACCTTTAACATCCTGTCACACCACCATTTCTTTCTTTCTTTCCCTCCCTCCCTCCCTCCCTCCCTCCCTCTCTCCCTCCCTATCATCCATCATCTATTGCTCTGTCTTCTGAACACATGAGAGCAAGCTGCACACATCCTTGAACAAACACTGTAATTCACATATACAATTCCCATGAACAAGAACATTCTTTTATGCAATCCCATTAAACACAGCTAAGAAGTACAAGAAATTCAACATCGATATAAAGCTTACATTCTATATTTCCTTTTTTTTTCTTGTGTCCCATCTGTGTCCCTTTGAGCCTCCTCTCCTCCATCCTCAGATCCCATCCAGGATCATCCTTGGCATTTAATTGTCATCTATTTAGATTGTCTTTTTTTTTTTTTTTTCAATTGTGGAAACATATATACAGCCTAAATCTTCCCATTCCACCCCCTTCCTAGCATTCCATTAGTGGGATTAAACACATTTAGAATGTTGCAATGCTATCACCTTCCCACCATCCCTTTCTAGAAGTTTCCCTTCATCCCAAACAGAAACCCTACACTCATTTCTTAACTCCTCATTGCCCCTTCCCCCACTTCTCAGAACCCCTACTCTACTTTTCATCTCTATGGTCATATTCTCTGATACTTTCTTTGTGTTTACCGTGGGGCTTAAATTTAACATCTTAAATCGATAACAATCTTGTTTTTCTTTGATACCAACTTAACTTCAATATGACACATAAACTATGTTCCTATACTCCCTCATTCCCCCACCTTTATGTAGTTCTTGTCAAAAATTATATATTTTACATTGAGTCCAAAACCACTGATTTATCATTACAGTTTATGTATTTTAGATCCTATAGGAAGTAAACAGTGGAGTTACAAATCAAAAATACAGTAGTATTGGTATTTATATTTTCCATGTGATCTTTAGTGGTACCCTTTATTTCTTCATGTAGTTTCAGTCAATTGTTTAGTGTCCCTTCCTTTCAGCCTGTGTCAACTCCCTTTAGCATTTCTTATAGGACTGATCTACTGGTGGTGAAGTCCCTCAGCTTTTTTTCCCTGTTGGTAGGGCTCCCTTTAGTATCTGAAGTAGGGCAGGTCTTTTATTAGCAAAATCTCTCAGCATTTGTTGGTCTGTGAAAGATTTAAGCTCTCCCTCAAATTTGAAGGAGAGTTTTGCTGGATAAAGTATTCTTGGTTGGAAATTTTTCTCTCTCAGAGTTTTAAATATGTCATGCCACTGCCTTCTCACCTCCATGGTGGCCGCTGAGTAGTCACTACTTAGTCTTATATTGTTTCCTTTGTATGTGGTGAATTGCTTTTCTCTTGCTGCTTTCAGAACTTGCTCCTTCTCTTCAGTATTTGACAGTCTGATCAGAATATGTCTTGGAGTGGGTTTATTTGGATTTATTTTATTTGGAGTTTGCTGGGCATTTATGCTTTGTGTATTTATATTGTGTAGAAGGTTTGGGAAGTTTTCCCCAACAATTTCTTTGAATACTCTTTCTAGACCTTTACCCTTCCCTTCCCCTTCTGGGACACCAATGAGTCTTAAATTTGGACGTTTTATTTTATCTATCATGTCCCTGAGATCCATTTTGATTTTTTTGATTTTTTCCCCATTCTTTCTTTTGTTCTTTCATTTTCTGTTCTGTGATCCTCGAGGAGGCTGAGTTGTTGTTCAACTTCCTCTAATCTTGTATTATGAGTATCCAGAGTCTTTTTAATTTGGCCGACAGTTTCTTTTATTTCCATAAGATCTTCTATTTTTTTATTTACTCTTGCAATTTCTTCTTTATGCTCTTCTAGGGTCTTCTTTATGTCCTTTATATCCTGTGCCATGCTCTTCTTCATGTCCTTTATTTCCTGAGCCATGCTCTTTTTGCCTGTCTGTGATTCTTTGATTAATTGTGCCAAGTATTGTGTGTCTTCTGATCTTCTGATTTGGGTGTTTTGGTTTGGGTTATCCATATCATCTGGTTTTATCATATGCTTTAAGATTTTCTGTTGTTTTTGGCCTCTTGGCGTTTGCTTTACTTGATCCCTAATTTGGCAGTACTGTAGCTTGGTGGCATATGCTTTCTCTAACTAACCAGCAGGTGGCGTCCATGAGTCACCTATTCCCCTCAAGTCAGTTCTCCTCCACTTTGTCTTTGTGGTGTGTGGGGGCCCAATTGGTGCACCAAGTTGGGTGTGTTGCTGTTGCTGTCCGCCCTGAATGTGGGGTGTGTGTCTGGGTGGTTAGGGAGGCAGGGCAGCTTTAATAATCAAACCTCCCAGATGTTCCTGGAGATTTAAGGCTGTTTCAGGAGCCTAAGCCTTCATTTCAGTCTTTCCACCGATTGTCTCTGCCGCTGACCCACAAGTCCTTGGTACTCGCGTAGGGTCCCTGGGATTTCCAAGCGGTTCCCCCTTCCCAGCTGTGCTCTTCCATGATGTCTGCTGAGGGAGGGCCGCACCACATCACTAGTGCGTGCCGGCCCGCCAGGGAAGCCCTGGGTCGCTGGGCCCTGCAGGGGCGCTCCTAGCCCGCTTCAAAGATGGTTGAATGGGACACGTTAACTTCCCCTTTTTCACACAGCTCCACCCTCCCAGCTCTGGGACAATCAGCCGTGGGTGTATTAAAGGCCATTGTCCATGGCCGATATTGTGGCTTGTGTGTAGTGCTGCGGGAAAGATTCCCTGTCACACTGGGTTTCTTGGCGTGGCTCTGGGCTGTGGGTCTGGCCCCGGGCAGGAGCTGACCCACCTGCTGGGGAGATGACTGCAAGGAATGCGGTTTTTTTTCTTCTTTTGGCTCCCCTCTGCTCCTCTGGTCTTGAGACAATCAGCAGCGGGTGTGGGAAGGGGTATCCTCCACGCCAGACACCGAGGCGTTAGCCCAGCCTGCTCTCACTGTTTTTCACTGTGTGGCTCTCCCCGTTGTATCTGTAGCCACTCCCAGGCCTTTTTTTTTAAAGAACTAGTCCGCCTCCAAACGCCAGCCCACCGTTTCCCCACACCGCAGCACGGCCACGGGACTATCAGCCGACTCACTCACTCGTTTCAGAATGCAGGCTCCTGGTTTCACCAAATGCACATTCCCTGTGGATTTAGCAGACCTTGTCCAGCTGGTGCATCACTGGCAGTGGTGTTCTGGGTCACTTTCTGGTTTTTATCTAGAATTTTTCACGGAGGTGTTTTTTTGCCCTGTCTCACCTAGCCACCATCTTAGGTTCTCCCGGATTGGCTTTTCTAAAGGGGGTTTATTTGGTTACAAAGTTATAGTCTTAAGGCCATAAAGTGTCCAAGGTAAAGCATCAACAATGGGGTACCTTCACTGAAGGATGGCCATTGGCATCCGGAAAACCTCTGTTAGCTCAGAAGGCATGTGGCTGGTGTCTGCTTGCTCCTAGGTTGTGTTTCAAAATGGCGTTGTCCAAAATGTTGCCCGTGGGGTGTTTTGTCTTCTCTTAGCTGCAGCTCTTCTTCAAATTATCACTCTCAGTTGCTCTGAGCTCCTTCTCTTTGTCAGCTCATTTATATGGCTCCAGTGATTTAATTCAGGCCTACCCTGAATGGGTGGGGTAACACCTCCATGGAAATTATCCAATCAAAGGTCTTGTCCACAGTTGATTGAATCACATCTCCATGGAAATACTCAAAGGACTCCAATCTAATCAACACCAATACATCTGCCCCCACAAGATTGCATCAAAGAATATGGCTTTTTTGGGAGGACATAATACATTCAAACCAGCACCACCTATTTCTGTATAATTGAATAAGATTTGTAGCATACTAGAATGTGCTTCAGTGTGTATTGGAGAAGTGGCCAACCCAGCCTGTTTCTTACTATGCCACAATTAGTTGGGCCAGAATCTGGTGTGCCAAAACCCTTCTGAAAATCCCAGTATGTTTCTTTGGAGAACAATCTTTTTGGTGGTAAGCAATGGGCTGCTTCTGGATAAAAAGAATGGAAAGTAGATGGTGCTGTTAGATCCAGCCATTCATTTCCCATCTCTATAAATACTCACCCTCTTTTCTATTTTACTTCCATTCTCATTCCTTACAACTCTGAGTATGTGGTATTTCCAGAGTTGTGCTAGGAAGATTGGCTCCCATCTCGACTGTAAAATTTTCTTGTTTCTCTTCTGGGCTGTTGCTTCACCCTCTCCTTTAAATGCATTACATAGCACTTACATTCACTTAAAAAAGGTTTTTTACAAACACTGTATCCATCAAGCAAACCACCCCCCTTTTCTCCTCTCCTCAGCTCCGATGAGCTCTAATCTATTTTCTGTCTCAGCAAACTTGCTATTTCTATATATCTCATATTAGTGACATCATAAAATATTTGTCCTTATGTGCCTTATTTCACTCAGCATAATGTTTACAAGGTCCGTCCATGTTGTAGCATGCCTCGGAAACATTCCTTCTTGTGGCCAAATAATACTCCATTGTGTGTATGTACCATGTTTTGTTTATTCATTCATTGATAAACACTTGAATTGTTTCTACCATTTGGCTACTGTGAATAATGCTGTTATGAACATTTGTATACAAGTGTTTGCTTGAGACACTGTTTTCACTTTTGAGTATATATGTAGGAGTGGAATTGCCAGGTTATATGATGGTTCTGTATTTAACTTTTTGGAGAACTATCATATTGCTTTCTATAGCAGCTCACCATTTTACAATTCTGCCAACAATGCACTAGATTTCCAATTTTTCCACATCCTCCCCAGTACTTATTTTCTATTAAAAAATAATAGCCATCCTTGTGGGTGTGAAGTAGTATCTTGTGGTTTTGATTTTCATTTCTCTAATGACTAATGATGTTGAGCATCTTTTCATATGCTTATTTGCCATTCGTATAACATCTTTGGAAAAATGTCTGTTCAAATCCTTTGTCCATTTTTCAATTGAGTTGTCTCTCTTTTTGTGGCATCCCCAAAGTTCTTTATATACTCTTGATACTAAGCCCTTATCAATAAATGGTTTGCAACTATTTTCTCCCATTTTGTAGGTTGTCTTTTCACTTGTTTGGTAATGTACTTTAATGCACAAAAGTTTTTAGTTTTGATGATATCAAAGTTATCTATTGCTTCTCTTGTTTGCTCATACTTTTGGTGTCATATCTAGGAATCCATTGCTGAATACAAGTTCATGAAGATTTTCCCCTATGTTATCTTTTAAGAGTTTTATGGTTTCAGCTCTTATCTTTAGTTCCTTGATCCATTTTGAGTTAATTTTTGTGTATTGTGTGAGATAGAGAACCAACTTCATTCTTTTGTATATGGATATCCAGTTTCCCTAACACCATTTTTTGAAGGGACTATCCAATTCCCATTTCATGTATGTGGCACCCTTGTTGAAAATCAATTTGGCCATAAATATGTGGGTCTATTTTTGAACTTTCATTTATATTCCATAGGTTGATTCGTTTATCCTAATGCAAGTACCATGCTGTTATGTTAACTGTAGTTGTGTAGTATATTTTGAAATCAGGAATTGTGAGTCCTTCAACTTTGTTCTTTTTCAAAATTGTTTTGGCTATTCAGGGCCCTTTGCAGTTCCATATGAATTTGAAGATCAGCTTTTCCACTTCTACAAAAAAGGCTGCTGAAATTTTGATAGGAATTGCGTTGAATCTGTAGATCATTTTGGGTAGTATTGACATCTTACCGATATTAAGTCTTTCAGTCCATGAACATGAAATGTTTTCACATCCAATTTTTGTCTTACTGAATTTCATGAATAATTCTTATTTACTAAGGTTCATCCTCTCATTACCTTTCATTATCCTGTTTAATATGCTAATTACCTTGTATATATCTTTACTGTAATTTTAATGCATTTTATAAGGGAGGGGACAGCACAGGCGTGTGCCTAGCTTACTATCTTGACCCAGAAGCCAGTAGACATTTTTTAGGGTTTATAGGTTAGTTGTTTCTAAATGAAGGAAAAATGTCATTCCTCGCCTGCTCCTTCCTCACTAACACCCCTATTCATGTGCTGCTGACTATTGCGTATTCCCCCCAATAGACATCCTGCAAAAGCCCAGAGACCATATGAGGCATAATGTAAAAACGTGTCATTCCATTTTGCTTTCTGCACCCAGCACTTTACCTTCCCACTGGCTGTTCAGCCTTTGGTACCAGTCTCAGGGTATTATGTTTCTTTAACTTTAACAGCTCTTTAAAATAAATGATTTGTCTCAGGAAAAATCAGAAAGTGCTCTAATTTTGGAATACTCTACAATTTCTTTCAGAGTTAAGCGTTTAACATTTTACTTATCGCTCCACATTTGCGTTTGCAAAATCACATGTTCTCCTACTAGCCTATCATTTCACCCAAGTTTTCACTTATAAAAATGTCAACACATGTATTAATAATTGTTTTTCTTTGCTAAGAAGTTTTAATGCACTCAGGAAACTAAAATGTACTCTTAAGGCAGAAGAACTTTACAATTGTTTCTTTTTAACTAAAATTACTAGCAATACCCAGCAATAATCAAATGAAGCCCTCTTAAGTTGGAAAAAAAGAATAAAAAAATGGAAGGACCTTACTTCAGAGATTATGGAGTCCACATGGTTTATTTTGTTGGTATGATGGAAACTGAAAACTGAAATATGTTACATGAATTACAAAGAGTTGAGTTAAGACTCTGATCCATAACTTTGGACTTTCAGATTTTTCCCCTACAACCTTGTTTTGCTAAGAAGTTTTATTTTAATACTTTTTTGTAAAATTATCATAGTACAAAAATATAAAATTTGTTAAATGGACAAAACTCAAAAGCTATAGCTAATCCCATTGCCAAAACTACTCTCTCATATGTTTGTGTGTATTTTGTAATTACACAGTATGTACAATTTTGCTTTCCGCTTTTTTGATTTAAAGACATCACAAAAAACACCATATCTTGTATACCTTTTAGAACTACACTGATAATGGTTGATTAAAACTACATTGTATGGATTTGCCATAATTTGCATATCAATTTACATATTGTTTGGAATTGAAGTGGGTTTTTAATTATTCCTTATTATAAAACGCACTGAGGTGAATGAATTTAGACATGGAGTATTCTGTCTTAAAATTTATTAGATTTCAAAATATGATTAAGTGCTTAGTGTTATTTAAGTTTCATAAGCACAAAAGTTTTATGAAATTAATATTTAGGCATAGTATTTAGAAAGTGAGAAAAGAGCCAAAATGATAATCATAGCAAACCCTCCATGGTGCTACTGTGAGCCAGGCACTGTTCTAAGGAGTTTGCTGTTACTAAGTTCTCACGACAAAGATGTTTGAAGCATTATTAGCCCCATTTTACAGGTGAGGAAACTGAGTTTAAGTAACTTGCTTTGAGACCTCACAAATACCAAGGTGGGACTCACCATTCAGATCCATACATTCTGGTTCTCTGCAATGCTCTTAGCAGCTTTAGTCCACTGTTGAAGGAAATTTTGACTCAAGGGAGAACACAATTTTGTCAGAGCCATATAGATCCCACTATGGCCCATAACCTTATAATACATGACTTTTATCACCTCTTTAAGTTACTGACCTAGGTAGGCTCTTCGCAGAGCAATACATTACTTATTGATTTAGAAGAAGACTGGTCCAGTATGAGAAAGACATAGCTCAGATGCCTATATTGCACATATTTGGAGGACTGACCAGTTTTCTGATATCTCTTCCTGGAAACTAAAATGGATGAGTGAGGCTAAACAAATACCGTATAGATTCTGAAAATTCATGGTCCACAACTCAACCACAGTTGGACCTTGATGCAAATATTTTCACTTTCATTTCTTTTAGCAGCTATTCCAAACCTCATCACCTGCATTAAGTCCCACACCCAACAATATTGCTTTGACTATCAGCAGATGTCTATACCACTGACTTCCCTATAAAATACCAGACCACTACTCAAATCACCTGTAACAAACTACTGGCTCCCTTTGCTTGTCATTCTCCAACATCCCTGTTGGAAGAAACCAAGGCCCTACTCTGGACTCCAAACACTAGATTTGGAAAGGGCAAAGGGAGTGATTGATAAGCCAATTGAATAGAAATCCATTTTGAGGCCAAAAGAGAATACAGTTTTAGAGATATTAAATCTGTGTTTTTAGGGCCTGAATACCCTATGAAAATACGAATTCTCATAAGAGACCAACTATAATCTCTTCACATTTTGTAGATTAGACAAATTATAATCATTTTATATATTATAGCATAGACAAAACCCACTTTATAATATATTATAGTTTACAAAATAACATATATGCTTGAAAATAATAACCAAGTCTTTATCTTCCAGGTCTTTTTTTAAGACACCCTGGAAAAATGTGCATGTTTCCTTGGAGACACCTCTGATATGTGACTTTCAAAAACAGCTTTAGTTGCTTTTATGCTTAACAATGCCTTCATCATGCTATATATTTATTTAATTATTTTTTTCCTAGTGCCTTGAGTTGAATGCTCGTGTTTTATTGCTCATTCTTTAGTTTTTCAAATATGAAAGGATTTTAAACTATGGATTTTCTGTGGAGTACAATTTGGGCCACATTTCATAGATTTTGATACGTGGTGTTCTAATTATTATTACTTTATTAATATTTTCCAATGGATTTTTATTTCCTTATTTTACTCTAGAATTATTTAGGGGAATTTTGTTGTTATGTTTGCTTATTTTCACAAGTGTGAGTATTTTATCTTTGTTTTTGTCAGTGGGTTATTGTTGGGTAAATTCCACAGCAACACCATCTCTACCTCCTAATTTACAGACTTGTCTATAGCAAATTATTTCTTTATATATTTATCAGATATTTACTGAATGCAGGCCATGGGCCTGACACCGTTCTAGGTTTTGGTGAGAAAGAGAAATGAAACAGACTGACTTTGGCTTCGGGGAGTTACAACATTGGGCTAGTTGCTGACAAGTGAGCAAATAGCAAGAGTTGTAAATGTATTTTGGTCATGTATATAAGAGTTGAGTGGGTGACAATTTGAGAGGTTTTGCAACCTGGAGTTATCAGGAAAAGATTTTATAAGGAAAATAACTGGTGAAAAGGGACTTGAGAGAAAGAGAGGTATTTGACTAGTCGAAAAGGTTGAATGCAGACATTCTAATTATAAGAGGAAGCTCCATATTCTAAAGTCCAATACTTTTGTAGAGGAGTCCTCCTTCTTCTACACGAACCCTTGTCCTGTGCTTTTTATCCTAACCTCTTCCACCTCTCACAGAGATTCTCTTTCTCTTTCTTTCCTCCATTCTTCTTTCGTCCTTCCTTTTCTGTCTATCTTCAACTGGTTCCTACTTACTCTTTTCCCCCAAATTTATGTAAATATCCACATGGTACTCAGTCTAACACACACATACATATGCTACATCATAATAACCTCCTTACTGTAACACTTCACCCCATCCAATTCTTGCCCTATTTTCTTCTTCATTTATTTATCAAAACTTTGTTTTAATAGTCTGCAATTGTGATCTCCAATTTCTCATTGTTCTTGAGCTTTTCAATCTGCTATAATATGGCTCTCATTCTTGTTACATGGCAGGAACTGATTTCACTGAGGTCACCACTGACCTTCTATTTGTGAAATCTCTCATAACACTTTTATGTCTTGGAGGCACATGACAATATCATCCATTACCTACATATTTATATAAACAATCTCTCTCTCTCTCTCTCCATCTCCATCTCTATCTATCTATCTGGATTTAGATTATTTTCTGTATGTGTTTCCCTTACTAGACACATGAAAATGTGAGGCCAGGGACTATCATGTCTCATTCATTTTGTACTGCTAGTGCTTAGATCAGTGCTTAGTATATAGTAGACACTGAAAATTTAGTGGACTCAACTAGACCAGCATTTAGGTTTCCTGTGAAAATTTTGGTTGGTGTGCTGATGCATGTAGGTCAGCTCTATCTAATAATCATCTTCATGTCCTATAGTAATTCTACACAATGAATGTCATGAATTATTCTCTGTCACAAAGTGGTGACAAGTTTGCTAATGCCCTATTATAAATCATTGAATCAATTCCTTATGTAAAAGGGATTTTGCCATCTGCTGGACATAGAAGATGTTATTATGAAAAGAGAAGCAAAGACCCCTTGGTAGTGGAATCTTGGCCCTTCACATTTGGTGATTTTTTATGGGAGGGTTTTAAAATGTCAGCAGGTCATAAGAATTTGAATTGATGCAAATCCTGATTCCCTGTATCATGGTGTATATGTACATGTATATGTATATGTATGTATCTGTATATATCTCGTGGGGATAATAGTTTTGTACACAAGGGAAAGTTAAGAATCTTCTGATTCTTCTACCTACCAGCCCTTAGAACTCGGTTTGCTACCTGTAGCAGTGCATATGGTGAGACTTTTTAAAAATAGTTTTGTATTAACACATTTCCCTTTTGATTATAGCCTTGGAAGCTGGCATCACTACGCACATACACTCCATGGTTGAGTAAGCTAGGCATTGTGTGTAAAGATAGGTGTGTATGTGAGTGTGTGTACATGTGCATGCATATATCTGGTTTCCTTCTGATTTTTACAGAACATGTTTGTTATTTACATAATATGGATACATAACTTACTCCATTTGTGTATGTTTCTTTTACCCCTTTCAAAAATAAACAATTGGTGTTGGTATCTGAAGTCTTTAGTAGCTAAAACTAAGATTTACCTTTTATATAGAATTGACATTTTCAACTTTTATCTTAAAAAGAACTTTTTTGACCAAAAGCAATTTCAAATACATTTCTGTTTCATAATTACAAGGACATACTGTTGCAAACTTAAGTGAAATCACTGCAGATTGTTATTTGTAAGGAAAAAATGCTCAGTTGCTTCTCAGCGCATTTCCATCTTGTCATTCCCCGCCAACCATTTGGTCCCAATCAGTCCACATTTAGGTCGTTGGAAAAGCCACACAGAACAAGCAACCAGCCCAAAGAGGGAACTCATTTAGCATTTAGCTGGGGCTGAGCAGATTGGCTGGTAATGCTGGGGATTTTGAGCATGAAAGCAGAAGTCATTATGTTTCTGCATATTAATGAAAAGAACCATTATTTTCCTCCAGAAAAGTTTAGAGCAGTGGTTCTCATCCCTGGCTGCACATCAGAAACACCCAGGGAGCTCTTTAAAAAATGCCAATGGCTGGATAAAAGTCCAGACCAATTCAATCAGGCTTTCCAAGTTGGGAGGCAGCTGGCCTCAGAATTTTTAAGTGCTCCACGTGATTCCACTGTGCAGCCGGGGTGGAGAAAAACTGATTTTTTGTAAGGCTGTTGTTCTCAAAGTGTGGTCCCTGGATCAATAGCATCAGCTTCACCTGGGAACTTACTAGAAATGCAAATTATTGGGCCCTACCCTAGACCTACTGAATCAGAAACCCTGGAAGTAGGGCCCAGCAGTCTGTGGTTTAAAAAGCATCCCAGGTGATTCTGATATATACCAAAGTTTGTGAACCTCTGGTGTCATGCATTCGGTCAGGCTTGGGTTTCCATCCCAAATTCACCGGTTACTAGCTCTAGGACCTAGTAAAGCAAGTGCTTTCCTGGCTGAGGCTCAGTTTTTCACATCTTAACAAAAAAAAAAAAGCACTTGATGCCTTTGCTTGCCTGGTCTTTTTGAGTGTCTTACGTATTCTGACTTTAAGGTTAGTGTATACATAATTCTTGCTAGTCTTTTTCTTTTTTTATTAGAGAAGTTGTGGGTTCACAGAGCAATAATGCATAAAATACAGGATTCCCACGTACCTCCCTATTATTAATACCTTGCCTTGGTGTGGAGCATTTGTTACAATTGATGATTGCTCATTTTTACAATTGTACTGTTAATTAAAGCCCATGGTTTAACTTAGGGTTCACTGTTTGTATAGTGTAGTTCCATGGATGTTTTCCAGAAAAGGTACTCTGTTATGATATATTCAAGCTAACATTTCCCCTTTTAATCGTATGCACATATATATTTCAGTTACCTTAATTGCATTCACAGTGTTGTGCTACTGTCACCACCATCCATTACCAAAATATTTCCATCATTCCAAATAGTAACCCTGTATATTTTAAGCCTTGACTTCCCATTCCCTAACTGTACCCCTCACCTCTGTCCCCTGATAACTTAAGTCTAGATTCTGACTCTGTGAGTTTGCTTATTCTAGTAGTTTCAAAACAGTGGGAACCTATAATATTTGTCTTTTTGTGTCTGGCTTATTTCACTCAACATGATGTCTTCAAGGCTCATCCATGTTGTCACATATATCAGGACTTCATTCCTTTTTACAACTGAATAGGTAGCACATTTTATTTATCCATTCATAGGTTTATAAACACTTGGTTTGCCTCCACCTTTTGACAATTGTGAATAATGCCACTATGAACATCGGTGTGACAATACCTGTTTGTGTCCCTATTTTCAATTCTTTTTGGTATATATCTAGTAGTGGGTTTTCCAGGTCATGTGGCAATACTATACCTAGCTTCCTGAGAAACTAAGAAATTGTCTTCAACTGCAGGTGCACCATTTTACATTCCCACCAGCAATGAATGAGGGTTCCCATATCTTTGCCTCCTTTCAAACACTAGCTACTTTCCTTTTTTTATAGCAGCCATTCAAATGGGAGTGAAATGGTATCTCACTGTGCTTTTGATTTGCATTTCCCTGATGGCTAAATGATGTTGAACATCTTTTCATGTGCTTTCTGGCCATTTATCTATCTTTTTTGGAGAGATGTCTGTTCAAGTCTTTTGCCCATTTTTAGGTTGTTTGTCTTTTTTGTTGTTAAGTTGAAGGATTTTTTTATATATTCTGGATATTAAACCTTTATCAGATATGTGGTTTCCAAATATTTTCTCCCATTGTGTAGGTTGTCATTTCACTTTTATGAAAAGTCCTTTGAGGAACAAAAGTTTTAATTTTGATGAGGTCCCATTTATCTCTTTTATATGTTGTTGCTTGTGCTTTCAGTGTAAAGTCTAAGAAACCACTGCCTAACGCCAGGTCCTGAAGATGCTTCCCTATCTTTTATTCTAGGAGTTTGATGGTTACAGCTTTTATATTAAGGTATTTGATCCATTTTGTGTTGATTCTTCTTATTGTTGTGAGGTAGGAGTTCCTCCTTTTTTAAAACAGTTTTATTGAGATATATTCATATACCATACAGTCTATCCAAAGTGTACAATCCATGGTTCACAGTGTATTCACAGAGTTGTGTATTCATCACCACAATGAATTATAGAACATTTTTATTATTCCAAAAAAAAAAAAAAACCCAGACTCCTTATATCCCCTTATTATTGACACTTAGCATTGGTGTGGTACCTTTGTTACAACTGATGATAGAATATTAAAATGTTATTGTAAACTATAGTCCACAGTTTGTGTTAGGTGTATTTTTTCCCATATACCACCCTGTTGTTAATAATAGTGATGTACATTTGTTCTAGTTCACAAAAGAACATTCCTATATTTTTGCTATTAACCCCAATCATTGTCCACAACAGGGTTCACTGTGTTATATAGTCCCATGTTTTTCCCTCTAGCTTTTCTTCTAGTGACATACACGACCTTAACCTTCCCATTTCAACCACCAACACCCATAATTCAGCGCTGTCAATTACACTCACAATGTGCTACCATCACCTCTATCCATCTCCAAACATTTACTGTCAACCTAATTAAAAATTCTGCACAAATTAAGCATCAGCTCCACATTCTCTGCCCTCATTCTATCTCCTGGGAACCTATGTTCTATATTTTAACTCTGAGTTTGATTATAATTAGATCATATTACTGAGGTCATACAATATTTGTCTGCTTGTGTCTGGCCTAGGTCACACAACATAATGTCCTCAAGGTTCATTCATGTTGTCACAGGCATCAGGAATTCATTCCTTCTTACAGCTGAATAGTATTCCATTGTGTGTATATAACACATTTTGTTTATCCATTCATTGGTTGATAGACACTTGGGTTGCTTCCATCTTTCGGCAATTGTGAATAATGCCACCATGAACATTGGTGAGCACGTATCTGCATCCCTGCTTTAAGCTCTTCCACGTATATATCTAGTAGGGGATAGCAAGATCATACGGCAATTGTTTATATCTAGTAGGGGATAGCAAGATCATACGGCAAATGTATACTTGCTTCCTGATGAACCGCCACTGTCTTCCACAGCAGCTATGCCATTTTACACTCCTACTGGCAGTGAATGAGTGTTCCAATTTCTCATACATCCTCTCCAACACTTGTAGTTTTCTGCTTTTTTAATAGTGGCCATTCTACTGGGTGTGAAATGATACATCACTGTGGTTTTGATTTGCATTTCCCTAATAGCTACTGATGTAGATCAACTTTTCATGTGCTTCAGAGCCATTTGTATTTCCTCTTTGTAAAATGTCTAAGTCTTTTGCCCATTTTTACTTGGGTTGTTTGCTTTTTATTGTTGAGAAGAAGAATTTCTTTATATATTCTGGATATTAAACCCTTATCACATATGTTGTTTCCAACTATTTTCTGCTATTGAGTAGGCTGCCTTTTCATTTTCTTGACAAAGTCCTTTGAAGCACAAAAGTATTTAATTTTGAGGAGGTCCCATTTATGTATATTTTCTTTCATTGCTTGTGCTTTGGGTATAAATTCTAAGAAACCATTGTTTACCACAAGATCTTGAAAATGCTTCCCTACATTTTCCTCTGGGAGTTTTATAGCTATGGCTCTTATATTTATGTTCTTGATCCATTTTGAGATAATTTTTGTGTAAGGTGTAAGATAGGGGTCCTCTTTCATTCTTTCTGATATGGCTATCCATTTCTCCCAGCACTGTTTTTTGAAGAGACCATCCTGTCAAGTTGAGTGGAGTTGGCAGTCTTGTCAAAAATCAGTTGACCATATAGGTGAGGGTCTATTTCTAAACTTGAAATTTGATTCCATTGTTCATATATCTACCTTTATGCAAGTACCATGCTTTTTGACCACTATAACTTTGTACTATGCTTTAAAGTCAGGAAGTATTTGTCCTCCAACTTCATCCTTCTTTTTCTAGCTGTTTTTGGTTATTGGGACCCATATCCTTCCAAAAATGTGGTGATCAGGCTTTCCATTTCTGCAAAGTAGACTGCTGGAATTTTGGTATAGATTGCATTGATTCTGTAAATCTATTAGGGTAGCCTTGATATCTTTTTTTTTTTTTTTCCCCAGTGTTCTTTTTTACTTTAATTGCTCCTTTTCACTTTAATTTTTTTTTACTAAATTCAGTTTTATTGAAATACATTCACACACCATACAATCATCCATGGTATACAATCCACTGTCCACAGTATGATAACATAGTTATGCGTTCATCACCACAATCTGTCTCTGAACATTTTCCTTACATCAGAAAGAACCAGAACAAGAATAAAAAAACAAAAGCAAAAAAAAGAACACCCAAATCATCCCCTCATCCCACCCCACCTGTCCTTTAGTTTTTATCCCCATTTCTCCACTCATCCATACACTAGATAAAGGTGGTGTGACCCACAAGGTCTTCACAATCACACTGCCACCCCTTGTAATCTACATTATTATATAATTGTCTTCAGGAGTCCAGACTGCTGGGTTGGAGTTTGGTAGTTTCAGGTTTTTACTTCTAGCTATTCCAATACATTAAACCTAAGAGGTGTTATCTATATAGTGCATAAGAATGTCCACCAGAGTGACCTCTCGACTCCATTTGAAATCTCTCAGCCACTGAAACTATTCCGTCTCATTTTGCATCCCCCGTTTGGTCAAGAAGATACTCTCAGTCCCACAATGCCAGGTCCACATTCATCCCCGGGAGTCATATTCTGCGTTGCCAGGGAGATTTACAACCCTGGGAGTCGGGTCCCACGTAGTGGGGAGGGCAGCGAGATCACCTGTCGAGATGGCTCAGTTAGAGAGAGAGAGGGCCACATCTGAGCAACAAAGAGGTACTCAGGGGGAGACTCTTAGGCACAATTACATGCAAGTTTAGACTCTCCTTTGTGGTAACGAGCTTCATAAGGGCAAGTCCCATGATCGAGGGCTCAGCACATCAAACCGCCAGTCCCAATGTTTGTGACAACATCAACACCAGTCCAGGTGAGGATGTCCAACACATCCGCACCTTCCCCCAGATCCTCGGGGCTAGGGAGGGGGAGGCTGTAAATATATTTTTTATTATCTGCCCAAATTACTCTGGGATGTGTCACTATTTCACTCCAGCCTATACTAACCTACTGTATCTCACTTCCTATTCAAAGTTCCATGCAGTTGTGGTGTTTGAACAAATTGACTGTGGAGTTGTACCATTTAGAAAATTTAGATCCTGTACCAAATAGATATCTCTTCCCTTGGTCTCATATGGAAGTTGAAGTTTTAAAACACAGTCAGTTTCAACCTTTACCCTTTGGCCTGGCTTGCCCTGGTCTTAACCGACCTGCTTCATTCATATCACTAATTGAAGTCTGGGCTCTTTTTCCACCTTTTTTTTTTTTGACAGTGGCTGTATGCACTAATACTGACATTCATATCTGCCAAGCTCTAGCTCTGAGTTTCAGGTGTCTCAGAGATATGCATTGTTCCAGAGACCAATCAGGTTATACGCTAGGGGATCAGCATCTCAAAGTTTAGAGATAGGCATTACAATTCAGGGATAGAGTTAACTGCTGTAAGAGCTTACAATCTAGGGACCATTACAATAGTTCATGTCCACGTTAGGCTATGTTCTAAGATTCAATTCTGAGTTTACACATTGTAGTTAGTCCATATTGGTGAGAGCCTTGATACCTTAATGATATTTAATCTTCCAATCCATGAACACGGAATGTCCTTCCATTTATTTAGGTCTTTTTAAATTTCTTTTAGCAATATTTTGTAGTTTTCTGTGTGCAGATCCTTTACACCCATGGTTAAATTTATTTCTAGATATTTGACTCTTCTGGTTGCTATTATAAATGAAATTCTTTTCTTGATTTCCTTCTCAGATAGCTCATTACTAGTGTATAGAAACACTGTTGATTTTTGTGTCTTGATCTTGTACCTGCCACTTTGCTGTAGTCTTTTATTAGCTCTAGTGGCTTAGTTGTAGATTTTTTGGTACTTTCTAAATATAGGATCATTCCACCTAGTGGAAGTGTTACTTGTTCCGTTTCAATTTGAATGCATTTTATTTCTGTTTCTTGCTTAACTGCTTTAGGTAGAACTTCTACCACAATACCTGGCTTTGGTATTAGGGTGATGGTGGCTTCATAGAATGAGTTAGGTAGTGTCGCCTCCTCTTTAATTTTTTTGAAGAGTTTGAGCAGGATTGGTATTGATTTTCATTGGAATGTTTGGTCTCATTCAACTGTGAAGCCATCTGTTCCTGGGCTTTTCTTTGTTGGGAAGTTTTTGATGCTTGATTCAATCTCTTTACTTGTAATCAGTCTGTTGAGGTCTTCTATTTCTTCTAGAGTCAGTGTAGATTGGTCATGTGTATCTATGAATTTGTACATTTCATCTGTGTCTAAATTTTTGGCATAGTGTTGTTCATAATATCCTTTTATGATCCTTTTTTTTTCTGTGAGGTCAGTAGTGATGGCTTCCCTCTCATTTCTGATTTTATTTATTTGCATCTTTTCTCTTTTTTTTCTTTGTCAGTATAGATAAGGATTTGTCAGTTTTATTAATCTTCCCAAAGAACCAACTTTTGGTTTTGTTGATTCTCTCTATTCTTTTTTTAATTCTCAATTTAATTTATTTCCACTCTTTTTTATTTCTTTCCTTCTCTTCCTTTGGGGTTAGTTTGCTGCTCATTTTCTTATTCCTCCAGGTTTTCTGTTTGGTCTTTGATTTTAGCTGTTTCTTCTTTTGTAATGTAGGCATTTCAGGCTATATATGTCCTCAGCACTGCCTTCACTGCATCCTATAAGTTTTGATACATTGTATACTCATTTTAATTCATCTCCAGATATTTACTGATTTCTCTTGCAATTTATTCTTTGACCTACTGACTGTTTAAGAGTGCTTCAGTTTTCTAAAGCTGTCTTGATGTCGTATACTGGAAATGGGTTGGCTTTTTCAATGGATATTTGTTAGGTTACAGTTCTAAGGCCATGAAAATGTCCAAATTAATGCAACAAGCAGAATATGCTCTCTCTGAGGAAAGGCTGCTAGCATCTGGGGTTACTCTGTCACATGGGAAAGCACATGGCAATGTCTGCTGGTCCTTCTCTACTGGGTTGTGGTTTCAATGGCTTTCTCTCTCAGCTCCTGTGGGTCCTTGCTTATTTCTCCCAGGGTGTTTCTCTCTGATCTCTGGGCATTTACTGTCTTTTATCCTCTTCACAAAGGACTCCAGTAAAGGATTGAGACACATCTTGAATGGACTGGGTCACATCTTGATTGTAATAGCCTAACCAAAAGGTCCCACCCACAATAGGTCTGCCCCCATAAAACTTGATTAAAAGAGCATAGTCTTTTCTGGGTTACATAACAGATTCAAACCAGCACAAAGAGTGTGTTGTTTAACTTCCCAGTGCAAAGAGTATGCAGCTTAACTTCCATATATTTCTGAATTGTCTCATTTCCTGCCTGTTATTGATTTCTAGCTTCATTCCATTGTGGTCAGAGTGCTTTGTATAATTTCAGTCATTTTAAATTTATTGTGAATTGTTTTGTGACCCAATATATGGTCACTCCTGGAGAATAATCCTTGAGCACTTGAGAATAATGTATATATTTTTGTTTGGGGGTACAGTGTTCTGCTTCTGTGTGTTGTCTATTTCATTTATCATATTATTCATGTTCCCATTTCCTTATTGATCCTCTCTCTAGATGTTCTATCTATTGATGAAAGTGTTGTATTGAAGTCTCCAACTATTATTGTACAGACATCTATTTCTCCCTTCAGTTTTGCTAGTGTTTGCCTCATGGATTTTGGGGCTCCCTGTTTAGGTGCATAAATATTTTTGATTGTTATTTATGCTTGGTGGCGTGCCCCTTTTATTAACCATATAGGGATCTTCTTTGTCTCTTATAATAGTTTGCATTTAAAGTCTATTTTGTCCAACATTAGTATAGCAACCCCAGTTCTTTTTTGGATACTGTTTGTGTGGAATATCTTTCTCTAACCTTTCACTTTAAACCAATTTGTTTTCTTGGGTTTTAGGTTTGTCTCTTGTAGACAGCATATAAATGGATCATACTTTTTTATCCATTCTGCAGATCTGAGTCTTTTGATTGGGGAGTTTAATCCATTGACACTCAATGTAGTAGTGTATTAGTGTTAAGGCAGTACTCACTTCAACTATTTGATCTTTTGCTTTTTATAGATCATATCTTATTTTTGTCTCTCTTTTTGTCCTTTTAGTTACCCTTACTTATAATCTTCATATCTGCTTGTTCTAGTTTGCTAATGCTGCAGAACGAAAAACACCATTGATGGATTGGCTTTTATAAAAAGGGGGTTTATTTGGCTACACAGTTACAGTCTTAAGGCCATAAAGTGTCCAAGGTAACACATCAGTAATCGGGTACCTTCACTGGAGGATGGCCAGTGGCATCCGGAAAACCTCTGTTAGCTGGGAAGGCACGTGGCTGGCGTCTGCTCCGAAGTTCTGGTTTCAAAATGGCTTTCTCCCAGGACGTTCCTCTCTAGCAAGCTTGCTCCTCTTCAAAATGTCACTCACAGCTGCACTAAGTTCCTTCTCTTTGAGTCAGCTCATTTATATGGCTCCACTGATCAAGGCCCACCCTGAATGGGTGGGGCCATGCCTCCATGGGACTATCTCATCAGAGTTATCACCCACAGCTGGGTGGGGCACATTCCAAGCAAATCTAATCAGCACCAAAATGTCTGCCCCATAAGACTACATCAAAGATAATGGCATTTGGAGGACACAATACATTCAAACTGGCACACTGCTCTCTCCCCCAAACATCTCTCTCCTCTTTTTTCATTTCATACTGAAGAATTCCATTAGTATTTCTTGTAGGGTAGATCTCATGTTGACAAACTCGCTCATTTCTGTTTGTGAATATTTTAAACTCACCCTCATTTTTGAAAGACAATTTTGCTGGATAAGGAAATTTTGGCTGCCAGTTATTCTGTTTTAGAACATTAAATATATAATCCCACTGCCTTCTCCCTTCCATGTTTTCTGATGAGAAATTGGAAGTTAGCCCTATGTGTTTCCCTCATATGTGACAAATTGCTTTTGTCTTGCAGATTTCAGGATTTTCTCCTTATCTTTGGTGTTTAACATTCTGATTAGTATGTGTCTCAGAGTAGGTCTGTTAGGATGTATTCTCTTTGGAGTACTTTTGCTTCTTGAACCTATATATTTATTTCCTTCATGAAATCTGGCAAATTTTCAGTCATTATTTCCTCATTTTTTATGCACCTTTTTTTTAAAAATTCAATTTTACTGAGATATAGTCACATAACATGGAATCATCCAAAGTGTACAATCAGTTGTTCACAGTACCATGATATAGTTGTGCATTTATCACCCCAATCTATTTTTGAACATTTTTCTTGTACCAGAAAAAGTGAAAATAAGAATAAAAAATAAAAGTAAAGAAGAACACCTGAATCACCCCCACCCTATTTTTCATTTAGTTTTTTTTGTCCTCATTTTTCTACTTATCCATCCATACACTGGACAAAGGGATTGTGATCCATAAGGCTTTCACAATCACACTGGCACCTCTTGTAAACTACATTGCTGTGCATTTGTCTTCAAGAGTCAAGGCTACTGGGTTGCAGTTTTATAGTTTCAGGTATTTACTGCTACCTATTACAATGCATTAAAACCTAAAAAGGGTTATCAATATACTGTATAAGAATGCCCACCAGAGTGACCTCTCACCTCCACTTGGAATCTCTCAGCTACTGAAACTTTATTTCGTTTCATGTTGCATCCCCCCTTTGGTCAATAAGATGTTCTCAATCCAATGATGTCAGGTCCAGATTCATCCCTGGCAGTCATATCCTGCATTGCCAGGGAGATTTACACCCCTGGGAGCCAGAACCCACATAGGGGGGAGGGCAGTTAGTTCACCTGCCTAGTTGGCTTAACTATAGAGAGAGGCCACATATGAGCAACAAAACGGCACTCGGGGAGATTCTTAGGCAAAATTATGAGCAGGTTTAGCCTCTCCTGTGCGGTAATGAGCTTCATAAGGGGAAGTCCTGTGATAGAGGGCTCGGCACATCAAACTGCCAGTCCTCAATGTTTGTAAGTACATCGGCAGCAATCCAGATGAGGAAGTCCCAAGACCTTTGCATTTTCCCCCAGCTCCTCAGGGAGGCCCTGCATATATATTTTTATTCTCTATCCAAATTACTTTGGGATGTGCCTCTATTTCACACTAACCTATGCAAATCTACCGTATCTCACTTCCTATTAAAAGTTCCATGTAATTGTGTTATTTGAACAAACTGTGTGAGTTAAATTGTTTAGGAAATATAGATCTTGCACCAACTAAACATCTCTTCCCTTGGTCTCACATGGGATTTGAAGTTTTAAAATGCAGTCATTATTGTCCTTTACACTTTGGCCCAATTTGCCCTAGTCCTAACCACATCTGCTTCATTCATATCTCTAGTTGATGTCTGGACTCTTTTTTCAGCTTGTTTTTTTTAACAGTTTCTGTATGAGTTAATACTGACATTCATATCTGCTGAGCTCTAGCTCTGAGTTTCAGATGTAACACAGATACCCAATGTACCAGAGACCAATCAGGTTATACATTAAGGGATCAACATCTCAGAGTTTGGAGATAGCCATTACAGTTCAGGAATAGATTTGACTGCTGTAAGAGCTTACAATCTAGGGACCATTACAATAATTGTTTCCCTGTTAGGCTGTGATCTAAGATTAAATTCTGAGTTTATATATTGTAGTTAGTATGTATTGGTGAGGCATTATAGTCTTTGCCTTTATTTCTGGCATACTTCACTCAAAATGTTGTCTGCAGGATCCATTCACCTCGTTGCATATCTCACAGCTTCACTCCTTCTCATAGTTGCTCAATATTCCATTGTATGCATACACTACAGTTTACCATTCTGTTCCTCAGTCTATGTACCCTTAGGCCACCTCCACCCATTGCAAATCATGCATACTCTCCAGTGTGCAAATGTCCATTCATGTCCCTGCTCTCAGATCTTCCAAGTACAGACCCCATAATGAGACTGCAGGACTTTATGGTACCCACATGCTTAGCTTCGTGTGGAACCACCCCACTGTCCTACAGAAAGAATATACCATTCTGCCTCCCAACCAACAGTAAATACGTGCATCCCTCTCTCAAAGTTTTCTTCAGCACTTTTATCACTGTTTATATTTTTCCATACAATATTATAGAGCTATATTCACATACCATATAATTATCCACAGTATACAATCAGTTGTTCACCATATCATCATCAGTTGTGGATTTATCACTGCAGTCAGCACTTGAACATATTGATTATTATGAAAAAAAGTTTTTTAAACAAATAATAAAAAGATAATAAAAAGAAAATAAAATGTCATACAATATAATAGAGTAGTAGGATCAGATGACAGCACCACTACCAAGAATACCATATCCCTCTCTTATATCCCCCTCTCATACACATTTAGCTTTGACATTTTGCCTTTGTTACATTTAATGGAAGCATGTTACAATGTTACTGTTGACCATAGACTCCAGTTTGGTTTGGTTATATTTTTTCCCCAATACCATCCCCTTTCTAACCCTCTGCATGGTTGACATTTATTTGTTCTCCCACATGCAAGAACAGTCTTATATTTGTACATTTAGTCACAATCACTGACCACTCCAGTTTTGCTAAGTTAAACAATCCCAGTCTTTATCTTCTGTCTTTACCTGAGGTGTCATACATGCTCCTGGCCCACCTCTTTCAGCTTTACTCATGGACATCTTTGTTCAGTGTAGTTATTGTGCTACCATCACACAGCATTATGCTATCTATTTCTGGATCTATACAATTAATCCTGCTGAACATTCTGTAGTCCTTCAGCATCAAATGCTTAATCTCTACCCTCTTTCTATCTCCTGGTGGCCTGTGTCATCAGCTTTTAACCCTCAAAGTTTGCGCATTAATGTTAGTTCATATTAGTAAGACCATACAATATTTGTCCTTTTGTTTCTGGCTATTTTTGCTCAACATAATGTCCTCAAGGTTCATCCATGTTGTTACATGTTCCATGTCTTTGTTTTGTCTTATAGCTGTGTAATATTCCATTGTGTGTATGTACCAGTTTGTTTATCCACCCATCCATTGATGGACATTTGGGCTGTTTCCATCTCTTGGCTATTGTGAAAAATGCCACAAGAAATATCGGTTTACAAATGTCCATTCATGTCTTAACTTTCATTTCCTCTGAGTATATACCTAGTAATGGGATAGCTGGGTCATATGGAAAATCTATACGTAGCTTCCTGAGGAATGGCCACACTGTCTTTCAGAGTGGTTGCACCATTCTACATTCCCACCAACAGTGAATAAGTGTGCCTCTTTCTCCACATCCTCTCCAGCACTTGTAATTTTCTGTTTTTTGGATAATGGCCATTCTGGTGTGGTTTTGATTTGCATTTCCCTAATAGCCAGTGAATTGAGCATTTTTTCATATTTTTGAGCCATTTGTATTTCCTCTTCAGAAAAGTGTCTGTCCATGTCTTTTGCCCATTTTTTTTAACTGGATTGTTTGTCCTTCTGTTGTTGAGGTGTAGGATAGCTTTATAAATTTGGGATGTTAAACCCTTATCTGCTATGTAGTTTCAATAAATTGTCTATCATTGTGTAGGCTGCTTTTCTGCACCTTTTTGCTTCTCTTCTCCTTCTGGTACACCCATGATACATGTGTTCATGTGCTTTGTGCTGTCATTCAAATCCCTGAGATCCTGCTCAATTTTCCCCATTCTTTTCTTTATCTGTTCTTCTGTCTTTAAGATTTCAACTTTCCTGTCTTCCTGCTCACTGATTCTTTTTTCATCCTGTTTAAATCTGCTGTGGTATGGCTCTAGTGAATTTTTAACCTCTTCTGTTGTGTCTTTTATTCCTGTCATTTATTTTATATTTCTTTTTTGTTTTCAAATTCTTCTTTGTGCTCAGTGTTAATACCCATTATCTCTTTAGCCATGTTTTCCCTCACCTCCTTGACTTTATTTAGGATATTTGTTTGAACATCTTTGATTAGTTGTTGCAAATTCTGTGTCTCCTGTAATGTTTTAATTTATCCTTTGGCTAGGCCATACCTTCCTGTTACTTATTATAACTTTAATTGTTGCTGATGTCTAGGTGTCTGATTATCTTGATTGGTTTACTCTGAAGTTCAGTTTCCCTCTCCTGTCTAGGGTTTTCTTGTTGGTTGGCTTTGTGCTAAGGCATTTCCTTGATACTTGGTTAAACTTATTATGGACCTTTAGAATAGCTCATGTTCAGCTTCTCAGATTTTTTCAGCTGTTTATCTGATTTTTGCCCTGGATGTCTCTAATTTATTTTTAATCTCTTCTACTGTGCCTTTCATTCACATAAGTTCTGTTTTTCTGGCATGCTTTCAAATTCTTCTTCATGCTCATTCAGTGAATTCTTTAATCCTTTATCTCCTTTGCCATATTTTCTTTCATCTCCTTGAATTGATTTGAGAGATTTGTTTGAACATCATTGATTAGTTTTTCAAATCCTGTGTCTCATCTGAAGTTTTAGTTTGTTCCTTTGACTGGGCCCTAGCTTCCTGTTTCTTAGTATGGCCTGTAATTTTTGCTAGTGTCTAGGCATCTGATTTTCTGGATAAGTTTACTCTGGATGTCACTTTCTCTCTCTTGCCTAGGGTTTTCTTGTAGTTTGGCTTTGTGCTAAGGCATGTATTTGACACTTGGTTCAACTTATTATAGACCTTTAGAATAGCCCATATTTAACTGGTCAGATTTTTTGGCTCTTATTCATCTGATTCCTGCCCTGGATATATGGTACAGTATTTGAGATTGCATTATTTGTACAATCGTTTCACCCCCATTTGTGTGCTTCCTTTCCCTCGTTCCTTCTCTGGGAATGTTGATCTGTTCTTTTTATTTTTTATTTGCTTCTGTTATTTGTAACATTCCTTTTATTTTCTCTAGTGTTTTGGCTGGAGGGAAAATGTTTGGAGGGGGGGTCAACTCTGAGAGGACTTTCCTAGGTCAGTATTTCCCAGACAGTGCAGGGCCAGGGACCTTCGAAGTGGGTATAGATTCATTCCAATATGCACTGGTGGGGAGACCCAAAAGGATGCCAGACTCCTCTTTGATGGCTCCCTGAGTCTGTGTTTTCTTTTCCTTCCTAGAACATGGTGCTCTTCAGCAAACTATTATCCACAGGCCTAAGATGATACTTTGTCTTTACATTTCAACTGACTCCACCCCTTTTGGGGGTGTGGTTGAAACAGGGGCTGCCAGCCGCTTTTGTCTGGGGCAGGTTGAAACCCTAGCACAAAGCTTGGACCTAGCCATTTGAATTCTCTAATCCAAAGTGACAAACAGTGCTGGGACGTGACCCTCCACCCCCCCCCCCCAGCCTCCAAAGCTTGAAGAGTTTTAACTCGTAGTTCTTCACCATAGGTTATCACTCTCTTCCTTCTTCTCTTCCCTGGATGGTGGACAGTGTTCTTTTGGTCTCTGGAGTTCCCAAATAGTTGTTTCAGACAATTCATGGCTGTTTATTAGCTGCCTTGGAGGACAAACTGGGTCTTGAAGCTCCCTACTCCATTATCTTAACCAGAAACTCTTCTTTCTAGTCTTTTTCTTTAAAGACTGGTTTTAAATGTCTTTAATCAAGATTTTCCATGACCTTATTATGGCATTAATATTTTCAACATTTACTCCTTAAAGTCTAATGAGTTCTGTATTATATATTTCTTGCAATTTCTAACAGTAAGCAGGTTGTCTTAAATCAGGATAAAGTTTTATATATTTAGATATCATCTATTTTGCTCTACTTTCTGGTAGGTGATAAGCCTGTTAAAAATATTTAATAGGGATTCCAAGAATCTAAGTGGTAGGGAAGACTTTAAATTTCTTAACGATCAGTTACAATATTACAAAATAAAAATTTGGCCCCTTTGGTGGCTAGTAATTTCCACAGAATTGAGTAGCTTTCAGCCTGACTGTAGACCACATAGGCAAATAGTTACCATTTCTGCATAGATTTTTCTGTTTCAGGATCCAGGCTCGGAAAGAAGGCATATCTGATGTTTCAGTTTGCTAAAGTTGCAGGAATGCAACATACCAGAAATGGGTTGGCTTTTTCAATGAGGATTTATTAGGTTACAAATTTACAGTTCTAAAGCCATGAAAATGTCCAAATTAAGGCATCAAGATGAAGATATCTTCTGTGAGGAAAGGCTGCAGGCATCTGGGGTTCCTGTGTCACATGGTATGCTAGTTTGGAAGTATTATGGCCCCCAAAACACCATTATCTGTGATGCATTCTTGTGTTGATTAAGTTGGAATCTTTGGATTAGGTTGTTTCCATGGAGATGTGACCCACCCAACTGTAGGTGATAACTCTGATTAGATAATTTCCGTGGAGGTGTGGTCCTGCCCATTCAGCGTGGGCCTTGATTAGTTTACTAGAGCCTTGTATAAGCTCAGACAGAAGGAGCTCGCTGCTGTAGCTGAGACAGACAGTTTGAAGACAGCTGCTGGAAGCTGATGCAGACATTTTGGAGAAAACCATTTGGAAACAAAACCTGGGAGCAAGCAGTCACCAGCCACGTGCCTTCCCAACCAACAGAGGTTTTCCCGATGCCAATGTCCTTTCTCCAGTGAAGGTACCCTATTGTTGATGCCTTACCTTGACTTTAAGACGGTAACTTTGTAACCACATAAACCCCCTTTATCAAAGCCAATCCATTTCTGGTGTTTTGCAAAATGGCAGCATTAGCAAACCAGAACACATGGGAAGGCACATGGCAATGTCGGCTGATTCTTCTCTCCTGGGCCCTGTTTTCAAAATGGCCATCTCCAAATATCTCTGAGCATTTCTCTCAGCTTCTCTAAGTTTCATCTGTCTTGTATCCTCTCATAAAAGACTCCAGCAAGGGGATTAAGAACACCCCCCGAATGGGATTGGTCACATCTCCATGGAAACAAGCTAATCAAAAAGTCTCACCCACAATTGGTCTGTACCCACAAGGATGGATTAAAAGAACAGGCTTTTCTGGGGGTACATAACAGATCCAAACCAGCACATCTGAGTACAAATATATGATTGATTCAATCAATGATCATGCCACGGTATACTGACATGTATGTATGTGTTCACATGTCTGTATATATTTCAGTTAGTGCAATGTTTCATGGAGGATGCATTTAGTATAGCAAGATTTTTTTGTTTTACTTCAGAAATTCTGCCCTTGGTGGTAGGGGGGTAGTATTTTAAAATACTTTCAATCTTAACGGATGCTTATAAAAATAATACAAAACCTAAGCAGAGAACCCCAACATACCCTATAACCCAAGATATCCATATCCACCAATTTGAGTGTAGGTTGTGTACATCATGATCTTGAACACTTATTACTGCCGGGTAATTTCCTAGGACTAAAAATACTCACCTACGCAGTTCAAGAAAGTTAGCATTGATATAAAGTTAACATTTTATATTCTATTTTTTTCCTTTGTCCCAGTAATGTCCTTTTGGGATTTTTCTCCTCCCTTGTTAAATCGTGCACAGGATCATGTATTGGATTTACTTGTCATTGTCCCTTTAGTGTCTATTTTTTTTAAATTGTGGAACACATAGAACATAACCTTAGTTCATTCAACCATCACAAGCATACCATGCAGTGAGAATAATCATATTTGCAATGCTGCAGTACTTGCACCACCATCCATTACTAAAATTTTCCTATCTTCCCAAACAGAAACCCTACACCTATTAGGCATTAATTCCCAATTCTCCCTTCCCCTTGGCCCCTGGCAAGCTGTATCTTAATTTCTGTCTCTATAAGCTTGCATACTATGTGATATTTTCTTGTGGTTTCCATGGGGCTTAAATTTAACATGCTAAATATATAACAGTCTCATTTATTTTGATTCCAATTTAACTTCAGTGTTAAACACAATGTATGTACCCCTACCTTTATGTAGTTATTATAACAAATTACCTGTTTATGCATTGTGAGTCCAGATTCCTTGATTATTTTATTTTAGGCATTTGGATTTTATATCTTGTAGGAAGTAAAAAGTGGATTTACAAACAAAAATACAATAATAGTACTGGCATTTGTTCACCCATGTTGTTGCTATTACCAGAGATCTTTATTGCTTCATGTGGCTTTGATCTGTTGTCTAGTATCCTTTCCTTTCAACCTGCAGAACTCCCTTTAGCATCTCTTGTAGAGCTAGTCTAGCAGTGATGAACTCCCTCAGCTTATATTTATCTGGAAATGCCATTATTTCTCCCTCATTTTTGAAAGACAGTATTGCCAGATACAGAATTTTTGGTTGGCACATTTTGCTTTCATCACAGTGTACATGCTATCCCACTGCCTTCTAGCCTCCATGGTTTATTTTTTTAATGCAATTTTATTGAGATATATTCACATACCATACAATCATCCAAAGTTTACAGTCGGTTGTTCACAGTATCATCATGTAGTTGTGCATTCATCACCACAATCAATTTTTGAACATTTTCATTACTCCAAAAAATAAAAAATAAAAAATATAAATAAGAATAAAAATAAAAGTAAAAAAGAGCAACCAAAACATCCCATACCCTCCATCCCCCCTATTATTCATTTACTTTTTTGTCCCAATTTTTCTACTCATCTGCCCATACACTGGATAAAAGGAGTGTCAGTCACAAGGTTTTCACAATTACACAATCACACCTTAAGAGCTATATAGTTATATAGTCATCTTCAAGAATCAAGGCTACTGGATTACAGTTCAAAAATTTCAGGTATTTCCTTCTAGCTATTCCAATACACTAAAAACTAAAAAGGGATATCTATTTAATGCATAAGAATAACCTCCAGAATGACCTCTCAACTCTATTTGAAGTCTCTCAGCCACTGAAACTCTATTTTGTTTCATTTCTTTTCTCCCTTTTGGTCCAAGAAGGCTTTCTCAATCTCACAATACCAAGGTCAAAGCCTCCATGGTTTCTGATAAGAAATCAGCATTTCATCTTATTCTGGCTTCTTTGTATGTGACACATTGCTTCTCTCTTGCAGCTTTCAGAATTCTCTCTTTACCTTTAGCATTTGAAAGTTTGATTATAATATGGCACAGTATGAGTCTATTTGGATTTATCTGTTTAGAGTTCATCAACCATCTTGGATATGTATATTCATGTATTTCATTAAATCTGGGAGGTTTTCAGTGATTATTGCTTTGAATATTGTCTCTGCTCCTTTCTTTCTTCTCCTTCTGGGTGATGGTGTCTCACAGGTTCCTCAGGCTCTGTTTACTTTTTTTCATTCTTTCTGTTCTGCAGACTGGATGATTTCGGTTGCTTATCATCAAGATCATTGATTCTTTCTCCTTCCAGCTCCAGTCTGCTGTTGAACCCCCTCTAGGGATTTTTTTTATTTCTATTACTGTGATCTTCACCTCTGTTTGGTTCCTTATAAATTCTTCCTCTCTGTTGATATTTTCTGCATTTTCATCTACTGTGTTCCTGATTTTCTTTATTGGTTGTCCATGTTTTTCTTCAACTCATTAAGCATATTTAGGACCATTTTAAAAAAAGTATTTGGTGTGTTCCAGGTCTGGTCCTCCTCATTGATGGTTTCTAATACTTCAATCTTTTCCTTTACTTGGGTCATCACTTCCTATTTTTTTCTATATTTTGTAATGTTTTTTGAAACTATAACATTTTAATATTTTAATGTATTATTGCTGGAAATTAGACTCTGAGATCATCTCTTCCTGAACTTGTATCCAGCTAGTATTATGACAGAACTTTCCTTGAATGCCAGGAGCTAACAAAAAACAAAAAAAAAAAAAAGAAAGAAAGGAAAAAGAAGATGGTGGGGAGAGAAAACACCTTTCCCATTCTTTGCTGATTGACCTGTTTGAGGGCTCATTTTCAGGACTTTTCTATACAGTGAGTTTAGATAATAGCTCCAGGACAATGTATGGGGCCTCCTTGTCCTTTCTGCACATGTGTCTTGTCTAGGGCATGTGTGTGTGGCCCTATGGATTTCCCTGTTTACATGAATACTAATTTCTCTTCTTACCTAAGAAACAGCTTCTTTAGTTCCTGAGCACTGCTTTGTATGTCCTGCAGCCGGCAATCCCTTGCACCAGGCAGCCTCGACTAAACTCTTCCCATAGTGTTTTGTTGGAGAGCTCTTCTACATGCAGGGCAAATTTTGGGATATCAAGCCTGCATCGAGTGTCGTGATTTAGTTTCTCTGTGCACCACCAGTGATATTGGGAAGACACACATGCTCCCAGTATGTGCATGAAAGTACTTCTGCTCTCTCTGGAACCGGGACCAGGAACCTGCATTCAGAGGTCAGGCTGGCTCTGCACCAAGCTGGTGAAGGGATTGGGAAGGGGCCAGCCAGGGTGCCACAAGATCCTAGTGCCTTTAAGTTGCCATTTTCTTGATTCAGCATTCACCCTTTTACTGCAATCATTTTACTGTTTTGGGAGGCCTTGAGAAAGATGTTTCTGCCAGTGTTTCTGCTTCTTCAAAGTTCCTGTGTAGAGCTCTGAAACTCCGCACTGCACTATCTTGATTGGGGCTGGCAGAAATATATTTTTAAATTAATGTTTATTGGTGTATAATATATGTCAGACCCCAGAAAAAAAGAGTCTAACATATAGAAGGAATGTCTGATCCAGGGACCCTGCTGCTTATCTCACAGAAAATAGGTGCCCCATAAACTAAAGAATGAAGGCTGTTCAAAGCTGTTCCAGCCACAGTGGCGCCCCAACCCCAAAAGGCGGGTGGGTAAAAGCAAGGTCAGATATGTCTATTAAGACGAACAACCAAAAAGCCCTGCTCTCCCTAGATAGATAACGCAGCTGCTTTTCTAAGAAGAATAATGTGCCAAAATCCTAGCAACCTGTCAGCCTAGAAATTGATAGGCACTTGCCCAATCAAGGCACAGGACACACTCAGCAGGCACCCTTCTCCCCCACCACCCTTCCCTCCCCACGTGGGTTTTTCCTTTAAAAAATGCTGCTCTCAGATAGAGGGCCGGAGCCATTTTTCCTTTCTTTCTTTTCTGATGGCTCCCACCTGCTTTCTTCCTCTAATAAACCTTAAACTCTCTACTTAATCCATGACTCGCTGCGTTGTGTGTATTCTTGAATGGCTCTGGACCTAACAATATGTATTCAGAAGCATACACAAATCATAAGCTTACAGCTAGAAGAATTTTTATAAAGAGAATATATTTATGTAATCAGAACAGAACTCAAATAATAAAACAATATTATAAACCTTAAACTTATTCCCAGTCAATAACTTCAGACATCATGTATTAATTTTGTCTGCATAGATAGGCAAAAGTATCTCTATCCCTCTGTCTCTCTGATTATTTTCCATCTCTTTTCTTTCACTCCAATTATATTTGTGAGATTCATCCATTTTGTTGCTGGTATATAGTTTGTTCTTTTCAAATTTGTTGTAGAATAAAATATTAATTTTGTGGTATGCATATTCATTGCTTTATTTATCCACCATACATTAGATGAATATTTGGGTTTCTTCCCAGACTTTTGCTGTCATGAACATTTTGGATGTCTTTTGGTGAGCACATGTATGAATTTCTATTTGTTATATATGTACAATTGGAATTCCTGGGTCATAGTATGCATATGACCAGCTTTAGTAGATATCATCTGATAGTTTCTGAAATGTACCAATTTACATGCCTAGCTGCAGTGATTAAGTTTCACTTGCTCCACCTCTGTACCAACATTAGGTATTTTATGTCTTCTTCATTTTATTCACCCTGGTAAGTGTATCTTTTTTAGTGTGTTTCAATTTACATTTCCTTGATGAGTAAGGAGGTTGTACAGCTTCTAAAATGTTTACTGGCTCTTAGAATATTCACTTATATGAAGGGCTTGTTCAACTTTATCACCTTTTTTCTTCTATTGGCTTGTCTATCTTTCCCTCTCTTAATAAGATGTTTTGTATATCGGATACAAGCCTTTTCTCAGAATATATACAGCAAATACCTTCTTAAGTTCTGTTAGTTGATTTCTCTCTCTTTATCATGTCTTGTTGAAATTTAAAAGTTCTTCATTTCAATGAGGCCCAAGCTCTCAGCTTTTAATCTTGTGGTTAGTACTTGTATACCATATTGGAACTCCTTGCCTACCCCAAGTAAGGAATATATCCTTCTAGGTATTCTTATTAATGTTTTTAAGTTTTCACATTTAGATCTATAATCCCTCAGGGATTGATTTCTATGTAAAATATATGTTAGCAGTGAAAATCATTTTTATATGGATATCCAATTGACCTAGCACCCTTACTTGAAAAGTTCATACTTTTGCTACTGCACTGAAATGTCATGTTTGTCATAAACAATAAGCCCATATATATTCTTGTTCTTCTGTGAATGTGGCAGATTGTTGATTGCTTGTCAAATGTTTAAACACCCTTGCATTTCTTGAATAAACCCTCATGGTCATGATTAGTATTTATTTTATATTTCACTGGACTTCTTTTGCTGATTTTTTTTTTTAGGATCTTTGCATCAACGTTCATGAAAAAAAGATTGATCTGTAATTAACCTTTCTTGTAATGTCTTTGTTAAGTTTTGGTACCAAGAGAATGCTGGCCTCATAAAATAAATTACTATTGTTCTGCTTGTGTTCTATTCATTGGAAACATTTACCTAAATTTGATAGTTTTTTTCTGTAAAAGTTTGGAAGAATTCACTGGTAAAATGATCTAGGCCCAGAGTTTCTTTCTGTAAATATATTTAATAGCAAGTTCAATTTGCATATGTATAAGACTTCATATTTTATATTTCTCTAGTATCAATTTTGGTAATGTATCCTTTTCAAATAATTTGTCTGTTTCATATAAAGTGTTGGCTTTTTTAATGTAAAGTTGTTCAACAGCTCATTTTCTTTGGTACATTTGTGATCATATCTATGATATGTGTGAGAATGTACAGTTTTCATTCTTGATATTGGTAATTTGTGATTTCACTCCCCTTTTTTTGATCATTACTGCTTGAGGTTTATCAACTTTTAAAATCTTTTTAAATAATCATCTTTTTTTGTTTTGAGTGGCCTCCCTCCATCTCCAGCATACCCCAATCTCTGAGATTCCTCTCTCTTCCCCACTTGCCCTGGGCTGCTGGTATTTATACTCCAGCTATCTATGTCAGACCCATTTCTCACTCAAGAGGGAAATTGATCTCTTTCTCCAGCTACCACACCTTGGGGCTCCCTCAGCTCCCCCTCCTCTTCCACTTCAGGCACCAGCAATTTCCTAGCAATGCCTCCCTTTCTCCACTGACAGTTGACCACCTCTCTGGAAACTGGCTATTTAAATCAGCTGTGCCTACCCCTAAATAACCAACTTTCGATTTGCTGATGCTATTTTATATTTGTCATTCCAATCTTATTTTCTAATATATTAATTTTAATTACGTTTTCCTCTTAAGCACTGCCTTAACCAATCTCACAAGATTTTGCTGTCTTATCTTTATCATCACCCATTTAAATTTTTATGTTTTAAAATTTTCTAAGTGATTTCTTCATTAGCTTATGGATTTTTTTATCAGTTCATTGTTGAATTTCCAGAGTATTTTGTGTTTGGATTCATATTCTTTATTTCTAGCTTAATTCACTTTAGTCACAAAATATACTCTGAATTATTTCAGTCTTTTGAAAGTTTAGTTTCTGTTTTATGACTCAATGTAGCGCCAATTTTATTAAATGCCCCACATTACTTGCAGATCATGTCTTATTATGTTGCTGTGTGCAGTGTTCCATAGATAAATGATTTAATTAGATAGATATTTTTTCCCCTGTTGATACATGATAAAGTCCTTTGAGGCACAAAAGTTTTTCATTTTGATGAGGTCCCATTTATATAATTTTTCTTCCATTTCTTGCGTTTGGGGTGTAAAGTCTAAGAAACCATTGCCAAACATGAGTTCCTGAAGATGCTTATCTATGTTTTCTTCTAGGAGTTTTATAGTCCTGCTTCTTATATTTAGGTCTATGATCCATTTTGAGTTGATTTTTGTATATGGTGTGAAGTAGGGGCCCACCTTCATTCTTTTGCTTATAGAAATCTAGTTTTCCCAGCACCATTTGTTGAAAGGACTATTCTTTCCTAATTCAGTGGACTTGGCGCTCTTGTTGAAATTCAATTGGCCACAAACATAGGGGTGGATTTCTGAACTGTGAATTTGATTCCATTGGTCTATAGGTCTGTCCTTTTGCCAGTACAGTGTTGCTTTGATTACTTGGCTTCATAATGAATTTTAAGATGAGAAAGTTAAGTCCTCCAACTTCTTTCTTCTTTTTCAAGATGGCTTTGCCTATTTGGATTCCCTTGCCCTTTCATGAAATGTGATGATTGGCTTTTCCATTTCTGCAAAAAAAGGTTATTGGAATTTTGGTTGGCATTGTGTTGAATCTATAAATTGCTTGGGTGGAGTTGACAGCTGAACAATATTTATTCTTCCAATCCATAAGCATGGAACATCCTTCCATTTATTTAGGTTTTCTTTGATTTCTTTTAACAATATTATATAGTTTTCTGTGTACAATCCTTTACATAAATGGTTAGATTTATTCCTAAATGTTTGATTCTTTTAGTTGCTATTGTGAATGGAATTTTTTTCTTGATTTCTTCTTCAGATTTTTCGTTACTAGTATATAGGAACACTACTGATTTTTGTGTGTGAGCAGTACCCCACCACTTTGCTGAATTTATTAGTTCCAGTAGCTTTGTTTTGTTTTTTTCAGGGTTTTCTATATATAGCTTTATGTCATCTACAAATAGGGAAAGTTTCATTTCTTCCTTTCCAATTTGGATGGCTTTTATTTCTTTCTCTTGCCTAATTGTTCTAGCTGGGACTTCTAGTACAATGATCAATAAAGTTGAAAAACTGTAAGCTAGATATTCCAGCTATTAATTTGTTGTGTTATAATATTATGTTGCCTATTAACCTCTTAACCTATTTATATATGAAAAATAAACTTTGTGAAACTTGTTTCTATTGTCATCTGTAGATTTTTTTGACACTTTGTTTAACAAACTAAGAAATAAAAATTTAAAACGTTATACTCTAGAAAAACAATTGCCAAAAAAAAAGAAAAACAGTTGGCAAAAGCTTTAGCAAAATTAGCAAAACTTTTAGCAAAAGATGTAGCAAAATTAGCAGAATATTTGGGCTTTCTCATTTTTATGGCTGTTGCTTACAGAAATAGAGCATAGAGGAAAATTCCCTTGATAATTCTGGTTCTCTGGCCATATTCCCTTTAGCTCCAGTATAGTCTAGTAAGTATGCATAGATTTTAATTGTGCTCATCCTATAAAAACAGCTAAGTGAAAAATAATAATTGTATTAAAAAATCTAACTTTTTATATAACTGCAAGTAACTGGGTAATTGTTTTTTTATCCTTATTATTTGTTACTGACATGTATTAGTCACATCAAGCAGTTGTTTCAGTGTCTGGCAGAAAGTTATAGGTTGTTGTCATCATGTGTCATTCAGTTGCCAAATTATTATATTTTGATGAATAAATTGAATATTCATCTTTAAACATAGCAGGTACTGAAGGCAGTATGAAGTAGAATATCAGTCATTGCAAATAAAAGGCAAGTAGCAGCAATGAGCCGAGTGGAATATGAACCAATCCACAAGTTAGCAATACTAAGTGACCAAATTGAGTTCATCAGCAGGGGTGTTGAAATAAATGAGTAAATGATTCATAATCTAATTAATACCTCAAAAGTACGTATGATGCTGTTAATATTTTCTCCTTATGCTCTTATTTTGCTCAATCTTAATTAGATATGTGGCTAATTAATCCATTCTGATATTTTTAAATGAGAAAGAATTCAAGAATAAATCACGGATGATGAATTGTTTTAATATTCTAAATGTACTTGGACACAGTGTATGGTATTTTGAGCTACAGTACTCCATTCTGTTATGTAAAGTGGCAAAATGTTAATTTAAAAAGAGGCTGAGGTTCTCTCTCTAAGCCCAGGTAAACTCACTGCCCTCCCCCCTATGTGTGACATGACTCCCAAGAATTTAAGTCTCCCTGGCAATGTAGGACATGACTCCCGGGGATGAGCCTGGACCCGGCATCATGAGATTGAGAAAGCTTTCTTGACCAAAAGGGGGAAGAGAAATGAAACAAATTAAAGTTTCAGTGGCTGAGAGGTCTCAAATGGAGTAGAGAGGTCATTCTGGAGGTTATTCTTATGCATTATATAGATACTCCTTTTTAGTTTTTAGTGTACTAGAATAGCTAGAAGGAAATACCTGAAAGTGTTGAACTGCAATCCAGTATCCTTGATTCTTGGAGATGATCATATAATCATATGACTTGTATGGTGTGACTGTGTGATTGTGAAACCTTGTGGCTCACACTCCCTTAATCCAGTGTATGGACAGAAAAGTAGAAAAAAGAGGGGCAGTCAACAGTAAATGAATAATAGGGAGGAAAAAGGAGTATGAGATATTTGGAGTGTTCTCTTTTACTTTTATTTTTATTTTTATTCTTATTTTTATTTTTATTCTTTGGAGTAATGAAAATGTTAAAAAAATTGATTGTGGTGATGAATGTACAACTATATGATGACACTATGAACAACTGATTTTACACTTTGGATGATTGTATGGTATGTGAACATATCTCAATAAAATTGCATTAAAAAAGGCCGAAGCAATTCATAAGAAGGCATGCCTAGATAGTCCAGCTCAAGCACAGTGAAAATAAACATCAGATGGGCCACTGCTAATTGTAGACCTTGCTTGCAGTATCCGTGTAGACTGATCATATCCTTGCTGTGATACACATACTCTTCTGCAGTTAGACATGATATAATCAATACTTCTTATATTTTCTGACTTAGGTTGATTTTATATTATGTTATCAATTTTCTACCTGGCATATTGCTAAGAATTCACAACAGAAAATTAATCAACATTTAAATTTGTTAGGAGCTCTTCTACTTCTATGAATATATTGCCAGTGTAAATCTAGGTTAATTGGATTTTCTTCAAAATTGCTATAAGGATTTACCATACATAAAACATAAGAAATGTATGAAAGTCAATTACAAATAAGTTTGGCACCCAAAAATTTTTAAAAAAATGTATAATTTCCATCAAATAAGAATAGAAGCAAGCATTGTCTTAAAACTTACACCCAAAAATCTAAACACCAACTTAAAATCCTATTTTTTTTTAAATATAGTTGGGACCTTTTAATTTAAAATCCAAATTATGATGTATTTTGAGTAGGTAATTTTTCTTCACTGTAATTCATAGCTTTGAAATCTCTTGGAACTTTTGTCACATATTTGAATAGAAACAGAGAGGTAAAGGGGGAGGATGGGGGAGGGAGGGAGAAGAGCCTGAAAAAGTAGAAAAATTCAATGGTTTTAACTTAAGAATACAACTCTTCCTTTTAGTCTCAGAGACCCTTCGTTTTCCTTCATGTAGAGTCTTAATAATTGGCTTTTCAAGGGTTGAAACAATTTGGAAGTTAATACCAAAGAAATAATTCATCAAAGTCAGTGGCTTTATTCTGTAATAGTCAAATACTTTATTTCCTTTGCAGCTCAGAAACAGACAAGTTTATATGGTTGAAAAGAGGTACTTGTGGATAAAAAGAAAACAAATTGTTTCATTTGGTTAATAGGCTTCTAAAGAAAAGAATATATAGAAAGGTATTTATCTTATATGCTTTACCTTAAGTTCAGGTGGAAAGTATTGGGTTAGGTATATAAAGATGCTCCATAATGAGCTAGAGCTCTATATAGCAATTAAACATAACTCAATATTTCCAAGAAAAGTTCTGATTACCAATAGTATGCCTATTATAATTAAAATATATTATGATTGTCAGTATTTGATTTTCTTAACTCTGCACCTAGGTGACATATTGTCATGATGCCACAAAGGAGAATTGACCAGGGTTGGGGCAGGAGGTGGGTTACTGGAATATGTTCCAAATATTATTTTCCAGCTGACTCTGACATTCACTCTACATCTTATGTGGCTGGAAAAAAAATCTACTGATCCTTCAACCTAATGCTAAGTAGAAAATATTATCTTGCTCAAATCATCAGTAGTTCTTAAAAAAAAAAAAACTCAGCCAGTCATTAGAAAGAAGTATCCAAAACTAATGCTTGCTGTTAGCCATATTTTATAATTCTGTGCCCCTGGAGAACTTTGCAACAAAAATTCATCGAATTCCAGAAACTTTTCACATCATCTGGATCAAACTCTCATCCAGTAGCAATTATCCCATTCAACGTCTCAGACCTTCAACATCTGCTTAAACATGAAAACGGAAGAAGGCTAATTCCTAACACAGTGTGTTTCACTGTTGGGCAGATCTACTTGGAGATTCTGAGAGGGGGTGGGAAGCATAGAACAAGACACGTTCTTCATCTGAGATAAACGTAAAATCTTCCTTCTTGTAACTCTCGAGGGTCAATTTTAGATGGGCACCACCTTGATCATAACAAAAGGACTGGTAGGAAAATGGTGAGACTTCCTCTTTGTTTTGGGACTTCTGTGAACTGGAATACTGTTTTCTCAAGCCACAAGAAACCAAATAGGCTGTGAACATGCAGAGCCTAGTCAATGATAATAATAAATAATATCTTCACTCTAAACTACAAGCAGACTTTAAAATGCCTGCAACATTTTATTTAGTTTATTTCTTTTTGTCACATTAACCTACATATCCAGCATGTCATTTCTTACGAAAAGAAAATAACGATGAATACTGTCCATCTATTAAGACTCAAAAAAAAAGCAATCTGATAGTTTGTTCTCTTTGCCTCCAAGTAGCTATATAGTTTGATTCTAAGAGTACAGTTTCATGCTGACAAATGTCACAGTCTGACCTACAAGTGCCACATTCTACTTTAATTATAATGTTGTTTACCAATATAGGTATGAAATTGACTGACTGCAAGAGTCATATATTTTAATTGCATGAACTTCTACTTGTTTAGAATGAACCCTATGATTCATTCTTATTATAAAAATTTAATAGACATATAATTAAATACATTATTCAATGAGATTAATTGTGAGAATTAATTCATGTGAAAATGAATATCCAAAGGTAAAGCTTTACATTGCTGAAGGCATAAAAAGAAGAGCTGAATTCAGAGGTAATTACGGCGTCATCAAAAGAGTCCTTGACCTGTAAATGGGTCACAGGCATATATTTCATTTGATTGAAACCTTCTTAGGCTATGTCAATGCATTGTGAAAAACAAATTTTATTGTTTTAATCAAGCATGCTACTTGATTGAATAAACCCATCACATCATTATTTTTTTGGAATCACATAGATAAAACAAAGGCTTGTTTGAAACACAGTTTAGTAAATTCTTATAAGGAGACAGCCTAAATGGAGAGTATTTGCCATATCCTGGAGAAATATTTATTATTCATACATGGATCACTTTGGGGTGTGTGTGTGGGGGGAGTGGCTGATTGTGCTGTAGGCATAGCCTTTTCCAAAGTAATGATCACCATCATCATTATATTCATTAATTAATTTAAGGCAATAAAAGAAGAATACTTAAGTAATAGTTAAATAATTAACCATTCATTCATTCAAGGCATTAAAATGAGAATAAATAATAGTATATGCTTAATAGGACTATGGTAAAAATTAAATGAGTTAATCTGTGTAAAGCACTAAGAAGAGTTTTGAGCACAGTAAAATGCAGCTCAGTTCCCTTTTTTCATTTATCTTGTAAATATTATAATCAGGTACTGTGCTAGGCTTGGGAGTAAAATGTGGAAGAAACAATTGTGGTTTCTCTTGTCATGGAGTTGACAATCCTGTGTGGGATCCAGACATTGAAAAAATATATAATTGTAAGATAGGAACTGTGCTAAATGCTGTGAAGGAGAGTTACACAGCACTATGGAACCAATTTTGAGGGAAGACAGGTGAAATAGGTAGTATTCTGAACCCATTTATTCCGGTTTGGATATATTATGTCCCCCCAAAAGCAATGTTTTAATCCAGTATTGTGGGATATTTGGATTAGGTTGTTTCCATGGAGATGTGACTCACCCAACTGTAGGTGATACTTTTGATTAGATTATTTCCATGGAGGTGTGGCCCCACCCATTCAGCATGGGTCTTGATTAGTTTACTAGAGTCCTTTAAAAGGTGCGGGCTCAGATGCTTGCTGATGCTTTGAGATGCTAGCCCAGAGTTTGCTCCAGAGAAGCTAAGAGAGGACAAAATGCCCCAAGAGCAACTGAGACAGACTTTTGGCGAGACATTTAGAAACTGACATAGATCCTCAGAGATGGGGACTTAGGACTATAAATTTGTAACAAATAAACCCTCTTTATAAAAGCTGATCCATTTCTGGTATTTTGCATAACAGAAGCATTAGCAAACCAGAACACTATTATTAAACTTTGTAAAGTTGGATTATGACAAAAAAGAAAAAAACAATTTCCTTGAGCTTACATCTTTTTCTGCAATGATCTTCTTTTCTGGTGTGATATGGATGGGGAATTGCTTTCATTAATATTATCAGCATCTTTATGAGCAAACACAACAAATGTTTACTGAATTCAGAGCACTATTCTAGGTAGTATAGGAGATGTAAAAATTAGTGAAACATAGCTCTTATCTTCTCAGAGTTCACAATCTCATGGGAAAGAGTCAGTGTTATACACAATAGTTCTAACCCAAGGCATAATATGAAAATGCCATATCTCTTTACTTTTCTCCGTCTGTGTTGTAACTGCTTAGAAAAGTGAATGGAACATGGTGAGCACTCAATAAATCATTTCTATTATTTATCATCATTGGACAAGACATACTAAGATTTAATATTGGAGAAATAAACCAGGTCCAGATTATAAAAATATTTTATGCAAAAGTCAAAATCTACCACTACTCACCACTACTTCTGCACCAACCCTGACCTTCCCTTATTCATCCATCCTTGTCAGTCTGAAGGAGAGATACCTAAAGAGATGTCAGCCCATTCCAATACTGGTGTTGGGGTCACCAGCAAAAGCACGACTCACACAGGCTCTGGTAGAAAGGCATTTTACTCATATAGAGAAGAGACGGAGCAAGGTCAGCTTCACTAGTGGACATCGGTTCTCCATAGCCAGCAGGTCTCAATCTGTGGCCAACACAGGGAGATATCCTATGTGCAGCACCCCTCTCTTGTGTTTGTGTCCTGTAGAGGAGGAGCCCCGCTTCTTCACCAGCACCAGTGAGTATTCACATATGCTCGGGACAGTAAAGGAATTTCTGTACTGTCAGTTCCTTTATCTACTAAGGAATTGTGTTTTATTCTGCTAGTCTTATATACCTCGTCCTGAACACAGGATGTATTTGTGGGTCCCAGAGAAAGGCAGCAGGCCATGCTAGGTCTGTCCCCTCCCCTACCACAGTCATCTCTCACCTGGAAAATTGCAATAATCTCCTCACTGGTCTCCCTGCTTCTGCTTTTGACTCCCTACAGTCTATTTTTAAAATGCCAGCATTATCCTTTAAAATGTAAATCAGTTCATGGGATGTCTCTGCTCAAAATCTCTAATGGCTTCCGATTTCAATCAAAGTAAAATCCTAAAAAGCCTTACTTTGGACTAAAATGCCCTACAGATCTGTGTTCTCACTATTTCTTTGACCTTATCTTTTCCCCTCTCCCCTTCACACATTGTTTTTCCATCACAACAGCCCCATTGCTATACTGTAAAATAGAGCAAGTATACTTCCAGCTAAAGTCCTTTGCTCCTGCTCTACTGTCTCTCTGGGACTTTCTCTTCTCAGATATTAGCATGGCTCATTCCCTCATTTCTTTCAGGTCTCTGTGCAAATATCTCCTTATCAGGGTGTCTTTCCCTGATCAACCTACTTAGAATAGTATCCCAACCTACCATTCTTAAATTTTCAGCATAACACTTATAGCCACCTTGAATATTTTAATTTGATGTGCATTTTAAACTCTTCCCTTAACCCTAGACTGTAAACTCCATGATTACAGAAACCCCACCTGTCTTGATCACTGCTGTATCCCCAGTAGTAGAACAGTGATTGACAAAGAGTGTGTTTGCAATAAATATTGAGCAAATGGATAACTGAATGAACTGTCCCAATTGTATAAACTCAAATTTAAGGAACCCTAATATTCTAGTCCAATTCCAAACCAAATTAATGTTTCAGTCCCTATTTAACCCCTCCCGAAATGAGCATTAATTGCTTCATCAGGCAGTCCACTTTAATTAGTATAATTTTGACCAGGCAGATAGACTGTTTTGTAATTAATCAGGTGTTTCATATGTGTATGTTATATGCTTAGATTATACTAGAAATAGTAGATTTATAAGTGCCCATAAGCGAACAATTGTTTCTTATTATATTATGTTCTCCAGCAATGTTTTGTATACACAAAACAAGCTCATAAATGTGGGTTTTCCACATCCATTTATAGAAGGGCACTGTGCTATGTGCTTTATATCTGCATTTTTCAAATTATCTGTAGTGTAGGAACAATTTTTCTCCCAATCCATCATGGATTGCCTCTTTCATAAAATGCACTAATAGAAAAATGATATGGAAAAACAGAGACAAGATTCAAGCCTAATTTTTCTTGTAGTAAATAAAATTTACTACAAAGGTTTTTGAACAATTTCTCTCAGTTTCTGCACCCTTCACAGACCAGACCCAAACAGTTCATTGGACCAGAACTGGGACCTGGACCAAAATTTGAGTAGCACTCCTTTAGGTTTTAAATTTTCATCCAAGCTTTACAAGGTAAATGCTGATATCCTAGATTATTTAAAAGTATAAATAGAGTATCAGAGCAGTGAAATACCCTAGTGAGCACCATTTAGAAAGTCAGAAAATAACTTGAGCTTGTAAATCAGGCTGGTCTGTTTACAATGTATGGATACTTTCCTTTTTCCCTCTATTACCATAATAATGATGGTTAAAATTTACTTAGTGCTTACTAACCACAAGGAACTATGCTAAGCACTGTTTGTGTCTGTGTGTGTATGAAGGACAAGGAGGCCCGAATAGATTAGTTAACTTGCCTGAAGTTATGTTGCAAATGTTAGGAGTCCTGATTTGAAAATCATAGCTTAAGCGCTAGTAAAATCTACGATGATATGATGGCTCCACAACAAAGTAAGCATCCCACCCTGTCAAAAATGAACTCCTCCACATGTGTTCTTGATCTCATCCTCTAGTACCTTTTAGGAATATCATTGCATATTTTATCCTCTCTCTCCTACATGTTCAATCTTTCCCTGTGTACTGGATCCTTTCCATCAGCATTTAAATATGTAGTAGATTTCAAGAGTTCTTTTTCTATGTAGGAGGAAAATCATGAATGTGGTGTCATCAAGCCAAAGGAAGAGACTGTTCTAAAAAGAATGAAATGGTAAACTTCATCAAATATTACTGAAAGATCATATAAGAAGAATATATAAAAGGATGCATTAGATTTTGAATCATGGAATTCTTTGGTGATCTCAAAAGAGTAAGTTTGGGTGAAGTGGTGAGGCAGCAGCCAGATTGAGTGAGTTGAAAAGAAAATGGCAAGTGAGGTAGCTGTAAAGAAAGCATAACTCTTTCAGGAATTTAGGTGTGGGCAGTAAGTATAGAGGATAGTAGGCATAGGGGACTGGTCAAATAATACTTTTTTGCTTTGGGAAATGCATAGAAAAACTCTGGAAATCTACATATGGATCCCATGGGATCATTGGCTGAATGCTCAGCCGCATGTATAGGGTGAAATTCCATGATGCCAGTCATAGTGCAACTGCCAGGAAGCTGCATGCTGAACAATTCCCAGAGCTCACACAGGGCTGAGAGACATTTTCAACAGCTAGTGTTTAGAGAACTTAACGAACACCCAGGTTGTTCAGTAGAGACACCAGAATGGTCAGGCCCTAGAAATAGACCTAAAACGGTCATAAAGTGAAGGCTAGCTTTGACCTGCCTTAAAAGCACTTAAAAAACAAGCCTCACAGGATCAGGTTGGTGTACAAGTAGTTTAATTCTCTGCCAGAAAAAAAATATCAACAGTGTGTGTGAAGAAACAAAGCAAAACCCAGAGAGTCAACAATACAACATTACCATGTCCAGCAACCAATGAAAAATTAGTGGATATGTGATGAGGAAAGAAAAAGTGATGATTAAGAGAAAAATCAGTCAAAGGAAACTGATGCAGAAGTAATAGATATGATGAAATAATAGACAAAGACTTTAAAATAGCTATTATAAATATGCTCAAGGATTTAAAGAAAACCAGAAAAGAATATGATAAGAAATAAAAATATAAAAAAGAATCAAATGAAAATTCTAGTGCTGAAAAATACTATACACAAAAAACATCACTGAATGGGCAGAGATTTGAAATTTCAGAGAAAAGGACCAGTAAACTCAAAAATATAGGAACAGAAACTATCCAAATTAAAGCAGTGAAAAAACAGCTGAAATAAAATGAATATAGGGACTCAGTGATATGAGGGTTATATACAACAGCCTGAAATATGTATAATTGTCCTAGAGGCAGAAGAGAGGAGAAGAGGAAGAAAATATTTGAAAAATTAATGGTCAAGCATTTTCAAAGTTTTATGGAAAGTAAAAACACATGTGGTAGACCCAAAAAAATGACACTTCTCCCCCAAATATCAACATCCTAATCCCTGAAATTTGTAAATGTTACCTTAACTGCAAAAGAGTCTTTTTCAGACATGTTTAAATTATGGATCTTGACAGGAGAGTATCCTCGATTATCTGGATGGGCCCTAAATGCCATCACAGGTGTCCTTATAAGAGTGAGTCAGAGAGAGGTTTTAAACATACGTACACATGCACATGGACATATACAAAGAGGATATGAAGATATGGTGATGTGAAGATGGAGCAATAAGAGATTCTAAGATGCTAGCCTCGAAGACTGGAGTGACGTGGCCAGAAGCCAAGGAATGCTGACATCCACCAAAAGCTGGAAGAGGCAGGAACCACACTTTTCCTTATGTTTTCTTCCTTGTGGAATGAGAATGTCTGTAAGTGTTGTCCTATGCCTGTCACACCATTTTATTTGAGGAACAGATTATTTGTATTCTAGTGTCATATCAGATATAGAGGAATTTTGCCTCAGTTGGATCATGCCCAGAGTCTCATGCATACCTGAAATCAGATGACATAGTTGATGAGATTTAAGACTTTTGAGCTGATGATATTTAGATGAGATTTTTACTTGTGTGATAAATGAAGTGTTAAATTATTTCAAGGTATGTTCTGATAAGATAGGTGAAAGGTGCATATTATAAATTCAAGAGCATTCATTAAAAAAGGAGGTATACCCAATAGGCCAATAGTAGAGAAAAAAAAATACTGAAAAAAAATAATCTAAGAGAATTCAAGAAATGACAGAGGGAAAAGCAACACTTGGGGCAAGTAGAAAACAAATAGCAAGAAAGCAGATTTAATCTTAATGGTATTGATTATTTAATTAAAAACAAATCATCTAAAAACTCCAACGAAAGGGAGAGATTGTGATATTGGATAAACATTAAGACCAAACTCTAATTATAAAGACACAATTGGTTAAAATTAAAACGATTGAGAAAAATACACCTAGTGAGGATTAGTCATCAGAGAGCTGGAGTGGCTACTATAACATCCAACAAAGTAGATTTTAGGGCAAAGAATATTACCAGGGAAAAGTTGGATATTTCATAATGATAAAAAGGTCAACACATTGCAAAAAATATGGCAATCCTAAATTATATGCTCCTAATAACAGTGTTTAAAAATATATAAAACAAAACCGCAGTACTGGAATTAGAAATAGGCAGCTCCACAAATATAGTTGGAGATGTGAAGACACTTTCTCAGTAATTGATGAAGCAAATAGATGAAAAATCAGTAAGTTCATAGAAGACCAGAAAAACATTATCAATCAATTTTGCCTAATTGACATTGAGAAGACAGTATATATACAATGACTATAAAAATGTGCATTCTTTTTTTTCAATTCCACATGGAACAACAGAAAAAGATAATCTATATGCTGGAAAGGAGATAAGTCTTAATAAATAGCAGAGTATATTCTGTGAACACTATGAAATCACTATATACATTAAAATTATATAATTAAATCAACATTATATTTAAATTATAAAAATAAAAATAATCTATCCAGAAAATAGTAAATATTTGCTAGTAAACAACATATTTTTAAATAACTTCTTTGTCATAAAACAATGAAAAAGGAAATTATGTATTATTGTAGTTGAACAATAGCAAAATCACAACATATGCAAAATTGATGGATGCAGTTAAAAGAATGCATATAGGAATATTTATGCTTTCAGTTGTTGCATTAAAAAAGAAGAAAGGCATAAAATCAGTTATCTAAGATTTGACCTTAACAAGCTAGTAAAAGAATAATAATTAAATGCATTGTAAGTAGAATTAAGGAAATAATAAAGATAAATGCAAAATTATATGGAATTAATAATTGACAAACAGAGAAAATCAATGAAACTGGACAATGGTTCTTTGTAAATAACAATAAAATTGATAAAACCTTGGCTTGACTAGTTTAAAATATTCAATGTTTCTGTTACTTATAGCTTCTAGTTTGCATTTATTGTATTTTCCCCCCAATACCACCCTATTTTTAACACCTTGCAATGTTTACATTCATTTGTTGTACCTCATGTAAAAACATATTTGTACTTTTTATTACAATCATTGAGTACCCTAGGTTTCCCTGAGTTACACAGTCCCAGTCTTTATCATTTGTCTTTTGTTCTGGTGTCCCACATGATCACAATCTTCCTCTTTCAACCATATTCACAGTCATCTTTCTTCAGTGTACTTACATTGCTGTGCTATCTCCCAAAATTATTTTCCAAACCTCTCACGCTTGTCTTTTCCTTTCTGTCTGCAGTGCTTCCTTTACTGTTTCCTGTAGAGCAGGTATCTTGTTCACAAACTCTGTCATTGTCTGTTTGTCAGAGAATATTTTAAGCTCTCCCTCATATCTGAAGGATAGTTTTGCCAGATATAGGATGCTTGTTTGTTGTTTTTTCTCTTTCAGTATCTTAAATATATCACCCCACTTCCTTCTTGCCTCCATGGTTTCTATTGAGAAATCCTCACATAGTCTTATCAAGCTTCCTTTATATGTGATGGATCACTTTTCTCTTGCTGCTTTCAGGATTCTCTCTTTATCTTTGACATTTGATAATCTGATTATTAAGTGTCTTAGCGTTGGCCTATTCAGATCTATTCTGTTTTGGGGTACGCTGCGCTTCTTGGATCCATAATTTTATGTCTGTCATAAGTGATGGGAAATTTTCATTGATTGTTTCCTCTTTTATTGCTTCTGCCCCTTTTCCCTTCTCTTCTCCTTCTGGGACACCAGTGATATGTAAATTCTTGCTTTTTGTTTTGTCCTTAAGTTCCCAGAGACATTGCTCATATTTTTTCATTCTTTTCTCTATCTGTTCTTTTGTGTGTAGGCTTTCAGGTGCCCTGTTCTCCAGTTCCTGAGTGTTTTCTTCTGCCTCTTGAGATCTGGTGTTGTGTTTCCATTGTGTCTTTCATCTCTCGTGCTTTGCCTTTCAGTTCCATAGATTCTGCCAGTTGGTGTTTTGAACTTTCAATTTCTACCTTATGTACATCCAGTGTTTTCATTATGCAGCTTAGCTCTTTTGCCATATCTTCCCTAAACTTTTTGAATTGACTTATTATTAGTTGTTTCAATTTCTGTATCTCAGTTGAAGTGTAAGTTTGTTCCTTTGACTGGGCCATATCTTTGTTTTTCTTAGTGTAGGTTGTAGTTTTCTGTTGTCTAGGCATCTGGTTTCCTTGGTTACCCCAATCAGGTTTTCCCAGACCAGAATGGGCTCAGGTCCCAGAAGGAGGCAATAGTATCAGGTCTTAGAAGATTGATACACCCCATGAGGCCTCAAGCCACTGTGCTTTTCTACCCAGCAGGTGGTGCTTGTCAATCTTTCACTCCAGACTGGTGTAAGGAGGTGTGGCCTGTGGCTGTTTTTCCCCAGGCTCTGGGGTCTGGTTCTGAATGGAAGGTGGGTAGTAGAGCTGGGTTCCACCCCTTTCCTCTTAGAGAAGACAGACCCCCTATGGGGAGGTCATTAGCATTTCAATGGTCTCTCTCTCTGCCTGTGCTGTCTCCACCCTTGTCTGGGGTAGAGCAGTGGGTACTGAAAATGGCTGAGGCTTTCTCCACTGAGCCAAAACAGGGACAGAAAGTCCCCTTCAGGGCTAGTCCGCAGTGACCCTCTGACTCTCCAAGGTCAGTCGTCACCCAAAGCCTCTGTCTGCTTATTGGAGATTCATAGCTCATAGTGTGCAGTTCACACTTGCTAATTAAAACCAGTTGGAGCTCAACTGAGCTATATTCGCTTGCTGGGAGAGAGCTTCTCTCTGGCACCAGGAGGCTTTGCAGCTTGGGCTGTGGGTGGGGGGAGATCTCCCGGCTTGGATCTGCAGTTTTTATTTACAGATTTTATGCTGTGATCTCGGGCATTCCTACCAATTCAGGTTGGTGTATGATGAGTGGACAGTCAACGTTTGTCTCCTTGCAGTTATTCTGGATTATTTACTAGTTGTTTCTGGTTTTTCTTAGTTGTTCCAGGGGTACTACCTAGCTTCCACAACTCTCTATGCCACCATCTTTGATAGAACTATATTTACTTTTAAAATTGAATTTTTAATTTAAAAACCCTCAAAGAAAACCCCAGGCCAAAATGAGTTCACTGGTGATTTCTTTCAAATATGTCTAAAAGAAATAATACTTTTAAAATGCTATTTCAGAAAATCAAAGATAAAGGGAACTTACCAACTTATTTTAGGAGGCCAGCATTACCCAGGTAGGCAAATTCTAAAATAATCCCAAGATTCCCTCCCATAGTACTCATGACTTATATAATTCCCTCCCCTTGAATGTGAGTGGAACTCTGAATAGGACAGGAAATCTCTCCTGTGATTATATTACCTTACACAGCAAAAGAGATGTGGGGAGATGTAATTAAAGGTAATATTCATTTGATGTTGAATTAATCAAAAGGAAGATATCCTCCTGGGACTGATCTAATTGCATGAGACCTTTAAATCTGGGTCTAGAGATCAGAAACAGGAAGTCAGAGATTTGAAGCAGCAGAGGCATTCTCCAGCTAGTGCTGATAAAGCAAATGACCGTATTGTTGAGAGGGCCAGTCTAGGAGCAGAGACTTGTGTCAGGGCAATAGTCATCAAGTAAGCAGGGTCCTCCATCCTACAGGTGAAAATGAATTCTACCAACAGCCATAAGGAGCTTGAAAGAGGACCCTGAGCCTCAGATGAGATGGCAGTCCCAATTGACAATGCCATTTCAGCTATGTGGGTCCCGAACACACAATGCAGCTCCACCATGCCCGAGCTTCTGACCTACAGAACTGTGAGATAATACATTTTGTTAGTTTGAGCCATTAAGTTTGCAGTGGTTTGATCAACAGCAATAGAAAAGTAAAACACTTATCCTGATTCCAATGTCAGAAAAAAGATTTACAAGAAAATAAAATGAAAAAACAATATCCCTTATGAACAAAGATGCAAATAAAAATACTTTAAAAATGTTAACAAATCAAATCCAATGGAATATAAAAAAGGACACTACATGATGACCAAGTGGGGGTTATACCAGGAATGCATGGTTGTATTAAGATGCAAAAATCAATCAATGAAATTCTGGTTTCAGATCCTAAGTATAAAAGACTTGGAAGTCATCATTACCATCCTTAAAAGAAGAGAAAGCTGGACAAACTGAAAATAATGACTTCTTGAATGCCTCAGAGAACCAAGGTCTCAAGGCAAACTGCCACTTCAAAATCTGGAGAGACAGACACACCCAGAGAGATATAGTGACCAAGATCTGCTTATGTGGAGCATAATATTCTAGGCCATAAACAGAAAGGGATATTTAACTGGTAATTTTGATTAATTGCTGTAGGCTGTGTGTTCATTAGTCTGAGAGTGAGAATCTCCTGGGGACCACAGTCTTATGCTCCCCGTCCCCATTTTTGGAATTTCCCTCCATGAGTCTCACAAGGTTTTCACATTAAGGCTCTGTGACAGACTTTCTTGTGGTCTTCACAGGAGGAAAAAAAGAGAAGATTGGGAAACTGTGGTAGGGGATAGTCTTAGCTCAGCCTTCCAACTTTCCCTGGGACACACAAATATATCTTGTGCTTAGGACCAGGCGTGTCAGCCTGGTTGGATAAAACACAATCCCGTAGTAGATAAGGGGACTTCTAGTACATTACTTCTCCTGCTGTCCGGACCACATGTAAACATTTACTGGAGACAGTCTGATTTTGACTGGTATGTTTAATGACATCCAGCTCACTTTCCAGTGGTATATCTGTCCATGCCAAGAAGAGAGCAGGGTTCCTCCACTATGGCACACACACACAAGAGAGGCGTGCTGCACATAGATCATCTCCCTGTTTTGGTCATGGACTGAGACCTGCTGGCTCTGGGGAACTGACACCCACTAGTGAAGCTGACCTTGGTCTGTCTCTTCTTTATGTGAGGAAAACCTCTTTCCATCAGAGACTGTGTGAGTCGGGCTTTTGCTGAAGACCCTGACACCTGTATTAGAGTGGGCTGACATCTCTTTAGGTGTGTCCTTCTGACCAAAGCAAACACACCCAGAACCTTCTCCATAACAAAAGCCTACTCTCCAGGGAAAGGAGTTTTCCATTTGGGGGAAAGGAATTCCTCCATACTCTGACTTCAGCCTTCCTGGCTCACCTAACTGGGGAAGAAAATAGTCAACGGGAGTCAGGACTTCAAGGAAATGGATCAAGGACACTGTAGCCTGGGAAAGGAGTACGGGTCAGGGAGAAAAAGAAAAAGAACACAACAACTCTACCACTGGAGGAGATACAGAAAAACTTGTGAAGACCACTGCCCTGAGACTCTCGGGATCACTAAGACTGGGAATTACACAGGTCTCTCTGAGTGCCGGTACTAGAGATGCCCCAAAGTTAAGATGGGAGATAAAAACAAGGGCACAAGAGGGATTGAATCACCTTGTACCTGTAGATATAACAAACATTGAACACAGTGCAACTCCTAACCAGGTTAATATGAAATCTCACACTGAATGACTGTTTCCCTCAGTTCCTATCACCTAATATGCAACATGCTCAGTTTAAAATAAAAATTATAAGATGTTTCAAAAGGCAAGAGAAAACAGTTTGACAGGACAAAACAATCATCAAAATTAAATACCAACATGTTACAGATGTTAGAATTATCAGACAGATTTTTAAATAATTATGATTAATATGTTATGGGTTCTAATGGAGAAATTAGACAACATGCAAGAATGGTGGATAATGTAAGCGGAGAGATGGAAACTCTAAGAATGATTCAAATGGAAATGCTAGAATAAAAAACACTACAAAAGAAATAAAGAACCCTTTTGATGAGCTCATCAGTACACTATACATGACCAAGGAAAGAAAAACAGAGTTTGCGGAATGTCAATATAAACTTCCCAAACTGAAATGCAAAGAGAAAAACTAAATAATAATAAAATGACATCCAATAACTGTGGGGAAATTTCAAAAGCTCTAATATGCACAAAATTGGAACACCAGAAGAACAAAGAGGGAATGAAGTGGAAGAAATATTTGAAGTAATAATCGACAAGATCTTTTCAAAATTAGAGAGACACAAAACTGGAAATTGAGGAATCTCAGAAAACACCAAGTAGGATGCGCACCAAAAATAAACATTCCAAGTCATAGCATATTAAAACACCTAAGTACTGACACACAGAAGCATGGATCAGTCTCAGAAACATTTTGCTGAATGAAAGAAGAAAGGCCAAATAGAGCACCTACTATAAAAGTCTTTTTATATAAAGTCTATAAAATGCAAAACTAATCTAATAGTGACAGAAAGCAGAAGAGTGGTTGCCTGCAGTCAGGTTTGGAGTATTGCTATAGTGTGTCGAATGAGTTCCTGCTTTCAGAACTTCCCTAATGCTTTTTACCTCTCCCTACCCTCTACCCCATCCCTTAACTTCCCCCAGATAATTCCTACTCATCCTTCCTTTTAAAAAATATATTCCATTTCAACAAATCTTTTGCTGATCACCTCCAATCTAAATCAGGTTCCCCTGTTTTCCTCTCTCTTAACCTGTAAATTTTAAAGTATGCTTATTGCAATGTTTGGCTATGCAAAATTTATTGTATCTCAGTGCATGTTTCAGTGTCTGGCAAATTTTTCCATAAATATATTCTGAATGAATTAATCAGTAAATAAAATTCTCAATGCTTAGGAACTCTATGAAAATGTATATGAACTTGTTTGTATGTATCCATTTTTTATGGTGAAATGATTCATAGCTTTTGTACCATTTTTCATAGAGTGCATGACACTAAGAAGATAACAGATAAACAGTTGCTCTAGTGGCTTCTTTGACTCTCTACTTTTCTGTTTGCTTTTCAAATTCTCTCTGACAAATATAGGGACTAGTTGTACTGTGAAAGAAGAGAAAAGAGTGAATGAGAAGCAACTCCAATATTCACAAAGCTCATGAGTAGCACTAGATGTTTTGTGCCTACTGCCCAAAATTTTAATTACACTTATGGTATATTTGGAAATCAAAAGGAGGTAGCATTGTCTACCTCCAACATTTCACCTTTACCTACACATGTTCTGGTTTTTTCCTTTAATGAAATGTTATTAGATTTTCCTTCTCTTTCTCCTCCTCTTTTTTTCCTCTCTCTCATTTACCTGTTAACTATCTCTTGGAAAATTCTTTTGAAAAAGTTGGGAAAACAAATACTGTGTATGGAGCACATTAAAAAGAAACAATAAAACTGAACCCTGCTCTGATGCTTAATATGAATACTGAACATTTCTGGTAACATTGTTCTGAGATTTGATCAAAATCTATTTATGACAGTGTACTTTACAACATCAAGACAATGCAGACAACTTGGAGAAATTTTACCAGGAAAATAATCATTAAAGAAATGACATTTGGTTTTGGAAGAAATATTAAATATATAGTATATTACTGAGCCAAACACATGTTTTCATTGCAGGCAATGACATGATTTTAAATGTCGGTAACAATCCAAATATGAAGCTTCTTTCAAGCACAACAAAACCAAGGGAACCAAGTAGTTGTTCATCATGATTTTCAAGGGCTTAACAGGAATTCATGAGATAAAATTAATACAGTGAAGATAAAACTCAGTGCCCAATTTTTTCATAGTGGTTAAGCCATAGAATTATCTAAATTTATCCGTTTTCCCCACCTCTGCTTCTCTCACCCTTGTCCAAGAAGCCATAACCTCTCACCTAGAGGTGCAATAAGCCTCCTGACTGTATCCCTGCATTTTCCCTTGTCACCATAACAGATTATTTTCAAAACAGCAGCCCAAATAATCCTGTTAAAATGTAGGTCAGAAAATCTCTCTCAGTTAACATTTTCAAAGTCTTCCTACTTTACCTAAAAAACAAAAACAAGCAAAAGCAAACACAAACCGTCACCAGCTTTCCTCTTGGAACTCATTTGGTACTACTTCCCTCCTGCCTCCACCAAGCTGATGTCTTTGTTGTTTGTTGAATATTCTAGGCATGCTTCTACCTCAAGAGTCTTTGCATTTGCTGTTCCCTCTGCCCAGAATACTCTTCTTCCAGATTTCGCCGTGCCTTGCTCCCTAACTAACTTTTCATTTTAACTCAAATGCTGCCTTTTCATTGAGACCTTCCCTGGCCATTCTATTAAAAAATTTGCCCCCCTCCCACTTCCTAGCTTCCTATTCCTACTTCATTGTCTTCCAGAGCCGTTATTTCGTCTAATACACTATGTATTTTTCTTTTCTGTCTGTACTAATACAACGCAAGCTCCGTGAGAATGCAGGTCCATACTTTTTGCCTCTTGTGCTCAGTATACCTAGATAAGTGACTGATGTATGGTAGACACACTTTCTGTTGAGTGAATAAATTGCTATGGTCCATCCAGTTCTGATATTTTATGGGGATTAATGATATTATACACAATTATCTTGTTGATGAGTCTGCTCTGTTCTGCATGATTTTAAATGTGTTAACCAGCGGTGTGCTGGCAAATGCTTACCAACAAGCTTTCTGGGAGGAAAAAAAGCCCTGTAAATTAGTGGCATTTGCTGAATTCCATGATGAAGATACTCCCATCATGAACATGAGCTTGGGATGAAATGCACACGATTGCCTCTTGCAAGATGGTATGAGCCCCCTATAGCAAACCATTGGATGAACTCATTTAATGTACCCAATCACTGTAGGAGACAGGCATTATTATTTTGGCCTTTTGCCAGATGTGAAAACCACAACGCAGAGAGGTTAAGCATGCCCTCAAGGTCCCATAACTAGGACGTGATCTAGCTGTGCTATGTTTGAAGATTGACTCCAGAGTCTATACTCAGAGTCATCTGGCTACACTGCAGGCCTTCAATAAATTTCCTGCAATAAAAGTAAGGTATTTAAATGAGGAAAATTAGAACCACCTATAGCCTGTATATTCCTTAAGTGTCAGCCAACAATCTATATATTATTTTAAATTTTGAATCTTTAAAAAAAAATAGGTCAGTTTCCCAAACAGAGGGCTCAATGCATTGGCTCAGGCTTCTCTTCAGACCACTGAAAATCCTTATTCAATGGAGAACAACCTCAACTGGCTGGCCATATCCAATCAGAATGCCTGGGACTACTTTGATCTACATTGATATGAACAACAGGTAGGGGCAAACACTTTTATGTTTTCTTTCTTGTTTGTCTTTGTGGGATTCCTTCATGGATTCAGAATCGCACTGAACTGGAAATATAAAAATCTAGACACCCCTTCCCTCCACTCCTTATTTTCTTAAAGGTATGATACCGAGTACAGTGCATTTTAATTTTTGCGAGGTATGATAATCCTGAGTTAGAATGTAGTGATTCTGTTAGGTACTACATGGTTTGTATATTGTACAGTCATTACAATCCGCCAGCAAATCAATGACTCTCATTAGAAAGTAGTCCTTCTTTTAATACCATACATTTAACTTGTTTAGAAGTCCTTATTAACAATTCTAGTAAAACCACGACAGTTATATGGATTAGATAAATTTGTTCTACTGCCTCAAGAGCTGAAAATAGATTGTGATTATCATATGAGATTAATTAGAAGGAACATTTAATGCATTTTGACCTTTCTTCTTACATCATGAACAGCGAGTAGCACCACTTATTTACTGTGCATATTATGTATAAAAGAAATGTATTTATGGTAGCTGTGCACCAAATTGGTTTAAATCTAAACAGATCAAGCCCAGCACTGCACAATTTAGTAGATGATTATTACATTATTTTGGATATTGACCTTTGGATATTGAAAGACAGAATTTTGAGGAAGAATCAGACTTTCCAAATTTTATTTTCAGAGGAGTACAGACTTCTGGACACCATCTGTTCAACCCATGGCATTCAAAATGAAACAGTGTTTGGAATATTGAAATCAATTATTGAAATGGAACAGGAGACTATGGAATTTTAACTATTATAACTTGCAGCTGTGGTATAATTTTGAACTATAGTCTATTGCTGTTATAAAAATTCAGTTGTCGTAAGCTTTCTTACAGAGGTTTGGACTAGTGAACCAGCTGCAACAAAAACACTTCAATGTGCCTCGTAAAAATAGTTTTCCAGCCGCACCTCAGACTTACTGAATCATTATCTATAGGCAAGGGTCAACAAATTTGAGATTCAAGGATTAGATGCTGCTACTATTACAGTGAAGTCATTTTCTTTCTCATAATAAGTTAATTTTATTGTTTCAAATGGACAAATGTATATAACCATCTGTACATATATGCACACACATATATATATGCAGACTTATTTCCTTTCTTTCTTGGAATTATAAATGGAATTACAGCTCGATTTGGGTAGCAAAGAATTTTTTTGTAGAAAGAAAAAATGTGGAAACAAACAACAAATTAAAAACATTAGTCATGTAAGAAAGACGTGTTAAAAGAAACAAAAAATGGATTGGAGCTTGGAAAACTCATTTTTGCTTTAAAGGTGTTTTAAAAGGCATAAGATGAGGTTGCCTTTGCAATTCAATTCAAGTCTATGTAAATGCAGAGGCCTGAGCTGTAACCCAAATTGTTAGCAACTTTAATGCCTTCAATGCATGTTTTAGTTACTTTGACTAATAACAGATAAGCACTTATGTAAACAAAATTTCAATCAGGTTCCCAGATCATGTCTTTTACAATTTTTTGTTTACATAATTGAAATTAAGAGGAATAGCCTAAAGGATATAGTATGTGGGAGGTGATCTGCAGCCAGGAAAAACGTTTGTTGATCTGCTTTCCCTGACAATGGCATTTTGGGGCCACACCAATCAAGAAAACTATTAATATAAGAGCAATGACAGTCTATTGGCAGCATGGTATGTAAAATTTCTGATAGAACTTGGCCACGCACGTATTGTTTGTTTTTAGGATCAAGGAAGTGAAGAAATTACCTACAGAGAGCTTTAGGTAGAAAACCAAATGATAGTCTTAGGATAAGGCTGAACATTAGTGTCACTTGACATTTTAAAGACAATCTGTAATGAGATATGAGACCCTGATTTGACCTTTAATATGGATGAGAGAGAAATGAATTATCATTCATGAAAGTCATTAAAACAAACCCCACCCATGTATTTTCTGGCCAAAATTCATTATAAAATTTTCATTATGGGACAAATGATAGTGGTGATTTTTGCCATAAGTTGGCACATTTCCCAGGCTAGAAAATAGAGAACATGTTCACCAAGAACTATGTCTTTCTACCCCCATCAAAGAATAAACTAGACTTAATCATTCAGAATAAAAAAGAGCCACGTTGATTAAAATTTGAATCAAAATTCTCCTTTGGAAACATCCTATAAGGAGGAAACAAAATGTTTTTTCTATGCCTCAGTTTCTCTAACTACAAAAAAAGAATACAATTCAGTATTATCCATCTTCCTTATGCAAGGGCTGTGAGGATTAGAAAAGAAGGGATTAGTAAACCCTTCAAATATAGGATACATGATAGCAATATTTGATAAAATGCAAACTATGTTATTAGTGGACAAAATCATTTCTTTACCTCTCTGACAACTTATGCAGAGTTTGAAAAATAAAGATAGAGAGGAGAAGTAGAATTAATACTGAAGATATTAAAATTCACATGATTTTTTAACTGGGTAGAAACTTAGCTAGTGTTCATTGTATTGCTTGCAAAGAAAAATTTCCTTAATTCAAAAGGGGACTTATTTGTGTGACTGAGTCTGTGAAAAATGCCTTCTAACACTGGATTTCACTCTAAAATCCTTCTCTTGACCCTTTTTCCTTTTACTCATTAAATTATGTACATATTCTTGGTGTGCAAAGACTACACACCACATTATTAATGTTTGCCTATTCTCTTACACTATATACTTAAGGATCTTTCTTCTGTGATTCCTCAGAATTTTTCAAAAAGAACTATGAAAGATTGTATGCCTGCCTGCTGAGTATTCATATTTGCTGACTATAGAAATTGGTCCACTTAAATTTTTAAGGAGGTAGAGCAATCTCAAATTAAAATCAATACCTCGTGCATATTTTATAGAACACACTAGCTAAGCCAAACATTAGAGATGAAAGTTAGGGACCAAAGTAGAAGCAGAATATGGTGAGTTTTCTTTTGGTGTTAGATATCCTTTCCCTAGTGGAAGGTGTGGCATGAGTTGCTACAATGGTGAGTCGTGGGGACACAGGTTCAAGGCATGACAGAAACTTTCATCACACGATACCTTTATTACTTGCACAGAATAAAAAAGTCCAGAAAGGGCAAACCATCTCCTTGTCACTGACACCGCACAGAGTCCAGAAGAGCAGGGGAAGACGTCCCATCATGGCCACTTTCCCAGGGTGGCCCCAAACTGACACTGTTCTGTGTGGGGGTCAGTAGATTGTAGCTCCACAGACCCCACTTCACACCATAAAAGAATCCTCAGTGGCAAAGGGAGTGGCAGGGGGAGGGGGACTTGCCATTGAGGATTCCTGTTCTGATAAGCTTCTGGGGCTGCTGGTTCCAGGTTTCCAGGCTTAAGTTCTGGCCGGGCCTTTTCACACAACTTCACATCTCCCAGGAGTGATGGAACAGCACACAATAGAAAAGGAGGTGGGAGTAGAGGAAGGTAGGATAATGTCCACTTAGTGTGTGTTTGTGACTTCCCCAGAGAAGGAGGTGGAGGTAGGTGAGGTCTGGTAAATGGCTGCTTAACAGGTATCTGAGATTATCAAGATATACATTCCAGCCAAATTTTATGTAAAGTGAATTTATGTTAAGTGAATCTTCTTTCCCAATGGTCTTACAATAGGAAATTAAAGATGTATTCTGCTGGTTATAAAACAAATCTCTATTGACTCCTAAACATATATGACGGTTGCATTTAGATGCAAAAGTAGAACTTTATGATAATGAATCAGTGGCTATGTTGTACATATATAGTATCTCTGAGTTTCTAAGCAGTAGCATTAATTTGAATTTTAATATCATCTTTTAAAATAGTATTAACTCTCAAGTCATATTTACAATTGTACATACTGTGCAAGACAATAATAATACCCTAAATTCAAAATAAGTCAAGAATAGAAAAAGTACTGAAAGTAAAAATGAAATGCAATAAAGTGCCCCTGATTCTGGAAATGCAAGATTCTGTCTCACTGACTTCTCTATTTCCCATCTAATAGCCTGTTAATTGACTTTCAGTGAGTACATTGTGAAGCTATTGTAACAAAGTGGTGTCTCAGTATCCTGCACAGGTAACTTGATACTAAAAATTGAACAACGTTCTTCCTCAGCCTCTGATTGCCTTATCCATGTTAATATTACAACATAGACAATTCTTTCTGTTATATTCTTCATAGCACTTGAACTTATTGATCTCCTTAAAGGCATCTCCTGAGATCACCCATGAATTTTTACAGTTGCCTTGGAAGAGAAGCAATTGAAGTATTAGAGTGTAGTACTGAAATACTCCCTGCTTGCTTTGCAAGGGAAGATTAAGACAATATATGCTGGAGCTAGTAGTTTCTTGGCAACTGTTAGATAACCATTAGTATATTAGTGGATGGCTCTAGCGTTGACTGCTCTTCTTCCAATGTAACTTCTTAATTGACATTTAGTGGCATTATCATTAGGTCGTCTTAGCCAAATGGTGTTCTTCAGCTTGATAAAAGATTATTTGGTATTAGCTAGCTTCCAGAGGACTGGAGTGAAGTTATATATGCATTTATTAGTTAATGCTGCTTTCCGGCAAATGAATAAAGTTAGGTATTAGCCAGTTGCTAATATATGATGGTAACTAATGGAAGTAGTGTTATCGAGTCTTCAGTTGAACATATGCATTCCAGGGACTTACTAACATTTCATAGTGGCAATTTTTGAGGGTAGAATTTTAGACTGCTTAATTTCCCAAGGTTTGAAATATAGCCTTATGAATCCTCATTGACCAATGTGTATGTGTGTGTGTGTGTGTGTGTATATATATATATATATATATACTTTTAATTATTTTAATTTTTATAAATGTAATTTATAAGGATAGTTTTAAAAATCAGGAAAACAGTAAAGCACCTGTAATAAAAACAGCAGTTTCAATGCACCATCTCTCCAAAAGAATTTTCTATTCTTTTACCTCTTGATTCTTGCATTTGCCTCTACATTTGTAAATATTTTTGATTCCTATGTTTGTATTTTTCACACACACACACACACACACACACACACACACACACACACATTCTATTGACTTCTTTTTATGGTAGATGAGGATTTGGTTCTCTTCCTCTGTTTCATTTCTCTTTTAATCTTCTCAATATAATTCAATTTTGTTTTTGGTAAAATTAATATTGAGTGGTTATGTTTATCAGGACAATATAAATATTGTCCACTAATGAGCCACATAAGGTGCTATAATTACATTTGATTTCTGTACAAACTTTCATTTTGTCCCAGTGTTTATTTTCCACTTTGGGTGGCTCAATTCAATTTAACTTAAATATTAAATATGCCAGATATTTTAAAAAGGCCTGTTAATACTATTTTTCAAAAACATTCAAACATGTAAAATAGCCAAGCAGTTTCTTTTATTATTTTCTCACAAGGACTTTCTTCTGTAATCCCTTGTCTTCCCAATCCAGGCTGGACCTGCAGCTTTCTAAGATGGAATCAGAGCTTTCATCATGATTTCCTGCCTCCTCTCTCCGTGCTAAGCCCTTATTTTTTTTCCTTGATAGCGTACCCTCCTCTTTTATTAGTTTACTCCCCGATTTTGTGGAGAACATATGTGGCTGGCAAAATTATTTTATGACTTCCAAGATTCCCAGCCTCTGGTGTACACACACCTTGTTCCAGTTAATCAAACCCTAATCTAGGTACTGCCGTGAAAGGATTTTTTAGATGTAATTAAGGTCCCAAATTAGTTAACTATAAAATATGGAGATTATCTGGGCCAGTCAGACCTAATTACAAGAGCTCTTTATAAGGGGAGGATTTTCTCCAGCTGGTCCTAAGAGCGGGCATCAGAGATTTAAAGCATAAGAAGGACTCCATGCATTGTTGCTGGCTTGAAGATGGAAGGAGCCAAGTACCAAGGAATGCAAGTGACCTCTGTGAGCCGCCCCTGGGTAGTAACTGGCTTGAAAAGGGGGACCTCAGACCTGCAAGCCCAAGGAACAGATTTCTGTCAACTACCTCAAGGAGCCTTGAATTGGATTTTTCCCCTCAAGCCCTGCAAAGAAGAGCTCAGCCTGGCTGGGACCTTGACTTCAGCCTTGGAACACCCTAAGCAGAGAACCCAGCTAACCCCAGCCCAGACTTCTGACCTACAGAACATTGAGGTAGGTGGAAGTTGTTTTAAGTCACTACATATGTGGTCGTTTATTATGCGGCAAGAGAAAGCTAATACAATGTTCTTCATTGGTTTCCTGAGAAAGTTTGTAATTTCTTAAATGTCTGAAAATAGGTGTGATATCACATTTAATACCTTAACTTTATTTGTCAGCATATTCCATACCTGAATATCAAAGTACATTTAATAGTCACATTTCAAATGGATTTCTCAAGTGTGTGTGATTGAATTTTTAATTAACTGTGGTGCCTTCACGGTGTTGATTCAGCCAAAGATTAGATGCTATGAAATGTGCCAAAAATTAAATCCAGGAAAATCTCTGACAGACTCATGCAGACATTGTGTTGTAATTTTTGCATAATATAAATAATTTCAGTCAACACATATAAAATACCCATTAGGCTGCATATATCAAGCTATGTGTTGTGGAGACACAAGACTGAGTGTGGAGTCTAGTGGCAGAAATCTTTTCACAATTCACAACCTTTATTCAGGAATAAGGAGTGGATTGTATGCATATTTCCTTCTTGCAAGAGTTGAATACTGAAAAAAAATCAACTAACTTCTTTCTTTGACTCTATGATGTTAAAAATTCAATGTTTTCCCCTTCTTGGATGACTTCCTTGGTGAAACTTAGTAGTTGTCATGTTGTGGTTTCTATTTCTATAGAAATTAATGACAAACATAACATTAGACCTCTGAATACATCAATTTCAGAAAATTCTAACTAATCTTTTGAAAATAAACAAAACAGATACATTTGTGAAGATTAAAGCTTGAGGTTGTATCTGATAAACAAACATGAGACTTTCCAGACTCCCATTACTCTAAATGGCGAAGTTGTAAAACCACTTTTCTATATTCTGCACGATTGCAGCTCTGCTCCATGAATGGTAATGCACGTTTTAATGTATAAGTGAACTTGTTTATGTAGTCCCAGATATATAATGGAACAGAAGGCTAATACTTAGGCTGATTCTGTCCTAATAAAATCCATCTGTTTACTGCTCAGGCAGTATGCAATTCAGCTTTGCTTGAATAGAACAATATCTATAATCGAGGCTATTTTCTATCCACTAATAGAAAGGAGTAGGAAACATCATAGTCAAATTTAGCATTTCATAAAGATAGGGTTCCCAGCAAACCCCAAGCATATACTGTCTCTCAAAATTGGACAGTCCGGAAATGCCACGTGATGGGGTGCTTGCAGATCTTCCCATGCAACCCTAGCCTGCAATTGTGTACACAGAGATCCTGGAAGCACTCGCAGAAAGGCAGCTGATTACTGATTTTCATGCAAAAGGAATTGAGATTAGCAGTTAAATGGAAACTTATATTAGATGTTTGTTTAAAGGTCTACAGATGCTATCTTTTTGGACTATTACAAAGCACAAAACATAGCTTTGAAAATGCCAACTTTAGAAGTGTGTTTCTGACATAAACACAATTGTTCTGGAAGGTACTGTTGTTGTTACTGAGCAATGGGCTCACTACCTGATGTGTGCAGAAGCCAATACCGTGACAGCAGGATTTTGAGAAAAAGAGTTATTGTGAGGTCCACCAGCAAGGAGACAGGAGGCGAGCTCAAATCTGTCTCCCAGATGTGAGGTCAGGCAAGTTTTTAGGTGGTTTGCATGGGTAGACAAATAATCATGGTGCAGGTGCAATGGCAGGGACCATGTGTGGGAGCTTTACATGTTAAACCATTTGTCACGTGTTAACAAAATGAAGTCTTTGGTATGTTTAGTGGCCGGGGTTTTCTTGGGATGGTTTTCTTGAGGTTATAATTTGTAGGGACTGTGCATGCATTATTCCAGGGACTTCCTTAGGACTCATCTGGGCCAGTTCCTGCTTGTCTCAGGCAGTTGGTAGTTAAGCTTGGCTGCTTGGAAAAGATATTGAAAGGGGATTTATGGTGGTTATCAGAAAGAGGGAAGCTGTAATAATGTGCCCATGGTTTCACTGTGGTCATATTATACTTGATCTTTTCTAAAGGACATTTTTATTTAGCCATGGTCAGTTTTTCTTCAGGATTTCCCAAACACCCTGCAGCCAAAGGCATATTCTTTCCATCTAGAATGTACTTCTCTGTATAAAGTCTACTAATGCTTGAGGCCAAGATTTAAAAAAAAAAAAAAAAAAAAAACAAAAAACAAAAACTCATTGGTGAAACCTTACAACTTCCGCTCTTTCCTCTGCATCCCAACAGCACTTTGCTCAAAACTTCTAATCAAGCAATTATTTCCTTCTGCCTTGTGGTGTTTCTAACGGTCTGCATTTTCCTCCACCCTGCCAAAAGCAGAGATTATGCATCAGTCGTATCCAGAACCCTCATACAAGTCCCCATAATGGGGACTCCATAAATGCCTGGTGAATGAATTTGAAAAAGCGGCCCCTGTCATACATCAGGTAGAATTAACAATTAGCAGACCTTGATTGAGGACCATTTACTTCCTTAAATGGAAAAAGGAAAGAAGTTAGAAATGTTCCTTATATAGTAGTGTGTGAAATATAGGGTAAAGCGAAGGGCCTGCAAGTGTTAGATTAAGGCCAATAATAATAAACATACAAACAGGAGTTAGTCAGGAACATTTAAAACACTTAGATTATTATCTTCTTAAATTATTGCTTTAAACTGGTACTTTGTTTCTTAACAGAATGTTATTCATGTTCAATAGTATAATAGGGACAAATGCTTTGTGAAAGCCTCAAGTTCCATAAAAATGAAACCTAATACTATTATATTTAAACTAACCAAAAACTGGCTTCATAGACATCTCTCTCTGACATCTCAAGCATCAGTCACAAGAGAGGTGATTTTCTTTGGAGATCTCTGCTTCTTAACAGGGCCAAAAAGTAAATCTGTGCTGTTTCGTGGACACTGGGCCCCAAAGAGGCAATTAACAATAACCTTAGGGGAAAGAGTGAAGAAATACCCATTTGAAGTGATGGCAAACAACACAGCTGCCTTGGTAATTTAGGTTTTTATGTTCATGTAACAAAGTTTTCAATAAGATATTTATTAGCATTTCTCAGTACTTAAAGAGGGGTACCCCTACTTTCAAGAAAACGTCATCAGAGTTGTGGAATGTAATTGAGCTGATCTATAATTTGTACCATAACATTCAGCAAATCTCTTTTGGATACAAAACAACTTGCAGCTCTTATTTTTATATTGCAGTTAAAATTAAATATGAGATGAAAGCCACTTAAGGATTTATAAGTGGTATATTTACAAACAAATTTTATATTTATGCACTGTTGCTTTTGCAAATTTACAAAATACAACACGTTAATTTAGCCCTAGGAATAAAATACATTTAAAGTAGCTTATTTTTAGAAATGAGTATCAGGAGTTGTCTGGCTTCCTCGTACCTAAAAAATTTAACCATTTTCAAACTAAACTTAAAAAAATAGAGCAATTATTGTTTGACTTGGAGGGAAGAGTAGCCCATGCATGAAGGGAGGAGACCTAGGAAAATCTAGTCTTTACACTACTCTTGCTCTGGGTTCCTGCATGTGTGAGCCAAACCCTGTGAAAACTACATCACTATGACATGAGATAATGACTAAATGTCTACACAAGAGGAGAAAATGGAGCTCTGAGCAGTTATTGGCAGTGCTGAGCAATACAGAGGACCCACAATCCTTTTTCCAGTCAACATGTTTCTTGCATGGCAAACTCTATCAGATTCCAGAGATACCATTAATTCCTTCTTGAATTTAATGCAAGGAAATTAATCTCCAAAGAAAGTATGCATGTATGCATGCTTTCTTTTGTCAAACAGTGAGAATTATAATACAAGGGCCTCCTATTCCAGATATTCCAGGAAAGTTTCAAGTTTACAATTTACCCCATTATCAGATGATATGTCCCAATTTATTATTCAGAATATATAATTGATGTAACTAAGCATCTCTCCTCATCTTTTGACAGATAAGGAATACAGAGTTCCCAATTTAGAGCCAAATTATGATATTTAATCATTTCCGATGACACATAATGTCAAGGTCATGATTCCATTTAATTGGTTTTGCTCTGTCTTTATTTTCAGTCATCCTGTTTTGCATTATGTACAACTCTGTAAGGCACAATCATTTTTTGAATGACAATAGGATATCATCAAAATAAACGAATACATAAATAAATAAATTCCAGAATTCTTTCACATAGTTTTGACCTCTTTTGTCCCTATATTGGCCAGTTTAATTGAACCTGTATACTTTGATAGAATTCATGTTTTCTGTTTTAATTTTCAGACCAGAATTTACTTTCTCAGTCTTCAATTCATAATTCCTGGGAGGGGAGGAGAAAAGAGGGAACGTGAAATTGCACAATGCCATTATTCTTCTATTTGAGTATTTGTTATAATCAAAGAAGTTACTCATGAGATGTGGGGCAAGATGGTGGCATAGGGGGTGCAGAATTTAGTTAGTCCCCTAGAACAACAAGTAAATAGCAAAGAACAACTAGTAAAGGATGTGGAACAAATGCTAGGGGGACTTCTGTTACTGGGCAACATCATACACCAGTCTGGAATGAGTGGAATGGCTGAAATCGCAGCACAGAACTGCAGGTAAAGCTCCCCAAACTGCAGTGCTGTCATCCTTCCCCCACCGGCACTGCAGGTGAGTTGGAACACTTCCCTGTGAGAAAAAGAAGCAGTCCCTGCTGGGAACAAGGAAATATAGCTCAACCAAGCTCCAATTCTGGTTTTAATCAATAAATTTGGACAGCTGAATACAAACTCTGAGCACAGATAAACCCAGAGAAAGCAGGAAAAGGAACCCAGAAGTTTCTCCCAGCAGACAGGAGGTGGGGCTGATGGGAAAAAAATGCATACATAAATAAAAACAGAGGCTTTTGGAGTTGGCTGAGCTGAGAATACTGGAAAAGGGCTGTGTCCCAAGAAAAGGGGCACCCAGTACTGGGTACCAACTCTGGGTCTTGCCTGTGAACTGCAGGGATGGGGACTGGCTCTGAAAAGGGGACTTCTTGCTTTTTTCCTTTTTTTCTCTCTCATTATAAGTGGCTCACTAGAGAAAGCCTCAGGCATTTTCAATAGTCAGCACTGACCCAGGCAAGGTGGAGTTAAGGTAGTCAGAGTCAAAAGAAAAAATCAAGTGTAGGAGATAATTCCCTAAGGGGCATATCTTCCCTAAGAAAAAGGGGAGGCAGGGCCAAGCTCAAGTGATTGTCCTCCTTCGGAGAACTCAGACCCCCAGGGTCTTGGGGGGGGGGCAGAAATAGCTTAAGCTTGGCTTCTGACACTCTCAGCCCCTGGGTGGGACAGGGTCCACCGAGAATTAAAGTACCACACCTCTTCACAGTGGTGGGGAGCTGAAGGATGGCAAGCACCACATGCCGGGCAGGATAGGAAAAGCAGAGTCTAGAGGCCTCGCAGGAAAGTCTGACAGTCCTCTGGGTCTCACCCTCAGGGAAACCTGATAATGATTTCAGCCTCCTCCTGACACCTGGGCCTGTCTGGTCTGGGAAAATCTGAGTGGGGTAATCAAGGAAACCAGATGCCTAGACAACAAAAAATTTCGAATCACACTAGGAAAAACGAAGACATGGCCCAGTCAAAGGAGCAAACTTACACTTCAAATGAGATACAGGAGTTGAAACAACTAATTAAAGATCTTCAAACAAATATGCTAAATCAATTCAAAAAATTAAATCAATGAATTGACGGTAGATATGGCAAAAGAGATGAAGGATATAAAGAAGACATTGTGTGAACACAAGGAAGAACTTGAAAGTTTGAAAAACAGTTGGGAGAACTTATGGGAATGAAAGGCACAGTACAGGAGATGAAAAACACAATGGAGACATACCACAGCAGATTTGAGGAGGCAGAAGAAAGGATTCATGAACTAGAGGACAAGACATCTGAATTCTTACACACAGAAGAATAGATAGCGAAAAGGATTAGAAATTGTGAGGAGGGTCTCAGGGAATTTAATAACAGCATGAAGCTCATGAATGTATGTGTCATGGGTGTCCCAGAGGAGTAGAGAATGGAAAAGGGGCAGAAAGAATAATGGAGGGAATAATCATTGAAAATTTCTCATTTCTTATGAAAGACATAAAATTACAGATCCCACAAGCACAGCATACCCCATAATAGATATGAGTAGACTGACACCAAGACATTTAATAATCAGAATATCAAATGTCAAAGACAAAGAGAGAATTCTGAAAGCAGCAAGAGAAAAGTGATCCATCATCTACAAAGGAAGCTCGGTAATGCTATCTGTGGATTTCTCAGTAGAAACCATGGAGGTGAGAAGGCAGTGGTATGATATATTTAAGATACTGAAAGAGAAAAACTGCCAACCAAGAATTCTATATCTGGCAAAGCTGTCCTTCAAAAATGAAAGAGAGTTTAAAAAATTTTCAGACAAACAGACACTGAGAGAGTTTGTGAACAAGAGACTTGCCCTACCAGAAATATGAAAGGGAGTACTACATGCAGATAGGAAAAACAGGAGAGAGAGAGGTTTGGAGAAGAGTGTAGAAATGAAGACTATCAGTAAGGTAAAAAGAGAGAGGGAGGAAAACAAAATAAAAATAAAATGTTATGACAAAGTGGTAGACAGTAGACATTATGTTGAGTGAAATTAGCCAGAAACAAAAGGACAGTTACTGTTTGGTCTCACTTATATGAACAAATATTAATAAGTGAAATTTGAGAGTTGTAACACAGGTTATCAGGAGATAGAAAGAGGTTAAAGATCGGGCATTTGATGCTTAAGGAGTACAGAAGTTTCAACAGGATTGATTGTATAGATCCAGAAATGGATAGCGCAATACTGTGTGATGGTAGCACAATATCATAAGCGTGTAAGTACTCTGAACAAAGATGAGTGTGAGTGTGGTTGAAAGAGGAAGGCTAGGAGCATGTATGACACCAGAAGGAAAGACAGAAGGTAAAGACTGGGATTGTATAACTTAGTGAAATCTAGAGTGGTCAATGACAGTGATTAAATGTACAAATATAAGAATGTTTTTAAATGAGGGACAACAAATTAATGTCAACATTGGAAGGGGTTGAAGATTGGATGGTATAGGGGGAAAATACAATCAATGCAAACTAGAGTCTATAGTTAATGGCAACATTGTAAGATGCTCACATTAATTGTAACAAAGGCAATATACCAAAGCTAAATGTCTATAAGAGGGGGATATAAGGGAGTGATGTGGGATTCTTGGTGGTGTTGTTGTATGACCTTTTCATTGTACTTTTTCTTCTATCTTTTTTTATTCCTCATTTTTTTCTCATCTTCCTCTTTCATTGCAGAAGAAATGGAAATATCCTCATACAGATTGTGGTGGTAAATGCATAACTATGTGATTATACTGGGAATCATCGATTGTTTACTTAAGATGGATTGTTTGGGGTGTGAATTAAACTGTTTAAAAATAAACAGAGGGACACAAGTGCTGGAGAAAATGTGGAGAGAGGGATGTACCTAATCACTGTTGGTAGGGAAGTACAATGGCACAGCCCATCTGGAGGTCAGTGTGGTGGTTCCACAGGAAGCTAATTCTGGGGTTGCCATATGGTCCTGCAATCCCATTATTGGGTATATACTTGGAATAACTGAGAGCAGGGACACGAGTGGACATTGCACGCTGGTGTTTATGGCAACAGAATTCATGATTTGCAATGGACAGAGGTGGCCTAAGGGTACATCAACTGATAAATGGAATGGTGAACTCTGGTGTATACATACAATGGAATACTGAGAAGCAGCAAGAAGAAATGAAGTTCTGAAGTATACAGCTAGGTGAATGGACTTTGAAGACAGTGTGTTGAGTGAAATAAGCCAGAATCAAAAAGACAAACACTATAACACCTCAGTAACATGGACTAACTATAATGTATAAACACTGAGAATTCAACCTGAGAGCATAGGTTATCAGGGGAAGGCATATGGTAAAGGTTCCTAGATTATATGGTTTTATTTAGCAGTGACATCTACTCATGAGTTGTGATGGTTATCTCTAAATTCTGAGATGCTGAGCTGTTTGTGTATAACCTGGTTGCTCCCTGGAAATTCAGGTACCTGTCTGACACTTGAGACTCAGAGCCAGAGTTCAGTAGCTATAAATGTCTGCATTACCCCATACAGCAAATGTTAAAAAAAAAATGAAAGAGATCAGACTTCAATTAGAGATGTGAATGAAATTGACTGAATTAGAACTAAAATAAACCAGACTAAAGGGAAAAGGATGATATTGACTGTTTTAAAACCTCAACTTATGTGTGAGACCAACAGAAAAAAAAATATTTATTTGGTGAAAAGTCTATATTTTCTGTAGCACACTATATAATTTAACTTGTATAATCAGTTTATTCAAACACCATAATTACATGGAACCTTGAATAGGGGTGAGATCTGGTTGGTTTGTACAGGTTAGCATGAAACCCTGATACATCCCAGATTAATTTGTGCAGAGGATAAAAAAAGTATTTGCAAAGCCCCCTTGAGGGCCTGGGGAAAAGTGTGGAAACATTAAACTTCCCCACCTGGGGATTTCCTGATATTCTCACAAGCACTGAGGACTACCACTGTAGTAGGCCAAGCCCTCGATCTTGGGGCTTGCCCTTAGGAAGCTTGTTACTGCAAAGGAGAGGCTAAGCCTATTTGTAATTGTGCCTAAGAGTCACCCCCAGAGAACCTCTTTTGTTGCTCACATGTGGCCTTTCTTTGTAAGCCAGCACTTCAGGTAAACTCACTGTCTTTCCCCCTACATGGGACATGACTCCCAGGGGTGTATATCACCCTGGCAACGTGGGACATGACTCCTGGGAATGAGCCTGGACCAGGCATCATGGTATTAAGAAAGCATTCCTGACCAAAAGGGGGAAAAGAAATGAAAGAAAATAAAGTTTCAGTGGCTGACAGATTTCAAATGGAGTCAAGAGTTCATTCTGGAGGTTACTCTTATGCATCATATAGATGTCCCTTTTTAGTTTTTATGTAGTAGAATAGCTAGAAGGAAATATCTGAAACCATTGAACTGCAATCCAGTATCCTTGATTCTTGAAGACAATCATATAACTCTATAGCTTGTATGGTGTGACTGTGATTGTGAAAACCTTGTGGCTTAAATTCCCTTTACCCAGTGTATGGATAGATGAGTAGAAAAAATGGGAACAAATAGTGAATGAATAATGGGGGTGGGGATATGAGATGTTCTGGGTGTTCTCTTTTATTTTTATTTTTATTCTTATTTTAATTTTTGGAGGTAATGAAAATGTTAAAAAAAATTGATTGTGATGATGAATTCACAACTATATGATGATACTGTGAACAATTGATTGTACATTTTGGATGATTTATCATATGTGAATATATCTCAATAAAATTCCATTTAAAAAAATGTTTCTCATGCCACCGAGATGGGGGTATACTTTTAAGAAGGAATAGGCAGTGGTAGGTAGGTAACTTTTGTATCTATATGTTTCCCTCATTGCTATATAAATTAACAAACATCCTCATCTAAAATGCAACTGTCTCAATGAGGTGGGTTATATCTCTATCCCAAGCATACCCTCCGAACACCAAGTTCATGTCTTAACAGCCTATTCACAGTTTCCACGTAGATGCATCAAAGGATCCTCCTGCATCACATCCTAGTCAGAGCTTAACCGCTCTGCTCTAATTTCTTTCCCATAGAGCAGCAGTACAAGTCGTTCCAAATTGAAAATCTAATCATACCACATCACCATCTGCAACTTTCTAGAGTTAAAATCCTCCAATTAGGTCACATCACTCTTTGGATAAAAGAAAAAAAGAACTTGACCAGAACCTACAAGTACCTGAATCCCATTGCTTCTGCTTACCTCTCTAGCTTCATTTTCAGCTGTGCTTCCCCATACTTTCTACCCTAACCATTGTGGCCTTCTCCCAGTCCCTTGTATTTGCCATGGTCCCTAGTAGGGTCTGAAATACTCTTCTCCTCCCTCTCAGCAAATTCATATTCATTTCTTTACATATCACTCAGTCCTCACTTTCTCAGAAGCTCACTTGTCCTGTGTTCCAAGGCTATGTGAAATCTCCTCATAACATCAGGATTTTCTCTTTGTGATTATTTTATTAATAGCAATCCCTCTCTAATAAACTTTAAGCTGTAATGCTGGCAGCTGTGTCTATTTTAGCTCAACAGTGTATCTCCATTGTCAAGCTCAATGCCTGGTGTGTAGTAGGCATTCAATATATAATGTTTGTTGGATGAATGAATGAGGGCTAATGGAAAGATGTCACCCATTCATATGGTAATGAGAATCAATGCAATCTCCTTGCTTTCTTTGCAAAAACCTATTTCTAAAAATTTAACAATGAGACAGAGAGGAAGAACAGGCTTTAGGGGTATGGACTTAATCAAGAGATTTGGGCGAAATATTGTGGTAGGCAAGGAGGGACTTTGGATAGTTCCAGGACAGTCTGACAGGTGCTAGGTAATTTGGAGATGGAGAAATCCAAAAGCATACTCCAGCTACACCTTTTTACAACTCCATGGAGGCTCAACTACTCTATTGAGGCCTGCAGTCTAACTGTATCATTTAATAACCATTGGAATGTTTAAACCATTGTGTAATTTGCAGTAGCTTTCTGTACAAGTTATTGGTCCTAGTTGTCAGTGGGTAAGGAAAGAACTATTTGCTTCTGTCTGAAAATGGAATTTCAGAAATGAGAATTCTAGAAACTGAAAGTGTTTTATGAATGCAAATAGAGCTTGGCTGAAGCTCTAAGACATTAGAACTCTAATTGTCCTGGAAGAGGAATTGCCATTTCCTAAAGAGAATTAAAATACATAGGGATTAAGATGTGCTGTGTCACCAGTGTTTAAAATCATCTTCTTGGGAAGTCATCAAGGTAATTAAGTTTAACAGTTAAATGAAACTGACCAAAGCCAGGACCTCTGCCTCACCGGGTTCTCCCTTTGAGGGTAGTTCAGATAAGAATTAGTCTTGTTGGCCAAAACAATCTTGATGAATATGTTAAAGAAATGTGAAGAGAATCCCCTAGAAAAATAAGATCTTTCCAACATTGACTTCTTTTGTGGTGGTTTTACATTTTTTCACAGTATTCTGCTTTAATCTGTAATTGCCCCTCAAGTAGCCATCCTCATCAACTAACAGAAATGGCACTAGCGTGTCACTAAGTGGGAAATTGCAAAGAATTTTGGGATCTTAAAATTGAAACCAAAATATGCACATTGATACTAATTGAATTAGATTATGTGTCTCCTCCTCGAGGCAGTAGCATTTAATCTCTCAATGAGGGTGAAAATATGACAAAATGTCCAAGAATTCTTGCACTTCTTGAAGACGGTTAGCCCTTCTGAAGTTCGGTTATGTTGATAACGAAGTTGGTAATGCATTTGGAACTATGACGTTGTAGAAACCTTGCAGAAGAGCAGAAGATTCTAATTAAAATTGGGATATTAAGTTGAGGTGTAATTAAGAAAATTGCTCTTATTAAAACATTGTACTTAATACTGTACCTTTTTAAAGCACAGTTTTAAATGTTGAGGTGGAAATAATTGTCTTTTACCATTTGAAATATTTTTTTATTTTTCATCTATTCCTTTACACTGAAATAAATATAGCAATTAAATGACATGTGAAGGTAGAACAGGATAAAATATTGCTTGTCTTTAATTTGATAGCGAAGCTTAGATGGATTTCAGCCTTTTAAATAGTGTTTCCCCTTTTAACCTTTATTTTTTTTATAAATGCCTAAGTAGAAAATAGTAGGAGAGAATGTCTTTGAGAATTATTATTACCTAGTATGAGTTATGGAATATGGCTAGTGAAAGAAATGAATATTTAATTATAGGATATCTGGTGATGGTTAAAAAAACATTAATAAAATTATTTTCAAAATAGAGATCATTAAAGTTTAGAATCTATTAATGAGGAATTTCACTCAAACTTGAAATCTTAGGTTAATTAATTTTGCCTCTATTATAGCTAGGAGGGTGTAATCCAGTAGACTCTTCCAGAATCCCAAAAATGACACAAATGAGGTGTGGCCGTGGCATGCTTTGAATAGCCAGAGGATACTGTAAGGCCTTCAAATGACTTAGGCCAGGGTAACAGACCCAGGCTACTTTTACCTAACTGGAGCTGAAAACAGGCTGAGTACTGTCCATTTTCTTTGAATATGTACTTCATGAGGACAGTGCTTTTCCCCAAGAATCGCTTTATAACGCATTTGAATAGCATCACAGACCCACGGGAGAGATTTGCAGTTCCTCCGTCCTCTCCAGATCCCCACCTCCCTTGTATCTATACCATCTCACTTCCTTAGCAGAGATAATTTATTTTTGTACCCTCAGAATCAATGCATATGCCTAAATAAACACAGAGAAAGTGTGTGGTAGGCTCTCACCCCCAGGCACATGGTAAATATTGATAATTGGACACAGTACTCTTTTCCCACTGGCACTGATCATCATGCCAGAACTTTCTCCATACAGTGCACCAGGCCTCCACTACCAATAGACAGGTGGCAAGTATTCCTCATGAGATGAAACTTCTTTGGTATTGTGGCTGGAGCCCAGTGCTTCCAAACTTCTTTCCTTTCATAGCTCACGTAGTTAGTATGATGGGAATTAATGGGTCCATGGCTTACATACCACCCAGCGTGCTCAGGAGATAAAAGAGTTCCAAACCCGGTTGGGAAGCTCTGATCGAGATAGTTGTATAGTCTGTCGAAAAGTAGGGATGACACTGGCAGGGGCTGGATCTGACATCAAGTAAGGTTTTCTCTATTCTATACTTGCTGTGAGTTGTATTAGCTATCAAGCTGTCTTGAATGGCTAGAACAAAGTTTACAATGTCACTGAAAACTTAACTTTCTCAAGCCTACAGATTAGACAAAAAGTGATCTTTGGAGTCAACTAATCTGACACAAGTATGGCAAAGCAGATGTTTACTTTTTTAGCAGTTTTATTGAGATGCATTCAAACGTCATACAATCCATCCAAAGTGTACAATCAGTGGTACACAGTATCATCACATAGTTTTGTGCATTCATCACCACAATCAATTTTAGAACATTTTCATTACTGAAAAACAAAACAAAACAAAAAGCAAAAAACTCAAGATAACAAAAGAATTTTTTTAAAAATGGAAAAAAACATGACACAAAACATCCCATACTCCTTTTTCCCCACCACCATTGACCACTGGCGTGGCACATTTGTTACTATTGTTGGAAGAATATTAAAATATTACTTTTTAACTATAGTCCATAGTTTGCAATTGGTGCATTTTCCCCATATGCTACTCTATTACTAACTCCTTGTAGTAGTGACATATATTTGTTCTACTTCATGAAAGAACAATTTTATATTTGTACTTTTAATCAATGTCATCATCCACCACAGGGTTCACTGTGTTATACAGTCCCATGTTATATCCTCTAGGTTTCCTTCTGGGGACATACTCAACTCTAAACCTCCCCTTTCAACCACAGTCACACTCATAATTCGGTACTGTTAATTACACTCACCATATTGTGCTACCATCACCTCTATTAGTTTCCAAACATTTAAATTCAACCTAGTTTTGAGACACCTGCAGATTTTCTGTTGGCAAATATTCATATCTATGCTGGTGCTAATGACCCCATTTTTGACCATATGCTTCTGTAAATTGAAGTTGGTTACAGTTAGATCCAAAAACCTAAAGTCTGGCAATCTTAATAAATATGGGTTTGCAGAAATATTTACCTTAGTCTTGGAAAGGTGGCCCTTTCAGTTGCTGCCTCCAGGTGATATGTGGGATTTGTGATCTAACTCTGCTTCTATACCCTTTTTAAAATAATGCTGGTTTTCTTTGAAAATAATAATTTGGATCTGATACCCCAAATAGATTCTTGCTGCAGTCATTTGCATTTCTATTAATTTAATATATCTTCCACAATTTATATCACTTATGGTCTAAATGAGGAGGCAGATAATTTTAAAAATCATCAGATGTAATGCAGATCTTATTTTTCACACATGTTGATGTGCTTTTCCTTTACATTCTTCCTTGTGCTTGGCTTGCCCTAAATCCCCTCCAGAGCTATCCACTATCTGGAGGAAGGTGAGGGATGGTGGATTAAGATTATCATAGCAAGAAAGCAAAGAGTCAGTTTTCAGATTTTGGTTTCCAAATTAGCGTGCAGTGAGCAGATGTGGGTATGCTGGCTTCTTCCTCTGTACTGAAACACAACAGAGGAGAGAGAATATAGGGGACTTGTAGTAAAGGGCAGATCAGAGAATAACCTGTGGAAATTCAAAGCATCTGCAAGAAGCCACGCCTGGACTGCTGGAGCAGCAGGGTGCCCCATTGGTGTTAGGTTAGAAATGGTTGAAGAAGATGTCCTGGAACTGGACTGAACCTGAATGGCAGATTAAACCCAACACATTCCAGAGTGATATGGAGAAAGTAGCCATTATTTCTGAAGCCCCCAAGGGTTGAGAGAACCTGGGAACCAAGTCAGTCTTGCGCTGGTAGGGAAAAAAAAAATAAAAAAACATCGAATCAGGGATCTCGGGGCCACAGGCCATCTTAGGGTCAGTTCCAGGCACCTGTTTGGAGGCACAGCCCTGGTTCGTTGGGCACCATCTCAGGAGGTCAAGGGATAGGACCAGAGATGCCACCCCAGACTAGGAACTGGCAGGGGTTCAGAGGCCAGCGTGCAGGTTTAGAGGCCCTTCCCTAATGCCACAGGATGTGTGAACTGGACACAGAATTTGAAATAAAAGGGTAAGGACGACTCTCCGAGAGAAGGGGGATGAGCATCTTTGGGAACCCCAGGCCCCCATGTCTTGAAGACTGCACACAGCAGTTTGCTTGACCTAGGATTGTTAATGTTTGACCTATTTTCCTTGTCCATGCTAAATGTAATCTATGACTACCACTTCCCTGAGAATCCCTGATATACTGTTATCTACAAGATAATCTATAATCCTCCCCTCTTCCCTGTTGATTACAATCAATCCTTCCCTACCTTGCAAGCCTGCCTTATGCTTTCATGCCCATTGGAATGTCGAGCCCTTATAACCAGCTTGTTCAGCACCCCCAAAGTGTGGAGTAACTTCACGTTAAGCTCTGAACCCACCGCCATTAAGAGCAGTTCCTGAATCCATTCGGAGAAGCTCCTGAATTCAGGGCAACATGACTCGACTTCCCACCCTGTAGGTAAGCCCCATAATAAAAGCTCATGTCTCAGAACATGTCCAGTGCTTTCTTTCATCCTTTGACTACAAAAGCTCTCTTGGGCTGTGACAGCATCTGTGCTGGTTTGGATATATTGTGTCCCCCAAAATGCCATTATCTTTGATGCAGTCTTGTGTGGGCAAGAAACATATTGGTGTTGATTGGGTTGGAGACTTTTGACTGGATGTTTCCGTGGAGATGTGATCACTCAACTGTGGGCGAGATCTTTCATTGGATAATTTCCATGGAGGTATGGCCTCGCCCATTCATCATGGGCCTTGATTAGTTTACTAGAGCACTACATAAGCTCAGACAGAAGGAGCAAGCTTGCTACAGCCAAGAGGGACACTTTGAAGAATGCACAAGAGCTGAGAGAGAAGCTTCAGCTTACAGAGACATGTTGAAGATAGCCTTTGGAAGCAGACTTTTGCTCCAGAAAAGCTAAGAGAGGACAAACGCCCCATGAGCAACTGAGAGTGACATTTTTGAGAGGCTGAAGCCTAGGGAAGAATGCCATGGGAGAAAGCCACTTTGAAACCAGAACTCCGGAGCAGATGCCAACCACATGCCTTCCCAGCTAACAGAGGTTTTCCAGACGCCACTGGCCATCCTCCAGTGAAGGTACCATTGCTGATGTGTTACCTTGGACACTTTATGGCCTTAAGACTATAACTGTGTAACCAAATAAACCCCCTTTTATAAAAACCAATCCATTTCTGGTGTTTTGCATTCCAGCAGCATTAGCAAACTGGAACAGCATCCTAATAGGGAATGTGAACTTTCGGTCTGTAACAAATGACCAGACAAAAAAATCAAAACCTAGTTCTAATTTGAATAAAATGGCATTACTCTTCTGAAATAATAGCCAAAAAAAAGGTATCATTTACATACCATAAAATTTACAGATTTTAAGTGCATAATTTAATGGATTTTTAGGAAATTAACAGATCTGTGCAACCATCATCATTGCACTGATGAGGAAGGGTGGGATGGGGGCAGAAAAGTTGACAATTAAATGTAACTCCATTTTAGAATGTTTTCATCACCCCTATATATATGCATATGTTTATATATTTACACACATTATACTTACATATATAATGTAATGTCATGATAGTGTTTTGTAAGAAGCACGTTCTTACAGAAAGTACAAATTTCAATAAGATTGTCTTTCCTTCATGGATTTCATAGTCTGGTGGGGGAGGCAGTCACAAAAACAAGTAAGGACAGTAAAATATGCCAAGTGCTATGATAGAGGTGTGCTCTGGAATAATTTTCTCTATTTCATTCTCCCTACAACTGTATGAGATGAGCCAGGTATTATTAATATCCACATTGTATAGCAGAAAGCTCCAGAGACCATAGCAGTTAACAGTTGCAAGCACAGTAGGAGGCCAAACCAGAAGTAGATAATTTTAGACATTTTTAAAAAAGTCTTTAAAGAAATACTTTCTCTTAAGGACAGTCGATCCTCTCCACTACAAGGCAATTCGGTATTTTATAGATGTTATGGAGACATGCTGTTTTTCTTTTTCTTTTTGTGGAATTTATCATGTCCATTCATTCTACAAGTATTTATTAAATAACCCACTCAGTGTCGAGTGCTGAGCTAGGCGTTGTGGGGACTTTGGAATTAGAAGCTCCTTTGCCCTTATCATTCCTCATAGAGTGGTGCTGCAATCCAAGGATGGGAGAATTTGACCTCCTTCCTCATTAAAAAGGTCAGTTCTCAGTGGGAAACTTTCCAACCTGTTGGAGGCAAATGTATGTGAATGCAAAACATTGACTTAGAATTAGATATAGCTTTGTTCAAATTAAAGCTTGGTCACCTTGTAGTTGTATGATCTTTAGCAAGCCTCTTGGTCTCTTTAAGCCAGTTTTTTTGCCTATACAATGGGGATGAGAATACTGATCCAAGAGTGTTGAAAATATAATGAAAGTGTCCACTGCAGTGTCTGCCTTATAGGCATTTTCTTTCAAATATTTTAATTAATTAATTTGTATGCCTAGCCTGCATATATTATTGAACTCTCTCAGCCTTATCCATGTCATGATCAAAAATTAATACAGTTCCTGCCTTCAGAAAGCTTAAATCTAATAAAATGAGTTATGAAACAATTTGGCAATTATTGATGTTAAACTTTCTGGCAATGATAGCATGAGTGGCTAATACCACAATCTTTAGAGTCAGACAGACGAATTTACTAGCCAGATGACCCCGGGCAAGCTACAAAAGCTACTTGGACCTTGATTTCCTCTTATAAAATGGGTTAAAATGACCTGCTTCCAGGATTCAGGGGAACAGTTCACCACCCTCTTCTCTTCCCTGGTTTGAAGCAACTGAGAACTACACAATGAAGTCAGGGAATCAATATATAAGCTCTATTTACTGAACTAGGTGGTTTGGACTGCACCTTGGATCCGAGGTGAAAATGGCTTCCTACCCCTTTCCTGGAACTGTAGACCTTGGGCCCTCCATACGTGGAGGTAGTTGGGATTGCAATTCAGCTCCCATGGAGGTTCATAGCTTCTCTCACTGTTGTGGCAGCGCCACCTAGAGAGCACAGGTGAGCATCAACATATCATTCAAGCCTCCGTCCAGCACTGGGGAAAGCACACACCCAATGGGTAGAAAGCATGCACCCAATGGACATCACATTTAGATTCTTATGGTCTCACCCATCTGATGAATCCTTCCTCCTTACCTGGGGAGAAGCTCCTTAGAGGTGGGGGAAGAGCAAGATGTCTACCTGCGGAAGTTCTTTTACAGCTGGCTGTCAGGTGGGCAAAGAGAGAGGGAAAAGTTCACCCTGCACATCAGGGTGGGGGTGGGATGAGAATTGAATAAGGAAGTATACAAATACTGAACACCTGTTACCCACATACTAAGCATCAAGTCAAAGGTATCTTATCAATGGATTCTTATCTCTGGAGAAGAGGGGATTGCTTTTGGCCTCAGTAACTGTGAAGTCTCCAGGGAACTGGAATTACGGGCTGAACCTGGGCAAAGCATCAACACAAAGGGCCTCTCCTCTCTCTGAAAGACCAAACCTCTCTAGGTCTGGGAGCTAATTGAGGGGGTTGAACTAGTGGCCCTTGGGGTTCTAGATCCAGCTCTAAAATTCACTGATGCTGTTTGTGTTGGCTTACCCTACATTTACTGGACCAACTTCCACCCACATGCTAGGGAGTGGCTAGGCCTCTCAAAACCACAGCCTGGCTTTTGAGTGGGACCTGTCCCACGGCTGCATAGTTGGAACTGCTTCTAATCACCCGAGCTGAACTCATCACTATGAGCCTTTCTTTGATTTCTCATTTCTTACTGTCTCCTTTAAAGCTCCTTGAAAGTCTTAACAAGAATAGCAGAAGGCAGGAGGAAGCACCTCTTTTCTGGTCTCAGCCCATTTTTAAAGGCCCCGATTTATAAAAGGGGGACTGTCTAAAACCTGGGAGCCTCTGTGATGTTTTTGCCTGAGAAGTAGAGATCAAAGTGGAGTCTCAGGTATTAACTTTTTCTCAGTTTCTGGCTTCCTCAGCCTGTCAAGGTCTGATTCACATCATGCTTTTCCAGACTATAAATAGAAGTTAAAGCTGACAGGTTTTTGTTGTTTTGATTATTTGGTTGTGTGTGTGTGTGTGTTTAAGAGATAAAAAGAATGAGCAAGCATAATACTGCTGACAAATGCTTAGGGGTCCTAAGGGTCAGGAATGGCACTTGATCAGCTCTTATCCCCTGAGGAGTGCTGCTGATCCACTCCGGGACTCAGGATTCTGCCTGAGAAAGTAGGTTGGGTCCACATCAGAGTGTTGGCTGCCTTGATCGAAAGCCAATGTCGGCATTTCAAAGAGTTTCCAGTTTCTGTGTCAGCAACTCCTGAAAACTCAGCCTTTAAAGTACAGATATTACTAGTGCCCTTAACGGTTTCTGTTCTTAATTGCTAATTATACAATCTGTGTAAATGCTAGAGACTCTTTCAGTTCTGCAAATGTCTTTGCAGCTGCCTATACATTCAAATTAAAGCCCAATGCAGCTGTCCTCCAGGCAGTTTTATGTGATTCCCTGGAAGGACAAATTTCACTCTGAATGCTGCCTGGAAAACTCTCCCCCCCAGTACTCAAAAGCCCATTCACTACTCTCTGGTGGCTTGCTTCCTCTGCCTGTGCCTCCACATCCTGGGAGAAGGGAGAGATTGCCATTTTGCTGTCCCTTGGTCACTTAAATGTCAGTTACACTAGCTTCTTTTTTTAAAAAAATTCATCTCCTTTCAGAAGAATGTTTTAAATTATCTAACCCCTTTCCCTTGTCATTCATCAAGAGGAGTGTCTTTAGCTCTTATTAATGCTCTGCCCATGGAGACCAGGAGATATTTCTTCTTGGAGCTTCTCATTTCAGAGAGGACAAACCTCCATTTAGAACTCTGGTACATTAATGTTGTAAAAATTAGGAGTTTCCAATATGTTGAGTCAGTGAGAGTTAACAAGACATTGGGTGCATGAAAAAAATTAACTTGAAACCTTATTCCAGATCCCATGATGGTCTGATAATCTCCCCAAGATTTTTGCCAATTCGTGGAGAGCTTAGGTTCTCATGGGCACCTCTGTCTTTGGAATCCTGCTTCTATGTGTCCTGCCTCTGTCCCTCATGGTGTCAACTCAAATGTGAACCACGGCTCCTTTCCAGTTTCCACCAAACATGTCACTAACACAGTAAAAATGTAGTCGACTTTTTTCAGGGTTTGGAAATCGTGAAGAAAGGGAGGAGGAATTTGCATTTTCAAAGTGCCAGCAAATTCAACTTTAGATATCCCTCATCTAAAAGTATCCAGCAGCCACCCATTGCTGGAGTATTCCCAGCCACTTTCATTTTCATCCCTTGTAGTCTGTAACCTCACACCTTCATACCACATACTGCCTGCCTTCTCCTCTTACTCTTCCCACTTCTCTCACCATTCCTCCAGGACTGTGCTGAGAACCCACAATACTTCTCCTTCTGTTTTGCAGATTTACTTGGCTCTCTTTAGCCTTGATTCTCTAGCCTCCATATCCCAACCCATAAAGATAATCAGAAGTCAAAAAAAAAAAAAAAGATTTCTATTGGGCATGCATAGTTATAAAGATATGGTTCTTTTTGTGTTACACTTGCATAAACTGTTTGCTGTGTCCCCTTTTATTCACTCAAAAAATATTTATTTAATATCTACTGTTAAAGCAAGTTCCAAGTCTTGTTTCTGGGATAGATTTGCACCTAGTAATATAAGGCAGCATAACATAGTAAAGGAGAGGCTTGGAAACAGAGGAACTTGATTTCAGTTCTGTCTCATTCATCCTTCCATTTGTTCATTCCAAAAATGTGTTTGGTAGTCCTCTTTGTATCAGCAGTATACTAGGTACTAGGGGATTTGGAGCTTACTGAGAGCCTCTGCCCTAAAACGTAGTGGAAGAGACAGCCATGCCAATAAAACTTAATATAATCCTATAAGCATAAAAGTTGAGGTTATACCACTTAATAGCTGTGTGAATTTGAGCAAATCCCTTAACTTCTCTAGGTCTCCATTTCCCCATCTTAAACTGAAGATACCAATAGTAGCCTCTTCAGGTAGTTGTGATGATTGAATGAATGAATTGAAACATAGGCAATGGTGAGAATAGTGTTCAGCACACACTAAAAGTTTACCAGATGTTATTATCAATGGAAGCCCAGGGAGGTAAAGTGCCTTGCTCAAGTTCACATACTTGGAAGCACTTGTACAACACAACTTACTAGCTGCCAGGTATAAATAAAATGCAGTGAGAGCATAGAGTGAGAAATGCAAGCAAGATGGGCCTCACTCTAGGGGCTGAGGATAAATGAGAGTTTAATGGCAGATGAACCATAGAAGGATGTTCTCAGGCAGGGAGTGGCATATATAAAGGTGTATGTGTGGGTGATCATTTTGTCTTTGGTATCCCTAGATTGTAAACTGCAAGGGAGTTAATGGAGGTATGTAAGTTTGGACAGGTTGGCAGAGCCAGCTCTACTATATTAGTAGAGGTAATCTACTTGCTTCAACATAAAAGCCCCCAACTCCTGGTGGCTTTCTTTCTCACTCACATTCCGGTCAATGCATGTCAGTGGCTGGAGAGGTCAGGGTTTCTTTAGGTAGAGATTCAGGGACCCAGATTCTTCCATCCAGAGATTCTGCCCCCAGTGTCCTTTACTTAATCCTCTGAATCTGGCCAGGAGCTGAAGGCCAAATGAAAGCTTAGAGGATTGTGTAGGAAACTTTCGAGGCCAGGCCTGGAAGTCACACACATCACTTTGATCCATATTCTGGTAACCGAAACTCAGTCCCAAGAGAGGTTGGGAAATGTAGTCTGCCTCCAAAAGGAAATGTAAAGAGGGTTTGATGAGCACCTAACATTGTCTTTGCCAAAGCTACTCATTCCTGTGATCTTATTCATGTTGACCTCTTTAAACTTCAGTTTCATCATCAGTAGAATGAAGATAAGCAACGATATATCCCAGTGTTGATGTGAGATTAAAACATTGTCTGTGAAAGTCCTTAGAAGAGTACCTGTCACATGTTAGGTGACATTTGTTATATAAGACCATGGACAACAAAAAGGATGATGTTTTCAATGGTATTTTTGAAGAACTTCAAAGTTGTTCTTCCTGTGAGCGGCTCCATGGACCATGGATGAAAGAATGACATTAAAATCCTGCAGGAAACTAAACCAATGAAACCTGTGTGTTTCTCAGGTAGTGGAGGGAATAGTGGATCTACATGCACAGACAGTCTTTCTCAAACATGAATATTTTCTGACCAGATTTTGGAAGGAGAGAAGATGGTTTGAGGGTGGGCTTCATGGGGGAAATCTAGAGATAGTAGCAGTCCAATGCCAAGAGGTGATATGGGGAGACTTTTCTGTGTCTCGCACTCCAATAAATATACAGATTAAGTAAAACAGTAAATTCAACTTGAAAGGAGGTCCACAAGCCATTCTGCCTGACTTCCAGTCAGATTTCTAGCCCTGAGATTTTCCTATACAGAAATTTTGGAGCACCATGGCAAGGGGGTGAGGTATTCTGGGCAACTGACTGAAGGGAGAGCATGTGCTGAGGAATCTGACCTGTAGAAAAATTGAAGTCAAATGTGGATTTGTTTTCTTTCTTATTGGAGCATATGTTCATCTTTGGCTACTGAGAAGTTTTTAATGAAATTAAAGTTTTCTAGAATCAAATCCATTGGCAGAAATCAACGGAATAGAGCAAATTTACTTGAGGCAGATTCATTGAAACTGGTGAAAATGGATAGATCAGTCTCAGTTTTGTTAACACTCAATATTTCTGGTTGTTAATAAGAAAATGTTGTGACCCCAAATAAATTAAATCAAGATTGAACGCACAATTTCTTTGCAAAAAATAAAATTATTTCAGAAGTTATTAAACTTTTGGAGTCAATACAATTTTTTTGGTCAGGGTTATTTACCATCGATTAGGAAATAACCCGATGAATCATTTTGAAGAACCCTGTTTATTTTTAGCTCTGACTAACAAGAGTGCTTGACAGCAGCAAGTTGAATTAGTATGTTGAAGTGCCACAGCTACATGAATTAATGCTAAATGCTTTATTTTAGTGTTTTAATATTTGTTAATAAAGAAAATTATGAATCTAAACACATTCTACTTGGCCTCTGAGCATTTTGAGTTTGAAAACAGCTTTATGTTAAAGAGGTATTGGGAGTTTATCAATGCTCCTTGGGTTATTAAAACATTCATTCTGATGGAGCATGATGTTGTTAGGGCCAGGTTTGCAAAGAGGTATGAATCTGGATCATATAAGCCCAAGCACCTCCTTTTCAGGAAAAATCTTAATCTATATCATCCATTTTTCCCTTGTGCATGTGTTCAAAAATAAGTTCCCTGTGTCTTCCATCTTAAAGAGACTAGGTTGATTTTTTTGTTTTGTCAATTTAAAGCTCTGACTTGTTTCCACCATTCTTTCTCAGAATTATCAGGTTGTATGCTCCCATTTATTATAGGACATAATACTCTCTAACTTGCAGATATCTATCTTTCTCTAATACCACCACCACCTCCATTATGAACAACCTTTGTTTAGTGATTATGTTATTCATTTACATACCTCAGTGCTTTGCACATTTTAGACCCTGAATAATTCCTATAGCTAACCAGAAGTATCAGCTTTATCTGTATCATGCTTCTTCTCTATCTTTTGAGGTAAAATGTATAGTTTGGGGGATAGGCGAGGTGTCCTCTTAATCAGTCTCTTACTTTCAGGAGGAGAGCAATCTCTTCCTAAGGGCTTACTGGGTTGCTGGTGATATAGAACTATAGAATTGCAACACAGGAGATGTGGTATAACTACCAAGTCTCCCACAGGTGGGGGTCAGGTAATAAAGATATGCTGCTTTTTGAAAGCACCACCTACATATATGGCATCTTACCCCCAGTTGGTGTTATTATTAACAGAAGTTGTTTACTATGAAGCTATTTAGGAGCTATCCAATTGCACGGGCCACGTCCAAGGTGCCCTATTGTTCCAGTTTGCTAATGCTGCCATTATGCAAAATACCAGAAATGGATTGGCTTTTATAAAGGGGGTTTATTTGGTTACAAATTTACAGTCTGAAGGCCATGAAAGTGTCCAAATTAAGGCATCAACACAAGTGTACTTTTAGGGAAGGAAGGCCAATGGCATCCAGAAAACCTCTGTTAGCTGGGAAGTCACATGGCTGGCATCTGCTGATCCTGGGTTGTGTTCCAGCTTCTCTCTCAGCTCTTGTGCATTCTTCAAAATGTTGCTGTTGGGGCGTTTTGTCCTCTCTTAGCTTCTCTGGAGCAAACACTGGGCTAGAATCCCCAAAGTGTCAGCAAAAGTCTGCTTTCAATGGCTGTCTCCAAAATATCTCTCTGAGATGCTCTCCAAAATGTCACTCTCAGCTGCTCTCCATTCATTCTGTCTATGAACTCTTTTATAGGAATCCAGTGATTTAATAAGACCCACCCGGAATGGGTGGGGTAACAACTCCACGGAAATTATCCAATCAAAGTTCTCACCCACAGTTGATGAGTCACATCTCCATGGAAACACTCAATCAATAGGTTCCAACCTAATCAACACTAATACATCTGCCCCCACAAGACTGCATTAAAGAACATGGCATTTTGGGGGACATAATACATCCAAACTGGCACACCTATGTTTAATTTTGTATTGTTTTTCTTAAGGAGGACCTCTTCAAATGTATAAGCTTGGGGGCCCACACAACCTGGCTCCACTCCTAGTGATTAGTCCCATTTCACAGATGAGAAAAGAGGCAATTAGAGGTTGTGATTAATATAGAGTTTCAGAGCAACATAGTGAGAAAAATGGAACTAAAACACTGATATGAGGCTTCTTTCTTTCTAGGAGAGAGAAAGAAGACAGGAAGCAAAGTTTGGAATCTATATCACGTTATTTAGCTTAGAGACAAAATTTAATCTGAAAGCATATTGTGTTTCAGTTGTTTGCTTTTGTGACAGTGTAATCTGCTTATTTGGAAAATGTATTTTGAAACCTTAATAGGTTACTTAGCTGTCAAAGTATTTAAATAAAAATGGTATGTGCAAAAGAATTATATAAGTATCAAAATGTCTTTCCATGGCATTTTAGGAAATGTCTACATTCCTATGCATGGGGAAATAATGAAGTACATGAAATTTTCCTGAGTGCCTTGGGGATTTGATAAACATATATATATATGCATGCCTATTTCTTAAAGAAAATAAGGTCAATTTCAGACCCAAGCAAACTCCTGAAAACAAAAACTGAGAATTTTGATGAATTAATTTTCTGTAGACAGTTTTGGTCTTATATAAACTTTCTAGCTTAGACTTTGAAAAAATTGAGAAAGCATTAAAAAAATACAATTCATCATCTCTGTAATAAAAGATAAAAGAGTAGAGGACAGATATATAGTTGAAATTTTTACAAAAAAGGAGAATTTAGGGTTAATAGTCATTAGCTGCCATGTTACATAATACATCATTCAGTTGATGATGGTTCATTGTGCTTTCTGGCCACTAGCATGCTAACAGATTTTACAGAATTCATTAATTTATTATTTTCTGCCTTAAAGAGGAAAGGCAGTGATTTGAGAAATGAAACAAAGTATCAGGGGACTGATACACCTGCATTATCATTTTTTAGAGGAAAAATAACTAAGGGAGTGCATACATGAATCTCATATTGTTTATGAGAAAACCACAAGCATATATATACCTGTTTCAGTTTGCTAAAGCTGCCGGAATGCACTCTACCAGAAATGGTTGGCTTTTTCAATGGAGTTTTATTAAGTTATAAATTCACAGTTCTAAGTCTATGAAAATGTCCAAATTAAGGCATCAAGAGGAAGATACCTTCTCTGAAGAAAGCTGTGGCATCCTGGGTTCCTCTGTTACTTGGGAAGGCACATGGCGATGTCTGCTGATTCTTCTCTCCTGGTTCTGGTTTCAATGACTGTCTCCAAATGTCTCTGGGTGCTTCTCTCTGTGCTCTCCTGCTTTAACTGCCTTTTATCCTCTCATAAAGGGCTCCAATGAAGGATTCAGATCCACCTTGAATGGGATGGTCACGTCTCAACTGAAATAGCCTAACCAAAAGGTCCCACCCACATCTGCCCTCACAAGAATGGATTAAAAGAAAATGGTCTTTTCTGGGGTGCATAACAGATTCAAACCAGCACAATACCCATACTTTTATATTATATAGCAATATCCTCTAACTGAAAAAGGTAGCTAGCAATTGGCTTATAGTTCCCCTTTTTTTTTGCATAGAGATCTTTGGCCCCGCCTAAGTAGGCCATAATCAAGGGAGTCTGATAACCACTAAATTGAGAAGTATCTTAATTGGATAGAAGTAATTTTATTAAAAACACTTGGTTGAAACTAGACTGTGAGATTCTTGGGAGCAAATATTATATATTTTTTCAACCCCAAGCACCCAGAGAAGTCCTAATTAATAATAGTAGTTCAGCAAATAATGAATTTCCATTTTAAAAAGGTAACTTCTTCATCTAATGGGGCACTTAAGCCCCATTTTTCTGTTTTGCTTCTGTTTTGCCAATGGGGCTTAAGCCCAGATATTATTAACCAGAAGGAGCTTTTCTACCATGGCTTGTGCATCTTCCATTTCAACCAAGTCCAATACCAGTATGTTTGGGTGTGGTCACTTGTTCTTTGAAGATCCCAATTGTTTTCTGGTTATAGGGATCATGTACATAAATAGTTTATTATAGATGTGAATAAGTGGCACAGAAATCCATGTGCCTTTATGTAGGAATAATGGAGAAAGGAGTCATGTTAGGATTTATTTAGCAATAATTGCAGTGGCTGAATGCCTTAATAATAAATGGACATAAGAGAAAGGAAGGAAAGAAAGAAGAAAGGGAAAGAGGGGAGGGTGGGATGGAAGGAGAAAAAGGCAAACTATAGATGTATGCACACCCATGGGATGATAGAACCTCAAGCAATGTTCCCTCTAACAACTTTTCAAATAGCCCAAGGAGATTATTGTAGGTTCAGAGAATTTCGTGTTTAAAAATTAAGTAGTCTCAGTTGATTGCCAAATACTGCCAAGAAGAGAGCAGGTTAATAATCTGGAATCCATTATCAGAACAAGTCTTTACTTTTTCTAAATTATTTACAGTTATCTGTTTGCTTTGCTTGCCCGTTTAATCAACTTAATTTTACATTGTTCTGCTTAAAACTTATTCAGCTGATTGATGCTTAATCATTTGCCATTGTGAGTTTGAGTTGACTGGATTTTTGGGGAGATCTTTTCATTCATTTAACAAATGTTTCATCGCCTACACTTCTGGGTGCTTAGCATACAAGAGAAGAACAAGGCAGAAAAATATCCCTGTCTTCATGGAGGTTATATGCTAGTAGGAGGAGACAGGTCAAACAGATGAACAAATGAAATATTTTAAATGTCAGGTGAAGATAAATGCTATGGTCACAAAGCAAAATAGCAGTGCCATAGGTGTGATCTTATTTTAAATTGGAGTTCCAAAGAAGGTGTCTCTGATATGCTATGTGAGCAGAGACTTGAAGGAAGGGAGGAACTGACACATCAATATCTGAGGTAAGAGTATTCCAGGTGGAGGGAACAGCAAGTTCAAAGGCCCCAAGGTGAGAATGTGTTAGGAATATTTACAGTCAGGCCATTCTGGCTGGACCTCAATGAGCAAGGGAGGAGGGTAGGGGGACCAGATAATGTAGGTCATTGTATGGAATTGATCTTTTCCAAAGTGAAATGAAGCTATTGGAGGTTTTGGAGCAGAGAAGTGACAGGATCTTACTTCTTAATATATTGACTCTGGGTGCTTCATTTAGGATATACTGAAGGGAACCAACTACTGAAGCAGAGAGACTAGCAAGGAGTCTATTGCAAAGATGATGGTGATTTGGACTGGTATGAAAGCTGAGCAGGTAATGAAAAAGATCTCATAGTGCTATTAAATAAAATCCAGTAGGCCTAATATGGAGGCACTCATGCTAAGCCCCAACAAAGTAAAAAAACTAAGCAAGTTTTTATTTCCTGTAAATGCCCCCACTTGCCTGGAAGACAAGACTTAAATATGGCCAGATCTTTTTCAATTATCACCAATTTCCTCATTCCTAAGCAACCACCTGCTCCCCACTTTGTAAGACCCCCATCCCAAGTAAAATGGAAACTTCGGGTCAACCAATCAGAACATTTCCTCACTTGCTTCTGCATTCACCCTACAGGAGCTTCTCTTTCCTGCATCCCCTCAGTGGAGCTGCTTTCTACTTTCTGAACAGGATGCTGCCCAAATAAACTCAACAAAGCTGTGAGATCCTAGATTGAATGAAAAGTCTATTTTTTTTAATCAACACTTGCTTTAGGGTGTGAGCAACCCACCGCCACACCTCCACACCCCAACCCCCCCCCCCCACAAAAATGTATGGAGGATGATGCTGAGGGTTATTGCCCTAAGTAATGGAAGGAAGCATGTAGTTGCCATTTACTGAGAGAGGTAAGATTTCAGGAGGAGCAAGTTTCTGGCATGTTGGGCAGGAGGTGAGAATGGAATTCAGAACTTGGTTGCAATCATGGTTAAGGTTCAGACGTCCCAGACTGTATAAATGTAGCCTCTATTGACGTTAGCACAAGTCATGTTCTATTGAAAATGCACTTTTATTAATCAGGAAACCTCAAGTCACTAATGTATCAGAATCATATTAAATTTTTACTTCAAAATATTTTGAAGTAAAATTCTTCTTCTGTTTTCTCTGCTTTGCACATGGGACTTGAGAAAATGCACTTCTTTTAACTTTGGCAGTAACCATGGGGACTCTTTTTAATTTTACAATGGCATGAAACACTCAAACTTCATTAGTGTTTTGATATTCTTTGCTTGTGACTATCTATACCATTGCAATTTCTAGCTTCAGAATGTTTCTCAGCACTTCCCACAAATATGTATAATGAAAAATAATCAACTACTCCTACTATGCAGAGGTAACCATTGTTTTCTTTTAATTTCTTTCTGATCATTCGGTAACTCATTCACAGCTCACACATATTTATTGTGCAGTTATTATATAGCAGGGACTGGAAATGCTTTACATGCATTGGCTCAACTGAGTCATACAACAGCCCTATATCCGTCAGAGTTCTTACTTGCAAATAACAACAGTAAAAAAACTAGCCGGTTAAACATAAACGCAAATTATTAAAGAATAATGGATAGCTCACAGATACTCCTGGAATATTGGAGAATCCAGCTGGGGTGCTTTATGGACAGGGCAATACCTAAAACTATACCACATATTTGACTTGGTGGAAACTCAATCCTGCTAGTCACAGCCAATGCATACTTTACCACTGATTCTTCTAGCACTGCACACTGGATGCTACCTCTAAAACTTTTGAATTTGCTATATGGGGAAACTCATATATGGTGAATTTTCCCCAAATATAGGGAGTATGTCAAATGTGCTGGGCAACCAAAACTACTAACAAATTTCTAAAACAATCTACCTTTCAGGCTGCTTAATACCAACATGTTAATTCCGTCCATGTGTAACAACAAAAGTGGTATGCTCTAACAAAATAAAACTAGCCCTCAGTAAGCAAACAAAAAAAAAAGCAAAGCTTCATTCACTGTCTTTCCAAAAGAGGGTCAGCTAAATGCTCCTCACTTCCTATGCTGAGCTACAGCTCTGATTGCCTGGTGATTTCCTGTTCTCCTGTAGTTCTATCACAGTCTAAATTGAGAACGTCACCACCTACAATGCAACCTCTTATAAAATTAATTTTATTTACAAACACTTGCTATTCACTATATGAAAACCCATCCCCCATCCCCTGATAACCACTAGTCTACTTTTTGTCTCTGTGGATTTGCTATTTCTAGACACCTCTTATAAGTTGCATAATACAATATTTGTCCTTAAGTGTCTTGCTTATTTCACTGAGTATAATGTTTTCAAGGTTCTTTTCTTCTATGTTGCAGCATGTCACAAAACTTCACTCCATCTTATGGCCCAATAATATTCTATTTTGTGTGTATACCACATTTTGTTTATTCCTTCACCTGTTTATGCACATGGGTTGTTTCCACCTTTTCATTATTGTGAATAATGCTGCTATGAACACTAATGTACAAGTATCTGTTTGAGACCCTGTATAAATAAAATTTATATATAAATTTTGGGGTACAAAATTAGGAGTGGAATTACCAGATCATATGTGTATTAGTCAGGGTTCTCTAGAGAAACAGAACCAATAGGAGATATCTGTAAATATTATAAGATTTTATAAAAGTGACTCATGCAACTGTGGAGCTACACGAGTCCAAATTCTGTAGGGCAGGCTGAAAGCTGCCAATACTAATGAGGTTTTCAATGAATTCCCCAGCAGGACCTAGCTGGCTGAAGTAGAGATGAAAGTTCTCTCTTCTGACTGCTAAAATCATCACTTCTCCTTTTAAAGCCTTCAACTGATTGGATTAAAATCTCTCATTGCTGAAGCCACTCCCCTTAGTTGATTGTAGATGTAATCAGCCATAGATGCAGTCAACATACTGATGACTTAAGTCCCTGAAATGTCCTCACAGTAACAGGTCAGTGCTTGCTTGATCAGACAACTGGGCACCATTACTTGGCCAAGTTGACACATGAACCCAACCATCACAATATGGTAATTCTTTGTTTAACTTTTTGAAGAACTGCCATATTGCTTTCCCCAATGGCTACACCATTTTACATTTCCAAACCCTTTTTAAAATAGTAAGGAACAAGTAAAGGATAACAACAACAAAAAAGATTAATTCACATATCCAAGCATATATTAGATCCTACATGTAATCCATGCTGTCCAATGCAGTGGCAGCTACAGCCAGTATCCAGAGGTATCACTAATACAAAGTCATTGATTATAAAGCAGAAGTATCAAAATGAATAAGCAGTTCAGTGAAGTGGTTCATAGTTTTAGCTCTAAAATCCAGGATGCACCTCTTACTTGCTCTTTGACTTTGGGTAAATTACTTAATCTCTCTCCCCCTCAGTTTCCTCATTTGTAAAATGGGGGTATCATTAGTGTACCTGTCTCATAGAATGGCTTTAGGATCATATGAGATAATGCATATGTTTCCTTTTTCACGTAACTTGTTTCCGAATCAATCTTCCATGTGGGTGCATCTGGTTAGCCGACTGGTCCCCAGGAAGACTGTGGTTGGCTGGTCTTTTTGGCCTATCAGGCAGCTAATATAGGCAGTAAACCAAATCAGCAATAGTCTTGACAACATAGGCTTGCAAAATTCTACTTGTTATATATATAACCCAGGATTCCTTCAGCAACAGAAGAGTTTTGCCTGTGGAGAATAATAAAACAAAGATCACTAAAATTTTGTAGAGGAAAAATGCAGTGGAAAATAATAAAACAAAGATCACTAAAATTTTGTAGAGGAAAAATGCAAAGATGCACTTTATATTTTTTAATGGAGAAGAAATGTGGGCACGGCCGTATACTGATGTATCATAAATATTGGAATAATAATCATGGCTGGAAGTTGCCAAACATCTATTATATAGGAACACACTAGGGACTTTACTTATATAATTTCATTTAATCTCCACAACCATTTTGAAACGGGCATTGTTGAAGATTAGAGAATATAAGAAACTTGCCCTAAAATACACAATTTTAAGTGGCTGTATACCTTCTATATTGTCTTGTTAAATCAGAAACTTATTGAACATACATATCTCCACTTTGTGCCACAATGCATTCCTGTAAATTGGAAGGCAAAGCAAACCATTGTAAAGTGAATTATATTTTCCCAAAGGAATAATGCTGTTATTGGAGATCGTACTCTTAACCAACAATTTGACATTGGATACATCATATATATGATCAACAATATCTCCTAAGAGCAAAGATACCATGGCTATAAAATGTGCTAAGTCTAATAGATATCAATTATGTATGTGATGAGCAATAATGCTGCTTATGTCTTTTGAACTTAGAAGGGGTCTTGAAGAGTATTTTGGATGACTTTTATGTCTTAGAGGAACTCTCTTGGAGGGAAAAACAACTTTAAAGTCTTCTGTGTGGCTTGATAAATGTCCCTTTTGTCTGTGGAGTCATTTGGAATCATTCCATTGACTATTGACTATTCTCTTTAAAATTTGCCATTAAGGCATCTAGTGTGGGGTGAGGAGGGGAGGAAGAGAAAGAAAAAATCCTTTCAATTTTGTGATTCAGAAGACATAAGTTCTAGCCTCTGTTCTACTAGCCATTCTCTTTAGGACTCTAGCAGCAATACTTCCCTAAACCTCAGTTTCTCTGTCTCTGTGAAGACACTGGATCAGGTGAGTACAAAAAGCTCCTGCAGAACCCAAACCTTCTAAGATCTGATATAGTGTACCCAGGCCTAGGAATCTAATCTACATTGTTGGCAAACAGAAGTCTTCTGAATATAGTTCTGTTTGTCTGCTCCTATCCCAGCACCAAGTCACAAAAGGAATCTCTCATGTTATGCCTCTTGCTTTGATGATAGAAATAGTGTTTACAGGCATGTAATGCAATGTGTATAACAAAAAACAAAGAATCTCGAAGACCGGGAATCAAATTCTGTCTCTTCCCTTACTGAGCGATTCTGAACTGAGTCACTTTACTTCTCTGGACCTCAGTTTTCCCAGGAGTATAACAGGGGGGATAGTTCTTTTATTGCAGGGTTATGGGAGAGATGAAATGAGGTAATTTATGAAAAAGTCCAATACAAACATACACACATATGTGTGTATATACATATTCTTATTGGTAATCAGGGGCTGTTGTGAGGATGTCAAACCCAGGGCACTTTGACAACTTTAACTAGTGAGCCCCTCCCTAAAGGAGCAGAGTGCCTGGACAAAAGTGTTTCAAAGTCTCAATGCTAATTAGCTGTCAGCTGATTGTGACATGGTAAACATAACAGAACTTAATAGACTCTATTGCTATTTATCAGTACCTATTAACTGACCTTGAGTATTTGAAAGCTATAAACCTGGAAGAGACCACAGTGCAACCCTATGCCAATTGTTCATCGGACCCCTAGGGGAACTTTTAAAAGTTATAGATTTCTGGGCCCAATCCCTGGACCTTATGATGCAATAGATAGAGTGTTGCTGCTAGGATGCTGTATGTTTAAGATTCATTCTGGAATTTTAATAAACAGCCAGGATTGATAACTTCTGAACCGGTCAAATCCCTTATCTTACTTGTGAGGGAAATGGGGTGAGGGAGGAAGTTTGAGGGTTCCACAGCAGGAACTTGAACACAGGTCTCCTGATAATTTAGTCCTTTATTCTTTCCGTATTACTCCACAGCAAAAGAATGATACTCAAGGTGGTGGTACCTTCAGCAAGCCAGGGCCCTGGTGGGGGATACTCTGGAGGTCTGATAAATGCAGGTTTATGTTCTCATGAACATGGTGTGGGCCACAGAGTCTCCAGGGAATTTACCAGAGACAGTATTCAACAGGGTCACATTGCCAGGTGTTCTGGTTTGCTAAAGCTTCTGTTATGCAAAATACCGGACATGAATTGGCTTTCATAGAGGGGATTTATTAGGTTACAAATTTACAGTCCTAAAGTCATAAAAGTGTCCAAACTAAGGCATCAACAAGAGGATACCTTCACTGAAGAAAGGCCAATGGCCTCTGTCAGCTGGGAAGGCACGTGGCTGGCATCTGCTGGTCCTTTGCTCCCTGGTTCTGGTTTCAAAATGGCTTTTTCGAAAACGTCTCTGGGCTTCTGTCTTAGCTTCTCTCTCAGCTTCTGTGCATCCTTGCTTGTTCTCCCAGGGCATTTCTCTCTAAGCATCTGGGGGTCACCTCTTAGCTTCTCTGGGGCAAACTCTGAGCGTCATCTCTTAGCTTAGCATCTCCAAACATCTTTCTGTCTGCATCTCCAAGCATCCTCTAAAAGACTCCAGTAAACTAATCAAGACCCACCTTGAATGGGCAAGGTCACATCTCCATGGAAATAATCTAATCAAAAGGTCTTACCCATAGTTGGGTGGGTCACATCTCCATGGAAACAATCTAATCAGAAGGTACCATACACAATAAGCCTACACCCACAAGATTGCATTAAAGACCATGGCTTTTTCTGGGGTACATAATAGATTCAAACCAGCACACCAGGTTTTAATACTGTAGTATAAACTCCCCTGAGCCAGGGTACTACATCAAAATAGAGCAAAAGGACCAATGTAAAGTCAAGAGGGTCAGGAACTACTGGAAGCTCCAAGCGAGAGATAGGAAGGGGAGGCATGGATAGTCTCTTGGTAGCTTTATTGTGATTCTATGGCTCAAGGCATGGAAAACCAAGACAGGGACTATTTGATGGTCCAGGTACAGTAAGTAGATTATCTAGCTGACACAGTTCCTCTGACCCAGGGAAATAGAGTGTTTTATATGTATAGCCAATGAAATATTATGAAGTTCATTAGCAGAAAGTTGCTTTCCTGGGTAAATAAATCAACCTGAAAAATGGAATATGAAGATAAAATGTATTAACAAGGCTGTATTCAAATTCATAATTTGAGAGAAACTTTGGACCTGTGGTTGCAGGCAACAGTTTTATGAAGAGAGCAATCTTTTCAGTTTTACTTCTGGTTAAAATCCTTCTGTGGTTGTTGCTTATTCATAATTTGAAGAAAGCCCCCCTGTATAAGTGATTATGCCATTTTTTTTTAAATTTTGAAATGTTTGACAGTGGAGAGGTGGGGAATTGGAAGACTTGGTTTTTAATCCTGACTCTGCCATTTAGCAAGTCTGTGGCCCAGCAAAAGTCCCTTTCCCCAGACAGGTCACCAGTGTACCCACTGGAATGACCCAGGAAGAGATTATCTCAAAAGGGCCTTCAAATCTAAGAGCCAGTGAGTGCAAAAGGTATGGGCAGAAATGAAAATAAGAGAGCAGCGTGCATCTGGGAAGGGTAGGGCGGAAATCAGGCCTGTTCCTAACGCATCTGTGGGAATTGGGAGTAGAATGAGCACATACAGTATGCCTGTACTTCTCTTTTTCTCTCCATTTTTAACCCAAATATCTTTTCTTCTCTATCCCTGTTCTATTACTGGTATGTCTCTTAATTCCACCTTTATCCTCTGAATTATATTAGGATTTCACTTGAGTTCATAGATCTTGTGCTAAAGGAACATAGGAAATTTAGGTCTAAAATAAATTGTTGGAATGGGCGATTACAAGGCATCTGTTTCATACTAGTAGAGAATGAAACCTTCTTAAACCTTGAAACAATATGTGAATTGCACTCACTGAAATGATGTGTAGTTGCAATTAAACATGACAAGCAATTTTGATTCCTTCTCAATAACACTGCCATCACAAGCTCACTCTTTGCCCTTTTGTCCAAAAGTTTAAAAGAACCTTATTCATGGATGGCTGCGGGTGGGGTTGAGGGTAAAGAGAAACACTGTGTTTTCTTTAAGCTACAATCTCTGTGAAAATTTGAGAGCATTCAGGGGAAGACAAAAAGGAAATTAGGAACTCTCATAATCCTTCTAGAGAATTGCTTTCCCTTTCATAAAAGGCATTGTGAGACTTCACCCATAGCAGCATTTCAAGCACAACTGAATACATAGGTAATTTTTTTGGACCTTTCATTTAAAAAGCATTTGAAAGCTGAATTACTACAATCTGAAGAAATGCTCGTTACAAACCACCTACTGTATTTTACACTGTAACAGTTATATCTTGAAACGCAGTGTTTTTTTAAAGCAGTATTCTCAAACCAGTGTTCAGGGAACACAGGTTCACAGTATGGCAGATTGGGAAAATCAGAGATTTTGGAACTGTTTCGACCTGGATTAGAATCCCTCTTCCACTTCATAGATGTGCCAATTTGGGGAATTCACCAAACCCTTAGTTTCCTTACTTGTCTCTTGTGGAGGTAGAGTGAAATGTATGTAAAAGCACTTTTCGAAAGGTGCTGGTTACAACATAAAAGGTCAAGTGCTATCAGTTGTGTAACTCCCCAAATTTGCCTTCATGCAGCAGCCTCTCTAATGTAATATTGATCATATCGAGAGAGAAAGTTTGCTGTGATTGAGAAGATTCTGGCAAAGCATCTCTGGCACAGGGCCCAGCACAGCTTAGTTACTCGATACATTGTATTGTTCTAAGACCCTTCTTGGCTTATCAAAGTTTAACCTATGGTGTTTGGAATAGAATAGACCACCTTTTTCTTTTTAGACTTTGATTAACATACCTGAGTTGTGTTCAGGATAACTATCTTCAGTGAACAGCCACCTCAGGACAATTATAGGCAATGCAGATTGAGAGCTCATTAGCAAATGATAGCCGTTAGCCCAACTTCTTTAGCAATAGATATTTCTAACATTTCAAGCCTTGAGCTGGTGGGGTATTTCTGTTCATCTGCCTTGCGAAGTTTCCTTTCTTTTCTTTTTTTTCTTGTTGAATCTTTGTGATTTGACCTCATATCACTTCAGTAAAATATAATTTAGCCCCATCAAATTCGTCAGACAAGCTCTGATGTGAAAAAGTCAAGGAACACCTTTTCTGACGCTGCTTTCAGATAGTATCTTCAGCTGGGCATTTAGAAATGGGCTCAGACGGACTCAGGCCCTTTTATCTCCACAGCTGTGTTCATTGGAGCTTTTGTACCCCCACCCCCACCCTCCCATGAATTGCTCCTTCTTGTTAGAGTAGGGTGCAGGCATTGAGGAATCTCAGCTTTCCCTTTTGTTAGCCCCAGAGAGTTGGTTAACTGGCTGCTGCAGCTGGCTCCCTGGAAATGATTTTCACATGGCCTTTATCATTTCTTTCTTATGAGAAAATTGCTTTTGACATTCAGTTTTAAGTTACCTGTGGGTTTTCAAGAACACATCCCTCACAAAAGCGAGAGAATGCCAGTAATAAATGTCTTAGGGGCTAAGAAGCCCCATCTTGCATTGTATCTGCCTTAAGTCATTGTGCAATACTTCAAAGAATTTATCTGTCCTTGAAGAATCACCTGATGGTACATTTAGATCTAAACACTGAAATCTTCCCGTGGCTTTCAATCTTTATTAGGTAGTTACCACACAGATAAAATGTTTGATCCCTGGGCCAGATTTTGGTCTATAGTATGCCAACATGAGCAATTGGGTGGAGGAGAAATCATTCTTTTATTTTATTTTTATTTTGGCATTTTTAAAAAATTGTATATAGTTTTGGCAGAATTCACCAACTGTTTAAATGAATTGACTGATGGTACTCTCTTCTTGGTGCTCAGTTAGCATAGCCTAAGTTGACTGAGAAATTCGGTCATCTCGTCACAGTGCCTGACATTAATAGGAAAGGCACTAAAGGAGTGATATTATTTGGGGACCTCTTTGATGGGTCAGGCACTGTGTTAGTTACTACATCTTATTTCATTTAATCCTTAGAATAATCTTATAAGGTAAATGTGCCTATCCTAACTTATCAAAGGAGGTGACAGAACCACAGAATTTCAGTCACCTGTGCAAGGCTGTAGAGTAAAAATTCATACCCAGGTCAGACTTCAATGCCCACAAATTGGCCCCAACACTGAGCTCCTCAATGTCCTGCTCTTGACCTCTTTTTACTGTTCTTGTATGTTTACTGCTATGTTCAAAACTGAAATACAGGTTTTAGTGCTTATTTTATCTATGTTTTATTCATGTCAGTGCCAGGCACAAAGACATTCATGACCTTATATCATTTTGATAAAGAAACTATTCAAATTTCCTCATGTAGTAACTGAATTCTTAAAAAAAAAAAAAAAAGTAAATTGTACCCTTGTCCCCAAAGTGACAAAGAGCTGTAATTAAACAGGGGTTAGCAATTCCCAGTCCAGTAGTCTAGCAAATAGATATCTCATGACTTTAGTGGTTCATTTTGTTTTTCATTGTGTTTAAATAATTTTTATTGACATTCACCCATTAAAAATGAAGGCAATTTAAAAATATAATTAGCTCAGGGCAGGATTCCACAAAATAAGCCCTTCATGCATGAGCTGAATGACCTGTTCACATAGAAAGAAATATGTCAGTGCTCATTTCAGAAGGGTAAGATTACAAGGCTTGAAGTTTCTCACTTTCACATATTGAGAGCATAAACCCCTATGTGATTGTCTTTAAACTGAATCCCACTAAAGAGACAAAAAATAAGAAATTTATATGTCCTTCTCAGGGAAGGAAAGTATAACTACCACCTCTACCATCATACCACCAGTACTTATTATTATTATTAGTCATATTCGTTGAATCCATACTACCCCAGGCATCATGCTAACTGCTTTATCTACATTATCTCACTTGTGAGTTTTTTTTAATTTTTTAAATGTAATTTTATTGAGGTATATTTGCACACATACAATCCATCCAAAGTATACAATCAACGGTTCACAGAATCATCAGTTATGCATTCATCACCATGATCAATTTTAAAACATTTGCATTACTCCAGAAAAAGAAATAAAAAGAAAAAAGAAAAGCCCAAACATCCCATACCCTTTATCCACCCCCTACCCCTTATTGACCTCTAGTATTGCACTCTACCCAATTTGAAGACTTACAATAAAGGTAGGTTAACTCAGACAGTGTAGTATTGTCAGAGATAGGTATATAGATCAGTGGAACAGAATAAAACATCCAGAAGTAGATCCATACAAACATGGGCAACTGACTTTTTAAAATTTATTTTATTTTATTTTAATTTGCTATATAGCTTTATGATCATTATCAAAGATCAGGGCTACTGGATTACAGCTCAATAATTTCCTCTACTTCCTTCTAGCTATTCTAATACACTAGAAACTAAAAAGAAATATCTATATAATGGGTTGGTAGTCATAATCATTTGTTACATCCTAATTGAGAAGATATTTTTAATCTCATATTTTTTAATTCAGTAATTCCAAATGCTGAAACTTACTGCATTTGTCATTCAGAAAGAAACACCCAGCTAGTAAGAGAAAGGGGTATTCAGATCACATTTTCTCCACTCTAAAGTCCATGTGCTTGTCACTATGTTGTAGCTGCTCCATTCAGTTAAAAGAGCAAAAGAGCTGGGAGATGTACCTGCTGTGCCCAGCTCCTTTGAAAAGTGAAAGGAAGAGAAGTATAAAACAATTTAGAAGTGTGTTCATGTTTTTATACTCAAAACATTTCAGTAATAGTTCATAAACATCTGCTGAGAGCCTTTGCTTATTTTATATTTGGATTGTTAGGAAAAATACTTTAAAGTATCATGATGTATTTAAAAGAAATTAATTCTGTCTCCAGAAAGAAAATGGAAAACTTCCTGTAGGGCTCATTCCTATAAAATCACAAAGAACCTAGCCCTGCATCTTTTCACTAATTTTGAGTATGACATTGCAGGAAAGACTTGTCTATCCTAATGGATGATATAGCGAGAAGTAATTATCTGAAATTTTCTCTTTGCTATAATAGGTAAATGATCACTAAGATAAGTTCACATTATATTCAATTTTTAAATAATTGTGTATTTCTATTTAATGTGAATTAGTCAAATCTTTCCTGTTTATTCATTTGTAAGTGCCATGTATATTTTAGGGATGTTACGCCACTACCTTCAAGCATGTTGGGAGTATTTTCTCCAATCCCCACGTAGCTGTAATTTTGTTTATGGTTGATAAGTGTTCATTCATTTGTTTTGTGATCTGTCTTGCTGAAATTCTTAATTTTTATATAGTTGAAACTATAACTCTCTTCCTGTGTTAAACTTGACCTAGTTATCAGGCTTCCAAAGTCCTCTTCAGCCATCAAAAGATTATAAAAATATCCACTAATGGCTTCCTCTTGTACTTTAGTGGTGTAACATTTAATTTAAATTTTAATAGCTTTTCTTCAGATTATAAAGACTGATACATGATCATTTTGAAAAATTTAAACAATACAGAAAAGCATAAGAGAGCAAAATTATCCCAAAACAATTACATTAAAAAATTGCATACAAACACTGTGTATGCATGTGGGTGGTTGGTTGGAGTATGCTATGAATGCTGGATTGCTCTGTCTACCTTACATATTCTGTTCTTCTCACTCCACTGTATGTTGCATGGTCTTTCTGTGTGTCAATGAATATAAATATTCCTCATTATGTCAGTGGGTTTCACAGTGCCCCATTTTATGGACTTATTGTTATTACTATAATAATAGTAAGGTTTATCAACCTTCTGTTTCTAATTTCTCATTATAAACAATGTTTTATAACAATCATTATAATATAAACATAATTATTAGAAAGATGTATGTATTGTGAACTATATTTATGCATATACATATGCTCATTTGGATATTATAATTTAAAATTTTGTTGTATATTTCCAAAAGAGTCACTATAAATATTGAGCAATTTTCAATTCTAACATCTGCTTAATCTTTACAAAACTGATACTTGGAAGCTTATATCTCATTAAAAATATATTTGAATGCCAGAGAAGTTAGCACACACATCCCAAGTGTAAGATTAGATTAAGTTCTCAATTTAATTTGCCAAGAATACAAGTTTTATTTGAAGTGCAATGGCCCCGCAAGGTAGGAACAGATGTAGCATATTTTGATATAGTGTTTCTTGGCTCCATGCAGTTGCCAGTTACACTTTCTGCACAAGTTAGCATCTTGCCAGATTTGTGAAGCTCCGGATTTCCTTCTCCACTGTCCTTTCATACCCAGTGCTTTTAATTCCATTGCACAATAGCTGACAATAACAATCTGTCCCTTATCATTTCACGGCATGTTTACAAGCATTAGGATCTTAATGTTCTTTAAACCAGAGTTAGTATCAGAAAAGACACATTCTTAGACAGGTGGTGGGGTTTGGAGGGTGGGGACTTGGAGAAAACAGATTTGGATCCAGTTCTCTCTTAAAGAATATCTGCCTCTATCTTTCTGCTGTCTCTGGGTAAATAGAGGCAGGGAGGGTATTCCAGGCAGAGAATAAAACATGATCAAAATCGTGAAATTGTACCAATTACATTGGTATTTACAGAAATATGCCTGGCTGGTGAGTATGGTAGCATATAACATATTCTATGCTGCAGGCACTTCCATGCTGCAGCAGTATAAAGCATGAGCCAAGAAGTTGGAAGAAATGACAGTGGAAAAGCTGTTGTACAAGTTAGAGTTTGGATTTATTCAGCAGGTGAAGGGAAACAACTAAATAGTTTACGCAGTGAAGTGATACAAGCAGATTTGGGTTGTAGATAACTCTGGCATTTTTGTGGAGACTGGATTAGAGGAGGACACACATAAGACATAAAGTAGAGAGGAGGCTGTTGGAGAAATACTGGCAAGAACTGATGGTAGACTGAAGTAACTAGTACTAACAGGGATGGAGAAAATAAACTTTTAAGGAGTATAATTGACAGTATAATCTTTGTGAAAGATTTTATGAATGGAGGAGGAAAGACTGTAAAGGATGACTGGTCCAAATGTTAAATAGGGAGAACGGGACTTGATACAGGTTTAAATTATACCAAGAATATATGCTTAAGTGATGGGAGTAGCAAGGGTATTGAGGATGTTTGCAAAGAGTGATTATTATTATTGTTGTTGTTGTTGTTTGGAGGAAGTATATCAAAGTGTTGAAGGACAGGGAAAAGATGGTAGTATCTATGGACCATAGGTCCCAGTGGGGTCAAAGGATGTTGGAATCATAATTCTGGGGGGAATGAGCTGGAAAGATAGGAGTTTAGTGGTCAGAGAGTGTAATGCTTTAATTTGAGATTATGGAGGGTTTGCAGTTGTTAGAAATGTCAAGGCTTGAGTGTGACCATGGGAGTGGGTGGTTGAAGTGGGATGGATTACATGAACGTTGGAAGAGAGGTGGTTAAGGAACTGAAAGCCCAAGGTTTGGGGAGCATTTCTACGCAGATATTTAGATCATCAAAAATCATGACCGGAACAGTGACTACAGAGCACAGAGCTGCAGGGACCATAGTTTTGAATTAATGGAAATTATTGTGGCTTTGAAAGCTTAAGAAGTAATCATGGCACTTTTGTCTTAGAAATGACAATTATGACCTTCCATCCCATACCATTACATTAGAAAATATTCCCATCCACAACCTAGAAGGGCAGGCTTAGACATGTAGCACATGATAATGCGATCCTGGGCCACAGATGGGCACCCAACCATTAAATTCTCATAAGATCACTCAAATTCTCCCTCCTGGAACCTGTGATTAAGCCCCAGTGACTGAGTCAGTAATTTTGCTGGGGAACCAAGTTTGAAGGTTATGTAGATTCATGGGTTCAGGTTACCATTCTGGGATAACCTTGATCTACCATGTGTGTTTGCTGAGAGCAGAGGAATTTGGTCTGAGAATCAGGAGATTGGAGCAACACACACACACACACACACACACACACACACACACACACTGAAAGATTGTCTGGATTCCAAATCTTCATGAGTCCTTGTTATATTTCCTATTATATCCCGTGAAATTCTCATGTATCCTTATAATACATCTATTTTTACTTGAGTCATTTGTATTGTTATTTCTGCTCCTTGCAACCACATTTGTTCTAAGAGAACAGCTGTGATTTATTCATTCATTCAATAAGCAGTTAATGAGCACTGACTAAGGCTCTGCACTGATGTAAGCACTGTGGAAAATGCAAAGATGAGAGAGATATGGTTCCTGCAAATGGGAAGTTCAGTAGTAGAGAAACAAAACATTAAAAATGAATTAAATTTAATGAGCACTAAGCTAAAGGTGGATACAGAGTATTATAACCTCAGCTGGTAAAGGCTCAATATGTAAGTTGACTTTGAAGAATCTGGTAGAGTCAGAAAGATCTGGTAGAGTCAAGTCAAAGAAGACTTGAAATTTAAATTTGCCTTGAAGATTAAGTAGATATTTGCAAGATGAGATAGTGGGAATGCATAGACTAGGAAGACAAGGTAGCTTAGGATAGGAGCCTTGAATAATTCTCACTAAGGATAAGGTAGATTGGATGACTTGGCAATGGAAAAGAGAAAGGTCAAAGGGGGAAAACCACGACAGCATGATGTCATGCAAGCTAAGGGAAAAAGAGTGTTCCAAGGAGGTCAGAGTCACTTACATTGACCATTGCTGAGAGGTTAAGACATACAGTTTCTGAAAATTTGCCTTATATTACTGAAAAGAGTTGATTCATCAGAGGGGTTTCAGTAGAGTGGTAAGAATGAAATCAGATTGGAATGGGTTGCTAGTGCCTGGGAGGTCAGGAAGTGGAAAGAGTCAGCATGGACAATTCATTCAAGACATTTGGCTGTGAAGGTCAGTAGAGCAGCAGCTGAAGGAAGAAATGTAATCAAATGACCTTATTTTTTTAAGATGCAAAGATCTGAGTATATTTGAATGGTAATAGAGATAGTATCGTACATCTGGGGGAGCAGGAAGGATTGTTATTAAATGATATAATGATTAAAGGTTTTCACTGAAAAGAGATTTATGCACAAAGATATTAATCTTGGCTTTATTTTTAACAGACCAAAAAGAAATGAACCTAAATGTCCCACAGTAAAGAAGGAAAAGGTCAAATAAACTGATTATAGCATTTGGGTGGATTATTATGAAGCAATTTAAAATACTCACAAATAACTTTTAATTATAAAGACAACATGGGTCAAAATTAATCTTGAGTGAAAATCATAGAGCCTAGTACCATATAGAACACACATGAACTCTGATTCCTATTTTGTTACACAAATGTACACAAACACTGGAAGAAGACTAGAATGAAGTAAGAAAAACTTTTGAGAAGTTATGTTGGGTAAGGAGATCGCTAGTCATTTTAATTTCTAATATTGATTAACTCATTTTAAAATCATAGACCATTACATGGTAACATATAATACATTTATATTAAGTTAACTATATTCCAAATACAATATGGTATCCTAAATTATACACGGTATTTATTGCAATTTACCAGCGTCTTCCTCCCGTCCCTCCCAGACGCTGCAGTGTTCCCCTAGACTCCAGAGTTTCAACGTAGTTGATTCAGAGCGTTGCTGACAGCTTAATAATTGTTTTGGTGGAGGGACTGATTCATGGAACTTCCTACTCTGCCATCTTCCCACAATCCTTGTGTCTGGTCATTTTAATTTTCTTCTTTATAAATCCCTTGATTATTATTTTTTTTATCTTTCAGTGATAAGTATATACTGATCCTATAATCAGAAATAAACAAGTTTTGTTAAACACTATAAGTTAAACATGTGAGTTTCTCTAGGAGACGTAAAATCATGTTCTTTTAACTTTTACACACTCACCCATTAATCTATTATATCACCATCATCTTCTCTCCTTTTAAATTGTGTCTCGAACACTACCCAGAGGGCGCAATTCTAGTGTTTAACCTTCTTAATATTAACGCATGAACAAGTAGGCTTTCCAAAGTGCATGTGTGTGTGTTTAGATGATAATGAAAATGGATTTTAGGAGCTCTCTTAACTGAAACAATTTCACCCCACTTTAATTTTTCAATCCAGTATTCAGAGACTAATATTTTTAGAATCACTTCTAATGAAGCCATGGTAACTATTTAATGTTATGTCAATTAGTGGTGGGTGTGTGGCAAAATGGAATCTGTGTGACTGATTGTGAATTCTTCCTCCTTTATAAAAAAAAATGAAATCATGAAGGATTGCAACTTGCTGCTATTAATGATACAACTGAGCTTACATTTTAACTCCACTGTAAGCACAGAATTTTTTTCATACATGGATTGTAAAAACTGTGAAAATCATGACACCAAGATATTACCTTCCCATTGTATTCTCAGCTACTTTCTTTTAAGAAATAATTTGAAATGAAAACCCCCAGTGTTAACATTTAAAGTAGTGAGCTGTTCTGAAGTGTCTTATTGTCTGAAAGCCTTTAATTTAACTTAAAGCCTCAGTGTGAATACTATCAGGGTCACATGCTGTGTCTAACACCACCTGGTCATAGAGAGAAATCCTTTTCACTACTGCATAGTTGGGGTTGAAAGAAAATGCTTTGCTCTGTCCAAAACTGTTAGCTTGTATTGTGAATTACCCACCCATTTCCCTGCTGTCTGAGATGGCCATCTATGGCGGGCGACCCTGAAATTAACCAGATCAGCCATCTAACTTGTCAGCCTATCTCTTGATAAAGGATGGTTACAGCCTGGGATTGCCTGGCTTTCTCTGGTACAGAAAGAAGAGAGACAGAAGTGAAAAACAGCTCAGGATGAACTTGCACAAAAAGGTCTAGGGGAGAAGGCGTTTGATTGTGCTGTTTGAGTCAGTTAATTGATAGAGGACTCATAAATTTAGATTTAAATGTCAGCAGGTTCATAGAAGATAAACTAAAGGAATTTGGGAACTTGAAAAGTCCATTTACTTCATTTTTTCCCAAATAGTCTTTAAAATCATGGCCATTTTTGCATTTCACAGAACAAACAAAATAAGCAAATATCAACATGAAGGACGGTGTCTGAAATCATTATAAAGGCATGACAGATTTCTGGTCAAGCTGGCGCAGTAAGTGCTCACTTTAACTCACATCCTGTGGCTCCAAGAACATGGCAATGGCAGGTAAAATATTAGAACAAACAAAAATCAAAACATTACCAATTCAAAAACAATAAATATTTAGAAAAGCAAAGCTTTTTCTGGGGCTGAAGCTGCAGGTCTGCTAGACTCAGTTGGGACGTAGGCAGATGCTCCTCTATGGCATTAAGGACTAAAAGCCCTGCCTGAAAGATGGGGTACCAAAGCCAAACTCATTGCTAGAAGCCAGACCCTGGGGCAATACTTCCCCTCTTCCTGAGGTGGGAAAAGTGTTGCCTACTATTGTCTGGCTCAAGGCCTAGGGAAGCGAGGCTATAAATGTCCTATAAATGTAGGACATTATGACCAGAAACTGACATGATAAACTTTTTCTGGCTCTGGGATTCTCTCTGAGATATCAATAATGACTGACATCGTAAGGAAGACTAGCGTCTGAGTGGGATCTGGAGGTTTATGTGGATGCAATCATACCAACATGAGACAGATTATAGAGAGTGATGGTGTGTGTGTGTGTGTGACAGAGAGAGAGAGAGAGAGAGAGGAAGAAAGAGAGGAAGAGAATGAGAAAGTAAAAACCTTCCCACTAAAATAAGCCTGCAAACCAAAATTCTAAAACACAGTTCAAAATATCATGCTAAGAAAGGCAGACAAAAAATGACTATTAGTAACATGTATTTATTACAAATGAAATCACTTTTATGAACCAACATGAAAATGACTTTAAAGTTAATACATTTAAAGAAAACAAAATTACAGATCAAGATGTCCAAAGTAATTTCTCTGCCATTGATCTACAAAAATTTCTAAGACAGTTCTGAAGAAGAGTAAGGTGTGGGAATTTGTCCTACCATGTATCAAAAAATAGTATAAACCATGGTAATTAAGACATGGTATTGGTGGAGAGAATAAAAATAGACATATAGAACAGAATAGAAAGCCTAGAAACAGAGCCATTTACATATGGAAACTTAAGATATCAAAGTGATGGAAATTCAACTCTGTGGGGGTAAGAACAGGTTATAATGGGAACTGGTTATACATGTAGAAAAAGTTAAATTATGCATCACAGCAGACAAAAAATAAATCCAGGTCAATTAAAAATGTAAATGTGAAAATCAAAATGGCAACACTTCTAGAATGCAATATAGAGGACTGTCTCAATGACCACACAATAGGAAACCAGACTTTACAGAAGTCAGAAAAAAAGACAAAATATAAAGAAAACAACTGCTATATATAGGTAGATTATTATTTTTTAAAAACCTCAATTTAATAAATAAAAGATACCATGAATAAGTGGAAAGACAAGTGATAGCTTGGGAAATTTTATTTGCAATATATATAGCTGGAAAAGCATTAATTCCAGAATTTATGAAGAGCTACCAATCAAAAAGGAAAAACCATGGTTAGATTATGGTACATCCATAAAATGGAATACTCTATAGCTATTAAATAGTAAAATTGTTCTGATAAATATCTCTAAGAAATGTTATTAAAAGAAACAAGTAAGGTTTAGGACAGTATGTACAGGATGCTACCATTTGAATTCATATCTACACATATGTACACCCATATACATGCACACATACAGGTATGCATATATAGGTATATGTGTATATGTTTGAATCTATATCCATTCATATCTATCTATAGATCTATCTGTCTATCTTGTACATACATTAGGCGAGCTCCATGAAAGATGCAACAGAAAACCTTGGTTGCCCATTAGGAAGGGAATTAGGCAAAAATTAAAAAGTCAAACAATACCAGGGGCTGGAAATGGGAAATCTCGTACCCTGCCAGTGGTAACATAAATTGATATAACTACTTTGAGAGCAATTTGAAAGTGTCTAGTAAAATTGAATATATACATACCATTTGACTCAGCAGTTTTACACTAAGATTTATACCTAGAACCGTAGTTCTCAAAGTTTGGTCCTGGGACCTCCGAGGGCAGGGTTCCCTGTGATGATTTTAAAGGACCTGTGAAGGCAAAGTTATTCTTATAGTTTTTCCAAGAGTTACTTGCCTTTTTTTTTTTTTTTTTTCTGTATTGAGATTTGCTTTGGTGGAGTAAAATAAATGGTGGGTCAAACTGTGGGCACATTGGCACAAATTAAGACAGTGGAGCCAAAATGCATGAGTAGACATTATTTTCCACATGGTCACATATTCACAGTAGAAGGAAAAAAAGAAAAGAGCAAATTTTACTTAAGAATCTCTTTAATGAAGCAGTAAAGTTAGGTAATTTCATTAAAGATTGAACCTTAAATACATATTTTATTTTTCTGGGTGACAAAATGGGAAGTTCACATAAAGGACTGCAGCTGCATAACAAATAAGAATGTTGTCTTAAGAAAAAGCACTTCTGCAATAGTTTGAGTTTTCAGTCTGAACTACCTGTTTTGTTTTTTTTTTCCAGGAACTGCCATTTTTATTTGAAAGAATGAATGACAGACAAACTATGGTTATTCATACTTGGACATTTGGCAGACACTTTCTCAGAAAGAAAGGAAGTGAGCCTGTCACTTAAAGGAAAACAAATGGCAGTGTTTGCTGCCAATAAGATTTGAAAACTTAAGCAAAAATTAGAAATTTGGAAAATTTGTTTCTACCTTGTACGTGTGACAACTTCCAAACTTAGAGACTTTTCTGATGAGATTGGTGATAATGTTAACAAATGTGATATTTTAAATATTGTATAATGAGAAGTGTCAACATTTAGAAGATATGCATAACTCAGTGAACCAGTATTTTCCAAATGACCAATGTATAATTCTACAAATCAGGCATGAGTAAAAGAGCCAAAGTGCAACATAAGCCAATGAGGTATAATGTAAATGAGTAAAAAAAATTCATTCATTTGGTTTGAGTCCACATTGTAACTAACTTAAAAAAAAAAAAAAAACCAGACTACCACTTGTTGAGTGTTGATGTGATATCAAAGAAGATTTTTTCTGAATTTTAATCTAGTAACATATATACAACCTGAAATTTCGCCTTTTAACTACATCCAAATATATGCTTCAGTGCTGCTAATTACATTCACAGTGTTATGCTACCATCACCACTATTCATTACCAGAACTTTTCCGTTGTCTAACATAGAAACTCTATACCTTTTAAACCTTAACTCCCTATTCCCCTACTCCCACCCCATCCCCTGGTAACCTGCATTCTAGGTTCTGACTCTGAGTTTGCTCATTCTAATTACTTCATATATCTTTTGCATTTTTCCAGTGGGCGAGAGCAACATCAAATGAGCATCTTCTTTTCATTTAATTGACAAATATTCTTTGAGCACTGGGGATATAATTGTGAGAAAAATATATTCTCTGTCTTTATGGAACCAACATTCTAATGGAACAACCTATACAGTTTCCATTACATTAGTCCATCTTTCACGTGATACAGTGTAACAATTTCCACTAGACTTATTACACCTAGTTCATTGCTCCTTCTGTTGTATCAGGCTGCCACCAGTCATATGTAATTTGTTTCTTATATCCCTATGTTTGGAATTTATAACTCTAAAAGCACCTTTGTGTATTAATCAGAAATACCAAAATGGGAAGAAAAATGACTTATTCATTATCTTTGCACAGTTTAAAGAAAAAGTAATACTAACTCCAAAACCTCCAAAAATCAGTTCTTAGAACAAGAGAGCAGCAAAGGATCTTAGAGATCTCTCTCCTACTGCTTCCCTTTATAGATGGAGAAACGTGTGCCCTGTGAGGGAAAATTACTGGAAAATGCCACAATGTGCGTTAAAGAGCAAGCAAGGGCTCATACTCACCTCAACTGTACAAGGAAAGCATTATCAAAATTTGGTATTCATGTATTTGATTCCCTGAGGACAGAAGCTTACAACTTGATATACCCAGAGCTTGGCACAATCTCTGGCAGCAGGAGTAGAAACTCTTACGTGACCCCTTGCTAGATTATTAATGCTCTCTATTCTTTTTCAGGCTGTAAGGCCCACTGCAAACTCACAGCTAATACGCTAATGCTTTGTACACATCTGTTTCCACCTGTGGAGTTGTGTGCTTGCCAACAGCCATTATGTTTGTTTCCAAACCTGTTTAAGCCAAGTGTGCTTAATTTTGTGATTATGTTATTTAATTGAATATTACATACAAGAATTAAATATGACTTTCAAAAGAGAAATGCTCTTTCCATGAATCCAAATTAAATGATTGAGAAAGAATTGATATAGGCAAGTTAATACAAAAATTGTTTTTGGTTTTTGGGAGTAGGGGAGAGGATTTTAAGAGATTGAAAAAATGAAACAAATCTAAAAACATTCTGCACTTTAATTGCCTCATAAGTGTCACCAAATTTCTGCTACATTTCAAAGTGAAACTTTGAGATGATGCCTTAGGTTGTTTATGCAATAATGACTATGAGAAATGTAAATCTGAGGACCCACACACAATATAAAGGCCTTGACTGGCCATTAAAATAGAGGAGAATGAATGTCCATTTATAAGATTTCTTTTTAAATACGCTAAGGTAAATGTCATGTTTAAATGATTTCCAGCTTCAGCCATAGTTTTCAATTAATCAACAATTATTGATCACAGTTGCATCAGATACTAAGGTTTCTACCACAGTATATTGTCAGTAAATGTTCAATGATTTGAATGAATAAGTTAGGTGGGGTAGGTAAAAAAAGGCATCCTACAGATTTTAGGGAATTTTTCAGCTTATTTGAAAAAAATTGTAAACCCTCACCTAACGTACTCCTAAATCTCAATCCTGTTTTACATCACTGTTTAGTTAGCAGATGTCTGAACTAAAAGTGCTCCCAAGCTTCCCCTTGTTTCCGGTACATTTATCTCCCTCTTTAGCAGAGCAAGCGTCTTGATTTGGGTGTCTTGTGAAAGTTCTCCTTTGGCAGCCTTAGCCGAGGGACTTCCATCCTGGGTGAGAGTTTGCAGGCAGCATATTTTTTCAGTGTCGTCTAGAATGTGATGGTAGTTTCTGAAAAAAGGAGTTTTCAGGGCTGCTAAGCAACTATTACTGATGTCTAAAAATAGAGAGCAGCCATCATACTTAAGGGACTCTGGAAGCTTAAGGAGCTTTTACAAGCCAATAGCTCTGGTAGGTAATTAACTATCAGATTCTGCTTTTGAAATGGATTAAAAAAACATTGTATGCCAATCTATAGTCATTTATATAGCAAAAGCTGTTCCTCAAATTAAAGACTTTGTATTGACTTATTTTCATGTGAATTGTGTTTATTAATTGTATTTAATCTGGGTAGATACTCCCTTCATATTAAAGGCAAGTAATAATACATGAAGTCATACCAATACGGAGTGTGGGCTTAAAACTTTCTTCTGAATGAACCATCTGTCCATTTCTCCAGCTTTTTAACTTTATTTTCACCATTTCCACATGGATCTATTTATTTCTGCATTTCTTCACTTTTGCATTCATTCATTTAACAGGAATTGCCTATCTTTACCATCATCTTTTCATCTCTCCATCAACTATGCCTCTTTTCCTCTTTGCTCGTATTTATGTTCCAGCTCTTACTTATCTGCATATGTACATCTCTCCATCAGCTTTTAATCTCTGTAGTTATCCATCTGGTATCATAGTCTGTTCTTCTATTCCTTCAGCCATCTCTTCTTCAGATTTTACTGACAATCCTTCCTAAAGTTGCATCCCCATTCCTTTGGGACCCCTTACCTGTTTTCAAAAAATTTCCTCTGAAATAATATGCCCAAATCTGAGCTCTATGAGGGCAGGGAGTCTATATCTCTTTTTGCTCACTGTTGTGTCCAGGGCCTAGCACACTGACCGGCACTTACTAGTCACCCAATGAATATTCATTGAATAAATGCATAGATGACTTTCACATATTTGTATATTCATCCATTTCTATATCCTTCCCACTTTCTCTCCATCAGGTCCTTTCTCATCATTATCCTCCCATTATCTATGCATCACTCCAACAAGCTGTCAGGCTCTCCACTCATCATCCCAGCTATTATCTAGCCATCTCAATCCCTGAACCTCTCTATATGTACCTAAGCAGCTATATAACTTTTTATTAATATATTACAAGATCTTTTTATCTGTTCATCCTTGCATCTACGTCTCATTCATCTCCTCTGTCACTCATTAATCCATCATTCTCCTTCATGCCTTTCTACCTAAATTATATTGTCATTTCAATATAGAATGATGGATGTATACAATTTTCAGTGAAAGGCACAAAGAAAAGATTACAGAGGATTTACATCTTTATGCCATTTATTTTATATGAATTCAACTATACATCCTTAGCAAATGAAAAGAAAAAAAGAAAAAAGAAAAACTTGAGTAGTCTCAGTTATTCCAGTTTATGAATGCAATCCCTAAATGGGTTAGGAGATATCTGCTATTCCCAAAGTCACTGTCATTGAGATATCAGAGTTTAAAAACAGGTATTTTTCCTACGACATGGCCTTTAAACCCAAGCCAAATACTTTTTGTGCAGCTTAACTAAATTTCCTCCGAATTTGGAGGGAAAAAAATGGCTATATTGGATCTATTGAGAAATAGTAGTATAGTGATTTCCATGATAGCATTTTCCTATGGGAATGTCAAGGTAAACTTTGACTATAGACAATTTTAGCTTTATTGGCTGACTTTTTTTAAAACTTAACCTCTGTGTAACACGCCACTCCACCAGTCGTTTTTGTAGGGCAAGTTGGTGTTAAGAGTAATAGTGATGCTCAAGCTTAGTCTTGAAGGATGATTTTGCATTTTTAATTATAAAGGTAAGAGTAGTCTAGACAGTGGGACAACACAAAAGGATCACTAAGATTATCTACCCGAATTTCCCAATCATATGATCTCTCCATCAACCCTTCATCCTTGTAGTTATCTATCTAGTAGAGTATCTCTATCTATTCCCTTCTTCATTCAGCCATTTCTTCATTTTGGGCTTCTACATGATGTTTATGTGATGATATATCAAATATTACATATCCAGGTTAAAGTTATTTTTACTTTTTTAGAAAGTTTGCCCGGTTTGTACAAACCTCACTTATTATATTATCAATGCAATCCATGAATAGGATTAAAAAGTATAATATAATGAAAATTAAAAGTTCCACTTTTTATCAAATTTAGACATTATCTAAAACTGTTGTAAGAGGCATTTTGCATACAGGCCAAGAACAAGGACTCCTGAGTCAGCCTGTCTAGATTTGAATGTGGCTTTACCACTCTCTAGCTGAGTGACCTTGAGTGGGTCACTGGGTCTCTCCTTGCCTCAGTTTCTTCATCAGCAAAGTAGGAATAAATATAGTACCTTCCCTACAGGAGTACTATGAGAATTGAATGATTTAATGTATATCAAGTCTTTAAAACATTACCTGATACAGTCTTAACTAATATCATTACTGTTGTTGTCCTGCCATTCAATATTGGGACTTCGGCTAACTTATATTACCATGCACCATTCCTATCTCCCTAGTCCCAATAAGGTTATATCATATCATCTGCAACTTCAAGGAAAATTAAATAAACTACTCCATTTCTCTCTCTGAACTTATTCTTTTGAAAGATGAGAACATTAGTGCTTCTATCCTCTCTTCTAACTTTGTCCTTTCTCTCTGTGCTATCAGTATCTATCAGCCATCTTTTTTTATTTTCATCTTCTCAAAGTTGATGACAATTTTGATTGGTTCTGTGACCATGATTAACTCCACCAGTTAACTCTAAAAATAGATTTCCATTATTATGGTTGTATAAATGTGGATCACTGCAGAGTAAGGTTGTATGCTTAAGACCTCATTTCTATCTCTACAGGTCCAATGTCACAGTCACTTAGCTACATGAAGGAGAATGCCCCTAGAGTCAAGTTCAATTAGATTATTCTTTTTTATAAACTATGACCTCAAGTTGTTCTAAGCTAGCAATCGTTTTTTTTCTAGCCTATCATTTCCTCTTATATTCTGGATCCCCTGTCTTCACATTAATAGTTGGACTGCTATCTCTATAAGATTCCTGAATAGCTGTAATTCTGGAATTTATCTTAGTGCTTTACTAGATCTCATGTATTCTTATTTTGTGTGTGTGTGTTTTTCCTGGAGTCCATTCTCAAGTAACCTTGTAAAATACAGGAGAGGCATATTTCTGAGTCCTTGCTGTCTGAAAGTCTGGATAAAAAAAAAAAAAGATCTGACTATATGCTGTCTACAGGAGACACACTTGGATTTAGAGATACCATTAGACTGACCATAAAAGGACAGAAAAAGATGTATCATAGAAACAGCAACCACAAGAAAGTTATGATGGTTATACTAATATCAGACAAAATAGACCTTAAAACAAAAAAGTTTTTGTTAGGTTAGAGAGGGACATTTTATAATGAGCCAATGCATCAGAAAAATATAAAAGCAAAGCCGTCAGAAATGTAGGGAGGAGAAATAGATGATTCAACAATAGTTGAGTACTTCAATACCCCACTTTCAATAATGGATAGATCAACTAGGAAGAAGATCAACAAGGAAATAGAAGACTTGAACAACACAATAAACCAACTAGACTGAACAGATAGCCAGAGAACACTCCATCCAACAACAACAGGGATGTACATTCTTCTTAAGTGCACATGGGATATTCTCCAGGATAGACCATGCTAGGCTATAAAACAGATCTTAATACATTTAGAAAGATAGAAATGATACAAAATTTTTTCCAACCACAATGTAATGAAATCAGAAATCAGTAACAGAAAGAAATTTTGGAAACACATAAATATGTGAAAAATTAAACAGCACTCTCCAAAATAACCAGTGGGTCAAGAAAGAAATCACAAGGGAAATTGGGAAATGCTTTGAATGAAAATGAAGACACAACATATCAAAACTTATGTGATGCAGGTCTTGCAGGTGCCACCGTCTGCTACCACAGACCCTGCCTGCACCCATGGTCAACCCCACTGTATTCTTTGACATTGTGGACGATGGCGAGCCCTTGGGCCATGTCTCCTTTGAGCTGTTTGCAGACAAAGTTCCAAAGACAGCAGAAAACTTTTGTGCTCTGAGCAATGGGGAGAGAGGATTTGGTTATAAGGGTTCCTGCTTTCACAGAATTATTCCTGGGTTTATGTGCCAGGGTGGTGACGACACACGCCATAATGGCACTGGTGGCAAATCCATGTACCGGGAGAAGTTTGATGATTACAACTTCATTCTGAAGCATATGGGTCCTGGCATCTTATCCATGGCCAATGCTGGACTCAACACAAAATGGTTCCCAGTTTTTCATCTGCACTGCTAAGATCAAGTGGTTAGATGGCGAACACATGGTCTTTGGCAAGGTGAAAGAAGGCATGAACATTGTGGAAGCCATGGAGCACTTTGGGTCCAGAAATGGCAAGACTGGCAAGAAGATCACCATTGCCGACTGTGGACAAATTTGATTTGTGTTTTGTGTTAACCACGAGACCATTCCTTCTGTAGCTCAAGAGTGTGTCCCACCTCCCCTGGTCTGCTCTCAGTATCCTATCATTGTGCTTTCACTGCAGTTCTTTGAATTCTACATTAGCCTTCCCCCTCCAAGACTAGCTGGATTGCAGAGTTAAGTTTATGATTTTGAAATAAAACTTAAACAATCAAAAAAAGATACTTATGCATTGCAGATGAAGCAGTTCTTAGAGGGAAATTTATGGTTGTAAATACCTGTATTAAAAAAGAAGAAAGATCTCAAATCAATAACCTAACCCTCAGCCTTAAGACACTGGAAACAAAAAGAGAAAACAAGTCTAATCCAAGAAGAAGGAAGGAAATATTAAAAATTACAGCAGAAACTAATGAAATACAGAATAAAAAGACAATGGAGAAAATCAATGAGTGTTTTGTGCATGTCAAGTGTATCTCTTCCCCATAATTTTGATACCCTAGTTTTCAGACACAAATCTCACAACTGCTCTCCTTCATACCTCTTATTACTAAGTCCCAATGTTGTTAGGAATTGTGCAAGGTAGACAGAGTTTTTTTTCACTGAATGTGGGTCCTCTGCATATATTCTAGGATTTGATTTCCTCTGCTTTGTGTCATCAGTATTCTATTTGCTTACCATCTTCAAGCTATTTGTTGAAACTGCTTCTCTTTTGGTGGTCTTTCCATTCTGCTTGTTGCTGTGGGTATTGTCATTTAAAAATTCCTTCATTATTAGTTTATTGGGCTCCCAACAGGAAAATGTATATAGTAATTGCCATTTTGAATTTGAAGTACAAACCTGATTAATTATACATTGTACCATCACACAATGGATATTCATCACTCTCATGAGCATAAATCAGTGAATATTATTTTATGTATGAATATGTCCTTACTTTCAGGAATTGTTGTGTTAGATAACCAGTTGTTTTAGCTCTGATACATTTATCAGTGGGAAAGAAAGCTTAAAAAATTCCATGGCCATGCATTAAGGCCTGGGCACACTCGAGATGTGTACATGTTACTGCATTGAGTATTCTACCACATTTGCTGTAGAATTTAAGGTGAAACATTTCTGACTCTTAAAATGTTACATGATTAAATGCTGAACTTTAAAAAGTTGATTTCTCTTTTAAAATTCACATTCTAAATTAAGAGATCCTAAAATACCAATATGCTACTAGCATTTTTTCAAGTGAGAGCATTACAAATAAAAGATCTTATTTTATTTTTTATATGAATGTGTCTACTTAGATCTTAAGGTGTTTCAATCAAAAATAAACTCAAACAAAAATGAATATGTTTATTTCTGGGCTTCAATATCAACCTAGTTTATTTTACAAGAACAAAACTGTACCATATTGTGTTAGTATTGATCACATTGACACAGTTATAAATATAATATTTCCCATATCTACAGCTCAAAATTCACTTATTAAAGGGTCCGATGACATAATTTCTACTACGCTAAAAAAAGTACATCCAGCTGTAAATTTCCTCTGCTCTAAATGGTGACAACAAAAATCTCCCATCTGCCACATGATTAGACTAAACTTGCTCTGTATGAACACCACTGTAAAACAATATTATTAAAGAAAAAAAAATCCAATGCTGGCTTATTCATTTTAAGAATACACAACCTACAAATTAGATGAATAATGACCTATACTTATAAAATACTGCCATATTGATAAATTATATAATCAAAGCCCCTGGACTTTGATTATTCATATGGTAAATAGAAGGCCAGTATTAAGCCATTATGATATTAGAATTTAGAAATGCTTAAATAATTTCTGTTATATTATCATTTAAATGACCTTTAGTCATTATCAATATTGATGTCAACAGCTCTAATTTTGTCTCCTTTACCTGAGAGGAAAGCTTAGGATGAAGAGCTAGAACAGAGAACTTTAATTCCAGTACTGCCACTAACTGATATGACCTGTTATAGCCCATTTCTACTTAATTTATTTAACTTACCTGCCTGAGTTTTTGGTTATCTATATATAAAATGATGATGTAATGACTAACACTCCCAGCTTAGAGGGATTGTTGGATGATTAAATGAGATGCATTATAGGAAATCACCTTGAACATTAGCCCCACGGTACTGAACACCTGTAAGGAATTATCATTTTCAATCTGGGAAGTCTTTATGGAGGAGGAAAGACTTCCAAATTATACATAGGCAAGAAGAAACTTAGAGGAAAGGATAACTTTCCAGTTAGATATATATCTAGCTGCCATGAAGTTTAAAAATGAAATTTGATTACTTATTTTTCCATGAAAAGGCCATTATATAACTTTAAGGTCAAAATCATCAATGTTGTCTTTATTTCAAGACCAATACCCAATAAAGTGTATACTTTCACAACTTCAGTACTCTTTGTTAGCATTAAATATGTCATCTCCAGGCAGGAAAGTGAGGGTGTGGAGTTCAGAATTACAAGGAGAAAGGAAATAGACTTTGTTTTCTATGTAGTTGAAAGTGAAATGAATTTGCATTAACTCCAGCACATAAGCTCTGGAGTCAGACAACTCTAGGATAGAGTCTTGGCTCTTCCACATACCCTTTTCACCTGACCTGTTTCCTCAACCTTAAAATGGAGATAATAACTACCTACCATATAAGGCTGTTGGGATTAAATAAGTTAATACATGGGAAGTATGGAGTACGGAGACCTGGGACCTAGTGACTGCTCAATAATTATGACCCATTTTACATTGTTGACCAAAGCTAACAATGAAAAAGATACTAAACCATGCCTCCAAGATCAGAATTGTCCTTCAAGTCAGGACATATGGATTCCAGTCTGGACCTTTTTGTCAAATAGTCGTGCACTATTCCCTGAGTTGTAGATGGTGAATAATGACATCTAAACTGTCTAGATCATAAATACCTGAGAAAGCTTTAAAGAGTATAAAATATGCAATGGTAGTAAGAAGGGTGCCTGGCTTTTGGCCTTTGATTTGACAACAAAGAGATTTACCCTTTCACTGTACTTTGGGACAAGAGAGTGAGTTAACCAGGTAATACATTACCAGGTATGCAAAATTCAGGTCCTAATCATTGGAAGTTTCTCCCTCTCTCCTCCTTCCATCTTGCCTGTTTCAGCCTTCTGCCTCTTACTCTTGTCTTCCCTGTCTCTCAGATTCGGCCTTACAAGCCCCTGATAGTTGCCTTAGAAACTTCAGGCTTTTTAAAAGCAAACTCTGTATATGCTTCTTGAATTTACTAATTTTGACCTGCTCTAGGTGACTTTCAAACTCTCTGACACTCTTGACTTGATGAAGCCACCGATGAATGGTTGCTTATTCCTTTGATCCCCACCCCCCGCCCACCTATGGAGCCCACACCAGCCATACTGGCCCTCAGCATTCCTCATGGAGCAGGATGAACACCTGGTGTTCCAGTTTGCTAATGCTGCCATTTTGCAAAACACCAGAAATGGATTGGCTTTTATAAAGGGGGTTTATTTGGTTACAAAGTTACACTCTGAAGGCCATAAAGTGTCCAAGGTAAGGCATTAATAATGGGTATCTTCACTGGAGAAAGGCCATTGGCATCCAGAAAACTTCTGTTAGCTTGGAAGGCACGTGGCTGGCGTCTTCTTGCTCCCAGATTGCATTTCAAAATGGTGTTCTCCAAAATCTCAGTGTCAGCTTTCAACCACTGTCTTCAAAATGTCTGTGTAAACTGCAGCAGCAGTGAGCTCCTTCTGTCTGAACTTTTATAGTGCTCCAGTGAACTAATCAAGGCCCATGCTGAATGGGCGGGGCCACACCTCCATGGAAATTATCTAATCAGAGTCATCTCTATAGTTGGATGGGTCACATCTCCATGGAAACAACATAATCCAGAGGTTCCAAACTAATCAACACTAATAGGTCTGCCTCCACAAGATTGCGTCAAAGATAATGGCGTGTTGGGGGCCGTAATACTTCCAAACCAGCACACCTGGTTTTGTTGCTTTCTCCTACAAAATCAAATATCTTCATTGTTTACTAGACCAGTGGTTCCAATCCTGGCTGTTTAACAGAAATCCCATTTTGGAAGGCTTTTGTTTGTTTGTCTTTAACTAAGGATTTCTGGATTCCGTCCCGGACCCAGTGATCCCGGAATCTGTTTTATTACGTATGTCTCCTAGTGTTTCTTAGCCAGCCTAGCAACAAGAACATAGAATTGTGGTTGGAGAAACCAATGTAGTTGACATTCGTTGTGCTCCTTCCCACCAATATGAATGGCATGAGAGCATAGGCTTTGTAGTGCTTACCATTGAATCCCCAGTTCATGTATTAGGCTTTCAATAAATATTAGAATGAGGGAACGAATGAATGAATGGATGAATGAGTATAATACCTGGATCACTGTAAGGTAAACAGAAGGAACAGAGAACCAGAGAAGAACTTAGCCTATGACTCAAGGAAGACAACTGAGAGACAACTACCCTACTGTCATGTGAAAGAATCATTTCTGAAGCAACTGTCAGAACCGTATGATCAAAGGGGTTGGAAATCTGTTCTTGTGAGGCTATATGAGCGGATAGTTTCCTGGAACTTTTCACATCTTTGCCTCATTCAGGAGAGAATCTCAGAAACCTGTTGAGACAACAGTAGTCTAACAAAGAAGATCACGGATACATTAAGTCCATACTGTGAATTTAACCTAGATGCTCATGAACAAATGGTTCCTTTACACTTGCATGTCAGCTCCACTATATTTATGGTGTAAATGTTTAAGTATATGTTTTCATTATGACCAGTTCAGACATTTTCTTCTTGAATTTTATACACACCATTTTTTGCCGACCAATTTTTAGAAGATTCTCAGAAAAATCACTTATACCCATATGTGATGCGTGCTGTCCAGTTCAAACCCTAAGCAGACTCCCTTTTTCTGTATTCTCTGATGACTTCTGAGATTGTACAAAATGATTTAAAAATACATACATGTCTCCTAAACCAGATCAAGCAAGGTTGATTGATTGTATACCAATCAGCATCACTTCCTCTTCCTCTTCTTACCATGTTCAGAAAAGGCAGCATAGTGTTGAAAGCTTATTACATCATTTAGGTTGGCAGCAAAACACCAATAATCAGCATGAACTGCAGCAAGTATAGTTGCACAGGTCTTGTTATTTTTTAAATTCACTTATTTAAGTTTTTAAGCTATTTCTGTTTTGTATTTTCTCCTTTTTTGGTGTCAGGAAAACAAAGCCTTTCTTCATGAACCTTTAAATTTTACTCACATTTATTTCTCCCAGATAGTTTTTTTTGTCCTTCTATTTTGTGAGTTTTCTCTAGTAACTGTGCAATAAGTCAAATGGATCAGTCTTTCTCCACCACCACCATAGTGTTCCATTTTTCTACAGATCAGCTTTTATCTCAACAAGGTGTCAAGTATGAACTCATTTCTTGCCTCTCTTCCCTCTCTTCCTACCTCTGAAACTGTCTTATCAATTTTTATAGGCAGGTTTTGATAATATTCTATTCCAAACACTCATGATATATCCCCCAGATCCCAAATAAACATAAGAATTATTTTTCAAAATCAGGAATATGAATCTGGAGTTGGGGGAGGCATTGTCTGACTAGTATATCAATTGCCTTTAATAGAAAATTGGTAAGAGAGGGGTTGTTTTCAGGGACAAGAGTTGATTTTGGTTTTGACTGCAGTAATATAAACCTGCAAATAAATCTTCCCATTGAATAATAGAAATTTTTAAGTATTTATTTTCTAGCTTCATGATTTTAGTATGTGTGTGTGCATATTTCTATTATACATTTAATTTTGTTTTGGTCTTTGTGAGATAGTAATTGAGTCAAATGAAAACCAGTTTGTCTAAAATAATCATGCAGAACTTAAATTGCATTCTAAATTGAACAAAACAAAAAAATTGACCTTCCTAGGTCTCAAGCTTCAAAAGCTTACATGTGCTCTTGTCCTATGGTGTTGGGATATCTTCAGCTGACACCTTGAATCACTATGCTAGACATGGATTTTAACATACTCCCACATTCCCATCCCCCATACAGCTATGTCTTCTTTGTATCTGCTTAGGGAACAAGCTAATTCAATACCATCTCTATAAAGGAGACTTGCCAGTCTTCTGAAGGAAGCAGACTTATTGAAATAAGTGCACAGCTACAATTCCTTTCAACGATCATTGTCTAATTATCTAATTATCATTAGATATCTTTCTGCTACCTGAAAAGTCCCTCATCCAGCTCCAGGCAGTGTGTTTTCTTTCTTTTCAAGTGGCCCTTAATCTTAATCTTGCCTCTTTCCTCCCAAAGTCACAGTACTAGGTCTTGGATCTTCAGAGATCTTTCTTTCTCTCTCTTTCTTATGCAAAACATTTATAGCCCTAAAGCTCTTTCAATACTGAACAACTCCCAGGGCTGGGAAGAAATAAAGATCTCTGCCACCAGGATCCATCCTTTGGAAGGTGGAGAGATGTTTATAAAAAATTAAATGTTTTTCCTATCATATATAAATCATTTTGCACAGTACATAGCATATAGTGAGCACTCGCTAAATAGCAGGATGCTATTATTGCTCTATTTTATTTATATTGTCACTCCGAAACAGTCATGTGCTTAGCACTTTTCTAGATACCAGGGACATGACTATGAACAAGAAGAGACAAAACCCCTGTCCACATGAAAATTACATTCCAGTTGAAGGAAACAGACACTTAGAATAAAATGGGATATTATGTCAAGTAAATAGGTTTAAAAAATAAAAAGAACTATGAAAAGCAAAGCAGGATAACAGGCTAGATAGTGATGGAGCTGGTTATTTATCAGACGGTTATAAGGAAAGACCTCTCTGGAAAGGCAACTTGTGAACTGACACCTCCATGAATTAAGGGAGTGAGAATCATGTGGGCCATGGGGAATATCTGCAAGAAGAATGTCGCGCAAACTCTCGGAGTAGAAACTACTGTTTTTACGTTATAATACCAAATATTGAAATAATTCATTTTACCGCAAATAAAATCTCTTCAAAATCATGTGTCTAGTCTTGTACAATTAGAAGATAGGTAGATAGATTTTAAGATAATCCCCTAGTCTCCAGAGTGCATCCATATTTCATAGACTTCGCAGTACAGCCATCTATTAAATATTTGTAGCAACTCGCAGAATATTCTGGAAAAGTCCTTATGTAAACTCTCTGAATATCAGAAATAAGGATGAGGTTCGGGATACATTTTGCTCTGTATAGTCATACTGCTTTTCTGGGTCTAGCCCAAGATATGCTTTACTCAGGGAACACAAGTTTCAGGTCACACCAAGAGCCACTAGTTAGAAAGGGAAAATTTATGAATACCAGTTGTTGGCTATGGAAGCAAAAACTCTGTACCTAGCCAATATTTTGTGCTGATTTGGGCTATGTTTTATGGTGTGCATTATGATACAGCCTTGCTTTCTCAGTCAAAGCTTTTAGAATATGCATGCACTGAATTGTAGGCCACCTCTGTATATTCGGTCCAAAATATTTTAAGGGCAGAAAATGTAGAATCGAACATTTAGTTTTGACACAGAAATTGCTCTTATGAAACATTCCAGCTCTTCCCAAAGTGAAAAGCTCAAGTCACATTAAATCATAGTAAAGCTGGCCAGCTTTTCCTTGCCAGCACTAGTACCTTTGCTGAATGCTTGATTAATTGCTAATACCTAAAATTGAGTGAATGGAGAAGCAATTAGAATGCAAACTCTGCAAACTTCAGTTCATCTCTGAGGGCTTGAGGCAAGGGACTGCTGTTGATCAGTAGGCTGCTGTTGATTGATGGTAGTTTCTCTATTAGGGATGCCAGATTTAGCACATAAAAATAGAGTCCCCAGTTAAATTTGAATTTCAAACAACAATGAATGATTTTTAGTATAAGTATGCCCCAAATATTGCATGGGACATACTTATACTAAAAAATACTCATGTTTTCCTTAAACTCAAATTTAATTGGGCTCCCTGTATTTTGACAACCCTATTTGATATGCAAGCCAAGCAAATGTGGGCAGAACAGTGAAATTCTGGAGAACTGGGATCAAAGAAGTTTAAGTCTAGAAATCTGGAGTCTATAAAAACCAGATCGGGGATGATGTCAATGATGGGTTCACCGTGTACCAAGCACTGTGCTGATTGCTTCATATTCATCATCTCATTTAGAACTCATAAAAATCCTTCCACAGAGTTAACGTTATTATCCCATTGTACGGATGAGGAAAAAGATTTCGTTCAGCAAGCTGAGTAACTGGCTCAAGTTTGTAGGGCTAGTGAATAGTGGAGCAGGATTTTGAACCCAAGTTGTCTGTCCCCAGAGTCCATGCCCCTCATCCTGAAGCCAACACCTTCCATTTTGGTTCAAGGATGTGTCAAGGCTGGTTCCAACCAGTCTTTGAATGGTTCCAAGGTCCAGTTCTTAAAATCTGTTGAAGAAAGAATACGGCTTTAAAGTAGGGAGATGCTTGGGAGTCTCTAATAAGACTAGATCCCTCAAAATTAACCCCTGCAACTGGGTTCTGTAAAAAGTAGTGAAGAAACCTGATATAGTCCATCCAGCAAGACTTATAATGCAACGTTTTCTTAGCACCTATTTTGTGCAAATCACTGTGCTAAGGGCTGTGGGAGGGCAAGATGATGAGTAGGTCCTTCCCCTCAAGGATATTAAAAATTAATTGGAGGTGCAGACAAGTAAACAATTAATTCTTCAAATAGCAGGGAAGGTGAAGTAAGAGCTCTAACAGAAGCACAAGCAAAGTGCAGTTGGAATATACAGAGAGGATGGTAGATTCTCTTAAGTGAGAAAGGTAAAAGATGAGAAGAGAGTAGGAAGGGCAGGGGCATGAAGTAAATAGAATGAAAAACAAAAACAAGCAGATGTCTCTGGCTGTTTTGCCATAAAGAAATCAGTAATGTAGATGTAAAATTTGATTATCATACACTAATATTTGTTTAGAAATAATACATGGTGTGGGTATGTTTTGAATGTAGGTAAATTTTTTGATGGCACTTTATATAATTTTTCATGAGTTTTATGTTCAATTCCTTTGTTCACTTAAACTAGTAAACTTGAATTTTATTAATCATTTTAAAGCAATTGGTCACAGCAGGCAAATAGGTATAAATCCCAAAGATATTACTGAATAATGCATGCTATGAAAATAATTGACAAAAGATACAGATGCACTGAATTGTGTATGTTTAAAAAGAAAGTTGAGATCTATTTTAACCTAAAAATAAAATCATGCTAGTTTTGAAATGTGATGTACATTAATAGAAGATGCAGATGAATTTGATTCATTTCCTCTATTATTGTGTGATTTAAATTACTTATTTATAACATTATTTATTGGTAATATTTAATGATAATAGTTTTCTCTTTGACAAGATAGATAGACTTAGGCACTTATATTTTCTCTGAGATTGCCTCTTCCCATTGTGGAAATCTTTCTTTACTATGCATGCTACGAAGAATATTGATCTATTATTCACAAGTCAGAGAACTCTACTCACTGTTAACACTAGGAACATTGCAACTACAGCATAGCCAAGATAACAGCAATTGGAATTTTTAAAAAGCTCTAGAATTTAAACCATGAAAACAAGTTTAAAACTTGATATGGTATTATATACACCTCTCTATAGCTCAATGCCTTCTGCCCCCCACCCCCTGTAAAAATGAAGACAACCAGTTTAGCTACTTCACAGAGTGGTTTTGAATATTAGAGATAATTTAAACAAGTGCTTACTAGAGTGCATGGTCCAAAAAGAAGCATGAGTAAATTATCATCTGCTAGAATATAAACTCCATGTTGGTATGGCCTTTTCTCTCCTTTATTTCTCTGCTGTGTCCCAAATCCAAAAACAGTCTTGAACACATGATAAGTGGTCAATAAATAGTTTGGGAATAAATGGAGGTGGTAGAAATATTCTGTGTTCATCTTCATGGGCAAATGGTTACAAAAGACCAATTCTCTCTAAGCCTCTCCACAAATCTCTTTGTGTTCATATCTTATAGCCCAGTCACTATACATGCTTTTATATACGAAACACATGATCTATTCAAATAGAGAAGGTGGCTGGGATAAGAATAGAGCATTATGGGTGTTGACTCATTCACAACTTTATTCACTAATTCATTCAACTGATTGTATCATAAGTGCCAGGCACTGAGAAGAGGTGAGCGAAACAAAGATGAATAAGACAGTGCTTCTACTCCATAGTTGTCCAAAGCTTGCACTGGAAGTAGAAACTTGATTGCAGTACGTGCTATAAGGAATACTTAAAACAGGTATGGTAGTGGCCCAAAGGAGTGGGGGCCAGAGTTGCTTGTAATCTTCGAGCTAGATTTTGATAGATGAGCGGGGTATGGACAAGTGATTGAAGGCAAAGAGGGCCCTACCAGGCATTGTTCCCCATGGTTAATTGAAGGAACAACTTTAGGAATATCATAAAAATCACGTAGAAGCGGAATTAAGGTTTTCTCAAGACAGAGCCTTCAGTTAGCTTCGTGGGCTCACCTTTCCTTCACTGTGCCCCTGTTTCCACCCTCTGATGAAAAGATCTGAATAAGGCGTCTGTGCAGATGTGTCAGATAACTCATAAGCCTTTAAAGATTAGTGCTTTAAAGGGAGGCAAAGATGATCAAAGGTGGATGGAAGGAAGTATTTGTGGCGTAGGGATAGGCAGACAGGTTTTACCTGAAACTATAACTTCATGGCTTGCTCTCCAGCCTCATTGGATCCTTCTACCCAGCCCAATTTTTCTGTAGCTCAACAGTTGCTTTCTACAAATGTAAGTAGAGATAAATAAGTGTTTGGGGCTGAAATTTCTGCTTCATTTGCAAATGATAGTGTTTTGTAAACAGTTTAAATTTGCTGGGGATGGGTTCCATTCTCTAAATGCTTAGAAATCTTTGGCTAATGCTCTTGAAGCCTTAGTCCCCCAGCTGTGGAACTATGGTAATGATAATTCTTTGTGTCCATCGACTCAAGCATAACATGTGACAGTTGCAGCCAAACAATGACATAATTTCCCCATCCGCTGTTTGAGAAACTAAGTTTCTTCGGTGTCTGAATGCAAAACTGTGTTGAGAAATAAACTTACACCTGGGTCCTAGTTGTATCTGGAAAGATAATGTTGATTTCGCCAGGGCAAACAGAGAATATCAATAACCATGCACATATAATAGTAGTGGTACTTTCAAGGGGTGAGCAGAGATCTGTGGTAAGATGAATGTAGGCACATTTTGTATTCAATTTTATTGAGATATAGTCACATACTATACAATCATCCAAAGTGTACAATCAATTGTTCACAGTACCATCACACAGCTGTGCCTCCATCACCACAATCTATTTTTTGAACATTTTCCTTGTAGCAGAAAAAGTGAAAATAAGAATAAAAAATAAAAGTAAAGAAGAACACCCCAAACACCCCCCTTCCCACCCTATTTTTCATTTAGTTTTTTGTCCCCATTTTTCTACCCATCCATCCATACACTGGATAAAGGGAGTGTGATCCACAAGGCCTTCACAATCACACTGTCACTCCTTGTAAGTTACATTGCTATATAATTGTCTTCAAGAGTCAAGGCTACTCGGTTGCAGTTTGATAGTTTCAGGTATTTACATCTAGCTATTCCAATGCATTAAAACCTAAAAAGGGTTATCTATATGGTGCATAAGAATGCCCACCAGAGTGACCTCTCCACTCCATTTGGAATCTCTCAGCCACTGAAACTTTGTTTCATTTCATTTCACATCCCCCTTTTGGTCAAGAAGACGTTTTCAATCCCATGATGAGGGGTCCAGATTCATCCCCGGAAGTCATATCCAGCATTGCAAGGGAAATTTACACCCCTGGGAGTCAGATCCCACATAGGGGGGAGGGCAGTGATTTCACCTGCCAAGTTGGCTTAGTTAGAGAGAGAGGGCCACATCTGAGCAACAAAGAGGCACTCGGGGAGACTCTTAGGCACAATTATAAGCAGGTTTAGCCTCTCCTTTGCAGTAACAAGCTTCATAAGGGCAAGTCCCATGATAGAGGGCTTGGCACATCAAACCGCCAGTCCTCAATGTTTGTGAGAACATCAGCAACAATCCAGGTGAGGAAGTCCAACACCTCTGCATTTTCCCCCAGCTCCTCAGGGAGGCACTGCACATATATTTTTATTCTCTGTCCAAATTACTTTGGGATGTGTTGCTCTTTCACACTAACCTATGCAAACCTACCAGGTCTCACTTCCTACTAAAAGTTTCATCTAATTATGGTGTTTGAATAAACTGTACAAGTTAAACTGTTTAGGAAATATAGATCTTGCACCAACTAAACATCTCTTTCCTTGGTCTCACATGGGATTTGAAGTTTTAAAACACAGTCAGTATTGTCCTTTACCCATTGGCCTGATTTGCCCTAGTCCTAACCACATCTGCTTCATTCATTATCTCTAGTTGAAGTCTGGACTCTTTTTCAGCTCTTTTTTTAACAGTTGCTATATGTTCTAATAGTGACATTCATATCTGCTGAGTTCTAGCTCTGAGTTTCAGGTGTCACACATACCAAAATTCCAGGGATCGATCAGGTTATACACGAAGGGATCAGCATCTCGGAATCTGGAGATAGCCATTACAATTCAGGAATAGATGTGTAGGCACGTTTTTAACAGATTTATAAAATATGAAATTTAATCCCGAAAGCATGATAAAAAATATTATTACATAATTCTTCAGACACACTTTGAACTCTATGCTTTATCACTCTTCCAATAAACCTTGGTGTAGGCTATAGTGTCAAATGTCAGTATTCATGTGGTTTTGCCTGGTGGAAATTTCAAACTGTCAGGTTGAAAGTTTAGTTTAATTGTGGAACATTGGAATTTGGCCCACACTTGCAAATTTTCAAATTGTGTCACTAGAACCCAGAATATGATGAAAGGAGCAAGCCTTGTTTTAGTTGCAGTCTTGCTGAGAACTTACTAATTGCTATGTGCTTGCAGTGTATGTGAAGGAATTAGCATGTACTGATATGTAGGGTGATGGTCGATTAATAGCACCAGGGCTACCTCCTTGTTTTGTAATATAAGTAAAAACTCCAGAAGGAGTGTTCCAGATGGCAAATTGATCCCAATGGCCAGGAGGTGATAACATATTAAAAAAGCAGCCCAAGATCCCGTGAACTCTGGATGATTACAAACGTTCAGTCATTGTTTTTATGACCAAGGTGCTATCCTTGGCCCTGCTCCAACATAAGGCTCCCCAATGGAATTCAACTGAGAACTCCCAACACCCATTAAGGAACATTTCACATCATTTAAACTTCTTTTTATCTCTAAATCCCTCCCTGCTCCTGGAATGGAAACTTTTTTTTCTCATCTATCATTTTAAAATTGTAAAGAAACATCCTTTCTTCTTTTAGCCAGGACTTTCAGCATGTCAAACTAATTTCTTATATTATATCCAAGTTTTACCTTACAACTTTGTGTCCTTTTGACATAAGGAAGAAATGGCACCACCGAAAGATTGCTTAGCTTGCCAAAGGGCATACCGCAAATTAGTTGGAGACTCAGGACTGGAATGCAGGTTACCCAAATTGCACTCAGCAGCAAACACACTCGTCTTTTCTTCTGAATTAAAAACTATATGACAGTATTACAGAATTATAGAGAGCAGAATGTGGGACTGGCATCAGGGCTGGAGAGCAAAAGTAAAAGGAAGAATTGGGCATAGAGATTATTTATGTGTTTATATGCAGTCGATCTTCTAGAACTGGCATTCTCAGTGGGGACTCTATCACCCCTGAAGGAAAGAAAATTGGTCCTTGGAGGGGGCAGATTTTACTCTTTTTGAGCATAAAGCTCAGCTATACATACAGAATATAAAGAGATATTCAATATGTCTGTGGTATTAAAATTTCATAGATGGGTAGTGTGCCGGTTTGAATGTATTGTGTTCCCCAAATGACATTATCTTTGTGGTCTTGTGGGACAGACGTTTTTGGTGCTGGTTGGATTTGCTTGGAATGTGCCCCACCCAGCTGTGGGAGATGATTTTGATGAGATGTTCCCATGGAGGCGTGGCCCCACCCATTCGGGGTGGGCCTTGATCGGTGGAGCTATATAAATGAGCTGACTCAGAGAGAGGAAAGGGACTGAGTGCAGCTGGGAGTGATGTTTTGAAAAGGAGCAAGCTTGCTAGAGAGGAACATCCTGGGAGAAAGCCGTTTTGAGGCCAGAGCTTTGGAGCAGACGCCGGCTGCCTTCCCAGCTAACAGAGGTTTTCCGGACGCCATTGGCCATCCTCCGGTGAAGGTACCTGATTGCTGAGGTGTTACCTTGGACGTTTTGTGGCCTTAAGACTGTAACTGTGTAGCGAAATAAACCCCCGTTTTATAAAAGCCTATCCATCTCTGGTGTTTTGCATTCTGCAGCATTAGCAAACTAGAACAGGTAGTTAAGGGGAAAACAGTCTAAAGTGGCTGCTGAAGGCAGTGATAATTAAAAGGAAAACAAAACAGGTTGAGAAACAGAGTTATAGAACATTTTCTGGGTCTGGGCCAGAAAAAAACAAATGTAGAAAGTTAATGCGGGGACATGTAGCCAAAGGGGATGTAGTAGGGGGATGTTTCCTCATCCTATCACAAGTGAGCAGTTATTTATAGGCAACTTTATTAGAATCTGGGATAAGCTGGAATTCTGTTGTATGGGTATTGTCATAGGCAGAATTCTAAGATGCCCCTCATGTTCCCAACCACTAGTTGATATACGCTCAGTAATCCGCTCCCTTGGGTGTGGATAGGACCTGTGAATATGATGGGGAGATTGTGCCAGTTTGAATATATTATGTCCCCCCAAAAGCCATATTCTTTAATGCAATCTTGTGGGGGCAGATTTATTAATCTTTCTGATTAGGGTGTGAACTCTTGATTGAATGTTTCCATGGAGATTTGACCCCACCCATTCAGGGTAGGTCTTGATTAGTTTACTGGAGTCCTTTAAAGGAAGCTCTCACAGAGAGCAGAGAGATGGAAAGTGCCCCCAGATATGCTAAGCCAAGACCCAGATGTTTGCTGAGGCTTTTAGATGCTAGCCCAGAGTTTGCTCCAGAGAAGCTAAGAGAGGAGAAAACGCCCCAAGAGCAGCTGAGAGAGACTTTTGGAGAGATCAAGATGCTTGCTGATGCTTGGAGGTGCAGACAGACAGATGTTAGGAGATGCTAAGAGAAGCCCAGAGACATTTTGGAGAAAGCCCATTTTTGAAATGCAATCTGGGAGCAAAGGACCAGAAGACACAAGCCACATGCCTTCCCAGTTGACAGAGGTGTTCCAGATGCCATTGGCCTTTCTTAGGTGAAGGTATCCTCTTATTGATGCCTTAGTTTAGACACTTTTATGGCCTTAGAACTGTAAAGTTGTAACCTAATAAACCTCCTTTATAAAAGCTGATCCATTTCTGGTGTTTTGCATAATGGCAGCATTAGCAAACTGGAACAGAGATCATTCCCAGGGGTCTGTTATATTATATGGCCAAGGTAAAGGGCTTTTTGCAGGTGTGATTAAGGTCCCTAAGCAGTTTACTTTGAGGTAATCAAAAGCAGATTGTCCTAGGTAGGCTTGATCTAATCAGAGAGTAGAGCTCAGAGAAGCAATCCTTCTAGCTTTGAGGAAGCAAGCTGCCATGAGTTCTGTAGTTGCAAGGAAATTAATTCTGGCAGTGACATGAATGAGCCTGGAAGAGGACTGTAAGCCTCAGAGGAGAAAACAGCCTTGTGAGACCCTAAGTAGAGGACTAAGCTCTGCCCAGATTCCTGACTGATAGAAACCATGAGGTTAAAAAAATGAGTTTTGTTTTAAGCCACCAAATTAATAGACACTTATTATGCAGTAATAGAAAATTAATACAAGTATTTAAAGGGCCTGACAGAGAGGGTTTCTTGGTGTTTCCACTCTCTTCAACACATTTCCAGAAATCTCAGACATTATTAAGCATCACTTTAGTGTTATCTTGCCATGATAGATTATGCTATTTCTTTTCATCTTCTTTCTAAATTTAACACTGTGGTCCTCAAATCAGAGAAACATTTCATGCCAAAAATCATCTGACTCTTTCAATCTGCACTTAAAACTAGAATTGTTCTTAGAGAAACTGAAGTGATCAGTTGCTTATTTTAAGGGTTTCTTTTAAACATTTACTCTTGGGATGTGGCAGCTTTTTTCCAACATATGATTTGGGTGCTGGGAGCCAGTTAATCCCATTAACCTAAAATTCACGCAGAATGGTCCTCAATTCATTTCACTCCTGATTCCCTCCAGAGACACCCAAGTCTTACCATCTTCCTGGACCCTCTGGGAACAATCATGCAGAATACTTACAGCCCACTATTTTGTAATATGTCATAATCTTGTCATCCTAGGTCATCTCCCAAAACAGAAGTCGTGTCCCTCAACTCATTCTGCATATATTGCTTTGTGCTTCTTCTCCCAATCTCTCCCTGTTTCCTTTAACTGCAAAACTTGTCATGATGTTTTCTTTGACTTTCCTGCTTTAACTAAAGCTGGGCTCTTCGCCAGGGGCAGTGCCTTCCCAGCAAGCTAGGTCAAGTAGAGTCTGTTCATTCTCCCGTCCCTCAATTACCTCAGTTTAGGAGGTCGAGTTGTCTATCTTTTTTGGTTCATTACTCGTCTATGCTGTAAAAACCCCTGTTCTACTGTTGTTAATGCAGTTGTAAAACAGCTGCTTCTCTGTTTCTGTCACTGACAAACCTCTTGCATATCTCCCCCATGGTCACTGCAGAATTTTTAACCTAGTCTTAATCCAGTCCATCCCAAATTCTATCATCACTCAAAGGAGTCATTCAACTCTCTGGCCTCAAAATTCTTAAACCTCTTTATTTCCTAATATTCACTTCCAATCTACCTCAGCCATCCATTCCTGTGGCCACAGCTTGGTCCTGATAATCACCTAGAATATCTCCTCCTCTAAAATAGAAAATCCAAATACTTTAATCTTTGAATGACACATTCTCTCGTCCCCTCACTCATTTACTCACGCCATGGCTGATTATTGATCTCAGAGTGACCACTGGTCTTTCTGTCCCTCAACTTTTTCCCTGTCTTACTCTCTTTCTTGATCCCATGATTTATCACTTTAAGCTCCAGGCAACAATGTCAACTCATTCACCATTCCATCAGTTTAACTTCTTGCATGCATCTGGATTTCAGCTACTTTGTATGATTGGATACTACAGTATTAATTTATTACCACATCAAATGTCATAAGCCCGTGAGCTGTGTCTCACCACAGTGAAGGTCTTTGCAATTTTCTCCATTGTCACATGAGATACACATGGGTCCCACTATGCTAGGTAAGGCCAGTACTCTGGCTCAAAAGCAACAATGAGAGTGATTGCACATTTCCTGCCTTCTTATCAGCTTTAAGCAAGTCTCCTCCACAGTTGGCTGTCCTTGAGTGCTCCTATTCAACCCTAAAAGATCTCCAGGAGTCTCAGTTATCTTATTATCTTAATTATTTTTCTGTTAATTTCTGCTGATAGTAGACAAAGATATATGAAGAATTCCAAAATTGTGTGAATATCTTATCCAAGGAACCTGAAAGTCATCCATGGACTTCTTTTTTGTCAAGTTTAGAAATTTTCATTAACAGCTATTCCAGATGTGTTACCTGCTTGATGAAGGTTAGTTACTAAGTTGAGTTTCTGCCACCACCAACACATGCCCAAGTTTCAGTGAGCTGCAATTCCCTCTACCAAGCATGATTGGAATAGGAGCATTCTGTATAAATATTAGCTAAAGTCAGGCATCATCAGGAAGAGATCTACAATAGCTGACTTACATACTTATAAGGGAAAAAGTATTGCCATATTCCACTAATTAGAAACTTTGTATCATTCAAACTTACCTGTAGTGCAGATTCTATTTTCAGGGTCTAATGAGGAGCAATTCATGGAATAAATTAGGTAGTGGTTGTGTGCTGGGTGCATTTTATACCTCCTAAAAAAGTTAGACTTACTTGAGTTTAAGTGCATTGGATGAGAGGAAGAAACAGAAGGAAAATCCTGGAATTTTATTCTGGGATATTAGACCAGTTAACCGGGATAAAATCCAGTTCAAATAACAGATTCTCCTTCTGTCTCTCTCTCTTTCTTCCTCTCTCCTTTTTTTTCTATCTATAAATGTTTATTGACCAGATAGGGTTTATTGACCCTATCTGACACTGTGCTAAGTGCTAAGAATGAATGACACACCTAGATTAGCATTTGCTTGGGAATACCAAATAGTTTGGTAGGGAAAACAAACATGTATAGTCTGCAAAGCACTGTAATACAAGTATGTGAAAAGTTATGTGAGATCCTGAGAAACAAGTGTCGACATATGCCAAGAAGAGCTACAAAGGGCTTCACAGGGCACATGGCATTCCCTTCATCATCCATTCAGCAGCTAATTAATTCATGCCCACTCTGCACCAGGCAAGAGTGCCAAGCAGCGGCCCGCACTCGTTTGCCTTGCGGCAGACAAACTTGACCTAAGCCTCAAGGCCATCTAGTCTGTCGTTAACATTATTCCAAGGAACAAATTTGTCTGTGAAATAATCTCTTCTCATTGAGTTGTCATTATGATTCTGTGAATTAGTTTATAGCAGAAATGCCAAACCTACTCTGTGTCAAGCACACTAGGTGCTTTATATAAAATATATACTCTAATCTTCACAACAAAGATTTAGTTTTCAAATCTAAATTCCAGGCAGCTAGCCTGGAATAGGCACTGTAGCATATGCTGGGGCACCAAGAGTAAGAAGGCATGGCTCCTTTCTTCAAGGAACCTTGGCCTGGAAGGAGATAGACACACCCATATGTTCTAGTTTGCTAATACTGCCAGAATGCAAAACACCAGAAATGGATTGGCTTTTATAAAGGGGGTTTATTTGGTTACAAAATTACAGTCTTAAGGCCATAAAGTATCCAAGGTAAGTCATCAACAATCAGGTACCTTCACTGGAAGATGGCCAACGGTGTCCAGAAAACCTTTGTTAGCTGGGAAGGCACGTGGCTGGCATCTGCTCCAAAGTTCTGGTTTCAAAATGGTTTTCTCCCAGGACGTTCCTCTCTAGGCTGCAGTTCCTCAAAAATGTCAGTCTTAGATGCTCTTGGGGCATTTGTCCTCTCTTAGCTTCTCCGGAGCAAAAGTCGGCTTTCAAAGGCCGTCTCCAAAATGTGTCTGTAAGCTGAAGCTCCTCTCTCAGTTCCAGTGCATTCTTCAAAGTGTCCCTCTTGGCTGTAGCTCCTCTTCAAAACATCACTCACAGCTGCACTGAGTTCCCTCTGCCCGTCAGCTCATTTATAGGGCTCCACTGATCAAGGCCCACCCTGAATGGGTGGGGCCATGCCTCCATGGAAATATCTCATCAGTGTTATCACCTACAGTTGGGTGGGTCACATCTCCATGGAAATCTAATCAGCACCAAAACGCCTGCCCCACAAGACTGCATCAAAGAATATGGCTTTTTCTGGGGGACATAATACATTGAAACTGGCACACCATATAATTCTGATTGGCTATTTTAAGTGCTAAAATAGCAAGATAGCTATTTTTGCTGTGGGAGCACAAAAGCAGCATACCCAATGCAAGGCGTGGGCTCCAGAAAGTCTTCTTAAAGGCGATGTGTTGGAATGAGATTTGATGAGTGGCTGAGTTAGGGGTTCCTTATGTGCAGCCATAGAGGAAAGGCATTCTGGGAAGAGGGGTCAGCCTGAACAAATGTGTGGAGGTGTGCTGATGAGAGCTGAGACAGGTGTTATTAGCTCCAACTCAAAATTGAAGAAACTGAGGCTAAGTGAATTTAAAGAGCACCTCCTCACACTCTCACCAAGGGCACCCTGCGAGTAACTGGTAGATCAATCAAACCCTACTGATGTGTCTGCAACGTCCATGTTCTTTTCCATCCCCTGAAGCTACTGCTTCACCAGAATTTAACATTTAATCCCTGAGAACTGGGAGTCTAAACATTTTAAGGGGAGGAATTAAATTGACTGTAAATGCCAAGAAGAAAGACGTCAGACAGTTAAAGGGAATTTAACAAAAGAAACAAACAGGAAAAAAAAGAAGAAAAGAGAGGGCAGGTGACAGAAGGTAAAGAAAGAGAGAGGCAGTGAGAATACAAATTATAGCATGTATAGCAGTTAGTAAAAGCTCTTGAAGGTTGCTGTTGTGACAGCTTGAGTATGTCCAAATGCAGCCTTCTCTAATTTTCACTCTGCCTGATGACACGCTGTTTACCCCAGTCATTTTCTGGCTTGATTTTATTCCATATCGTGAAGTCTGATGGAAGCCCCAACCCTTTCATCGACGATTCCTTTTTCTGCACTGGCATATGTCATACATGCAAAAGGCTCCACAGTAATTTTCCTGTGACTTGTGCACTGAGGCCAGCTTCTTTCATTGAAGAATCACTGCACTGACAACCTTGAAAGGCAGAAGTTTCACCTGAGCAGTCATGGAACCCATCACTGTTAACAACAGGCCTTTCTTTCTCTCCTTTTCCTTCCCTTGGTCATTGTAAAAAGCCTGACAAAACAAAGCCAAACCAAAATGCACACCATTACCTTTACATCAGTGAAAACAAAGCAAGCTGGCGACTCTACATTTGGAAGTGAGCCCACTTTGGGGTGGTAGCCAGCTGTTCTTTTGCACACCTACCAGTTTGATCACTAAGTAGTGGAGCTGATGTGACGTTTCCAGCCTGTTGCTTTTCCTGCTGACAGTTGGTTTTTAGGTTGTGACATTGTTTTACAATATGCTTTTACAGAAATATGATGCAAGCTCTTACATTCTAGTAAAAGGAATAAAAGTTAAACTACTCAGCTCAATATTGGGAAAATTCATTTATAAATTGACCTACTGAAGGAACAATCTGGTATCAATTAAATATACCACAGTAGGAACACACCCCACCCCTCTTCCACTCCCCAGCTTCTTATGTTTCTCGCAACAATGTGTCAATTTCTGTTAATCGCCTGGCTTCATTGCTGTTGTAATTTAACTTTACTCTGTTTCGGTTCACGAAGCAACTTTTTTCTCTTTATTTTCTTTCTTAATGAAGGGTTGATGGTGTAAATTCTCCATTAGAAGTTTGGCAAGTCTGAAATTTGGCTTTTTCACTTACAGTCAGTAAGACAAGGGCAGATGCTGTGGAAATTTGGAAATATATTTTTAAAAAATAGTTTGCTGTCTGCTTCTTTCATCTGCTTTCCCAGCCCCAGCTCCAGCTCCAGCTCCCTCCCTGAATCATGTTCAATAAAAGCCAGCATCAGCTATTCACGTTATCCACAAGGAGGCTATGTTTAACTTTTCTTTGCACTGAAGTAGCTTTAGAAAATTGTTTTTGGGCATCACACAATGATGTCAATGTATTCTGCTTGATTCTGCCCCATTCTCACCACTTCCACGTGCAGAGGCATGTTTGCATACATGCACATGCCTTTAAAAACAGCACCAAAAGGACTTAAAAAAAATTACTCAACAGATTCTGAGAAAACACTACTCACTTGACTGAATAGAGGACCGACCCCTCAGATGCAATGGATCCAGAAGTATCTGTGGCAGATGTGGATGCTGAATGGAAATGAAAGCAAATCCCAATAGAATTAAAGTGGTAGCCTCTTGACATTTGAGCAAGGTCATTACTCCCTCACCAAGTAATTGTCCTCTCATTATAAAGGTCCTGACATGTTACTGGGGTTTGATGGAGACTGAAAATCTGACCAGGGGGCACTATGTGACTATGTAATACAATATTCCCTCCATAAACTATGTACTGTCCAGTCTGTAAGTGATAAAATCAGGCCTGGCAATGATCAGCCTGCCATCAGGTGGAAGCATGATATATAGGACCAGTCTTGAGCATATCCAGTAGGTAAAAATAAGTTACAGGAGAAAGATAATTTATATTCCCAAAGTGACCACTCCTGCCATATGGCTCTAACTCCCTCAACCAACACCTATGGTCTCCTGAGTAGCTCCTAATGGCCTGTTGACTAGGAAGACATATTTATGGATGTTAGAGATGAACTGCACTGTATTCAGGAACTAGCAGGAAATAGACTGTGATGGTGTTACACCCCCACCAAGAGGTGTCTCTGAAAGACAGGTGAAGGAAATCCTCCCCGTGGACATAACCTCAAACAGTAAATCTGGTTGCCCAGTTTCCCTAGAAGGAGAGAGAGGTGAATGAATAAAATCATGGGCGTTGGCTGGCTGTTCAGGAATTGGAAAGAATAAGATTAGAAGACTACAGACAAGGTTTTCTTAGAAGAGATACAAGAATGGACTTCTTAGAATGGGTACACAGGATAAAGATAACATCTCTGTCCATGCCTAGGCTCACCAAAGGTCATCTAGTACATTGGGGTCACAATCAGGTGGGCAAAACGACCCATTCTCTTGATATTGGGAACATCCATAGCTGCTTCCTGTTTGTTCAATGGGTTCATGAACAGAGAGGATCCATTTCCTAGGATGGAAGTTATTAATGGGCTAAACCACACGGTCTTCCCCTTACCCAGGTGACCGGTTACTCCAACTTCTGAGTGTCCAAACTGCTAACAGCAGAGCCCAAAAGTGTGTCACTTTTTTTGGTACTGAAAACCAGCTAGCTACCTGGAGCCAGGTTATTTTTTTCTGAATTCCTTCTACCATCGTCGGGCTCTGATACCCACATTGGAATGGGCTTTATTCTGCATTTGCCTAAGGCTACCCTGCCCATCTGTGAACTTACAAATTACGTTAATGACCTATGATGCTCTCCAACATCATGGTTCCACCAATCAAATAACTCACTTCCCAAAACTGTGAAACATGGGCTGTTGCCTCTGGTATTCTCTGGCCTTCTTGTGTAGCCATAACACAGAAGCAGCTGTCCTTATGAAATGGTAAACTGGCTAATTGAAGAATCAATTAGGGAACCAGCAGGGAAATGATTTTAGGAGTTGGAATTTTGCCCTACCGAATGCTGTATAATCTGAATTAGAAACCAATTTATACTGTTGTTTCTCCTATACCAGAATGCATGTCCATGGGCTCATGTGTTCTGGAATCATAGAATATAGAGAACAAAGAGGCACAGTCCATGGTATGTCTTGGACACCAATTCACAGAGTGTGAATGATGTCTGCTCTGGTCAAATGGTCATGGACTTGGGACCACAAGATTTGAGGACATGACAAGGAGGTTTGGGGAAAACGTGTGCATAAACATTTTCAGCCCATGTGAATCTCACCAGAAGGGCCCCAGTTGCAGAGAAGCATCTTATTTTTATGAAATATTTCAGATATTTATAAAAATACAAAGTGTAATATAATAAATGTCTACCTGCTACCCAGATTAAGAAATAAAATATTACCAGTAGTATTTAAGGTCCCCAGGTAACCTTCCAGGGTCTCTACACCTCCCTTCCAGAGGTAACTACTATCCTGAATTTGTTTATCCTCCCATCCATGCTCCTGTATGTTTATCACACATGTATAAACAATATATGACATTAATTTCATGTTTTACGTTTTATATAAATGGTTCACATTATCTGGATCCTTCTACAACTTGATTTTTTAAGATTAGGAAAACCATCCATATTTAATTTTCACTTATTTATAGGATTCAAATGAGTGAACTTGTTACAATTAATAGTTATCAGTTTTCCTTTTGAGTGCTCTATACGTTGTTTCTACTTTCTTTTTGCTATTATAAACAATTCTGTAATTTTTGTACCTGTTGTTTTGTGCACTTAGATTTTCTTGGGTCTTCTGGGTAAATAGTCATATAGTTTAAATAAAAATGTGCATTACTGAACACTGATTTTGACTTTTAATAATGCATTATAAATACACACACACACATACACATATATATATATGCATAATAACAAATTTATTAGGTTAAATGTATTAGGTTTATTCATATACAGCTGTCTCTTTCTTCTGAGAATTGTTCTGGAGCCTTAAGGTCAGCAAGAACAAATGGAAGTGAAGTGGGCAAGAGCAAGAAGAAACTGGAACCTACAAAGATTAAAGGATTAGCTGGAACTTATAAGGATGAACTGGAACACATTGGTCTGTCAACCACCTCCAAGCCTCCAGATTCCGTGATGGAGGTGTCCTGCAGGAGAAGCCAGTGTGCTTCATCATGGAGCCAAACACACCCAGGCCTAGGAGTTAAAGAAGCTGAAGGAGATCCAACAAGAGCTGGAGGAGCTATAAGCCCAAATGCTGCCACACATGCAAAAAAAAAAAAAAAAAAAAGGTAAAATAATAGCTTTTGCTCTGCTTTCACCTTATGAGCAGTAAAAGAATATGGCTTATGCATTTCTGCCTTTCAGGTCACATGCAAGATGTCTCTTGTAGCCCACATAACTGGGATGTATGGAGGGAGGGGGAGTCTGGGAAACACACTTCCATTTGAGCCCATTTGACACAAAATACATCTACCAGATAAACCATGTTCTATATTCCCTTCTCTTTGGTCTCCATTTCTCTTTCATCTCCATTTTTCCCACTATTGAGAAGGGGTTTACTGGTGGTGATTATCTTTACAAATTAGTACATGATTTGAAGAACACAGTAGAGGTGTCATAAGAGTACTAGGGGTAGAAGGGAAAACACCCAAAAATCCTGACTTGAAAATGGCAGAAATAATTCAGGAGAACTTGGGTCTTCTCTTAGGGAGGGGATGAGTGTGAGTATGGTTTGGGTCATATAATGAAGAATTGCATCATGTTGGGGGACCTTACTTTTGGTAGAAGGGAGGAAGAAGCAGAAAAATGAGTGGACTGTGTCAGACTCTACCATCTGGGAAATGTGCAACATTAAGGAAAAAAAAAAATCCTTTGCGTTTGTGAATAGATTCAGTGGAAGAGAATTCTTTCATGTCTGACTCCTACTGTATGAAGCAAAGAAGCCATGCCCTATACCTATTTTCCCCTTGTTCAGTCAGGGGATAAGCACAAGACAAAAGCTCAACTAAGCTTATAGGTCATTCTTGGACCTTGAAACTCTAGTGACTGTCGTAATAATGGAATACACGTTTGAAAGTCAGATTGATCAAAATAAAATAAGGGTCATACACTAAATACAAGGAAGACCAATAGAATTTTAAATCACTCAAGTGAATAATAGAGATGCTACAACTAATATCCATTTACCCTCCATTATTAGTAACAAACTTTTTCAGAGTTTTCTTTCCTTTCTACAAAAACCAATTAATCCTCCATTCAGTGATTTTTAGGTTATAACTTTTGATTTCTATTTTCTCCATAATGCTCTGTCCATTGTGACCTTCTTCTCTTTTATACAGTTTCTTCCTTGCTAACAGATAGCTAAACGCTGTTCTAAAGTTCAGATTTAATTTCTCTATCCTGAAGTTTCCTTACAGTAAATCTTTCTTTCCCTCTCTCTTCTCTTCATCCTTAGGTTTTCTTGTTTCTAACCCCATCAGAAGTAAAATAAAATTCTTATGTCATTAGAAAACACATACAAATACAAATGTGTATATGCCATAATTTCCCACAGTAAGCCTATCTGTTCCAGGCACTCTGCTAAATAAATAGTGGGAGTTTGCTATAGGGGAGTGATTTTATTTATTATCAAATATTACACAAGGAAATAAACCTGCAAAGGGAAGTAATCCTCTATTTACTTCAATAATCTCATCCGTTCTATGCCCGGATATAAAGTTGCTGAAAAGGGGGGCAGTGGAGAAAAAATTATATGGTGATATTTATCTGATGGTCTGAACCTGACAGTTGCTACTGTCATGAAAATAATTTACTTCTTGGCAGGCTGCTTGATTATCAGCACTAACAGTCCCCTGGCTAATTAAAATGTCATAGGGCACTGGTAACCATTTAAATGTAATGGCATCAAGTCTGAAATTGCAATGGGAGAGGCGTTTGGGCTGCCCAACCTCTTAATAACTAGCCCCAAAATATCAGAGACAGCTAGGAATTTTAGATTTTCTTATAGGAAAAGGCAAAATTGAATTAATTTCAGGTAGAGCATCTTGCTTCAATCTGGCCTCTAAAAACAAAGTGAAACAGAAAAATACACGGTAATGAATTTAAAGTACCAGGAACGTCAACACCACATTACTTTCTGAATACTGATTTCCACTATTTGTAAAGTCTCATAATGAAGAGCTCTAAATTCTTTCTGTCTGCCTCCAAAAGCCAATTATGGACAGTAAATAACCTGTATAATAACAGTGGGTAAATATTGCCAGAATATATTACATAAAATGCCATCAACAATGACAGCCTAATAAAAGGCATATTATATGCAGGAGAAAAAGTCATTACCCGCCCCCCCTTAGAAATGGTAGGAGAATTATGGTTGTCGATATATAAATAAATACAGATTTTCATACTAACAAACAAGGAAGAGGTGGTGAAGTTAATGCTTGGCTGGATTTCAGGTAGCAGAAAGTCAGGGATTGGCTGCTGCCATTGGCAACTCGGGTGCACCAACTCGAGGGAGTGACTAGTTTATATGCAGCATCCCAAGAACAGACGGTAAGTTACTCCTCCAGGAAAGTAGGTAGAAAGCCAGGAACTGCATGGACTGGACACCACAGAGCAATCTGTCTGTGGGCATACATCATACAACACTCATGAAAATGTCGAACTGCTGAGATCAGCGAAATCTGCACACACCACAAAACTGGGCGTGGACATTAGCCTTCCCTGCAACCTCAGCTGATTCTCCCAGAGTTGGGAAGGTGGAGCAGTGTGAATTAACAAAGCCCCATTCAGCCATCATTTGAGCAGACTGGGAGCCTCCCTACACAGCCCAGCAGCCCAGAACTGCCCTGGGGGGACGGCACTCACCTGTGACATAGCACAGTCATCCCTCAACAGAGGACCCAGGGTGCACAGCCTGGAAGAGGGGCCCACTTGCAAGTCTCAGAAGCCATACGCCAATACCAAGGACTTGTGGATCAGTGGCAGAGACAAACTGTGGCAGGACTGAACTGAAGGATTAGACTATTGCAGCAGCTTTAAAACTCTAGGATCACCAGGGAGATTTGATTGTTAGGGCCACCCCCCCTCCCCGACTGCCCAGAAACACGCCCCACATACAGGGCAGGCAACACCAACTACACACGCAAGCTTGGTACACCAATTGGGCCCCACAAGACTCACTCCCCCACTCACCAAAAAGGCTAAGCAGGGGAGAACTGGCTTGTGGAGAACAGGTGGCTCGTGGACGCCACCTGCTGGTTAGTTAGAGAAAGTGTACTCCACGAAGCTGTAGATCTGATAAATTAGAGATAAGGACTTCAATAGGTCTACAAACCCTAAAAGAACCCTATCAAGTTAAGCAAATGCCACGAGGCCAAAAACAACAGAAAATTATAAAGCATATGAAAAAACCAGACGACATGGATAACCCAAGCCCAAGCACCCAAATCAAAAGATCAGAAGAGACACAGCACCTAGAGCAGCTACTCAAAGAACTAAAGATGAACAATGAGACCATAGTACGGGATATAAAGGAAATGAAGAAGACTCTAGAAGAGCATAAAGAAGACATTGCAAGACTAAATAAAAAAATGGATGATCTTATGGAAATTAAAGAAACTGTTGACCAAATTAAAAAGATTCTGGACACTCATAGTACAAGACTAGAGGAAGTTGAACAACGAATCAGTGACCTGGAAGATGACAGAAGGGAAAATGAAAGCATAAAAGAAAGAATGGGGAAAAAAATTGAAAAAATCGAAATGGACCTCAGGGATATGATAGATAATATGAAACGTCCAAATATAAGACTCATTGGTGTCCCAGAAGGGGAAGAAAAGGGTAAAGGTCTAGGAAGAGTATTCAAACAAATTGTTGGGGAAAACTTCCCAAATCTTCTAAACAACATAAATACAGAAATCATAAATGCTCAGCGAACTCCAAATAGAATAAATCCAAATAAACCCACTCCGAGACATATACTGATCACACTGTCAAACACAGAAGAGAAGGAGCAAGTTCTGAAAGCAGCAAGAGAAAAGCAATTCACCACATACAAAGGAAACAGCATAAGACTAAGTAGTGACTACTCAGCAGCCACCATGGAGGCAAGAAGGCAGTGGCACGATATATTGATATATTTAAAATTCTGAGTGAGAAAAATTTCCAGCCAAGAATACTTTATCCAGCAGAGCTCTCCTTCAAATTTGAGGGAGAGCTTAAATTTTTCACAGACAAACAAATGCTGAGAGAATTTGCTAACAAGAGACCTGCCCTACTGGAGATACTAAAGGGAGCCCTACAGACAGAGAAACAAAGACAGGACAGAGAGACTTGGAGAAAGGTTCAGTACTAAAGAGATTCGGTATGGGTACAATAAAGGATATTACTAGAGAGAGGGAAAAATATGGCAAACATAAACCAAAGGATACGATGGCCGATTCAAGAAATGCCTTCACGGTTATAACGTTGAATGTAAATGGATTAAACTCCCCAATTAAAAGATATAGATTCGCAGAATGGATCAAAAAAAATGAACCATCAATATGTTGCATACAAGAGACTCATCTTAGACACAGGGACACAAAGAAACTGAAAGTGAAAGGATGGAAAAAAATATTTCATGCAAGCTACAGCCAAAAGAAAGCAGGTGTAGCAATATTAATCTCAGATAAAATAGACTTCAAATGCAGGGATGTTTTGAGAGACAAAGAAGGCCACTACATACTAATAAAAGGGGCAATTCAGCAAGAAGAAATAACAATCGTAAATGTCTATGCACCCAATCAAGGTGCCACAAAATACATGAGAGAAACACTGGCAAAACTAAAGGAAGCAATTGATGTTTCCACAATAATTGTGGGAGACTTCAACACATCACTCTCTCCTATAGATAGATCAACCAGACAGAAGACCAATAAGGAAATTGAAAACCTAAACAATCTGATAAATGAATTAGATTTAACAGACATATACAGGACATTACTTCCCAAATCACCAGGATACACATACTTCTCTAGTGCTCACGGAACTTTCTCCAGAATAGATCATATGCTGGGACATAAAACAAGCCTCAATAAATTTAAAAAGATTGAAATTATTCAAAGCACATTCTCTGACCACAATGGAATACAATTAGAAGTCAATAACCATCAGAGACTTAGAAAATTCACAAATACCTGGAGGTTAAACAACATACTCCTAAACAATCAGTGGGTTAAAGAAGAAATAGCAAGAGAAATTGCTAAATATATAGAGACGAATGAAAATGAGAACACAACATACCAAAACCTATGGGATGCAGCAAAAGCAGTGCTAAGGGGGAAATTTATAGCATTAAATGCATATATTAAAAAGGAAGAAAGAGCCAAAATCAAAGAACTAATGGATCAACTGAAGAAGCTAGAAAATGAACAGCAAACCAATCCTAAACCAAGTAGAAGAAAAGAAATAACAAGGATTAAAGCAGAAATAAATGACATAGAGAACAAAAAAACAATAGAGAGGATAAATATCACCAAAAGTTGGTTCTTTGAGAAGATCAACAAGATTGACAAGCCCCTAGCTAGACTGACAAAATCAAAAAGAGAGAAGACCCATATAAACAAAATAATGAATGAAAAAGGTGACATAACTGCAGATCCTGAAGAAATTAAAAAAATTATAAGAGGATATTATGAACAACTGTATGGCAACAAACTGGACAATGTAGAAGAAATGGACAATTTCCTGGAAACATATGAACAACCTAGACTGACCAGAGAAGAAATAGAAGACCTCAACCAACCCATCACAAGCAAAGAGATCCAATCAGTCATCAAAAATCTTCCCACAAATAAATGCCCAGGGCCAGATGGCTTCACAGGGGAATTCTACCAAACTTTCCAGAAAGAACTGACACCAATCTTACTCAAACTCTTTCAAAACATTGAAGAAAATGGAACACTACCTAACTCATTTTATGAAGCTAACATCAATCTAATACCAAAACCAGGCAAAGATGCTACAAAAAAGGAAAACTACCGGCCAATCTCCCTAATGAATATAGATGCAAAAATCCTCAACAAAATACTTGCAAATCAAATCCAAAGACACATTAAAAAAATCATACACCATGACCAAGTGGGGTTCATTCCAGGCATGCAAGGATGGTTCAACATAAGAAAAACAATCAATGTACTACAACACATTAACAAGTCAAAAGGGAAAAATCAATTGATCATCTCAATAGATGCTGAAAAAGCATTTGACAAAATCCAACATCCCTTTTTGATAAAAACACTTCAAAAGGTAGGAATTGAAGGAAACTTCCTCAACATGAAAAAGAGCATACATGAAAAACCCACAGCCAGCATAGTACTCAATGGTGAGAGACTGAAAGCCTTCCCTCTAAGATCAGGAACAAGACAAGGATGCCCGCTGTCACCACTGTTATTCAACATTGTGCTGGAAGTGCTAGCCAGGGCAATCCGGCAAGACAAAGAAATAAAAGGCATCCAAATTGGAAAAGAAGAAGTAAAACTGTCATTGTTTGCAGATGATATGATCTTATATCTAGAAAACCCTGAGAAATCAACGATACAGCTACTAGAACTAATAAACAAATTTAGCAAAGTAGCGGGATACAAGATTAATGCACATAAGTCAGTAATGTTTCTATATGCTAGGAATGAACAAACTGAAGAGACACTCAAGAAAAAGATACCATTTTCAATAGCAACTAAAAAAATCAAGTACCTAGGAATAAACTTAACCAAAGATGTAAAAGACCTATACAAAGAAAACTACATAACTCTATTAAAAGAAATAGAAGGGGACCTTAAAAGATGGAAAAATATTCCATGTTCATGGATAGGAAGGCTAAATGTCATTAAGATGTCAATTCTACCCAAACTCATCTACAGATTCAATGCAATCCCAATCAAAATTCCAACAACCTACTTTGCAGACTTGGAAAAGCTAATTATCAAATTTATTTGGAAAGGGAAGATGCCTTGAATTGCTAAAGACACTCTAAAAAAGAAAAACGAAGTGGGAGGACTTACACTCCCTGACTTTGAAGCTTATTATAAAGCCACAGTTGCCAAAACAGCATGGTACTGGCACAAAGATAGACATATAGATCAATGGAATCGAACTGAGAATTCAGAGATAGACCCTCAGATCTATGGCCGACTGATCTTTGATAAGGCCCCCAAAGTCACTGAACTGAGCCATAATGGTCTTTTCAAAAAATGGGGCTGGGAGAATTGGATATCCATATCCAAAAGAATGAAAGAGGACCCCTACCTCACCCCCTACACAAAAATTAACTCAAAATGGACCAAAGATCTCAATATAAAAGAAAGTACCATAAAACTCCTAGAAGATAATGTAGGAAAACATCTTCAAGACCTTGTATTAGGCGGCCACTTCCTAGACTTTACACCCAAAGCACAAGCAACAAAAGAGAAAATAGATAAATGGAAACTCCTCAAGCTTAGAAGTTTCTGCACCTCAAAGGAATTTCTCAAAAAGGTAAAGAGGCAGCCAACTCAATGGGAAAAAATTTTTGGAAACCATCTATCTGACAAAAGACTGATATCTTGCATATACAAAGAAATCCTACAACTCAATGACAATAGTACAGACACCCCAATTATAAAATGGGCAAAAGATATGAAAAGACAGTTCTCTGAAGAGGAAATACAAATGGCCAAGAAACACATGAAAAAATGTTCAGCTTCACTAGCTATTAGAGAGATGCAGATTAAAACCACAATGAGATACCATCTAACACCGGTTAGAATGGCTGCCATTAAACAAACAGGAAGCTACAAATGCTGGAGGGGATGTGTAGAAATTGGAACACTTATTCATTGTTGGTGGGACTGTATAATGGTTCAGCCACTCTGGAAGTCAGTCTGGCAGTTCCTTAGAAAACTAGATATAGAGCTACCATTCGATCCAGCGATTGCACTTCTCGGTATATACCCGGAAGATCGGAAAGCAGTGACACGAACAGATATCTGCACGCCAATGTTCATAGCAGCATTATTCACAATTGCCAAGAGATGGAAACAACCCAAATGTCCTTCAACAGATGAGTGGATAAATAAAATGTGGTATATGCACACGATGGAATACTACACGGCAGTAAGAAGGAACGACCTCGTGAAACATATGACAACATGGATGAACCTTGAAGACATAATGCTGAGCGAAATAAGCCAGGCACAAAAAGAGAAATATTATATGCTACCTCTAATGTGAACTTTGAAAAATGTAAAACAAATGGTTTATAATGTAGAATGTAGGGGAACTAGCAGTAGAGAGCAATTACGGAAGGGGGAACAATAATCCAAGAAGAACAGATAAGCTATTTAACGTTCTGGGGATGCCCAGAAATGACTATGGTCTGTTAATTTCTGATGGATATAGTAGGAACAAGTTCACAGAAATGTTGCTATATTATGTAACTTTCTTGGGGTAAAGTAGGAACATGTTGGAAGTTAAGCAGTTATCTTAGGTTAGTTGTCTTTTTCTTACTCCCCTGTTATGGTCTCTTTGAAATGTTCTTTTATTGTATGTTTGTTTTCTTTTTAACTTTTTTTTTTCATACAGTAGTTTTAAAAAAGAAGGGAAAGTTAAAAAAAAAAAATAAGAAAGAAAAACAAGGAAAAAAAAAAAAAAAGATGTAGTTCCCCCTTGAGGAGCCTGTGGAGAATGCAGGGGTATTCGCCTACCCCACCTCCATGGTTGCTAACATGACCACAGACATAGGGGACTGGTGGTTTGATGGGTTGAGCCCTCTACCATAAGTTTTACCCTTGGGAAGACGGTTGCTGCAAAGGAGAGGCTAGGCCTCCCTATATTTGTGCCTAAGAGTCTCCTCCTGAATGCCTCTTTGTTGCTCAGACGTGGCCCTCTCTCTCTGGCTAAGCCAACTTGAAAGGTGAAATCACCGCCCTCCCCCCTACGTGGGATCAGACACCCAGGGGAGTGAATCTCCCTGGCAACGTAGAATATGACTCCCGGGGAGGAATGTAGACCCGGCATCGTGGGACGGAGAACATCTTCTTGACCAAAAGGGGGATGTGAAAGGAAATGAAATAAGCTTCAGTGGCAGAGAGATTCCAAAAGGAGCCGAGAGGTCACTCTGGTGGGCACTCTTACGCACACTTTAGACAACCCTTTTTAGGTTCTAAAGAATTGGGGTAGCTGGTGGTGGATACCTGAAACTATCAAACTACAACCCAGAACCCATGAATCTCGAAGACAGTTGTATAAAAATGTAGCTTATGAGGGGTGACAATGGGATTGGGAAAGCCATAAGGACCACACTCCACTTTGTCTAGTTTATGGATGGATGAGTAGAAAAATAGGGGAAGGAAACAAACAGACAAAGGTACCCAGTGTTCTTTTTTACTTCAATTGCTCTTTTTCACTCTAATTATTATTCTTGTTATTCTTGTGTGTGTGCTAATGAAGGTGTCAGGGATTGATTTAGGTGATGAATGTACAACTATGTAATGGTACTGTAAACAATTGAAAGTACGATTTGTTTTGTATGACTGCGTGGTATGTGAATATATCTCAATAAAATGATGATTAAAAAAAAAAAAAAAAAAAAAAGCATGCTTACTATGAAAGGACCAAACAAGAAATGTTTAATGGATCGTGCTTTGGAAACAATTTTTTTTAAATGGATAGATTAAAGGGTATGAATGGAAATAATAAAATTTGAAAAGAATGAAATAAATAAATAAATAAATAAATAAATAAATAAATACAGTGTGAGTTTGAAAATAGTCACATTATCAATAACAGCTACCGTATATCAAGCACTTTGTGTTAGTGTGCAAGGTCCATTATACATATTATCAATAATCTGTACAACCCCTGAGAAGTAGATATTTATTGCCCCTAATCACAAATCAGTACTCTAAGGCTCAGAGAAGTCAATTTTCTTACCTAAATTCCCAGAGCTAATTAGCGGTAGATCTAGTGTTTAAACACTCTCTGACTCAAAAAGCCTTGCTCTTAGCCATGATCGCATGCTGCGTCCATTTAAAGCATGCTGTTCCAATACAACCCTGTCCACATGGAGCAACTTGACTAAAGTAAAACCAGTCTCTTTTCTGGTTGAATGGGACTGTTTTGGTTTAGAATTGGGAAACTCCATGGCAAGAAAATATTCCAAGGCAAATTTCCAGGGAATTCTTTGATTCAGCCAATTGTCCCATGAATATTTTAAGAGTTTGGAATTATTGTTTAAGTTCCTCCATCTTGTAGGAAGCAGAAAGGAATCAGAGTGAATGTATATGTCTAGATTTGTAAAATCAAGAGAATTACTTGTGAAACCATGAGAAAATATTAGGTGTTTCAATTTAGGAATAGTTTAGAATGAGTACAGGGGGGCTTGAATATGGAAAGTTTATAGTAGGTAAAGGATCTCTTGGATAGCCATCACTTCTAATATCAGTAGGAGAATATGTTATAAGCATGGCATAAACCAGAGACCGTGATGCCAAGTTTCCACATTATAGTATCAGATTCAGACAGCCCCCAGCTAAAGATTTGTCAGCAGTCTTCGCCATCAAAAACCAGGACGAGAGTACAGAGACCAAGTTGATGATATTTCATGCATTTTAGGCTGTCAACAGAAGGATGACATTGAGCTTCAATATCTTAGGGGATAAAGGACTGTGGTCCATCATATAATATATGCACCAGTGACGGTGACATAAATGAGATTGGGTTTTCAGCACCTTCCTGGCCACACTCCTACTGAATTGTCAGAGTGTTGATAAGATCCTTATATTAATAGCACAGTTCTCCTCCCCTCCCCCTCGAATGCATTTAGATTTCCTCAGATTAAACCAGTTACAAATTTATGACCAAGAGAGCTTTTGGGAACTATGATTTAGAAAGTGTCTACTTAAAGAGACAAAAAGATATAATAAAATGCATGTCAAAATGTTTCTTCTTTCTCCTGAAATAATAATTTCCATTTGCTAAATGCCCAAGTATTAAGATTCACGTTTTGCAAATCTTTGGGCACAGATTTATAATCCAGTAATCTCAAGGAAATAAGCATTTTCAAGCAAAAAGAGTGAAAGAATATGACATAAAAATAAAAATACTTTTTTTCTGTTCCTCAAGTAAAATTCATAATATTGTGATATTTATAATGTGTATGCAAAGGCATTTGTAATTAAAGCAGCTTCATTGCTGAGATAGTACTAATGAAAAAAGAAATTGGGCTGACTCCTATAAAATTGATGGCTTCCTAAACCCAGAAATTGTGTACATGCAGCATTCCCCTCAGTCTAAGTTGTAGATGAGATGCTTTGTTCACTGGATTTTTTTTTTTTTTTGATGTATATTGATATATGAAAATCTATCATTATAATAGGTATGGTTGAAAATATGATGTTGATAATCCATTTAATGCTCTAATGAGAACTGGTTTCAAAGTAAGATGCTACATAAAGTTCTGTAACACCTCTAAGCAACCCTGTCTCCACAGATCTAACAAGCAACCACCCCCCCAAAAAAAAACCACCCTTTTGTATAACATTAATTTGTAACAAAAGCTCCATGAAATCTAATACCTTTAATAAAGGATTTCAGCATTGTTATATCAAAAAAAGTCCTTACTAAATAAGAACACTATTGCTTTTATTAATTTCCTATTACTTCCTTTCCCCATGAAAATGTTTACTCTACTTTGCATATTCAGTAAACACATTGGCATTTTCTTTATGGTTTGCCACTTGCATGGCTGGGATAATCCAATAAACAGTGACTATCAACTGCCCAATTTTAGAAGGAAGATACAAAACAGTGGAACCATCGTTAATTCTTTCCTATCCTCTGCCCTTGCCCAGTGTTGCCAGGAGGATTAATTTAACCTGAAAATCTGTACCATGGTATTCCCCTAGTTCACATTTACTTAATTCAGTTATTAAATGAGCATTTGCTGAGCTTCTCCTACCTGCTGGAAACCGTAAGGTGTTTGGAGATAAAAGGAGCTCACTGTCTGGTCAGAGAACAAGTAAATAGCTGATTACAGGGTACCCTAAATAAGTGCTTAGCCAGAAGGCAATAAAGGATGCTATGTGAACCTTTAGAAGGGGATCCTAAAGCGAGGCTCCCCATTTCCTGTAGAATAAAGTCCATGTTTCCTTACTGTGGTTTGAAAAGCCTCAAGCTCTGGCCCTTTTCTTTCTCTGGAGCCTCATTGCCTCATTTTTTTGTGTGTTCCAGAAACACCAGATTGTTTGTTATTACCTTTCCCATACTAGCATAGTATGCAACATGCTTCCCAATTTTCCTCATTTTATTCCCTTGGCTTAGAATATTTTACTCCATCTCATCTGCCTGGTAAACCCCTATATTACCTTAAGTATCAAGAATTAGCTCAGTAATTACTACCTCCGTAGAACCTTCCTGATTCCTCTTCACTGTGCCTCAGGTGGTGACGTCCACTCCTCTTAGAGTACCCATGGGGTTTTTCTCTCCTATATTTGCATGACTGGCTACATCCATAAACTATTAGCTATATGAGATTAGCAGTGAGGAGTTCTCACTTTTGCATGTTCAAGGTCTAACACACAGTGTTAAGTGAGTTACTATATTAATATTTTCCTGTGACTATGACACTGTCACATCCATTGTCTCATCAACATCTCCTAGAGGCCAGTCAGGCAGGAATCTTTTCCTCCATTTTACAGAAAATAAACCAACAAGCAAGTCAGTTTAGGCGCTTTGCTTAAGTTTACACAACCCCTAAGTTGACAGATCAGTCCTGGAACCCCTTCTCTTTCTAACTCTTATTTTAGTGTTCTTGATACCATATCATGCTGGTGTCTATCAAATAAATAAGTACAGTTCCTCCATAACACCGTATCATTTTGCACAGCAGACTGTTCGATCCTGTGGCAAAATGATAGTACAAATAAGTAAAGCAGCTAATCAGTCCAAATTCATTCCTCCATGACAGAGAATGATTTCCTAGGAAACCAAACCTGAGCAATTTTTGCAAAAAATCAAAAGGAACAAATAGATGGCATATTTAGTTCACAGAAGCTATTGAGTAGGGAAGCTGAAATTATTCATTAAGGTATATAAAAAAAGACCTATTTAACCACCACATAAAAAGCTCAAATATTATACAATACTCAAACTGGGCTGAATTCACTCATGAAGCCTTCATATCAGAAGAAAAGAAAATCAGGTTTAGGTAGAGAAGAATAAAATAGTGAATTTTAATAATTCTCTAATGTCTCTAAATTAAAATTTCTGTGTTTTCTAAGTAAATGCTCAGTTTAACCATCAACTAAAAATAAATTTACCTGTTCCTTTATTTTCCTTTTTCTATAATCCATCATATAGTAATGAACTCAGCCTGTCTCAGCATAACCCTGCAAGTTCTGTTTCTCCCTGTGACACCCACCCCACCAGACACATGCATACACTACAAGCACACAACACTCACAAACACAATTTTTATGCATGAAATGTCAAAGAGAAGTTGCCCCTGATGCATTTGTTTGAGATATTTATAAATACAAGGTATACCTAAAAAGGAATGAGAGTGCTCTTGTGTGATTTGTAGAGCATCACGTTCCTTTGTAGGCACAGTTTGTGCAAGGAGGTTTCCCACAAAAGGGAAAGCTTTACTGCTTGTACCTTACTCAGCCCAGCCTTTCTGGCATGTAGCCAATTTGCTCTTTGAATTGTTTCATTCTTATTAGAGCTCTGGAATTTTATGGCTTATTTATGTCAACTTAGACAGCTTTGAATTGTTAGAGACAGAAACTCAAAGCTGACCATAACAGTTGTCTCTATATACTTTATTCAGTTACATCATTCAATCTAAAGCACTTGGGTAAGCTGAATATAGGAAGGACCCCCTCATACCTGGGGGTTGTCTGGGACTCTGAAGACCAATCCAGCTTGTTGTCCAAAAGTCCTGTTTAGTCAGGAAAGACCCACTAGGTCTTTGGGAATGAGGTGACTCCCCTTTCCTGAGTACTACCATGTGGGGTTTTCCCAGGACTTACAGGCACTAACTCTACTGGAGGTTTAAGTACTCCATTTACTGAAGGATCGGTAAGCATCCCAAAGCAGGACCAACTATTGGGATCAGGAGTTGGAACTTCATATAATTCCTTTCATTGTGCTCTTACCCTATGTCCTGTGTGTACAGTGATGGGAGGAGTAAGGGATAGGGGAGTTATCCCACCACATATGAAACAAAGCCCCTAGAACTTAATATTATTGTATATATGGACTTTCAATAAGAAGGGAATAGCTAAATGTTAATTTCAAGATTAAGTCCTCTCTAGGTCCTTGGCTGGATATTTCAAAATAAAAAAATGACATAAAAGTAGGTATGGAGTCAGTAATGATAGAAACCAGTATTATTCATCTTGTAGAATTGCAAGAACTCCTCATATTAATCAGAGTCTCTGATGCCTAAGTGCTGTCACCTCTTTCATTTTGCAGCATGCAAAATTATAGCCAACTAGCAGATACTGTCTTTCCTTTATAGCCTTCTGCTTCCTTAGTTGTGAATTAAGCTGATTTGCCATTCAATATCTGCCAGAAGCCAGTCTTTTGTCTTGATCTGCTGCCTGAAAGTATACTCCTGCCTTGTATTCAGTCCACCCTGAAGATCCCTTGACCCTTACAAAGTCATGAAGGGGGTCAGTTCTACTCATTCTCTTTGGCGTGTGAACCGTCATTAGGGTGATGTTTGCAAATGCCCATTGGATCAAGGTTCTGTCAGCAGTTTTAATCAAACTTGAGTGTCTGGAATTTCTAAGAAGGGAAAATGGAGCTTTAAATCTTTGACTTTGGAGAGTGGGAGAGAAGAGGTTAGAACAATTGTTATGGATTGGGTTGTGCCCCCACTGCCAAAATATGTCCGAGTCCTAATCTGTGGTCTCATGAATGTGATCTTATTTGGAAATGCAATTTTTTTAAGTTGAGATGAGACCAAACTGGATCAGTGTGGGCCCTAATCCAATATGACTGTCATTCTTTTGAGTATAGACGGAAAAGACAGATATGTGACAGAAGCAGAGATTGAGTTACACCATAGAACATCATGGATTGCCGGAGAGCCACCTCCAGGACCCTACGGACTTCATAGGGAGCCTGGCCCGTCTGACACCTTGATCTTAGATGTTTAGGCTTTCAAACTCTGAGAAAATACATTTCTGTCATTTTAAGCCACCCAGTTTCTAGCACTTTGTTGTGGCAGCCCTAGCAAACTAAGACAGCATTGAATCAAATTCATGTAGTCAGTGTTTCCCTACCAACCCCAGAAAAAAGTGAAGACTTCTACACATGACTTCCAGGTCAGATTTCAACCATCTTTTCCTGTTTTAAGCCCCACAGTGCCTGGAACATTGTAGATACCCTTCTCCACCCTGTTTGTCAGAGTGATTTTCTTAACAAATAAATGAGCTCATATCAATTCCTTGCTTATAAACTTTCAATGGCTTCCCATTGACCTTCGGATGAATTAACCAATCCAAACCATAGCCTAAAAGACTGCATATGATTTGACTCCTGTCCACTTCTTTAACACTTCCTGCACATGCCTTTCAATTCTTTTAACATCCCTCACTCTTACCCAATTCATAACCTTCACATATCCTTGTATTTCTGCCTGGAACACTATTCATTAACTTACACACCATCACCTTATTTCACTCATTCTTACAGTCTCCCATCAAATACCACTTTCTCAAAGACATCTTCCCTGACTTACCAAGTACCTAATCTAAATTCAGCCCTCAATGTATTGTATCATGACACCCTGTATAACAATTGTGATAATTTTCTTTTGTGAATATCTGTTCATTGTTTGTCTTCCACACTGTAGCATAAGCCCCATGAGAGCAGGAATTATGTCACTATTCCCAAGGCTAATGAGCACACAGTCTAGCACATATTAGGTGGCCAATCATATTTGATGCATGAATGAATGAATGAATAAGAATTCAGCATGAATGCAGCCGTGCTGAATAGATGAATGAAACTTACACTCCTGCCAAATTAAATTCCTCTGCATTTTTCTCTCAAAGTAACTTTTCTCTTGCTATGTTTTCTCCTTGAAATTCTCTTTCCAATATCCATCTATTGATAACAAATAGTAATTATTTTCTTAGCCCCTATATCAAATAATTCCAATTGTATAAGGTCTGCCCAATTTCACAACCCAAATTGATTTCCTCCTCATATGCTCCATGTGCTCATGGAATTATTTTTTGTTTCTTCCTTAGAGAAATTATTTTCCACATTCTACCATGGGCCATGCACAAAAGTCTGCATATTTTATTCTGTTCTAGACTTTAAGTTCCTGGGCAACATGAATTGGCATTATCAATTCTTGTTCATAACATATATATAGATACATATAGTAAATGCAGAGAAGGAGACTGTGGAAGATAACGACATCTCTCCCCTGAATATCCATTACCCCTTTCTCCCAACATAATGAAATTGTCAGGTGGATACTTTGCCACCAAGAGAAGGACTACATTTTCCCAGCCTCCTGTGTATCTGGGTTCAGCCAAGTGACCAAGTTCTGATCAATGAGAAATAGGTTGAAGTTGCAACTTTGGGGTTCTGCCGTTAACGGGGAGGAGGGTACAACTTTGTTTTCCTGTTTTCTCCTTTGTCCCACTGGAATGCAAGTGGAGAGTCATTTTGGAGCTATTTCAACCAGGCAGAGAGGGACAACATGCCAGGAAATGCAAAACAAGAAGACAGATGGAGTTTGGGACCTGATATCATGGAAAAACATATGAGCATAACAATTGGGAGTATTTAATGGAGTAAATTCACCCCACCAGTTCAGGCTTTGATGTGAATGAGAAACTTCTGTTTAGTCTCAGCCACTGTTATTTTTGTGTCACTGTTGCATGCAGCTGAGTATATGTGTGTGTGTTAATAAAACATTATGAGTAACTTTCTAGTTTATATATTTTTTTGAATGTAATCAACTTACCATGACCTATGTGAACAGAATTTTTACTAGATGCTACAGGTAAGCAGGAGTGCCACCATTTTGCATGCCCTTAAATGTCTTAGCTGTCTTTTGGTCAGACATCCAAGATATATTGTTTCTGGTCTCAAAAATAATCATAATTTATATCTTGCATCAGGCCATTCTGCCCCTTTTTCAAATAGACAAGTCGCCCAGCATTTATGGACGAGCCTTGCCTTGATAAGTTTTCCCAGTGACTTGTTTAACTACTCATAGCTTCTGAACCTGTTTTGAAAAAAATAAATTAGGTTTTTTATGAAAGAGAATCATGGGTACAATTGGGAAGCTCTCTTTGTGGTTTATAGCCTGAAATTTATGTTAAGGATGTAGACTACTGCCCAAAAATTCAGAAGGGAAATGTGTTTTAACCAAATATGGATGTTCATTGCCAACTAAAAATATCAGCATAATTCATTTTTTTAGCAACAACTGATAAAGGATATAAGCAGGTTTGATATAAACAATAATGTTGCCTATCACCCCAGTATAGTTATTAATTGTAACCCCTTTTACCCACAAAAAAGGTTCTGTTGGAATGATAAATAATATGTTCAGTCTAGCACCTCCCAAGGTTCATATCTGTGAAACAAGGCTGTTGGGTTGGAATGAAATGAAGCTTATCTAGTAGAGTCTAAAGGGACTGTGAGAGCAGAAATACAAAAAAAAGTGACAAGGTCTAACAATGAGTAATTCTGACTAGGGAGAGAAAGATGGGGCTAGGAGGGGAAATATATACCTCCTCACTCATTGAAGTGTGCCTGCCTATTGGAGCCAAGGTAAAAAAATGGTGGGACCTACATTGCCGGAACATATAGTGAGATGCTGGGAAACCAGCTCATCTTAGTGTCTCTCAGGTTCTGGTGCTTATTTCTCAAGTTCAGGGGCAGAAAGAGGGATTTAGTTCTTCATTATCACCTTTTTAATTTTCAAAATTAAGACCATCAGTCTATCATCTAATACCATTCCCTATTGTAAATATTACCCAGAGTCCTCTGTCTGATATTCTGAAACTAACACTGTAAGAAACCAAGGATTTTTACTGTCATCACTATTATTAATACATGCAGACAGTTAAATGGTACGTAATAGTCTTCAATGAAATGTAAAAGTCCTTCTACCTTGGCCCTCCTTTTACGGTGGTTGCGGTTGACATTTTAATTTTAGTTTTATACATTTGTTTATTGGTATATAAACTTTTTTTAAATGCAATTTTATTGAGATATATTCACACACCATACAATCCATCCAAAGTATGCAATCAGTAGCTCACAGTGTCATCATATAGTTGTGCATTCATCACCACAGTTTTCATTACTTGGAACATTTTCATTACTCCAAGAAAAAAATAAAAATAAGTAAAAGAACACCAAAAACAACCCATACCCCTTATCCCCCAATTACTTATTTATTTGTCTTTATTTTATTGCTTATCTGCCCATAACTGGGTAAAGGGAGTGTCAGACACAAGGTTTTCACTATCACACAGTCACCCTGTAAAAGCTATATAGTTATATAATCATCATCAAGAATCCAGTCTACTAGATTACAGGTCAACAGTTTCAGGTATTTCCTTCCAGCTACTATAATACACTAGAAACTAAAAAGGGATATCTATATAATGCATAAGAATAACCTCCAGAATGACCTCTTGACCCTATTTGAAATCTCTTAGCCAATGAAGCTTTATTTTGTTTCTTTTCCCCATTTTGGTCAAGAAGCTTTCTCAGTCCCCTGATGCCAATCTAGTCTCATCCCTGGGAGTCATGTCTCAAGTTTCCAGGGAGACTTACACCCCTGGGAGTCATGTCCCATGTAGTGGGGAGGGTAGTAAGTTTATTTGCAGAATTGACTGAGAGAGAGGCCACATCTGAGCAACAAAAGAGGTGCTCTGGAGGTGAATATTGGGCATAATTATAAGTAGGCTTACCTTCTCCTTTGCAGGAATAATTTTCTTAAGGGCAGGCCCCAAGATTAAGGGCTTGACATATTTGATTGGGAGTCCCTAATGCTTGCTGGACTATCAGGAATTCCCCATGTAGGAAAGTTTAATATCTCCACATTTTCCCCCAGTCCCAAAGGGGACTTTGAAAATACTTTTTTACTTTCTGCCCCAAATACACTGGAATGTATCAGGGTATTACATTAACCTGTAAAGAATTACAAGATCTCATTCACTATTCTAGATTCCATGTAATTATGTTGTTTAAATAAACTGACCATAAAGGTTAAATTAGATAGTGTGCTACATAAAATATAAATTTTGTACCAAATAAACATCTCTTCCTTTGGTCTCACACAGAAGTTGAAGTTTTAAACTACAATCAGTATCATCCACTACCCTGTATTCTGATTTACCTCAGTCTTAACCAAGTCAATTTCATTCATGTCACTAATTGAAAAGTGATCTCTTTTAACAGCTGCTGTATAGAATAATGCTGACTTTCAGAGCTGCAGAACTCTAACTCTGAGTCTCAGGTGTCATACAGATACCGAAACATCCAGGGAACTACCAGGTTAGACACAAAGAGCTCAGCATCTCAGAATTTAGAAATAACAGTTAAAACTCAGGAATAGATGTGACTGCTATAAGAGTTTACAATCTAGGAACTTTACAGTAGGCCTTATTGAACATTCTGTACTCCTTAATCATCAATTGCCCAATCTCTTCCCACATTCTATCCCCTAAAAAACTATGCTCTTGAATTCAATTCTCAGCATTTGTGCATTACAGTTTATATTAGTGAGGCCTTGCAATATTTGGCCTTTTGTTTCTGGCTTATTTTACTCAACATACTGTCCTCAAGTTTCATTCACCTAGTTGCATGCCTCACAACTGTATTCCCTCTTGCAGCTGCTCAATATTCCACTGTATATATCCACCACAGTTTGCCCTTTGTTTTACCTATTGATGAATGCTTAGGCCACCTGCATCCATTGTAAATCATAAATAATGCTGCCTTAAACACCAGTGTGCAAATGTCCACTGATTTCAGTTCTTCCAAGTATTTACCTAATAACAGGGTTGCAGGATCAATTAGCAACCCAATACTTAGATCCTTTGGAACCACCACACTGCTCTCCAGATGGACTGCACCATTCTACTTCCCTACCAAGACTGAATAGGTATATCTCTCTCTCCACATCTTCTCCAGCACTTACATCTTTCTTTTTATTTTTTAAAGAGTTTTATTCTCACTCCATACAATCCATCTTAAGTGAACAATCAGTGGCTCCTAGTATAATCACATAGTTATGCATTCACCACCACAATCTATATGAGAACATTTCCATTACTTCTGCAAAGAAAGAAGAAGAGGAAAATGGAAAATAAAAAAATAAAATAAAGAATAAAAAAAATAAAAAGGAGAAATACAACAACAGCAAGAATCCTATACCCTTCCCATTTATCCCCCTCTTATAGACATTTAGCTTTGGTATATTGCCTTTGTTACAAGTAATGGAAGAATATTAGTGTTACTGTTAACTATAGACCCTAGTTTGCATTGATTGTATTTTTTCCAAATAACATCCCAATTTCAACACCTTGAAATGGTGACATTCATTAGTCCTCTCTCATGTAAAAACTTTCTTGTTTTTGTACATTGGCCACTCTAAGTTTCACTATGTTATACAGTCCCAGTTTTTATCCTCTATCTATCCTTCTGGTGTCATACATACCCATAGCCTTCCTCTTTTAACCACACTTACACTCCAATTTGTTCAGTATATATACAATTTTATGCTATCATCAGATGGTATTGTGCTAACTTTCTGGATCTTTACAGTCAATCCTGTTGAACATTCTGTACTCCTTCAGTATCAAATGCCCATCCTCTACCATCATTCTATTTCTTGATATCCTGTGTTCTTAACTTTAACTCAAAGAGTTTGCTCATTATACTTAGTTCATATTAGTGAGACCCCACATTATTTGTCCTTTTGTTTCTGGCTAATTATGCTCAACATAACAGCCTCAAGGTTCATCCACATTATTATATGCTCTGTGACTTTATTCTGTCTTACAGCTGCATAATATTCCATCGTCTGTATATACCACAGCTTGTTTACCCACTTGTCCGTTGATGGACATTTGGGCTGTTTCCATCTCTTGACAACTGTGAGTAATGCTGCTATAAACATCAGTGTACAAATGTCTGTTTGTACCCATGCCTTCAGTTCCTCTGAGTATATAACTAGTAATGGGATTGCTAGATCATATGGCAATTCTATACTTAACTTCCTGAGGAACTACTAAAATACCTTCCAGAGGGGTTGCACCTTACTGCATTCCCACCAACAATGAATAAATGTGCTTCTTTCTCTACATCCTCTCCAGCACTTGTAGTTTTCTGTTTTTTTGTAATTGCCATTTTTTGATAATGAGATGATATGTAATTGTGATTTTGATTTGCATTGCCCTAATAGCTAGTATAGTTGAGCATCTTTTCATATGTTTTTGAGCCATTTGTAGTTCCTCCTCAGAAAAGTGTCTTCCATGTCTCTTGCCCATTTTTAGACTGGATTTGTTAGTTCTTTCATTGTTGAGTTGTAGAATCTCATTATAAAATCTGGATATTAAACCGTTATCTGATATGTGGTTTCCAAATATTGTCTCCCATTGTGTAGGCTGCCTTTTTACTTTCCTGACAAAGTATTTTGATGCACAGAAGTATTCAGTTTTGATGAAGTCCCATTTGTCAATTTCTTGTTTTGTTTCTCACAATTTGGGTGTAAGGTCTAGGAAACCACCTTATATCACAAGATCTTTAAGGTATTTCCCTACATTTTCTTCTAAATGTTTTATGGTCTTAGCGCTAATGTTTAGATCTTTGATCATTTTGAGTTAATTTTTGTATATGGTTTGAAATACAAACCTTCTTTCATTCTTTTGGATATGGATATCCAGTTCTCCAAACACCATTTATTGAAGAGGCTGCTCTCTGCCATTTGAGTCCACTTGGCCACCTTATCAAAGATCAATTGTCCATAGATGAGAGAGTCCACTTCTGAACACTCAAATTGATTCCATTGGTTAGTACATCCATCTTTATGCGAGTACCATGCTGTTTTGACCAGTGTAGCTTTCTGATATGCTTTAAAGTCAGGTAGTGTGAGACCTCCCACTTCATTTTTCTTTCTCAATATATTTTTAGCTATTGGGGGCACACTGGCCCTCCAAATAAATTAGGTTTTTGGTTTTTCTATTTCTGCAAAGTAAACTGTTTGGATTGTAATTGGTATTGCATTGAATCTATAAATCAATTTGTATAGAATTGACATTTAAACTACGTTTAGTCTTCCAATCCATGAACACAGTATGTCCTTCCATTTATTTAGGCCTTCCTTGATTTCTTTTAGCATTTTTTATAGTTTTCTGTGTGTAGGTCTTTTTTGTCCTTGGTTAAATTTATTCCTAAATATTTGATCTTTTGGTTGCTATTGTAAATGGAATTTTTTCTTGATTTCCTCCTCATATTGCTGCTTACTAGTGTACAGAAACTGTACTGATTTTTGTATGTTGATCTTGTATCCTGCTACTTTGCTGTACTCATTTATTAGCTGTAGTAGTTTTGCTATAGATTTTTCAGAATTTTCTATATATAGAATCATGCCATCTGCAGACAGTGAAAGTTTTCCTTCTTCATTTCCAATTTGGGTGCCTTTTATTTCTCTTTCTTGCCTAATTGCTCTAGCTAGAACTTCCAGCACAATGTTGAATATCAGTGGTGACAGTGGGCATCCTTGTCTTGTTCCTGATCTAGAGGGAAAGCTTTCACTCTTTCTCCATTGAGTACGATGTTAGCTGTGGGTTTTTCATATATTCCCTATATCATTTTAAGGAAGTTTCCTTCTATTTCTATACTTGGAAATGTTTTCATCAAGAAAGGATTTTGAATTTTGTCAAATGCTTTTTCTGCATCAATGGAGATGATCCAGTGGTCTTTTCCCCTTTTATTTATTGATGTGGTGTATTATATTAATGGATTTTCTTATGTTGATCCAGCCTTGCATTCCTGGAATAAAACCCACTTGATCATGGTGTATAAATCTTTTTATGTGCTGCTGGATTCCATTTGGACATTTTGTTGATATAGTTACATCTATATTCATTAAAGAGATTGGTCTATAATTTTCTATTTTTGGAGTATCTTTGTCTGATTTCAGTATTACAGTGATGTTGGCTTCATAGAATGAGTTGGATAGCTTTCCCTCTGCTTCAGTTTTTTTTAAGTGTTTGAACAGGATTGGTACTAATTCTTTCTTGAATGCTTGGTAGAATTCACATGTGAAGCCATCTGGTTCTGGGCTTTTCTTTTTTGGGAGGTTTTTATGGTTGATTCAATCTCTTTACTTGTGATTGGTTTTTTGAGGTCATCTGTTCCTTACTGAGTCAGTGTTGGCTTTTCTTGGAATCTGTCCATTTCATCTAAGTTGTCTAATTTGTTAGCATATAGTTGCTTGTAATAGTCTCTCATTGTTTCCTTTATTTCTGTGGGGTCAGTAGTTATTTCCACCCCCTTCCATTTCTGATTTTCTTTATTTGCATCCTCTATATTTTTTTGTAAGTCTAGCTAAGTGTCCATCAATTGTATTGATTTTCTCAAAGAACCTACCTATGGTTTTGTTGATTCTCTCTACTATTTTCATGTTCTCAATTTCATTTATTTCTTCTCTAATCATTGCTATTTCTTTCCTTCTGTTCACTTTGGGGTTAGTTTGCTGTTCTTTCTCTAGTTCCTCCAGGTGAAAATTAATTCCTCAATTTTTTTTTCTTTCTTCCTTTTTATATTGCTGTTTAGGGCAGTAAATTTCCATCTCAGCACTGCCTTTGCTGCATCCCATGATTTTTGATACATTGTGGTCTCATTTTCATTTGCCTAAAGATATTTACTATCTGATTCCTCTTGTAATTTGTTCCTTGAGCCAATGGTTGTTTAGAATGTGTTGTTTAGCCTCCATATATTTGTGAATTTTCCAGCCTTTTGCCTGTTACTGATTTTGAACTTCATTCCATTATGATCTGAGAAAGTGTTTTGTATGATTTCAATCTTTTAATATTTATTGAAACTTGCTTTGGGAGCCAACCTGTGGTCTATCCTGGAGAATAATCCATAAGCACTTGAGAAAAATATGTATCTTGCTGTTGTGGGGTGTATTCTTCTGTAAATGTCTTTTAAGTCTAGTTCACTTATCTTACTATTCATAATCTCTGTTTCCTTATTGATCCTCTGTCTAGATGTCCTATTCATTGATGACAGCAGTGTATTGAAGTCTCCAACTCTTATTGTAGAGGTGTCTACTTCTCCCTTCAGTGTTGTCAATGTTTGTCTCATGTATTTGGGGGCACTCTGGCTTAGTGCATAAATATTTATGATTGTTATGTCATCTTGATATCCCGTCTTCTAGTTCACTGATCCTTTCCTCTGCTTCTTCAAATCTGCTGTTATATGTCTCCATTGTTTCTTTCATCTCTTCTATTGTGTCTTTCATTCCCATAAGTTCTGCAATTTGTTTTTTCAAGCTTATAAATTCTTCTTTATAGTCACCCAGTGTCTTCTTTATATCATTCATCTATTTTGCCACATTTTCCTTCATCTTGTTGGTTTGATTTAGAAGATTTGTTTGAACATCTTTAGTTGTTTCAATTCCTGTATCTCAGTTGAAGTGTTAGCTTGTTCCTTTGGCTGGTCCATATCTTCGTGCTTCCTAGTAAGACTCATTATTTTTTTGCTGTCTAGGAATTGGATTTTCTTGATTAGTTTATTCTGGAAATTGTTTTCACTCTTTTATCTAGGGTTTTCTTGTTGGTTGGCTTTATTCTCTATCTGTTCTTTGGCATTCAATTCAACTTGTTCTAGGCCTCTAGCATAGCTTCTTTTTAACTTATCAGCATTTCTCAGCTCTTGTTTTTCTAGTTCTTTCCTGCCTATGTGGAAGTTTCTTTGAGGAGGGTCTCCCCAGATATGATCAATCCCAATCAGATTTTCCCAGACAAGACAGGCCCAGGACTCAGGAAGAGGGTGTAATCAGTATCAAGGTTTCCTGGCAATGAGAACCTTCAGGGTGCCAATCTTTCCTATGAAACCTCTTAATTCTGCGCTTTTCCTGTCCTTCCCAGCAGATCGTGCTTGTCAGGCCACTGATCCCCAGTCGTGTGCAGTGGTGTGGTGCCTTTAATTCTCAACAGACCCTGTCCCTGCCAGGGGCACAGTTAAGTCAGAGGCTGAGGCAGAAGGTGGGCCTCAACTGTTTTCTGGTTTCTAGTCCCTGGGGTCTGAGTTCTTTCATTGAGAGCCAACCCCTGTGGTAAGCCTGCTGCCCCCCATTTCTTGGGAAAGATATGCCCTTTAGGGAATTATCTCCTTCACCTGACCTTGTCTCTCAGATAAACCTTATCTTCACCCTTGGTTGAGGCAGTGCTGAAACCTGAGAATGTCTGCAGGTTTCTTTAATGTCTGCTAAAACATAAAATGAATAAATAAATAAAAAGAATGGGGGGAGGGTTAAGGGAATCCTTTTCAGAGCTGATCCCCAACCCCCCAGGTTTGCCAATCAAGAGCCAGAGTTGGTATCTGGTTCTTTGTGTCCTTTTTCTTGGGGCACAGCCCTTTTCCAGTATTCTAAGCTCAGCCAATTACAAAAACCTCTGCTTTTTGTTTGTTTGTTTGTTTTGTTTTGTTTTGTTTTTGTCAGCCCTTCCTCCTCTCTGCCAGGGAGGGACCTCCTGGTTCCTTTCATACTTGCCCCAGTTTTATCTTTTTATCTGTGCTCAGAGCTTGTATTCAGCAGTCTGCATTTGTTAATTAATTTCACAACTGGTGCTTGGTTCACCTACATTCCCTTGCTCTTAGAGACTGCTTCTTTTTCCCACCAGGGAGAGACTCTGAGACAGCCAGCTGTGCCAGTGGGGGAGGGGCACTGGCCCCCACAGCTTGGGAGACTTACTTACAATTCTGTGCTTTGATCTCGGCCCTCTCACCCATTCCAGACTGGTATATGATGTGTGTCTGGACACTGAAGTCCCCCAAAGAGTTGTTCCAAACAGTTCCTGGCTGTTTACTATCTGCCCTAGAGGATGAACTAAATTCTACATCTCCCTATGCTGTCATCTTGCTATTATGAGTGTATAAACTTTAAACAGTATCCTATTTGAAAGATATTTAGCTTACTTGTGCTACCTCCCACTTCCTATCTTTATGCTCCCTGAATGTTACTGGTTAAATTATATTTAATTCTTCTGTTGCCTTTATACATTTAGATAATATGATTGAATATCTATTCTTTATGCTACCAATTTTATTTTTTATTGTGGAATGAAACACATTTGGAAGAGTACAAGGAAGAAAAAAAATTTTACAGCTTAATGAAAGTAAATAAACCATGACCCTAACACCAAGAGTAAAAAGTAGAACAGTACTAACAACCCAGGATCCTCCATATGCTGATTCTCAATCAAAACACCCCATGTCCTCTATAAAGGTGACCATGTCCCTAAATTTTGTGTTAACCATTTCAGTTTCTTTATATTTTACCTTCTGCCTCCTTAAAGACTGCAATTTTGCTTCACCAGTTTTGCATTCTGTAGAAATGGAATCATACTTTATGTTTTACTTTGTTTCTTGCTTCTTTCACTCAATATTATGTTTACCTCACTGTTGCTAAATGTTTATTCATTTTCATCATTATATATTATTCTGTTGTAAAAATACATGTAATTCGTCCATTGTACTATTGATAGCTATTTAGGTTATCTTTAGATTCAGTTATTAAAAACATTGTAGATATAAACAATTCTGAACATGTTTCTTGATGCAAATATATACCTATTTTTTATTAAATACTTAAGAGTGGAGTAGCTGGGTTAATTAATGGATAATGGACATTTAGGAGAGAATTCCAAGTGTTTTCCAAGTTGTTTATACCAATTTATGCATCCAACAGCAGCGTTTAATAGTCTACTTTGCTCTGCATCTTTTTTTAGTCTTGGCATTTCCTCCATTCTGGCACATGTATAGTAGTATCTCATTGTGATTTTAATTTCCATTTCCCTGATTACTAATGAGGTTGAGCACTTTCTATATTTATTGGATATTTATGATACCATCTTCTGTGAAGTATTGTCAGGTTTCTTGCACATTTTAAGACTGTGTTGACTGTTTTGATCTCATTGATTTTTGAGTAGTTTCTATTCTGAGTAAACATCCTTTATTGATTATATGTGTTCAAATATCTTCTTCCATTAAGACTTAACTTCTTGACTTTATTAATGCTATTTATCTGTCTGTTTTTCTTTCATCTCCACATATGACTTTTGCATTTAGATATACACTCCTCCTGGAATTGAGTTTTATGTGTATGGGATGAGGGAAATGTCAAGTCTAATTGTTTTCCATATGATTATTCAATTGTCTCAGATGAAAGACCATCCTCTTATTCCTACTTTGAAGTGCCATCATCATCATAAACTAAGAATCCAAGGTATATGGGCCTCTTTCTATACTCTGTATTTCATTTCAGAGGTCTAATATCATGCTTTCTTAATTACTATCATTTTATAAATAAGTTTTGATGCCTAGTAAAACAAGTTCTCCTATCCACAGTTATTGTCTGTACTTTTGCATTTCTAAGTACATTTTAGAATCAGCTTGTAAACTTCAACAGATAAAGTTAAAATTGGAATAATATTAAATCCATAGATGAATTTGTATAAAACTGAAATCCTCACATTATTGAGTCTTCTAATCCATAAATACAGTGTACCTCTCTGTATTAGTTTCCAAGGGCTGCTGTAAAAAAGTAGTACAACTTGGGTACCTTAAAACAACAGATAGTCATTGTCTCACAGTTCTGCTGGAGTCCAGAAGTTCAAAATCAAGGTGTTGGCAGGACCATGCTCCCTCTGAAGCCTCTGGGAGAGGATCCTTCCTTGCTTCTTCCAGCTTCTGGTAGCCCCAGGCATACCTTGGCTTTTGACAGCATCCCTCCAAATTCTGTCTTACCTTTCAGATGGCTGTCATATTTCTGTGTCTGTCTCTCTGTGTCCAATTTTCCCTCTTCTTTTGAGGACCCCAGTCATTTGGGTTTAAGGCCCACTCTAATCAAGTGTGACCTCATCTTAACTTAATGAATTACATCTGCAAATGCCCTATTTCCAAATAAGGTCACATTCAGAATTTCCTGTTGGATATGAATTTTGGGGAACACTATTCAACCTGGTACAATTGCCACATATTTAAAACTTCATTAATTGCTCCCAATAATGGTTTAGAGGTTTCTGTATAGAGGTCTTGCACATATTTAGTTAGATTTATTTTGTTATTTATTTAGGTAGGTTATTAGATATTTGATATATTTGATACTATTATAAATGCTACCTTTAAAATTTCATGTCTTTGTGTCTTTCTGTTGTGGAGATGTTGCATCCACTGCTTTGGCTAAATTGTCTTATTAATTCAAATAATAAATCTCTATATTCTTAGGATTTCTTTAAGCACAATTTTTTTTTTTCATCTGAAAGTGAGGCAGTTTGGTCACTTCCTTTCTAATATGTATATACTTTCTTTTCCTGGCTTTCCTCTTCTGTCTAAGAATCTGGAATAAAATATTGGATAGAAGTGGTAAGAGTGGGCACTCTTTCTGACATCAACAGAAAAATTTCAACATTTCAGCATTAAGTGTGATATATGCTGTATTTTTTTAAGTTGCACTCAGTCAGATTAAGAACATGCCCTTCTATTCCTAATTTGCTAAGATATCTTTTCATGAATGAGAGCTGAATTCCTCAAATGTTATTTTCTGCATAAAAACTGAGGTATTTACATGATCTTCTCCTTTATTTTTTAATGAGATTAATTACATCAATTTATTTTTAAATGTGAAACTAACTGTATTCTTGGAAAAAAAACACAACTTTGTATGTTATGTGTTCTGGTTTGCCTAATGCTGCCAGAATGCAAAACACCAGAAATGGATTGGCTTTTATAAAAGGGGTTTATTTGGTTACAAAATTACAGTCTTTAGGACATGAAGTGTCCAAGGTAAGTCATCAACAGTCGGGTACCTTCACTGGAAGATGGCCAGTGGTGTCCGGAAAATCTCTGTTAGCTGGGAAGGCATGTGGCTGGTGTCTGCTCCAGAATTCTGGTTTCAAAATGGCTTTCTCCCAGGATGTTCCTCTCTAGGCTGCAGTTCCTCAAAAATGTCACTCTTAGTTGCTTTTGCGGCATTTGTCCTCTCTTAGCTTCTCCAGAGCAAGAGTCTGCTTTCAACGGCCGTCTTCAAACTGTCTCTCATCTGCAGGTCCTCTCTCAGCTCCCGTGCATTCTTCCAAGTATCCCTCTTGGCTGTAGCAAGCTTGCTGCTTCTGTGTGAGCTTATATAGTGCTCTAGTAAAGTAATCAAGGCCCATGCTGATGGGTGGGGCCACACCTCCACAGAAACTATCCAGAGTCATCACCCACAATTGGGTGGGGTGCATCTCCATGGAAACACTCAAAGAATTACAATCTAATCAACACTGATATGTCTGCCCACACAAGATTACATCAAAGATAATGGCGTTTTGGGGGACATAATATATTCAAACCTGCACGTTATGTATTTAACCCTGGATTCTGTTTGCTATTATTTTTTAGAATGTTTGTATCCATGTTTTTCAGTGTGATTAGCCAGTAATTTCTGTTTCTCATAATGTCTTTGTCAGGTTTTTGTATCAAGATTAGGCTAGTTACATAAAGTGGGGGTGCTGCTTCTGCTGCTTTTCCTCTCCCTCCTTCTTCTTGTACCCATTCTGTGGAAGAATTTATGTACTATTTTGGCTATTTCTTGGCTATTTGGTAAAATTCACCAATGAAATCATCTGGTCTTAGCATTCTCTTTATGGAAATGCTTTTCCTGATAGATTCAATGTCTTCAGTAATGATATGACTATCCAGGTTTTCTGTTCCTTGTGGTAATATTAGAAGCTTGTCCACTTAGCCTGAGGTTTTTTTTCAAATTTATTATTATAAAGTTGTTCATAACATCATTTGTCTTTTATAATGTATGAAGCATCCATAGTGATGTCTCTAATTTCCTAATATTTATAGGTTATTTGTGCTTTCTCACTTGCTCGCTCTCTCACACACACTCTATTCAGGTGTTTTCTAATTTCACTGTTCTTTTCAAAACAATGTTTTGGAATTGTGATCCTCCCAATAGTGTGTAGGTCTGTGGCTTATTTTATAAATTTCATCTCTTATCTTGGGTTTTACTTTATTACCTAATACTGGCAAAGTTTGCTTTTTTTATTGGAGCATTTATTTTTAATTATTTTAGTTAATTAAATTTATTTTAATGCAGTTATATTTATAATACACACAGATATATATATATGTTGGGGTATGTATCTTCCATCTTACACTGCAATTTATATTTGTCCTCCCTGCCTCTAATTCTCTTTTCTGCTGGTCTTGCTCTTTTTTTTAAGAAGGATTTAGGATTTTTTTTAGCTATTTATTTTTTACCTTATCAGTCAGTTTGGAAGTTATACAGACTTATGAAACTCTTCCATGAAGATATTAGAAACATTAGAATACTTTAAATCCATCTACCCGCTCCTAGTTTATTTGTTATTCAGTTATCTATATGCCATGAGACACTAATATTATTGGTTAAAACACTTAGCATTCACTTAGATTTACCCATATATTTAAACATTTTGTTTCTCTTTATTCCTGTCTTCATCTCTAACCTTATATCTAGAATCATTTCCTTCTGCCTAAAGAATAACCTCTAGTATGTATACAATGCATGTCTACTGGTGTTGAATTCTATTAGGTTTTATTTATACAAAAATGAATTAATTTCATCTTTATATTGAAGGATTTTTTTTGTTGGGCAAAGCTTTTTAGGTTGGTTCATTACCATATTTTTTTAAAGGGTCAAGTGTTGGTCTAATTTTTCTTCTTTGAGCCTTCTCTCTTTATGTTTTGTTATAAAAAAATTCAGCTATCTTTCCCTTTAGTTTTGGTTTCCTATGATGTGTTTCAGTGTATTTTTTACTTAAATTGTGCTTTGAATTCCTTTGGTTTCCTGAATATGCAGATTCCTGTATTTCATAATTTTTCAAAAGTTCACAAACATGATAATTTCAAATATTTTAAATAATGCGTATATATCGTTCTCTTTGCCTTCTTCTGGGGTTCTAATTAAACATATATTAACATATTTTAACTTTCCAAACTTGTATAGTACAAAAAAATACATATTTATTTTAGAAATTAATATAAAATTCATAATAAGAAAATACCGAAATTTACTTCTAATCTCACATGAACTTTAGAATGATTCTGTTAAGAACCAAATAAATACCAATAATGTTTTGATTGGAATTTGGGTAACAGTTCACAGTTTTGGAAAAATTTTCAAACTAGCAAAGTTAAAGCTTCCTCTCCTGGGGCATGCTGCATCTCCGAGTTTAGAAATCTTTGTCCCTTTTTTTTTTTTTTTATTTACAGTGGTAATGGATGTTTTAAAGAAAATATTTGATTTTTGTATAAGTAAATGATATTTTTCCTCTACTACATTATACGTTTTATTTTTCCTTTCTAGAATCACAATGCTTATCTCTAGCACAGTTAAAACTTACAGAATAATATTTGATGGTCATGCTGAGATTTGGTTTCTTTGCCCTTTTTTAAACAGCTTTATTAAGACATAATTCACATAATCTATTCACCCATTAAAAGTGTACAATTCTTTGATATTTTGTATGTTCATGAAGTTGTGCAATCATCAAGATAATCAATTTTAAAACACTTGGTTCGCCCCCTCCCCCAACAAAAGACCCATATTCATCACTCACCATTCTCCCTACCCCCAAGCCCCTGTCAATCACTAATCTACTTTCTGTCTTTATTGATTTGTCTATTCTGGATTTTTATTATGAAGAAGATCATCCAATGTGTTGCTTTGTAATTGACTTTTTTCACTTATGGTAAGTTTTTCAAGGTTCATCCATGCTGTAGCATGTATTAGTACTTGATTTTTTAAAATTGCAGTATACTATTCCATTACTTTTTTAAATTATTGTTTTCTTTATCAGTCAGTTTGGAAGTCATACATACTTATAAAACCCTTAGATGAGGATATTAGACACATTACAATACTTTAAATCCACATTAAATCCACATTTTTATGTCTTAATAATATTACATTGTATGGATATACCACGTTTTATTTATTCATTTGTTAGTTGATGGATACTTGGGTAGTTTCCATCTTTGGCTATCATAGATTGCTGCTAAGAACACTTGTAGACTCAATTTGCATGGACATATATTTTAATTTCTCTTGGGCATATATCTAAAAGTGGATTTGCTTGTTCATGTATAGTTCTGTTTAACATTTTGAAGAACTGCCAAGCTGTTTTCCAAAGCAGCAACACCATTTTTCATATCTACCAGAAATGTATGAAGGTTCCAATTTCTCTACATCCTGGGCAACACTTATTATGATCTTCTTCTTCTTCTTCTTCTTCTTCTTCTTCTTATTATTATTATTATTATTATTATTATTAACGGCCAAATTGGTATGTAGTGGTTTCTCTTTATGGTTTTGATTTGTATCTCCCTAATGTCTAATAATGTTGAGCATCTCTTCAAGAGCATATTGGGCAATTTGTATATTTTCTTTGATGAAATGTCTGCTCAGATCATTTGGATTTTATTATCGAGTTGTAAGAGATTTTAATATATTCTGGATACAAGTCCCTTATCAACTAATAAGATTTGCAAATATTTCCTCCCATTCTATGCATTGTCTTCACTTTCTTTATGGTGTTCTTTGAAGATCAAAGGTCTTTACTTTTGTTGAAGCTCAACTTATCTAAGTGTTCTTTTCTTGTTGTACTTCTGGTGTTATATCCAAAAAACTGGTGCCTAACACTAGGCCACTAAGGTTTACCCCATTTAGAACTATTTTGCATTTTGAGATAATTTTGTGTACAGAATAAGGAAGGGGCCTAGCTTCATTCTTTCACAATTTGGTATCCAGTTGTCATAGCACCCTTTGTTGAAAAGACTATTCTTTTCCCCATTGAACTGTCTTAGCACTCTTATCAAAAATCAATTGACCATAAATGTCAAGGTTTCTTTCTGGACTCTAGGTTCCATCCCATTGATCCATCTGTCTATCGTTTTGCCAGTACCACACTGTCTGAATTAAATGTCAAATTTTAGAATGTTTTGAAATCACCAACTGTGAGTCCTCTAACTTTGTTCTTTTTCAGGAACAAAAATTGATTTGACTATCGGGATCCCATGGATTTTAGGATCAGCTTGACCTCTTCTGCATAAAATCCAGTTGGGGTTTTGATAGAGTTTGTGTTGAATCTGTGGCTCAACTTGGAGCTTATTACCATCTTAAAAATATTGTCTTTGAATTCAGGGAGAAGGGGTATTTTTCCATTCATATAGGTCTCCTTTCATTTGTTTCAACAATATTTTGTAGTTATCAGAGTAAAAGTTTTGTACTTTTTTGTTAAATTTATCCCTATGTGTTTATATTTTGCTGCAATTTAAATTGAATAATTTTCTTAATTTCATTTACATATTGTTCATTGCTAGTGTATAAAAATATGACCGCTTTATCTATATTGATCTTGATTCCTGTAACATCGCTGAACTGATTTATTAGCTCTAAAATTTTTTAGTGAATCCCTTAGAACTTTATATATATTTATATTTATATATATAAAGATTATGATGTCATATTCAATGTAGTTTCACTTTTTCCTTTCTATTACAGATATCTTTTTTGTTTCTTGCCCAATTTCCCAGACTAGAACCTCCAGTACAATATTGAATTGAGTGGTGAGAGTGGACATCCTTGTCCGGTTCTTGATCTCAGGGTTAAAGTATGAAGTATGGTAACAACTGTGGGATTTTTATAGGGGTCTTTTATCAGAATGATGGTGTTTCATTCTAATTCTATATTGTTGAATGTTCATGTCATGAAAAGTTCCTGAATTTTTATCAAATGAGTTTTCTGCATCTGCTGAGATTATCATGAAATTTTTGTCTTGTGTTCTGTTCTATTAATATGGTATATTACTTTGATCAATATTCATAAGTTGAACCAACCTTGCTTGCATTCCTGGGATAAATCCCTCTGTATCATGGTGTATAATCCTTTTTGTGTATTGCTGGATTTTGTTGAAGATTTTGCATCTAAATTAATAAGGGATAGTGATCTTTAGTCTTCTTTTCATTTGATATCTTTGGTTTTGGTATCAGGAAAATACTGGCTTCATAGAATGTGTTGGGAAGTGATCCTCTTCTAATTTTGGAGGAATATATGAAGAATTAATATTAATTTCCCTTTAATTTCTTTTGTAGAAATTACTAGAGAAGCCATCTGGGCCTGGGATTTTATTTGTGGGAAGTTTTTAAATTAATATTTGTATCCCTTTATTTATTAACAGTCTATTCATATATTCTGTTTCTTCTTACATTTTATGTCTTTCTAGGAGTTTGTCCATTTCATCTGTTTTTCCCTTATAATCCTTCTTTGGTTCTGTAAGCTTGGTACAGATGTCCCCTCTTTCATTCTTGATTTCAGAAATTTGAGTTTTGTCTCTTTTTTCTATATATTAGCTATGCTAACATTTGTTCAATTTTGTTGATCTTCTCAAAGAACCAACCAATTGTATTGATGTTTTTGTTGTGTTTCATTAATTGAAACCTTTATATTTATTTCTTTTGTTCTGATTTTTTAAGGTTTACTTTGCTCTTCTTTCCACTGTTTTCAGGTGGACAGTTAGGTTATTACTTTCAACCTGTTTATACAGTTACCACTTCCACATTGCAACTTTCCCCATCACTGTTTTGATATATTGCAGGATGGCAGAAGAAATTAAATGGGAATTTTGGGGGAGTTTTGCGGAAGCCATAGACAACATATGAAGGCCAGTAGACAACACAGAAAAAGTTTAGAAACTCAGAAAGGCAGTGTGATACCATTATTTGGTGTGGTCTGGTCTTTCATGATTCTGTTTGAAGCTTCTCCCAGATGCACCTTCTCTCATCCCACCCCCGCCTTCCCCCAGCCCTCTCCTCCTCTGAGTCCCCACTGCTTTCCTCTGAATGAGTGCAAAAGGCCCTTGGGGAATGGCCTGGCCAGTGGAACCCCTTGGTGGCCTTGGTGCCTTCCAGGTTTTTCTGCCTGTTAGCAGCTGCTGCTGGAGGTGGACCCAGTTGGTGGCTGGGTATGCTGCCTGCTGGCAACCATTGCATTGATGACATGGTATTTTTCAGACATGCCTTAGAAATGACTGGACACAGTTTCCAGTCCATCCTAGCAACAAGGTTTTACCTTTGGAAAAAAAAAAGTCTTTGGTATTTAATTTCCCTGTTATTGTGCTGCCTCTTGAAAATGAAGGAACATGAGTCCTTAACCGAGATTTTACAATAAAATACTGTAAACACCCCATAAAAGAAAAAGAAAAAGAAAAAAATCAGATTTCTCTGGTATGAAGGGAGGGCCAAAAGATTTTACAGGGATTTTCCAGATTGCAGGGGTGTCATGTCCCTAACCCCTGCAATGTGGAAGGAATAACTGTATATCAATTATTAATATTCATGTTTATATTTATATATTTGAATATAAAGTGTATTTCCTCTAGTCAACCTATAGTTGAATCTTATTTTTCTATCCAGTCTGACAATCTGCCTTCTGAGTAGAGTGTTTAATCCTTTCATAGTTGTTACTGATACAGTTGGAGTTTACATCTGCCATTTTCTTGATGTTTCTTTTCAGTGCTTTGAATATGTCACTGCACTGCTTTCTGTCCTCCATTCTCCTGATGAGTAATGATGCTAACTCTACCACATCAGTTGTAGAGAGTTGATGAAAAGCCCATTATTCTTACTGGGTTGCCTTATACATGATGAATCTCTTTTTTTGTTGCTTGCTTTAAGATTTCCTTTTGTCTTTAGCTATTGACATCTTTACTATGACATGTCTGGGTGTGGACCTCTTTGCATTTTTCCCAATTTGTGTTCAATGCACTTCTTGCATATTTAGATATATGCATAAAAATAGAACCTTGACCAATTCCTTATTCCACATAAGAAATTAATTCAAAATATATCATAGGCTTAAATATAAAAGCTAAAATGATACAGTTTCTAGCAGAAAGCATGGAAGAAATTCTTAGATACTTTGGGATTTAAATATGATGCAAAAAGCATGAAATATTTTAAAAATTAATAAATTATACTTCTGAAATTACAAGTTTTTGTTCTTGCATTATACTGTTATGACAATGAAAAGAAAACCACAGACTGGGAAAATTATTTACCAAACATATATCAGACAATGGACTTGTATCTATAATATGTAAAGAATATTTACAACTCAACATTAAGATAAGCAAATATATTTAAAATAGGCAAATGATTCAGATACTTTACCACAGAAAATATGTGGATGGCAGATAAGCATATGAAATGATGCTCAACTTCACTAGCCCTTAGGAAAAGGTGAATTAAAACTACAATGGATTACCACTCCTGTGGTAGGGGACAGTTCTAGCACAGCCTGCAGCCTTTCCCTGGGACCAACAAATACATCCTGTGCTCAGGACCAGTTGTATAGTCCTGGCAGGATAAAACACAATCCCATAGTAGATAAAGGGACTGAGGGCACATTCTTTCCCCTATTGTCCCGAGCATTTGTAAACATTCACTGGAGACAGTCTGACTCTGGTGGGCATGTTTTGTGACACCCAGCTCACACCTGGTGGTATATCTGTCTCCAGCAGGAAGGAAGTGGGGTTGCCTCACTGTGGCACCCACACACAAGAAAGGGGTGCTGCACAGAGAACATATCCTTGTTTCTTCCAAGGATTGAGACCTCCTGGCTATGGGGAACCAATGCCCATTAGTGAAGCTGACTTTGCTCTATCTCTTTTCTACGTGAGTAAAACGTTCCATCCAGTGCTGTGTGAGCCGTGCTTCTGTTGGCGACCCAACACCTGTATTAGAGTGGGCTGACACCTTTTTAGATCTCTCTTTCTGACCAACTAGAAGAGCTATACACCCACTAGAAGGGCTAACTGTTCTGAGCAAACTGTTGTGGAGAGAAACTGAGGTTACAGCTGTCAGCTTCAGGAAAATTATAGACATAATTTTTAAAATAGCAGTGATATAAGTTAAGGAGACTCAGCCAACATTAATTTTTCAATCTAGCTATGTGGGTAAGTCCACTTGGAATAGTAGCCAAGATTCTCAACCTTGGTATTTTGGGCCTTTTGTGCTGGATATTCTTTGTTGTCAGGTGCTATCCTGTGCATTGTAGGATGGTTAATAGCATCCCTGGCTTCTGCCCACCAGATGCCAGTAATACTACCCCCACGCACAGTTGTGACAAAAAAAAAATGTGTCCATATATTGCTGAATGTTCCCTGTGGGAAAAACTGGCCCTATTGAGAGCCACTCCAGTAGTTCCATCGAAGCCACTGCAACTGATGACAAAACATGTAAGAGCCACTTCGGCCAAACCCTCGTTAAAATTGCAAATTATGTATTTGTGAAATAAATGATTGCTATTTTAATTCACTAAGCTTGGAGGAAGTTTTTTTTAATATTTTGCAATTGATAGCTAGAAAATATGGCAATGCAATGGAACTTGAGTAGCCAAGACAATTTTGAAGAAAAAAAAATGAATTATACCAACATCAAGACTTACTTTAAAGCTACAGTAGTTAAGAAAGAAGACAGCGCAGAATTGGCATAATAATAAACAAATAGATCAATAGAACATAATAGAAGGTTGAGAAATATATATATATGCACATGCACACACTCACAGAGTCATTTGAATTTTTGACAGAAAGTCAATACAAGTCATTGGGTAGAAGAAGTTTTTTAAATAAATGGCTCTGGAACTACTGGCTAGCTATATGAAAAACAGACAACAATGAATAATTGGCTATTTACATGGACAAAAGGAAACTATGTACAGAAATAATTAATTTGGGTTGGATCACAGAGCAAATCTAGAAGCTAAGCCTATGAACTTGCTGAGAAAAAATATAGGAGAGTATCTTTATGACTTTCAGCAGGCATGTATTTCGTCAACTAAAGATAGAAGAAACTAATCTTAAAATTAAAAAAAAACTAGTAGTTTTGACTTCATTAAAATTAATAACTCCTTATCAAAAGGTATCATTAAGAAAGCTGAAAGGAAAACCACAGACTATACTGGACTAGTAGTAAATATTAGCAATATATATCTTTGATGAAAGAGTCATATCCAGAATATATAAAGAACTCCTACAACTCAGAGAAAGACAAACAACTCAGTTTAAAAATATTCAGAAGACTTGATCAGACCTTTCTTAATAGAAGATACCAAATCATCATAAACATATGAAATTTTTTCACATCATCATTCATCAGGGAAATGCAATTTAAATACATACTGACATATTGCTTCATAACCATTTGATTGGTTAAAATAAAATCCTGACAATACCAAGTTTTGACTAGAATATAGAGTAACTGGAACTGCATACAGTGATAGGAGTGGTGTAAATTGAGATAATCACTTTAAATACTTATTTGGCATTACCTAATAAGATTAGGCATATGCATACTCTATGACACAATTTCATTCCCAGGTATATGCCCTCAAAAAATGAAAGCATATGTGCACACAAAAATTGGTATGAGAATTTCAGGGCAACTCAATTCATAATAGCTGAGAACTGGAAACAATAAAAATGTCTATCAACAGGAGAAACTGATAAAAAATGGTGGTATGTTCATATAATGGAACACTATACAGGAATAACAAAAAGTGAACTACTAATAAACACAATAACATGAATAATTCTCAGAAACATTTCATTGAACAAAAGAAGCCAGGCACAAAAGTGTCCAAACTGTATGAATCCATGCACATGGAATCAAGACAGGCAAAGCTAATCTAGAGGTATTGGAATTCAGAATCTTGATAATCTCTCCAGGAGTAATTTGCTTAGGAAGGAATTATCTTGAGGGGAAGAAAATTGTTTTAATTTTGTCCTGCTTGTTGGTTACTCATGTATATACATATGGAAAATCTCATAAAGCTGTACATTCAATTTTTGTGTTCTTTACTATATGTAAATTATTCTGTAATAAATAAGAAAAATGGCTTTATTAAAGGACTAATGTTCTTATTTTTATGACATGTGATTCTACAACTCTTTATTTTGATTAGTATCTCCATTTGTTTAGAATATTTTTTGTGCAATTTTTTTTTCAGGAAGGTTGCTTAGTGTTATAATTTCTGGGATCTTATATATTCAAGAATGCCTTCTTTTTCCCTTCATATGTCAACATCACCTTGATTTAGTACAATGTTTTTATCACAAGCTTGTCCACAAAATCTTTAATCATTGTTTTATTGTCTTGTGGCTTCAAATATTAGAGAAATAAATTTCTAGCCTGATTTGTCTCTCATTGTGGGTGATGTCTGTTTTTTGTCTGGCTGCTCATAGGATGCATCCTTTATTCTTGAAGTTAACAATTTTTCTCCAGGATAAGTCTAACATCATAAATTTTCCCTGGTACATGGAGGCCCTTTCAGTTATAAAATTCTGGTCTTTGTTCAGCTCAAGGGAGTTTTCTTCTGCCATAACTTTGAATGAAGTCTTTGTTCCATTTCTTCTTCAGAAATCCCAAGCTGTTTCTATGTTGGATAGCTGTTGTCCATTTCATATTTACCCTAATTTTCAGGCAGATATTATTTCAGGAGGAACCCTTGCTGCCAGCTGGAGTTCTATATGGACCGATGATTACTGCTGCTTCCAAATGCTCACAATCCACAGCAGCTATGACATCTCCAAGAAAATTGCCTATCTTCTATCCCATGACTCCAGCCCTCATCTCTCTAAATTAGGTTGTGGTTGTAGTAGGAGCTTCTGCAATGCCTTCTCTACCTGCTTCCTATCACCCATACCACCTTCTAAAAAAGAAGGTTTGATTTGGGTTTCTTCTTTAATCAAGGGCCATCTAAAATGCCCCTTAGCAGAAATTATACATGATGGGTATATTTCCATAGTTGCAAACTCTGATATGTTTTCCCACCTTAGTATTCCTTTTGCCAGCACAGGGCCTGTCCTAGGGTAGGAGCTCAATAAATACTTGATAAATGAATTAATAAATTTTGTTTGAGTTTCCTGACCACTAAAACAAATATCATACAGTTGGCTTAAACACAGGAATTTATTGACTCCTGGTTTCAGAGGCTAGACGGCTTACTTCCTCTCAGGACCAGTGTCTTCTGGCAAGCTGACAATCTTTGAGGCTCCTTGGCTTTTCTGTCATGTGGCAATGCACATGGCAGTGTCTTCTTTCTTTTCTGAGTTCTGTGGACTTCCAGCTTCTGGATGCTTCCTGTGGCTTCTCCTTTCCTGTTCAATGTCCTGTCCTCTTTACAAAGGGGTTCACGCCCTCAGGATCAGGGGTTGGGACTTGAACGTGTACCTCAAATTATGTGAGATACAAACAGAAAATAGGGCTAGGTGGGGACAGAAGAAGGGAGTTATAGCCTCTGCTCAAGTCACCATGTTTCTTGGAATCAAGACATACTTTCTATAAGGTAAAAGTCCATTTTGCATCCTTCCTTACCTTCCAGCCCCAGGACCACAACCCTTCTCCAATCCCTTCATCTTCTCACTTGTAAACTCTAGTGAACTCTTGTGAATTGTTAACTATCATGGTATCATTTAATTTGTTCCTTGACCCCAGCCTCTCTGCTCCCCAGTAACTCTACACACAATTGTCAGATCACATTTTGCTTAAAATTTTGTGATTGACTCTCTCTTGTCTATAAAGTAAATGGCAGACTCTTTAGCTTTGTGGACAATTTTTAAATATATTATAATTAGATGTTTTCCCCCTTTATTTTCTCCTTTCCTTTGTTTTTATGCAAAGAGGTATCAGTCTACTTTCTTACCTCAGGAGAGGAATGTGGTTGAGCATAAAATAGAAGCTACTGTCAAGAAAACTTCCTTTTGGCTTTTGTTTCCCAAAAGATTAATCCTTTTGAGGCAAATATTCCAGGAGTCTAATAGGGAGAGAAAAGAAAAAGAGTGAATTTGAGGAAACCTTTTCCTTGTAACTGAAGAGAAATTTCTGTGCAATGAAAAAGGAAAAAAGGGTTTTGGTCTCATGAATGACTGGGCCTGGGGCTCTGTTTCCTGGCTGTGCTTTGGGGAGAATGCAGAATTTCAAAGTGAAGTGGTTGTTGGCTTCTGAGGTTAACTGTTGATCCCTTTGCCCCTAACCAAGGCATGAGAGCAGCAGAGCAACTGGACCTGAAAGGACCACATGGACTAAGACAGGACAGTGGGCTTCCAGTTCAATAACGATGACCAGAAGAGCCTCCCCAATGCTGGGTTGCTACATGATTCCCTTTATAGGTTTGTGCTACACTGTGAAGGGACCCTCAAAAATGACTTCAGTTGAAATTCCCACCTGTGTGGCGAGGTGAAGGCTTGAAGTTTTGAAAATTAATTCTAATAAAATAAAGAAATGCAGAATCTCTCATGTACCAGAGTTTATCAGAGTTAGAATTTGATCCGTTGTACTGGACTTTTCACTCTAGCCATTCGGTACCATGTATGGCACAATCACCAACTATCCAGAAGTCATGTCCTCATATTTCAAGACACAGTTCAAGTGGACACACCTTGAAATTTCCAAGAAGAATGAATCATGGCCTCGTAATTTTTTCCTCATGGTAACGTAAAAATGTGTATATGCCTTCATATAGTCTAGCACTTAACAAATTTATCATAGAAAAGCACTGTTCTTCCTTATTTTTAGATGAATATTGGAAGAGTGGGGTCTATGTCCTATTTAGTTCTGTGTCCCCATGACCTATCACCAGTAACTAGTGAATAGTTTGTTCTCAGTAAAGATTTTTTATTGATATATTATCTTTACTACTATTTTATTTATTTTCAAAAATTATAGTTTAATTGTATAATTGTGCAAAAACTATGGATTGCAAGCTACTTATAAGAGAACTGTTCCAACAAAAAAGATTTTTATTTTGAGACTATGTAAAGCTATAAATTGAAGTAAATGATCACTTGGCATAGAATGGCAAAGGCTTCAGAGAAAAGATTAAAATATTCAATGGCACAACCTCCAAGGGATAATATTTGCCTTGTGTTAAGAAAGCTACTGAAATCTTGGGAGCATTAAAAATGAATAGACCTAGAGAGAGGTGGGGCAAGATGGCAGAGTGGTGAAGTGTGGGTTTTAATTACTCCTCTGGAGCAACTGGTAGATAGCCAGGAACTTTGTGGAATGGGCACCTCAGGGAAATCTGAATTTGGGCACACATCATACAATAGTCTCCAGCACGTGAAGCAGCTGAGATCACCAAAATCTGTAAGTTCTCCCTGCCAGAGGACCTGTGCCCCTCCCTGCCAGGCACAAGGCATGGTTTTATGGCTGATATCCTGAGGGAGGAGGAGCTGTCAATGCTGAGAACCAAGAGGGAGGCTCAACCCAGCACCAGTTACAGAACTGATTAACAAACTCAGACTGCTGAAAAGAAACTACAACCATAGATAAACTGAGACCAGACACTGGTGAATCTGGGAGCATTCAGCCCATTGAGAGGAGATAGGGCTAGCAAAAACAACAAAAAACAAAAACAAAAACAGAGACTTTTAGAGTTGGGGATGAGCATAATGCAGAGAAGGGCTGGGCTCAAACAGAATCAGGCACATATGCAAACCCAGGCAGCCAGGGCCCTTCTCTGAAAAGCAGGTTTTAATGGCTACTTGTTTGCACCTCAATTGCTCCAACTCCTTATCTTTTTGCATTTCAATAGCCATCAGAACTGCAAGGACAGAATTAAAGTGCTTTTCTTTAAATAGTCTATACTGGGCATTGCTTTTAATTTTTTCTTTTTTTAAAAACTTTATCTCTGTCTTTTTTTAAAATAACTATTCTAAGTAGCCTGTTACAGATAGCCTCATAGACTTGCAGTTTGGACCCAGGCAAGAGCAGAGCTAAGATAGCTCTGAGAGACAAAGCAATGTCTAGTGGGGGAGACAATTACCTGGAGGGCAAAACTCTCCCAAGAGAATGGGAGCATGATCCAGTGTCAGTGGCAGCCCTCCTTCTGGGAACTCAGACCCCAGGGGCTGGAATTCAGAAACCAACTTCAGTCAACTACGCCCCCAACAGGGTCAGGGTCACCGGGAGAATCAAAGGCACTGCACCTCCTCACACTGGTGGAGGAGCTGTTCACTGGTAAGCGCCACCTGCTGGATAGCATAGGAAAAGCACGGAGTCTAAAGGCCTCACAGGAGGGTCTCAGTCTCAAGGAAACTCCATACCCTCCTACTGAGACCTGGGCCTCTCTGGACTGGGAAAACCTGATGGGTTGACCATATCTGCAGAGACACTCACACAAAAAGGTTACATAGAAGCAGGGCAAGAAATTGAAAAACAAGAGGTGAAAAACTCTGATCAACTAAACAGAATCTAAGTTAGAGGTCTAGAATAAGCTGAACCAAAGAACAAAGGTTAGAGAACAAAGCCAACCAACAAGAAAACCCTAGGTAAAAGTTTGAAAACAAGCTCCAGAATAAACTAATCAAGAAAGTCAGATGCCTAGACAGCTTAAGATAACAAGCCATACTAGGAAACATGAACATATGGACCAGCCAAAGGAACAAACTAATAGTTCAACTGAGATATAGGAGTTGAGGCAAATAATGCTAAATCAATTCAATGAATTGAAGGAAGAACTAATTAAAGATGTTCAAACACATCTCCTAAATCAATTCAAAACTCAAGTCAATGAACTGAGGGAAGATATAGCAAAAGAGAGGAAGGATAAAAGGAAGACACTGGATGACCATAAAGAAGTCATAAACTTGAAAAAAACAAATGGCAGAACTTATGGGAATGAAGGGCATAATGGAGGAGATGAAAAAGACAATGGAGGGATACAACAGTAGATTTGAACAGGCAGAAGAAAGGATCAGTGACTTGGAAGACCAGACATCTGAATTCACACACACAAAAGAACAGATGGTGAAAAGAATGGAAAAATACAAGCAGGATCTTAGGGAGCTGAGTGACAACATGAACTGCATGGATACACACGTTATGGGTGTCCCAGAGGGAGAAGAGAGGGGAAAAGGGGCAGAAAGAATAAAAGAAGAAAAATTCACCAAAAATTTCCCAACTATTATGAAAGACAGAAAATTACAGATTCAAGGAGTACAGTGCACCCCAGACAGAATAGACCCGAATAGACCTACCCCAAGACACTTACTGATCAGATTGTCCAATGTCAAAGACAAAGAGAGAATTCTGAAAGCAGCAAGAGAAAAGCAATCCATTACATACAAGGAAAGCTCGATAAGACTATGTACAGATTTCTCCACAGAAACCATGGAGGCAAGAAGACAGTGGTATGATATATTTAAGATACTGAAAGAAAAGAACTGGCAACCAAGAATTCTATATACAGGAAAACTGTCCTTCAAAAATGAGGGAGAAATTACAATATTTTCAGACAAACAGACACTGAGAGAGTTTGTGAATAAGAGACCAGCACTACAAGAAATACTAAAGGGAGGGCTACAGGCTGATAGGAAAAGACAGGAGAGAGAGGTCTGGAGAAAAGTATAGAAATGAAGATTATCAGGAAGGGTAAAAGGAGAGAGAGGAAAAAATAAGACATGACATATAAAATCCAAAAGACAAAATGGTAGAAGCAAGTACTGCCCTAACAGTAATAACACTAAATGTTATGGATTAAACTCCCCAATAAAAAGACACAAACTGGCAGAATGGATTAAAAAACAGGACCCATCTATATGCTATCTACAAGAAACTCACTTTAGACACAAGGACAAAAGTAGGGTGAAAGTGAAAGGTTGGAAAAAGATATTTCATACAAATAGCAACCAGAAAAAAGCAGGAGTAGGTATATTAATATCAGACAAATTAGACTTCAAAAGTAAAACAATTAAAAGAGACAAAGAAGGACACTATATATTAATAAAAGGGTCAATTCATCAAGAAAACAAAACAATCATAAATATTTATGCACCAAGCCAGAGTGCCCCAAAATTTATGAGGCAAACACTGAAAACTCTGAAAGGAGAAGTAGATACCTCTACAATAATAGTTGGAGACTTCAATACACCATTCTCATCAATGGATAGAACATCTAGACAGAGGATCAACAAGGAAATGGAGATGTTGACTTGTATGATAAATGAACTAAACTTGACAGATATTTATAGAACACTACACCCCACAACAGCAGGATACACATTTTTCACAAATGCTCATGGAACATTCTCTAGGATAGACCACATTTGGGTCACAATGCAAGTCTCAAAACATTTAAAAATATTGATATTATAAAAAACACTTTCTCGGATCATAATGGAATGAAGTTTGAAATAAATAACAGGCAGATGATTGTAAAATTCACAAATATATGGATTCTAAAAAAAACACACTCTCAGAAAACCAGTGGGTAAAGGAAAAAATTACAAGAGAAATTAGTAAATACTTTGAGGAAAATGACAATGAAAACACAACATATCAAAACTTACAGGATGCTGCAAAGGCGGTGCTGAGAGGGAAATGTATTGCCCTAAATGCCTATATTAAAAGAGAAGAGGGAGCAAAAATTGAGGAATTAACTGTTCACCTGGAGGAACTAGAGAAAGAACAGCAAAATAACCCCCCAAAAAACAGAAGGGAAGAAATAACAAAGATTAGAACAGAAATAAAAGAAACTGATAGCAGGAAAACAGTAGAGAGAATCCACCAAACCAGAAGTCAGTTCTTTGAGAAAATCAACAAAATTGATGGGCCCCTAGTTAGGTTAAAAAAAGCACTGTACCAAATTGTGTGTATTATGTACCCCAGAAAAATCCATGTTCTTTGATGCAATTTTGGGGGGCCAGACATATTAGTTGGGATTAAGTTGGAACGTTTGGTTTAGGTTGTTTCCATGGAAATGCACCCCACCCAACTGTGGGTGATAACTCTGAATAATTTCCATGGAGGTGTGGCCCCACCCATTCAGCATGGGCCTTGATTAGTTTACTGGAGCACTATATAAGCTCAGACAAGAGGAGCAGGCTTGCTACGGCCAAGAGGGACACTTTGAAGAATGTACAGAATCTGAGAGAGTAGCTGCAGATGAGAGGCAGTTTGAAGACGGCCGTTGAAAGCAGACTCTTTCTCCAGAGAAGCTAAGAGAGGACAAACACACCAAGAGCAACTAAGAGTGACATTTTTGAGGAACTGCAGCCTAGAGAGGAACATCCTGGGAGAAAGCCATTTTGAAACCAAAATTTTGGAGCAGACACCAGCTACATGCCTTCCCAGCTAACAGAGATTATCCGGATGCCACTGACCATCCTCCAGTGAAGGTACCCTTTGTTGATGGACACTTGATGGCCTTAAGACTGTAACTTTGTAACCAAATAAACCCACTTTTATAAAAGCCAATCCTTTTCTGATGTTTTGCATTCTGACAGCATTAGCAAACTAGAACAGGCACAGATGCAAATAAATGCAATCAGAAACGGGAAAGGAAACATAACTACTGACACTGCAGAAATAAAGGAGATAATGAGAAGATACTAAGAGCAACTATATGCTAACAAACTAGATGACTTAGATGAAATTGACAACTTCCTAAAAAAGTAAAAACAACCAATATTGACCTGAGAAGAAATAGACAACCTCAACAAAACAATCACATGTAAAGAGATTGAGTCAGTCATTAAAAAGCTACCAAAAAGCAAAAGCCCAGGACCAGATGGCTTCCATGTGAATTCTACCAAGCATTCAAGAAAGAATTAGTACCAATCCTGTTCAAACTCTTCAAAACAATTGAAGCGGAGGGAAAGCTACCCAACTCATTCTATGAAGCCAACATCACTGTAATACTGAAATCAGACAAAGATACTCCAAAAATAGAAAATTATAGACCAATCTCTTTAATGAATATAGATGCAAAAATTCTCAACAAAATACTTGCAAATCAAATCCAGCAGCACATTAAAAGAATTACACACCACGACCAGGTGGGGTTTATTCCAGGTATGCAAGGCTGGTTCAACACAACAAAATCAATTAATATAATACACCACATCAACAAATCAAAGCAGAAGAACCACATGATCATCTTGATCAATGCAGAAAAGGCATTTGACAAAATTCAGCATCCTTTCTTGATGAAAACATTTCAAAGGATAAATTGAAGGGAATTTTCTGAATACAATAAAGGCAGCATATGAAAAACACACCACTGACATCATACTCAATGGGAAGATACTGAAAGCTTTCCCTCTAAGATCAGGAACAAGACAGGGATGCCCATTGTCACCATTGTTATTCAACATTGTGGTGGAAGTTCTAGCTAGAGCAATTAGGCAAGAAACCGAAGTAAAAGGCATCTAAATTGGAGAATAAGAAGTAAAACTTGCACTCTTTGCAGATGACATGATTTTATATTTAGAAAATCCAGAAAAAAATATAGCAAAGCTATTAGAACTAATCAATGAATACAGCAAAGTGGCAGGATACAAGATCAACATGCAAAAATCTGTAGTGTTCTTATACACAAGTAATGTGCAAAAAGAGTAAGAAAAAAAATCCATTTACACTAGCAACCAAATGAATCAAGTATTTGAGGAATAAACTTAATGAAGGCCACAAAAGACCCACACAAAAAAACTACAAGAAACTGCTAAAAGAAATTGAACAGGACCTGAAAAAATGGAAGAACATACCATGTTCATGGATTGGAAGACTAAATGTAACTAAGATGTCAACTCTACCTAAACTGATTTATAGATTCAATGAAATACCAATTAAAATCCCAACAACTTGCTTTGCAGAAATAGAAAACCCAATAACCAAATTTATTTGGAAGGGCAGGGTGCCCAGAATAGCCAAAAATATCTTGAGAAAGAGGAACAAAGTGGGAAGTCTTGCAATACCTGACTTTGAAACATATTACAAAGCTATAGTGCTCAAAATGGCATGGTACTGGCATAAGGATAGATATACCAATCAATGAAATCAAATTGTTCAGAAATAGACTATCACATCTACAGACAATTGATCTTTGATAAGGCAGTCAAGCCAAAGCAATTGGGAAAGAGCAGCCTCTTCAATAAATGGTGTTTGGAGTACTGGATATCCATTTCCAAAAGAATGAAGGAGGACCCTTAACTCACACCTTATGCAAAAATTAATTCAAAATAGATCAAAGACCTAAACATTAGTGCTAAGACCATAAGACTCCTAGAAGAAAATGTAGGGCAATTTCTTAAAGATCTTGTGATAGCAGGTGGTTTCCTAGACTTTACACCCAAAGCATGAGCAACCAAAGAACAGATAGACAAATGGGATCTCCTCAAATTTAAACACTTTTGTACATCAAAGGACTTTCTGAGTGAAGTAAAAAGGCAGCCTACACAATGTGAGACACTATCTGGAAACCACATTTCAGATAAGGGTTTAATATCCCAAATATATAAAGTGATCCTACAACTCAACCACAGAAAGACAACCCAATTTAAAAATGGGCAAAGGACATGGACAGACACTTTTCTGAAGAGGAAATACAAATGGCTCAAAAACATATGAAAACATGCTCAACTTCATTGGCTATTAGGGAAATGAAAATCAAAACCACAATGAGATATCGTCTCACAACTACCAGAATGCCCATTATCCAAAAAACAGAAAATGACAAGTGCTGGAGAGGATGTGGAGAAAGAGGCACACTTATTCATTGTTGGTGGGAATGTAGAATGGTGCAACCACTCTGGAAGACCGTGTGGAGATTCCTCAGGAAGCTAAGTATAGATTTGCCATATGACCCAGCTATTCCATTACTAGGTATATACTCAGAGGAGCTGAAAGCTAAGACACAAACAGACATTTGTAAACCAATGTTTATCGCAGCATTATTCACCATAGCCAAGAGATGGAAACAGCCCAAATATCCATCAATGGGCAAGTGGATAAACAAACTGTGGTATATAAACATGATGGAATATTATGAAGCTGTAAGACAGAACAAACACACGGAACATAATAACTTGGATGAACCTTGAAGACATTATGTTGAGTGAAGTTAGCCAGAAACAAAAGGACAAATACTGTATGGTCTCACTAATATGAACTAACATTTAACTTTGAGAGTTAACAGCTGATAACACAGGCTACCCAGAGATAGAAGGAGGGTAGAGTTCAGTCATTTGATGCTGAAGGACTACAGAAAGTTCAGCAGGATTGATTGTATAGATCCAGAAATAGATATCATAATACGGCGTGATGGTAGCACAATAGGAGTAAAGCTGAAAGAGGTGGGCTAGGGGCATGAATGACACGTGAGGTAAAGAAAGAAGATAAAGACTGGGACTGTTTAACTTAGCAAAATCTGAAGTGGTTAATGAGTGTGACTAAATGTACAAATATAAAACTGTACTTGCATGTGGGAGAGCAAATGAATGTCAACCACGCAGAGTGTTGGAAAGGGGATGGTATTGGGCAAACATATAATCAAAGCAAACTGGAGTCTATGGTCAACAGTAACATTGTAATGTGCTTCCATTAAATGTAACAATGGCAAAATACCAAAGCTAAATGTTTATGAAAGAGGGATATAAGAGATATGTGATTCTTGCTAGTGCTGTTGTTTTCTGTCCTTCCTATTATATTGTATTGTATGATATTTTATTTTTCTCTTTATTATCTTTTTTTATTTGTTAAAAAATTTTTTTCATAGCAATCAATGTGTTCAAGTGCTGACTGTGGTGATAAATGCACAACTGTATGATGATATTGTGAAGAACTGATTGTACACGGTGGATAATTATATGGTATGTGAATATAGCTCCATAAAATTGCATGGAAAAATATAAACAGGGGTAAAAGTGCTGGAGAAAACATGGAGAGAGGAATGTATGTATTTACTGTCGGTTACAAGGTAGATGGCATAGACTTTCTGGAGGACTGTGGGGTGGTACCACAAGAAGCTAAGTATGTGGGTGCCATAAGGTCCAGTAACCTCATTAGGGGGCATCTACTTGGAGGATCTGAGAGTGGGGACATGAATGGACATTTGCACACTGGTGTTTATGGCGGCAGTATTCATGATTTGCAGTGGGTGGAGGTGGCCTAAGGGTACACTGACTGGGGAACAGAGTGGTGAACTGTGGTGTATGCATACAATGGAATATTGAGCAACTACACCAGAAACAAAGGCAAATACTATAATGCCTCACCAATATGGACTAACTACAATGTGTAAACTTAGAATTGAATCTTGGAACACAGACTTTCAGGGGAATGATTATTGTAATGGTCCCTAGATTGTAAGCTCTTACAGAAGTCACATCTATTCCTAAATTGTAATGGCTATCTCCAGTTTCTGACATGATCACTTTGTGTATAACCTGATTGGTCTCTGGAACGTTGGGTATCTGTGTGACAACTGAAACTCAGAGCTACAGCTAGGTAGATCAGAGCACATCAGAGCAACTGTTAAGAAAAAAAAGCTGAAAAAGAGTCCAGACATCAACTAGAGATATGAATGAAGCAGATATGGTTAGGACTAGGGCAAATCAGGCCAAAGGGTAAAGGAGAATAATGACTGCATTTTAAAACTTCAAATTCCATGTAAGATCAAGGGAAGAGATGTTTAGTTGGTGCAAGATCTTTAATTCCTAAACAATTTAACTCGTACAGTCTGTTCAAATACCATAATTACATGGAACTTTTAATAACAAGTGAGACCTGGTAGGTTTGTATAGGTTAGTGTGAAATAGTGACACATCCCAAAGTAATTTGGGCAGAGAATAAAAATATACACGCAGGGCCCCCCTGAGGAGCTGGGGAAAATGCGGAAGTGTTGGACTTCCCCAACTGGGTTGTTGCTGCTGTTCTCACAAACATTGAAGACTGATGGTTTGGTATGCTGAGCCCTCTATCACGGGACTTGCCCTTATGAAGCTTGTTACTGCAAAGGAGAGGCTAAACCTTCTTATAATTGTGCCTAAGAATCTCCCCGAGTACCTCTTTGTTGCTCAGATGTAGCCTTCTCTCTCTAGCTAAGCCCCTCTACATGGGATTTGACTCCCAGGGGTGTAAATCTCCCTGGAAGTGCAGAATATGACTCCCGGGGATGAATCTGGACTCAGCATTGTGGGATGGAGAACATCTTCATGACCAAAAGGGGGATGTGAAATGAAATGAAATAAAGCTTCAGTGGCTGAGAGATTCCAAATGGAGTCGAGAGGTCACGCTGGTGGGCATTCTTATGCACTATATAGATAACACTTTTTAGGTTTTAATGCAGTGGAATAGCTAGAAGTAAATACCTGAAACTATCAAACTGCAACCCAGTGGCCTTGACTCTTGAAGATGATTGTATAGCAATGTAGCTTATAAGGGGTGACAGTGTGATTGTAAAAACCTTATGGATCACACTCCCTTTATCCAGTGTATGGATGGATGAGTAGAAGAATGGGGACAAAAACTAAATGAAAACTAGGGTGGTGGGGAGGGGGATGATTTGGGTGTTCTTTTTCACTTTACTTTTACTTTTTATTCTTATTTTCACTTTTTCTGGTACAAGGAAAATGTTCAAAGAACAGATTGGGGTGACGAATGCACAACTATATGATGATACTGAGAACAATTGATTGTACACTTTGGATGATTGTATGATATGTGAATATATCTCAATAAAATTGAATTAAAAAATGAATAGACCCAATGCTCCCCTTGAAGATGTGGAAATTGAAAAATCTGAGCATGAGTTGATTGATATATGAGATGCAGTATAGTTTGTTTCATACAGGCAATGGGACTGGACAGTTGGGAAGAGAAGGTAAGTAAATCCTTGTGAATTAAAAAGGATTTGTGGCAGCAGATTCTAAAGCAATTGCTTAAAGGAAGACCAAGTTTAAGCAGTAGGTCAAAAGACAGTATTATTGGCAAAACTTTAGCATTGATTTAGGCCAAAAAATAGTCAATATCTTAATAACTATGGTTTTCCAGAAAGGGGCTAGAGGGTAGCAGCAAAAAAGTCTGAAAGCAAGACTCCAGGTAGGTCTACACTCCCTTGGGAAGGATGGTTAATGCGTAGTATCCAACCAATGCATCCTTATTTTCCTTCTGCTCTCAATCCGTTCTCTATCCAAAAGCCAGAGTGCTATTTCTAAAATGCAACTCAAGTCATGTCACGCCTGCTACCTGCTTATACTTTTTAAGGCTCCCTGTTGCCCACTACATGAAGTCTAAGCTTCTTAACAGGGTACACAGGCCCCTCATGAATCCGCCTCTGCCTACCTCTTCAGCCTCATTGCCATTACCTGCCTCATCCATTATATTCCACCTGCCTGGAACTACTGAAAGTTCTTGATATCATTGGTTTCAAGCAAGTGAAATTCCACCCAAATTAGCTTCAGTGAAAAGAATAATTTGCTGGCTCAAGAAATTAAGAAAAGATCAGGCATCCAATCCTTGGAGAGGGCAGGGATTCACTTTGGCCTGATAAACACTTGGTATTAGGTTCTGAACACCACCAGAACTCTTTTTCACTTCTCTGAACTATTCTTTTGTCTATTTGTTAGACTTGTTTTCTCTCACCACAAAAAAAGTTTAGTGGGTTGGATAGCATGCCCCCTAATCCTATGTCCACCTGGAACCTCAGAATGTGACCTTATTTGGAAACACAGTCTTTGCAGATGTGATTAATGCGAGGATCAATATAAGATCATACTGGATTAGGGTGAGCCTGAAATCCAAGGAGAGTGTCTTTACAAGAGACAGAAAAGGACACACAGAAAAGAACACAATTGAAGGTGAAGGCTGAAATTGTTGTAATGCACCTACAAGCCAAGGAGCACCAAGGATTGCTGAAACCACTAGAAGCTAGGACAGAGGCATGCAACAGTTTCTCCCTCAGAGCTTTCAGAAGAACCAACACTGCTGACACCACTACTTAAGACTTTTGGCCCCCTGAACCATATGAGAGTAAAGTTCTGTCATTTTAAGCCACCCACTTCATGGTAATTTGTTATTGAAGCCCTAGGAAATTACTACGCAACTTTCCACTGTATAGCAGAAAACATGGCAGCCAAAAGTTTCAAAGATTTACACCTTCCAGCTTCACCCATCAGAGAGCTTGGCCTGAAAATGAGTCTGTGGTCCAAAAATGTAAAACTCCTGGAGAAATCATCTGATTTCCCCAGCTCAGTTGATGTGCCACTCCTGGATCATCAACTGTGGGCAGAGGCTGGGGCACATGCCCTCCTAGTAACCATGTAGATGGGGAGGCAGTTCTGAAAGGAGGAGTGCTGGGCACTTAGGCCCATAAACTTGTGTTACACCCATCTTTCTCACCTTTGTCTTATTTAGGAAATTTTGAGAACATACTTCCTCCCAGAATTGATTAAATTGTCCTCCAAATTCCCAGAAACCTCCTGGACACCCTTCACTTCCAATATGTCTGTGTTCTTGGCTGGACTGGGTTGTGAGTTCCTTGAGAATAGAAAGTGAATCATTTTCTTCTTGTAGTGGGTTGAATAGTATCTCCCAAATATTCATGTCCATCTGGAACCTCAGAAAGTGACTTTATTTGGAAACGGGGTCTTTGCAGATGTAACTAGTTAAGGATCTTGAGACAAAATCATCTTGGCTTTAGGGTGAGCTCTAAATCTAATGACTGACATCCTTATAAGAAGAGGAGAGGACACACAGAGACACAGAAAAGAAGGCCATGTGAAGACAAGGGCAGAGAATTGAGTGATGCAGCTACATCTGAGGAATACCAAGAAACATGTGGAGCCACCAGAAGTTCAGAAGAAGGAAAGGAAGGATACTCTCCTAAAGCCTTAAGAGGAAGCATGGCCCCACCAACTTGATTTCGAACTTCTAGCCTCTAGAACTGTAAGACAATAAATCTTGTCTTAAGCCACCCAGTTTGTGGTACTTTGTTACAGTAACACTAGGAAACCAGGGCAGTACATATTGAATAAATGAATGGCTAGTAGGCTCTTTGCAAATATTTGGTGAAGTTTGTCCCCAGGCCTTGAGAAAGAGTCTCTCAACCATCTCTCACTTTTTTAAAGAATCCCTGGAAGAAGGCCTTGACTCCTTTGTTTCTAATTATTCTGAACTTGCTCTTATTTATTTTATATTGACCTCTAAGCATGTTAATAATAATAATAATAACCTGCTACTCTGTGGCACTTTGCAAGTTTAAACCTTTCTCAATAATTATCACCTTTGATAAAATTTGCCTAATTCACAGGGCCATGCGGCTTATTATTTTCATTTTAAATATGAGAAAACTAAGGTTCAGTGGGGCTAAAGCATCTGTCCAAAGTCAATCAAATTTTAAGCAATGGGTCATCCAAGATTTTCCTAATGCTCTCCTTTCTAGCCCAGTGCTCTGTTTCGGTCTGCTTGTGTCATGCACTCTGCAAAAGCTATAATTTAACACATACAGTGCGGTCGCAGTTGATTCGCCTGGGGGGGGGGGGGGCGCCGGTTGCTGAACCCTCGGCTCTCGGCGTTGCTCGGAGGGTACCGGCGGCGGGGGCTCTTTCCCGGAGGCGAGGGCGAGGCAGGGGACTGGGCCCGGTCCCCGGCGGAGGCGTGCAAGGTGTGGAGGGCGGCGAGAAGGAACAGGCGGGACACGTTTCTTTGAGGGTGAGGAAGCCAAGAGAGTTTATTAGGGGAGAGTACAAGCTTATATCGGGCGGTTTAGAGGGCGGGGTAGCTGTAAGGGTTAAAGGCTTGGATTGGTTCTGAGAGGGCGCGGAGGTTGATTGAAAAGGGGCGGGAGTTGCTCCGGTAACGAAGAGGGTGGAGGGTGCGGGTAATGCATGGGGGGGGGGGTTTTCTCCGGCAAGCCCTCCCCAACGGTTGTACTTTGGGGTGAGGAAATGGGGCCTGCATTCGGCTCCACTTTCTCAGGCCCGGGGGGCCGTGGAGGGCGCTACCACCCGTGCCCCACTACCTTTCCTAGGGGCTGATCAGTTCCCCTGGCCCAGGCCCGCCAAGTCGGAACTCGATAACAGTGTCCCGCATTTCCCCCTTCTTTTCTAATTAGAGGAAGAAGCTTACCGGAGAGATCCGCCAAGGGATGAGGGAAAGGGGAGGTGGGGGAAGGGATAGGGGTAGATGGTAGTTAGAGAGGCTGGAGCTCGACGTTGGTGTGGCACCCGGGCGTTCGAGAGGGGCCTCACTGCTTGCGGGATGGACGAGGGTGGCGACGCTGCGGAGGGTCAGCTTCTTCAGTGGAGGCAAGTTGTTGATACTGGACTTGCACAAATGATGAAAAGACAGCATTGGCTTGGTTCCTAGCAAGCTGGACAATTCTGCGGATAATGCAGGGCCCTAGGGTGAGAGCTAGAATAATCATTAGTAGGGGGCCGATGAGAGGGAGGAGGTATGGGAGGAGGGGGGTAAAAATGTGGGACCAATAGTTGGTGGTTTCACGGTTTCTTTTGCGTTGTTCTAGTCCCTCTCGGACCTTTTTTAGGCTGTCTTCGGCGAGACCTGTGGAATTGGCATATACACAGCATTCTTCTCCTAGGGCGGCGCAAAGGCCTCCTTCTTTGAGGAGGAGAAGGTCGAGACCTCGGCGGTTTTGGAGCACGACCTCAGAGAGGGAATTGACAGAATTTTTAAGATGGGAAATAGCGTCTTGTAGGTGACGAATGTCCTCGTCAACAGCCGCCCGGAGGTGAGTTAGGGCGGAGCCTTGACTGGCTAATGCAGCGATTCCGGTGCCAGCGCCTGCAAGACCTAGGAGGGAGGCAATTGTGAGGGCGGTGATGGGTTCTCGCTTTTGCAGAGTGGCAGGAACTGCAGTTCTTTCCAGGCGGAGGAAGAAATCTTCCTCGCTGTGGTATAGGACCCTGGGGATAAGGACAATTAGGAGGCAAGTTTCATGAGTTGTATTGAGGGTCTGCACGTTAATGCAGGGGGTAAGTCCTGTAGAGGAGCAGAGCCATAGGGAGGAGTTGTGAGGAATAAGAAATTTGGCAGAGCTGCTGGGAGATGAGTAGTTGGCACAAGCTGTGAGGTTGGGGAGTTACTTGAGCGAGGGTGGATGCACTTTCCTGTAAAGGAGACTGAATGAAAGGTTAGGGGGGCGGCAGAGGTATTCCAATTGCATTCCGAGGGGTTGTCTTCTGCATTTTCTGAAAAGGAGAGGTTGGAGGCGACGGGCTCATACAGTGAGGAAGAGGTGGAGAGGCAAAGCCAACAAGAGGAGGTAAGATTGGGGTAGGAGACATTTAGTGAGGTGAAGGTTGCTTGGATAAGGCTGAAGAGGGGAGAGGAGTAATGAGAGGGGGGTAGAAAAGGTTGGGGTGGTGGGGTTGGCGATGCGTTGTTTGCAGCTGAGGTGCGGCTGGTTGGAGCTGAGGTGCGGCTGGAGGGCTGTGGAAAAAGGGGGTTAAGGACCTGGTTGGGACCGATGCCAGAGGGTGTTTTTAATGCAGTATTTTGGCATGGTTGGTTTGCAGCCTCCTTTTTTATGAGAATAAGTGATCCTCGGTCGGCTCCTTTCTCATAGATTTTGAAGCCCCAAGTTTGACCGAGTAACCAGGAGGGATCAGTGGGGAGCTGCACTGTAAGATTAAGATGTGTGCAGGATCCCTCACTTTCTTGGCCGAGCCAGTTAACAGTAGGGAGTTTGCACCCTGGAGGGGCCCACCTTAAGGTAAGGTATTGATTAGGAACAGGAGGCTTCCAATTAGTGGCTAATGTTTCACACCCCCAGTACTCGTTGGGGGAATTGCAGTACGATTTTCCAGGATTTGAGGATGGGCACATGTAATATTGGGCCTGGGGATCACTTACCTTTCGAGCGCAGGTTTCTTCGACTCTGGAGACAAAGGTGGCAAAAGGCTCATTTGGCTCCTGAAGGAGCTTGGTGATTTTGGCAGGCCGACAGGCGGAACAGCTGGCAAAAGCTCGCAAGGCGATTCCCCGAAGGATAGACCAAAAGGTGGCAGGTGCATTAATATAAGCAGATGCATTTATAAACGCTCCCATGCCCAAGTAAGCTTCGGGGTGATAACAGACTCCAGTGGCTGCGTCTTGCTCGCTTTGCTTAGCTGCTTCCGCCTGGAAGTGAGCACGCCAATCAACAAACTGGCCGGGGTTAAGAATGGTACGGGCAAGCGAGGCCCAGTCTTGGGGGAGGCAAAAGTCCATGGCGATATCCTGCAGTAATTGGGAAGCGTATGGGCTACCTAACCCGTCTTCCTTGACGGCCCTGCGAAGCTGCTTGATAGTATTTGAGTCAATGGGGTACCAGTCGTACGGTTTCTGCGGTGTGGGGGTAAGGTTAAGGGGAAAGCAGCGAAAAGCACAAGAGAAAGGAGGACGCGCTTGCAGAGGGCCTGGCACAGGGGTGGGGGCAGGGGCAGCGTTGCCCCAAGGGTTGCCTTGAGGTGTAGAAGGCAGCCAGGGGTTGTTAGTCGGTAGGGTGGGAGGATCGGCGGCAGCTGCCGGTAGCGGCTCCGAGGGGGAGCTCGCCGAAGGGGGAGGCGGAAGTGGGAGGCCCCAAGCGTCGCAAGACGGCGGCGCGGTGGGAGTGGCTAAGGCATAAGATGGTGGACTAGCCCCGTCCTGTGAAAGGGCGGGGCCCAAGGCATAAGATGGCGGACTAACTCCGCCCTGTGAAAGGGCGGGGTAAAGCGCACGCGGTTTCCGGCCCGGCTTAGGGCTGACGTCATCACTAGAGCACTTCCTCCCCTCAGTGGAAGAAGAAGGAGGAAGTTCGCCATTTTGGAGAGGCTTAGTATTGCTTTGTTTTTGGGGGGCGACTTCGAGCGCGTTGTTAATCTGCTCGACTAAGGATTCTGTGTCCGAATCGTGGTCTACATTAGTATCGCTGTCTGAATCTGTTGACTGGGTTGATAGGGCCTCCTTGGATTTAATGGGGCCTCGATCAGGGGGGAGGGAGCCTTGAAGGCAGGAGCGGACGGTTATTAAGGTGGGGAGCAAGCCGGGAGGGAAGCGCTTGCTCTCATGTTCCATGGCGTTGGTGACCCAATCAATAAGGCGATTATAAGTAACAGGGTCCCAAAGATGGCAAGTGGTGAGCCATGGGTTAAAGGGCAGCAGGAGGTCCCAGTATACTTGCAGCTGCCGGACAGACACCTTACAGCGATGTGTGTCTAGGAGACCCGCTAGAGCGCGAACTTGAGGTGCTTGGCGTGCAGATAGACGATTACCCATAGCGGAGGGAGAAAAGAAAAAAGGGGGGTTGATTATTGAGTAAAGAAAATGAGGTAAACCGTGGCCGCGAGGCCGAAGGAGACGGCGAGAATAGAAAGCAGGACCCTCTAGTAGCGAGAGCAGTTTGGGGGGGGGCGGTCGCAAAGAGGCACACCGCGCCAAACAAAGAAACAAAGACACAGAGGACCACAGCAAAGTAATGGAGGGGAAGAGGGAAAGCTACTGGAGGAAGAGTGTTAGGAGGAATGGGGGGGACATAGGAAGAGAAGACGAAAGGTAGTCGGGGGCAAGAGCCAGGTTAATACGGGAAAGGAAGAGCGGCCCGGGCGCGGAGCGGCGAGGGAGAGGCGGCTCCGGACGTGGAGCGGCGAGGGAGAGGCGGCTCCGCGGGGCGGCGAGGGAGAGGCGGCCCTTACCTTGCAGGCGAGGAGAAGGGGAGTTGGAGAGGCGTCCGGGCGAGCGGGTGGTTTTACTGGACCGCTGCGTGGAGAGGACTTTTAATCCCAGGGTCGGTAGAGCATGAGACTCTCAATCTCAGGGTCGTGGGTTCGAGCCCCACGTTGGGCGCCAGTTGCGGTCGCAGTTGATTCGTCTGGGGGGGGGCGGCCGGTTGCTGAACCCTCGGCTCTCGGCGTTGCTCGGAGGGTACCGGCGGCGGGGGCTCTTTCCCGGAGGCGAGGGCGAGGCGGGGGACTGGGCCCGGTCCCCGGCGGAGGCGTGCAAGGTGTGGAGGGCGGCGAGAAGGAACAGGCGGGACACGTTTCTTTGAGGGTGAGGAAGCCAAGAGAGTTTATTAGGGGAGAGTACAAGCTTATATCGGGCGGTTTAGAGGGCGGGGTAGCTGTAAGGGTTAAAGGCTTGGATTGGTTCTGAGAGGGCGCGGAGGTTGATTGAAAAGGGGCGGGAGTTGCTCCGGTAACGAAGAGGGTGGAGGGTGCGGGTAATGCATGGGGGGGGGGGGGTTTCTCCGGCAAGCCCTCCCCAACGGTTGTACTTTGGGGTGAGGAAATGGGGCCTGCATTCGGCTCCACTTTCTCAGGCCCGGGGGGCCGTGGAGGGCGCTACCACCCGTGCCCCACTACCTTTCCTAGGGGCTGATCAGTTCCCCTGGCCCAGGCCCGCCAAGTCGGAACTCGATAACAGTTTCCCGCAATACAGGACTCCAGAAATTCATGCAGATTTTCATGATTTAGCCAGAATTTTTTAGAGTATAAAATAGAAACTAGAGGAACAGATGGCAATGAATTATATATAGCAACACATTTTTAAATAGCATAGATAAACTACACTTCAAATATATATTTGTGGAGACAGATATGTCAGTGAGATATAGTTATAGCCACATGTAATGTGTATAATTGTATTATAAATATATCAGATAGATAAACACCTTGGTAAGGGCATCCCTGTATCCCTAAGAAGAGCTCATTCATTCACAGAAATTGAGATATATATTAGGGATTTAGACCTCTATCTTTGATATGAAAAGATATACTACTGTAGAGAGCAGTTCTAATTGTCTTCAAATGTAGTATGCACTGTGTAATAACATATAGTCAGATTGTCCTGAAATGTATTTTAACAAGAAACAGGGTAGGTGTGCTAAAAGCTGGCATGTAAAACCATAACACACAGCGATAATCATGCCAATCAGAATTAATTTTGACTTTTGGACAGAGACTTGAGTTATATTGTATACTGGGATTAATTGAGGTTTAGTTTGAAAGACAGCGAGAGATCTTAGAAACTTCCTTGGGTTCACTCCTGCCTGTGCACAGCTTTTAAACTCTGCTGGATTCTCCAGTTGCATGTCATTTCTAGACACAACGTATCAGACAGGTGACTATCCATTGTTGCCATGGGCCAAAATTTGGTTGATTATATTTTGTTCTAAGTGTCAAGAACATTGGGGTTTTATTGATGCTTCATTTAATAAGACAGGCAAAAACAAAGGTGGTTAAGAGTAACCAGAGTTTGTTTTTAAGCAGGCCTCAGTCTGACATTGAAAGACTTCCACAGTATAGTCCCAGTTTACCCTGCCATTCCCATCACATATTACCCCCACTCCAGTACTCTAGTGAAACTGACCTAAATATGTTTTTGCTCAAATTTTTTCCCATGGAAAAATTCCATATCCTCCAGTCATATCCCTTATATAGAAAACTTATACGCCTTTCTTCTTCCTCTTCCTCTTCTAGTTAATATGACTCAGTGATTAGGGACCCAGAGAATGGAGTCAGACTCCTTTTAGTGTAATCGTAGACATGTTACTGAATTTCTCTGACCATGAGTTCCTTTGTTTGTAAAATTAATAATGTAATATGTACCTCACAGTCAAAAGTAAAAGAAATAATACATGTGAAGCATATGGAGTTAGGTTCTTAAGAAATAAATATGCATATGTAAATATATAAATGTGTATATATGTGTACATATGTATATGTATGCATGTGCATATATACATGTATATATGTGTATTTATATGCATGCATATACACGCATGCATGTGCACATATACATGCATGTATGTATATTTATATGTATGCATATACGCATATGCATGTGCATATATAAATGCATATATATGCATGCATGTGAGAGTACACCTGGGTATGGAACCTCCCAAAGCAGGTTCCAAGGATTCAAGTGGTATGACGACTCATTCAAGCTAGTTCTGGGTTCACTTAACAGAACCCTGGCTACAGAATGCCTATGCCCCCACTCTTTTTCATGACTTATCTAAGGGAAATGGTGATCAGAATTCAGGCAGTGAAAACAGGGCTGGAGGAAGAGAAGAACAGTAGTGGGGTCCAGTGCGATAGCTCTGAAGCCTGAACTCAGGAAGCAGCTGTGGCAGCCTCAGGGCTTCCTTCCCACACTGAATTGTGAGGGCTGACCATAATTTGTGAAAATTTGTTCATGTCCCCCAAATCATTTTTTTCATGTGAAAGAATTTAGTAGTTTCTGAAATTGTTCCCATGTAAAATTACAACCATTTCTGTGTAATATGTGAACTTTGAATTATTAGTCTAGAAAGTACAGGGCCCTACTTTAAATTATTGTTAAATTATGATTCGATACAATTCAAATGAAGTGCTATTACTTTCATAAAATTAATAACTTTTATAGATAAAAATCACTTTTAATTTTAATTGACTATCCTATTGACCCAAATAAAAAGATGGAAGTGATGCACTTGCTCTAGAAAAGAGGCTCATTTGGAAACTACCTCTAAGGTTTACATACCAATGTATTTGGTAAGAAACTCAGAAAGATACATTTTTTAATCAAGTCACAGTGCTAATATTTCCTCTTATGACTGGCTGAGGTCTGCTAGTCTACAATCTTAATAAGCCTTAAGAGAAGTGCCTAAATATGTAAAGAATGTCCTTAAGGTACATGGTGTTATATAACCCTGGAAGTACTCATATGTAGACACACTTCATTTGGGTTAATATTACTTACCATTTGTTTAAGCTGGTTGCTGAGCCAGTTTATATACCAGTGGGATGTTTTCTTCTAGGTGGGTGAGAGTCATCATCTTTCTGGCTCTTACATCCAGGATATTTGGCTTTTCTTCTTCCTTCTTTCTCTGCCATATTTCTCTGTTCTACCTTACCACCTCTCACCGCAACCCCACCCCCACCAAGTGTATCAACTTCAGTTCAGAAAAAAAGGAAAGAGGAATCAAGTGAAAAGTGACCTGTTTTTTTTTTTTTTTTTTTTTTTCCATTGCAAGGTCACATATTTAAATGTTACATTTTGGCTGTTAAAAAGAAAAAGAGGAGGCGGGGCAAGATGGCAGACTGGTGAGCTGTATGTTTTAGTTACTCCTCCAGGAAAGTAGGTAGAAAGACAGGAACTGCGTGGACTGGACACCACAGAGCAATCTGACTTTGGGCATACTTCATACAACACTCATGAAAACGTGGAACTGCTGAGATCAGCGAAATCTGTAAGTTTTTGCGGCCAGAGGACCCGCGCCCCTCCCTGCCAGGCTCAGTCCCATGGGAGGAGGGGCTGTCAGCTCCGGGAAGGAGAAGGGAGAACTGCAGTGGCAGCCCTTATCGGAAACTCATTCTGCTGATCCAAACTCCAACCATAGATAGACGGAGACCAGACACCAGAGAATCTGAGAGCAGCCAGCCCAGCAGAGAGGAGACAGGCATAGAAAAAAAAACAACAGGAAAAACTCCAAAATAAAAGCAGAGGATTTTTGGAGTTCTGGTGAACATAGAAGGGGGAAGGGCAGAGCCCAGGCCCGAGCTCAGGCCCTGAGGCGCACATGCAAATCCCGAAGAAAAGCTGATCTCTCTGCCCTGTGGACTTTTCCTTAATGGCCCTGGTTGCTTTGTCTCTTAGCATTTCAATAACCCATTAGATCTCTGAGGAGGGCCCTTTTTTTTTTTTTAATCCATTTTTCTTTTTCTAAAACAATTACTCTAAGAAGCCCAATACAGAAAGCTTCAAAGACCTGCAATTTGGGCAGGTCAAGTCAAGAGCAGAACTAGGAGAGCTCTGAGACAAAACGCAATAATCCAGTGGCTGAGAAAATTCACTAAACACCACAACTTACCAAGAAAAGGGGGGTGTCCACTCACAGCCATCATCCTGGTGGACAGGAAACACTCCTGCCCATCACCAGCCCCATAGCCCAGAACTGCCCCAGACAACCCAGTGTGACGGAAGTGCTTCAAATAACAGGCACACACCACAAAACTGGGCGTGGACATTAGCCTTCCCTGCAACCTCAGCTGATTGTCCCAGAGTTGGGAAGGTAGAGCAGTGTGAATTAACAAAGCCCCATTCAGCCATCATTTCAGCAGACTGGGAGCCTCCCTACACAGCCCAGCAGCCCAGAACTGCCCTGGGGGGACGGCACTCACCTGTGACATAGCACAGTCATCCCTCAACAGAGGACCAGGGGGTGTACGGCCTGGAAGAGGGGCCCACTTGCAAGTCTCAGGAGCCATACGCCAATACCAAGGACTTGTGGGTCAGTGGCAGAGACAAACTGTGGCAGGACTGAACTGAAGGATTAGACTATTGCAGCAGCCTTAAAACTCTAGGATCACCAGGGAGATTTGATTGTTACAGCCACCCCCCCCCCTGACTGCCCAGAAACACGCCCCATATACAGGGCAGGCAACACCAACTACACACGCAAGCTTGGTACACCAACTGGACCCCACAAGACTCACTCCCCCACTCACCAAAAAGGCTAAGCAGGGGAGAACTGGCTTGTGGAGAACAGGTGGCTCGTGGACGCCACCTGCTGGTTAGTTAGAGAAAGTGTACTCCACGAAGCTGTAGATCTGATAAATTAGAGATAAGGACTTCAATTGGTCTACAAATCCTAAAAGAACCCTATCAAGTTCAGCAAATGCCACAAGGCCAAAAACAACAGAAAATTATAAAGCATATGAAAAAAACCAGACGATATGGATAACCCAAGCCCAAGCACCCAAATCAAAAGACCAGAAGAGACACAGCACCTAGAGCAGCTACTCAAAGAACTAAAGATGAATAATGAGACCATAGTACGGGAGATAAAGGAAATCAAGAAGACCCTAGAAGAGCATAAAGAAGACATTGCAAGACTAAATAAAAAAATGGATGATCTTATGGAAATTAAAGAAACTGTTGACCAAATTAAAAAGATTCTGGACACTCATAGTACAAGACTAGAGGAAGTTGAACAACGAATCAGTGACCTCGAAGATGACAGAATGGAAAATGAAAGCATAAAAGAAAGAATAGGGAAAAAAAATTGAAAAAATCGAAATGGACCTCAGGGATATGATAGATAATATGAAACGTCCAAATATAAGACTCATTGGTGTCCCAGAAAGGGAAGAAAAGGGTAAAGGTCTAGGAAGAGTATTCAAAGAAATTGTTGGGGAAAACTTCCCAAATCTTCTAAACAACATAAATACACAAATCATAAATGCTCAGCGAACCCCAAATAGAATAAATCCAAATAAACCCACTCCGAGACATATACTGATCACACTGTCAAACACAGAAGAGAAGGAGCAAGTTCTGAAAGCAGCAAGAGAAAAGCAATTCACCACATACAAAGGAAACAGCATAAGACTAAGTAGTGACTACTCAGCAGCCACCATGGAGGCGAGAAGGCAGTGGCACGATATATTTAAAATTCTGAGTGAGAAAAATTTCCAGCGAAGAATACTTTATCCAGCAAAGCTCTCCTTCAAATTTGAGGGAGAGCTTAAATTTTTCACAGACAAACAAATGCTGAGAGAATTTGCTAACAGGAGACCTGCCCTACCGGAGATACTAAAGGGAGCCCTACAGACAGAGAAACAAAGAAAGGACAGAGAGACTTGGAGAAAGGTTCAGTACTAAAGAGATTCGGTATGGGTACAATAAAGGATATTAATAGACAGAGGGGAAAAATATGACAAACATAAACCAAAGGATAAGATGGCTGATTCAAGAAATGCTTCCCGGTTATAACATTGAATGTAAATGGATTAAACTCCCCAATTAAAAGATATAGATTCACAGAATGGATCAAAAAAAATGAACCATCAATATGTTGCATACAAGAGACTCATCTTAGACACAGGGACACAAAGAAACTGAAAGTGAAAGGATGGAAAGAAATATTTCATGCAAGCTACAGCCAAAAGAAAGCAGGTGTAGCAATATTAATCTCAGATAAAATAGACTTCAAATGCAGGGATGTTTTGAGAGACCAAGAAGGCCACTACATACTAATAAAAGGGGCAATTCAGCAAGAAGAAATAATAATCGTAAATGTCTATGCACCCAATCAAGGTGCCACAAAATACATGAGAGAAACACTGGCAAAACTAAAGGAAGCAATTGATGTTTCCACAATAATTGTGGGAGACTTCAACACATCACTCTCTCCTATAGATAGATCAACCAGACAGAAGACCAATAAGGAAATTGAAAACCTAAACAATCTGATAAATGAATTAGATTTAACAGACATATACAGGACATTACATCCCAAGTCACCAGGATACACATACTTTTCTAGTGCTCATGGAACTTTCTCCAGAATAGATCATATGCTGGGACATAAAACAAGCCTCAATAAATTTAAAAAGATTGAAATTATTCAAAGCACATTCTCTGACCACAATGGAATACAATTAGAAGTCAATAACCATCAGAGACTTAGAAAATTCACAAATACCTGGAGGTTAAACAACACACTCCTAAACAATCAGTGGGTTAAAGAAGAAATAGCAAGAGAAATTGCTAAATATATAGAGACGAATGAAAATGAGAACACAACATACCAAAACCTATGGGATGCAGCAAAAGCAGTGCTAAGGGGGAAATTTATAGCACTAAACGTATATATTAAAAAGGAAGAAAGAGCCAAAATCAAAGAACTAATGGATCAACTGAAGAAGCTAGAAAATGAACAGCAAACCAATCCTAAACCAAGTAGAAGAAAAGAAATACCAAGGATTAAAGCAGAAATAAATGACATAGAGAACAAAAAAACAATAGAGAGGATAAATATCACCAAAAGTTGGTTCTTTGAGAAGATCAACAAGATTGACAAGCCCCTAGCTAGACTGACAAAATCAAAAGAGAGAAGACCCATATAAACAAAATAATGAATGAAAAAGGTGACATAACTGCAGATCCTGAAGAAACTAAGAAAATTATAAGAGGATACTATGAACAACTGTATGGCAACAAACTGGATAATGTAGAGGAAATGGACAATTTCCTGGAAACATATGAACAACCTAGACTGACCAGAGAAGAAATAGAAGACCTCAACCAACCCATCACAAGCAAAGAGATCCAATCAGTCATCAAAAATCTTCCCACAAATAAATGCCCAGGGCCAGATGGCTTCACAGGGGAATTCTACCAAACTTTCCAGAAAGAACTGACACCAATCTTACTCAAACTCTTTCAAAACATTGAAGAAAATGGAACACTACCTAACTCATTCTATGAAGCTAACATCAATCTAATACCAAAACCAGGCAAAGATGCTACAAAAAAGGAAAACTACCGGCCAATCTCCCTAATGAATATAGATGCAAAAATCCTCAACAAAATACTTGCAAATCGAATCCAAAGACACATTAAAAAAATCATACACCATGACCAAGTGGGGTTTATTCCAGGCATGCAAGGATGGTTCAACATAAGAAAATCAATCAATGTATTACAACACATTAACAAGTCAAAAGGGAAAAATCGATTGATCATCTCAATAGATGCTGAAAAAGCATTTCACAAAATCCAACATCCCTTTTTGATAAAAACACTTCAAAAGGTAGGAATTGAAGGAAACTTCCTCAACATGATAAAGAGCATATATGAAAAACCCACAGCCAGCATAGTACTCAATGGTGAGAGACTGAAAGCCTTCCCTCTAAGATCAGGAACAAGACAAGGATGCCCGCTGTCACCACTGTTATTCAACATTGTGCTGGAAGTGCTAGCCAGGGCAATCCGGCAAGACAAAGAAATAAAAGGCATCCAAATTGGAAAAGAAGAAGTAAAACTGTCATTGTTTGCAGATGATATGATCTTATATCTAGAAAACCCTGAGAAATCGACGATACAGCTACTAGAGCTAATAAACAAATTTAGCAAAGTAGCGAGATACAAGGTTAATGCACATAAGTCAGTAATGTTTCTATATGCTAGAAATGAACAAACTGAAGAGACACTCAAGAAAAAGATACCATTTTCAATAGCAACTAAAAAAATCAAGTACCTAGGAATAAACTTAACCAAAGATGTAAAAGACCTATACAAAGAAAACTACATAACTCTACTAAAAGAAATAGAAGGGGACCTTAAAAGATGGAAAAATATTCCATGTTCATGGATAGGAAGACTAAATGTCATTAAGATGTCAATTCTACCCAAACTCATCTACAGATTCAATGCAATCCCAATCAAAATTCCAACAACCTACTTTGCAGACTTGGAAAAGCTAGTTATCAAATTTATTTGGAAAGGGAAGATGCCTCGAATTGCTAAAGACACTCTAAAAAAGAAAAACGAAGTGGGAGGACTTACACTCCCTGACTTTGAAGCTTATTATAAAGCCACAGTTGCCAAAACAGCATGGTACTGGCACAAAGATAGACATATAGATCAATGGAATCGAATTGAGAATTCAGAGATAGACCCTCAGATCTATGGCCAACTGATCTTTGATAAGGCCCCCCAAAGTCACTGAACTGAGTCATAATGGTCTTTTCAACAAATGGGGCTGGGAGAGTTGGATATCCATATCCAAAAGAATGAAAGAGGACCCCTACCTCACCCCCTACACAAAAATTAACTCAAAATGGACCAAAGATCTCAATATAAAAGAAAGTACCATAAAACTCCTAGAAGATAATGTAGGAAAACATCTTCAAGACCTTGTATTAGGCGGCCACTTCCTAGACTTTACACCCAAAGCACAAGCAACAAAAGAGAAAATAGATAAATGGGAACTCCTCAAGCTTAGAAGTTTCTGCACCTCAAAGGAATTTCTCAAAAAGGTAAAGAGGCAGCCAACTCAATGGGAAAAAATTTTTGGAAACCATGTATCTGACAAAAGACTGATATCTTGCATATACAAAGAAATCCTACAACTCAATGACAATAGTACAGACAGCCCAATTATAAAATGGGCAAAAGATATGAAAAGACAGTTCTCTGAAGAGGAAATACAAATGGCCAAGAAACACATGAAAAAATGTTCAGCTTCACTAGCTATTAGAGAGATGCAAATTAAGACCACAATGAGATACCATCTAACACCGATTAGAATGGCTGCCATTAAACAAACAGGAAGCTACAAATGCTGGAGGGGATGTGGAGAAATTGGAACTCTTATTCATTGTTTGTGGGACTGTATAATGGTTCAGCCACTCTGGAAGTCAGTCTGGCAGTTCCTTAGAAAACTAGATATAGAGCTACCATTCGATCCAGCGATTGCACTTCTCAGTATATACCCGGAAGATCGGAAAGCAGTGACATGAACAGATATCTGCACGCCAATGTTCATAGCAGCATTATTCACAATTGCCAAGAGATGGAAACAACCCAAATGTCCTTCAACAGATGAGTGGATGAATAAAATGTGGTATATACACACGATGGAATACTACGCGGCAGTAAGAAGGAATGATCTCGTGAAACATATGACAACATGGATGAACCTTGAAGACATAATGCTGAGCGAAATAAGCCAGGCACAAAAAGAGAAATATTATATGCTACCACTAATGTGAACTTTGAAAAATGTAAAACAAATGGTTTATAATGTAGAATGTAGGGGAACTAGCAATAGAGAGCAATTAAGGAAGGGGGAACAATAATCCAAGAAGAACAGATAAGCTATTTAACGTTCTGGGGATGCCCAGAAATGACTATGGTCTGTTAATTTCTGATGGATATAGTAGGAGCAAGTTCACAGAAATGTTGCTATATTAGGTAACTTTCTTGGGGTAAAGTAGGAACATGTTGGAAGTTAAGCAGTTATCTTAGGTTAGTTGTCTTTTTCTTACTCCCTTGTTATAGTCTCTTTGAAATGTTCTTTTATTGTATGTTTGTTTTCTTTTTAACTTTTTTTTTCATACAGTTGATTTAAAAAAGAAGGGAAAGTCAAAAAAAAAAAAGAAAAACAAGGAAAAAAAAAGAGGTAGTGCCCCCTTGAGGAGCCTGTGGAGAATGCAGGGGTATTCGCCTACCCCACCTCCATGGTTGCTAACATGACCACAGACATAGGGGACTGGTGGTTTGATGGGTTGAGCCCTCTACCACAGGTTTTACCCTTGGGAAGACGATTGCTGCAAAGGAGAGGCTAGGCCTCCCTATGGTTGTGCCTAAGAGCCTCCTCCCGAATGCCTCTTTGTTGCTCAGATGTGGCCCTGTCTCTCTAGCTAAGCCAACTTGAAAGGTGAAATCACTGCCCTCCCCCCTACGTGGGATCAGACACCCAGGGGAGTGAATCTCCCTGGCAACGTGGAATACGACTCCCGGGGAGGAATGTAGACCTGGCATCGTGGGACGGAGAACATCTTCTTGACCAAAAGGGGGATGTGAAAGGAAATGAAATAAGCTTCAGTGGCAGAGAGATTCCAAAAGGAGCCGAGAGGTCACTCTGGTGGGCACTCTTATGCACACTTTAGACAACCCTTTTTAGGTTCTAAAGAATTGGGGTAGCTGGTGGTGGATACCTGAAACTATGAAACTACAACCCAGAACCCATGAATCTCAAAGACAGTTGTATAAAAATGTAGCTTATGAGAGGTGACAATGGGATTGGGAAAACCATAAGGACCACACTCCACTTTGTCTAGTTTATGGATGGATGAGTAGAAAAATAGGGGAAGGAAACAAACAGACAAAGGTACCCAGTGTTCTTTTTTACTTCAATTGCTCTTTTTCACTGTAATTATTATTCGTGTTATTTTTGTGTGTGTGCTAATGAAGGTGCCAGGGATTGATTTGGGTGATGAATGTACCACTATGTAATGGTACTGTAAACAATCGAAAGTACGATTTGTTTTGTATGACTGCGTGGTATGTGAATATATCTCAATAAAATGAAGATTAAAAAAAAAAAAGTGAAAAAAAAAACAAAAAAAAAAAAAAGAAAAAGAACGCCTTTTTCATAATCAAAGCAGGCACAGTCCTGTGCTCTGGTTCCATCTCTTCCCTCTTTACAAATGTCAGCATCTTGGCTGAGTATCTACATACCTGAGTCAGAATCTCCAGTGTTTTACTGCTCTGTTTTCTATAGTCTCTCCCCTCCTCAGATCAGATATACATGATAACTAAGCCCCATGTTGTCTTCCTTTTGCAAGAATCTCCAAGGCCAAGAATTTTCTATCTCACTGACATTGTATCACACCTGCTCCATGGTCAAAGTCTTTTCCTCCATATTCAGTTGTCAAAAGCATATTACCTGACCCCTTTCTGGCTAAATTTCATCATGATCCTTTTTTGAATTAAGGAATAAGTTCTAACAATATATATGGGTGAGAGTGAAAAGCAGTGTTCCACAAAATACGGAAAATGTCTGAGAGTGTCTGGAACATTTTGGAGCAAATATTTACTTTTAAATCAGCATATATTTTACTGAACATCTAATATTTGCAAAACATTATGTGGGATACAGGGAGACCTAGAGCATAGTCCTTTCCCTCAAGGAATTGGAGACTAGTAGTAGAGTCCATGGGACATACGACTGTAACACAAGGCAGAATGCAATCAGTGTTATAATTAACACCCATGCAATGTTCTGTAGAGGGTAGAGGGAATAATAATTCATTTTCATTATAGGGATATCTTCCATGGGAGCATGATATTTGACTTAAATTTGGAAAGATGGTTAGAACTTTAATAATTGAAAAATAGCCCACTAAGTTGAATGCTGTCATCCTAGGAATGGAGATGTGCATGAGAAAAGGCAAGTAGCCTGATGAGTAATTATACATCTAAATATTCAATGCCAAATCAGCCCCATATTTTCTGTCTTTCTGGAATCTTTAATTCTTTTGAAACAGTTCAAAATGATATCAAATTGTACTATTTTGGGGTGCTAAAGCTGATCCAAGCTATATACAAAGATAATTTCTGCATTGGGAAACAGAAATGATAATTCACAACGTACAAAGGTTTGGGGAAAATCAAATAAGAGAATATAAGTGAAAGGATTTGACATCACTGCCCCTGTTTCCTTCATTTATTGAATTTGCTGTTATGTGTTTTGCTTTATTTTTGTCTTTTCCACTGGATTGTAAATTCTGTGAGGTACTGTGTTTGTCTTATTCATCATTTTTGTCTCCAGTATGCAGCATACTATCTAACATTACATATGTGACTAATAAAATTTTTGAATGAATTAATAAATGAATGAAGGTAATGACCTTATATCCTCATATAGATGTTACATGGTTTTTTTATTAATGGATTATCCTTGACCTTTTCCCATTTGTGCCCGTGAAAGCATTTAAAGAAGACTGATCTTATATGTGACTCAATCCCAAGGCCTTGGCTTCATCAGTGCTACTCCACCTATATATCAAACATTTCCTCACTGAAAGTGAAATATGTATCCCTAATTGGATCTTTAGAAATAAATATTAGGGATAGAAAAAGCCTTTAGAACAATCCTATCTTAGCTTCCCAGCTGCTAAAACAAATACCACAAAATGGAGTTGTTTAAACAATGGGAATTTATTGACTCGATGTTTTGAGAATGGGGAAGTCCAAAATCAAGGCATCAGCAAAGAGATACTTTCTCCCCCAAATCTGTAACATTCTGGTTCTGGCTGCCGGGCGATCCTCGGGGTTTCTTGCCTTGTAACCCTGCCTCATGTCACATGACAATGCCCTCTCCTTTCTCTTCTGGGTTGCAGCAGACTTCCAGCTTCTAGCTCTTCCTATGACTTTTTCTCCACATGTCTGAATTCATTGTGCTTATAAGGGACTCCAGTAATCAGGATTAAAGTCCCACCTGATTCAGTTGGCCACACCTTAACTAAAATTAGTATCTTCAAAAGGTCCTGATTATAATGGGTTCATACCCACAGGAATAGAACATATTTTTCTGGGGCACATAATTCAACAGACCACAAATTCCAACGTTTGACAGTTGAGGAAACTGAAGATCAGAGAGGGAGAGCAACTTGACCAATTCTGACATTCTAATAGCAAAGACAGCATGAATAAAGCCCTGGTCTCTTGATTCAAGTTCAATCCTCATTCCAGAACATCCTGCTGCATTTTCCAGCTTTCATCAAACCAGAATGTTTAATGTGCTGTGACTGGGTCCTCACAGTTTACAGGATCTAAGTTAACAAATCATGTTCAGTGAGTATCACAACCACAACCTTCAGGGATTTTCCTATGTTTCAAAACTGTTTCTCCATGTCACTGATTCAATTGATTTGATGACCCAGTAAGCATCAGTTATTATTAGAGATGTTCCACAGGCAGTGCATGGTTTTCTCTCTGAACTGGTGTGTTAGGGACTGCCATCAAACAGTGGTCTAATGTAACAATCTCATTAACCAGAAGTGTTAGAGTGACAAACTCTAGAGCTCCAGATATTCGTTGCCTGAAACTACCCTCTAGGAGTGCCAAAGGCATCTGAGTCTCCTGAGGGATATAACTGAAATTGGGCAATTTTATTTTCCTTGAACACTAAAACCAAGAAAATAGACAACTTCAAAAGCAAAATGAACACAACAAACCAGTAAACAAGTAATGAATATACAAGCACAGTTATTTGAAGATGTGATCCAAATGGTAAAATAATAATAGCAATAGTCTATTGAGCATTTACATGGACCCGAACTGAGTACTTTTTATGTATCATCTAATTTAATCCTCGCAAGAGCCATTTTATGTTTTTTTTTTTTCCATCCAGTTTTTCAAATGAGGAAACCAGTGCATTCACAGGTTAGGCAAAATTCCCAAGTTCCTACAGCTAAGAAAAGGTGGAGCTGTTATTTTAACTCCCTCCATTTGATGCCTGAACTCTGTAATACATTGTTATATTGGGATTAAAAGGTATGTAAGATGGAGACAGCTGGGAGAAAGCCTTGAAGGTCAGGCTGAATGAAGATTTTGAATAGAAAATAAAGAAGCCTCTGCAGGTTCTTGAGCAGGGGAATGGGTGCTAAAAGGGGAAGATTATAATTAATTTGACAAGCAAATGCAAGGTAGATTGAGCAGGGCCATGAAGCAGGGAGAATCAGTGTGAAGTGAAGAAGGCTGAGGCTAGGGAAGTGGCAATACCATCCGACAGGACCATTCACATTCATGTTCTAAGACACAGACTAGAACTAACTGAAAGGAGCAGGTGATTAATGCAATGTGGGAGGAAAGTTGAGAGAAAAGCCAAAGATGACTCACAAGTTTCAATACTCAGACACAGGAATGGCAAGCTGGGGAAGGGAGCCTCCTGGATGGAGAGGGAACATCGGGATGGGTATATTTTTGAGGTGTTCAGTTGACAGAGAACCAGGACTCATGTGATAGCAATTTAGGCTACCAGCATTTTGACTTGGCAAGGTGTGCTGCCATGCTAGGAGCCTATTTCAAAGTGAAAATAAAAAACAAGGCTCTTTTTGCAGGCTTTGGAAGATTGCGTCTGTAAATTGTACTAGGGAATATTTCCCCTGGACCATATGACTGATCAGGGTACTATACACAAGCAGATGCCACCCACAGGGTGGGTCAAGACAGGTGCTGCCAAATTGTCCTCCCCCCAAAACTATTCCATCACCAACATGCTAGGCTTTCCACTGTTTAAGTGATGTCTGCTCATCAATAGACTTTTTCTCTGTGTCTTGGGCAAATCCTGACAAGATCAACCTATACAGAGGTCTGTAGACAGTACGGAGGAGATTGGACATGATGTTCCCCAAGAAGCCAAAGGTCGCAGAGCCAGAGAGAGAATACTGTAAGGAAGCAATGGAAGGTTATGGTCACAGACGTAGTGATGAATATACCGAGAAGGCTGCAGAAAGAGGCCAAACGAGCATGTAAATAGGGGGGAAATCATGAGGTCAGAAGCAAGTAGGATCAAAGGTCAGTCATAAGCAGTTCAGGACCAAGGATGTGTTAAGAATGCCAATGCTTTGGATGCTTGCTTTCACATCATGCTACTGCGTGGTGAAATGACTTGGATCTAGGTGACCTAGGTGTCATGCAGAACCTCACAGAATAAAACGTTTTCTCCAGATGGCCTCAGTTACCCACATGAGAAAACTCACAGGGGAAAAATACCCATCTCCTGCTAATGCTTTTGGCAGGATTCATTTGTCTAAGGACCTGGCTATCCCCATCATGCAGCAGTAGCAACATCCAGAATGCATGGCACACACATATGGGACATGCTTTTGGGGACTGAGCTGTTTAGGGAAGGGGGAACCAATACCTCTCCTGTTTGCCAAACTCAGTATATGCTCACTCATTATATCATCACAGGAATCCCTGACAGTCTCAGAGTGGCCTGAGAGTTTCAGAGAGATATCATGCACATACACTCTAAATGTGGCTGGCTGCTATGTTCTTAAGCATCAACTAGGGATACCTCTTTCTGGATGTACTTTAGCATCGTCTCTTTGCAGAAACAAGGCATGTGGGTATAGGTGACCTGCATCTTGTCCTGGACATTGACCATGGCACATAACACTTGCTGATTTTCCCCTTTCCTATAGTTGTGACTAATGAGTATTACTGAACCACTGGAGAATCACTGAGAGCCTCAACAAGACTGAGGAAGTGCAAGATTATCAGTCTCCCAATGGAGGGTTCAGTTATCTTTGACTTAGGTTTTCCAAGAGTGATGGTCAACTGCCTGTGTCAATATGGCTAGATTTTGGCATCCATTTGATAGGTCAAGCAAGCACTGGCCTGATTGTTACTGTGAGGGTATTTTGTAGATGGATGTAAATCATTAGTTGATTGCATCTACAATTGATTACATCTACAATCAACAAAGGAGAGTGCCTTCAGCAATGAGTCTCTTCATCCAATCAGTTGGAGGCCATAAAGCAAGAACTGAGGATTTCAGAGGTCATAAAGAATTTCTATCTTTACTTCAGCCAGCCTGCTTCTCCTGGAGAATTCACTGTCACTTTCATCAGAGTTTCCAACTTGTGGCTTCTCTTGAGGAATTCACTGTCTTCTTCATCAAGTTTCCAACTTGCAGCCTGCCCTATGGAATTTGGACTTGCCAACCCCCACGGTTACATAAGACAATTCCTATAATAAATCTCTTAATATATTATTTAGTATAAATCCCATTGGCTCTTTAGAGAACCCTAATACACCAGGTGTTTATCTATTTAGAATATCTGTGGTCAGTCAGCACTTCATTAGCACCAGTGAATAGATGCTGTCCATAACTCTTGGATAGGTAGAAAGTAGAAAAATGGGTGACTCGGGCCAAGCAAACTTCTGATGCGTCTACAGAGACATCAAGCTTTTTCAGAACTCTATGTCCTTGTATATGGTGTCTCTCCTGGTGGCATGCTCAATTACCATAAAATACCTCCCCTCAGACATCTATCTGGAATCCTTTCTTTGCTCATATATCACTTTTTACATAATTCATTAATGCACATATCATGTGATTATACATTTTTGCCCCCTCTATAATTTCTTGATGGTAATAGCTATCTTGTTCATCTCTGTACACTCAGAGGCTAGCAAAAATCAGGCATCAAGTAGAAGATCAATTGGGCCCAAAACCTCCTCAGTTATACATTACCACACTGCTGAGTTGCCCAAGACAGTAACTCCTTGTAAATTGAACTCTCTGACAGCTGCTGTCCATCCACCTAAATTAATTCCTCAGTCCTTTGACTGCATGGGGGCATCAGTGAGCTAAAAAAGTTAGAGTTCTCCCTTTTCAGGAGGAACATCAAAAACCGAAGATAAGTATTGGTTCTTTTGCAATTTTTCCTTCAGACCCCACTTTTCATCTTTAACTTAGGTTCAAATAGCTGGGCTCATATATAATTATAATATGTGTAATTATAATATTTTTGCTAGGTGGAATGGATTCAGATTTCTTTAGGATCTCATGTTTCTTTAAACACTTTCATTTAAGCAATTTTATCTCAGGAATAAATTGGAAAGAAAATTAAACAAATGGAAATATATATAGATAGATACAGATATAGATATATAAAAACTATTAAGAATTTAGAGCTCCCATGAAAGTAAACACTGAACCAGTAAATTTAATCAGAGTAGGTGTCATTTAGGCCCAAGCAGATAGAGGATTACTCACAAAAAGTGCAATATCATAGTGCCGTGGGATGGAAGAAAGAGCATATACCTTATTACCGACACCAATGCCTGGTACATAGGGAACCTCACTAAATATTTGTTGAATGAATGAACGACACAGCTCCAATGAAATCTAGCAATCATTGTAGCCAAGAAAAGTCTGAAATCCAACTGATTCTTCTTCTCTCACTCATTCCCCAAATACTTATAAAGCACCTGCTTCACGCCAGGAACCACGCTAGGCATGGAGCTTATATTCCAGTGCAAGAGACAGGAAAAATTGGGAGGCAAACTGAAATAATTACAATTATGATAAAGAAGGGAAAAACAGGATACTATCAATGGAGAGTAACAGGCAACCTTCAGAGGAGGGTCTCTCTGAGAAAGCAGCATTTACTCTGAGACCTAAAAGTGGAAAATGGACAAGTCCTGTGAGGAGGTACTGTTGAATCATTTCAAGCAGAGGGAAATTGAGTGCCTGGAGAAAGCTTGATATAATATAGGAACAGACAGAAGTCCTGTTGTAGGTAACTTGTTTTGTATTTTAACAAACTTTTATCCTCAAAAGTTCTAAAATTTTATCCAAATATACCTAGGATATTCTTTCCAATGTTTGTTCACTGTTGTGCATTTTAAGACACTTGGCGCTTGATAGTCTTTTCAATCCAAATTTTGTTCCCAAATCTGGAAAACTTTATTCAATGATCAAAACAATGAATCTACTGTCTGTCTTTCGTTAACACTATGATCTAACCAGATGAGTTAATGAAATGCTGACCATTACTTCGCTATCTGAGAGGACTAGAGTATAAGAGCTGGAAAGGCTGTTAGGGACTATCCTGAATAACCCCTTTGTATTACAAATGGGGACTTTTAAACAAAGTTTTAAGGCTATATAGTGGCAGAGCCAGGGCTAGGCCACAGGTCTCCTAATTTCAGTGCTCTGCCTACCTTTGTACATTGTATTTCAATTCATAGTCAAATAAGCCTTTCAGAGTGTAGGGATGTTTCTCATCCATGAACTTTTTCAGCTTTTCAAACCGTGCTTAGTAGCCATTTATGAACAGGGTCAAATATGATTAAATAAAATCATGTTCTCCTTAACAATTAAAGGGCGTACTTAATCAGTTCTGTCATAAGGTTCATGCATGCAACACCATTATTTGAATAGTGAAGAATAAAATCTACCAGTTTACAAACAATTGAGTTGACAATGTGTTTAATGTCACATTGTTTTTTTTTTCATTTAATTTATAATGCCTAGCGTTAAATGGTATCTGTAGTCTGCATTTTCTTACAGCATTATGTTAAGTGACAAAACAAGAATCTCTCTCTTCTGCTTGTGGGGAATCTATTGTGTGTTCTCTTTACAACATAAAAAAAAAAGAATCAGGATATGTGTTAACAGTTGCATTATTAACTTTGTGAGCATTGATTAAAAATCAAAATTCAAGATAAAAAGCTATTCCTATATCAGTAATAGTTCATATTAACATATTTATTTATTGCAATAGCATGTATAATTAACTGAAACACTGGTACATATCTGTGGCATATTCATTCCATTCAAAAATGTCTTAATGATTTTAGTGACTATGTTCAAAGTAGCTTCATCTTCTCAAGAGGGGGTCTTTGGTCCATAGATTAGGAAAGTCTAGTTGTGTGTGTGTGTGTGTGTGTGTGTGTGTGTGTGTGTGTGTGTATAACTAAAGAGCAGCAGAAAATACACAAAAATATTAATTGCTACATCTGACTAAGTTATGGGTGATTTTATTTTCTTTGCATTTTCATGAATTTTGAAAATTTTCTAAATAGTCAAACCAAATTTATTATTTTTAAACAGGAACAAATGCTCTTTTAAAATGTGGGCATTTGTTCTTATTTGCCATTCAGCTGCTCCTCGAAGACACTCAGATTTTAGATGCGTGCTTGAAAAATACTGGAAAAGATATTTGACATTTTGCTTAATCACTTATTTCGGTTCTTCCTTGTTCTAAAAGTAGTCAGTACAGCTTTTGATGTAAACATGTCATCATGACCTGAGTTCTAGTAATGGATTCATCTGCCCGATGGCTGATTTTCAATATTACTCTTTGATTCTAAGATGCCCTGTCCATTTACTAACATATTCGGCTTACACCTCCCAAGAGGAGTTATTTGCCTTTCATTAAATCACTGTAGCACAGAGCAAAAAAAGGTTTTGTGGTGCAAACACAACATTAATAACAAAACCTGATAAAGATAACATTAAAATAGAGAAAAATATTAAGCAAACTGGCATGCGAATATAAATTCAAAACTGGAAATAAAATGCTAGCAATCAAATCTAGTAGTGCTTTAAAAGAATAATCTATTGTGAAAAAAGTAGGGCCTATTTTAGTATAAGTGATAGCAGTAGTAGTATAGTAGTAATAGTAATGATAATAAACTATATTTATTGAGTCCTAACACTGTTGTAGATCCCCTGGCGCTGTTTTCTTTACATACATTATCTCCTCTAATACTTAACAAACCCTGTGTTCTAGATACCATAAATTATTCTCATTTTGCTGATGAGGAAATAAGGCATAAACATATAAAATAACTGGCCCAAGGTCATACAGGAAAGTGACAGATGTAGGAGTTGAACCCAAGTCTGCTAAACTGCAGAATGCAGTCTCTTCTCTAGTATGTTATATTTTTATTCGAGAAAACCACAATACATCAATGTTTAAAACTCCAGAATATAACTCATCCTAGGCCAAAGAGGAATGTCAGCATTTAGCTCAACACCTTATAGAATATGGATATCAGCTTTATACAATCTTTTTCAGAGGGGCACTGTACTCTGAGACTTTTCCTACCCTACCTGATTCCTTTCTTGCTTCTCTCCTTAACAAGTGTAAAATCTGTATCATGGTGTGAAAGTGCTCCCTGCCTTTTCCAACTCCCTCTGCTTTTCCCCTTACAGGTGTTTCTCCCAATAAACCTTTTGCATGCCAAACCCAATTTTGACATCTTCTTGGAGGACCCAAACACACCATTGCCCATTGTGCCAGTTTGAATGTATTATGTTCCCCAGAAAAAGCCATATTCTTTGATGCAATCTTGTGAGGCAGACATATTAGTGGGGATTAAGTTGGAAAGTTTGGATTAGGTTGTTTCCACGTAAATGCACCCCACCCAACTGTGGGTGATAAATCTGATTGGATAATTTCCATGAAGGTGTGGCCCTGTCCATTCAGCTTGGGCCTTGATTCGTTTGCTAGAGCACTATATAAGCTCAGAAAGAAGGAGCGAGCTTGCTACAGCCAAGAGGGACACTTTGAAGAATGCACAGAAGCTGAGAGAGTAGCTGCAGATGAGAGACAGTTTGAAGATGGCTGTTAAAAACAGATTCTTGCTCTGGAGAAGCTAAGAGAGGACAAACACCCCAAGAGCTACTAAGAGTGACATTTTTGAGGAACGGCAGCCTAGAGAGGAACATCCTGGGAGAGAGCCATTTTGAAACCAGAACTCTGGAACAGACACCAGCCACATGCCTTCCCAGCTAACAGAGGTTTTCAGGACACAATTGGCCATCCTCCAGTGAAGGTACCCGATTGCTGATGTGTTACCTTGGACACTTTATGGCCTTAAGACTGCAACTGTGTAACCAAATAAACCCCCTTTATAAAGGCCAATCCATTTCTGGTGTTTTGCATTCCAGCAGCAATAGCAAACTAGAACACCCATTAAATACTGCTCTTCTCCAAAAGAGTCAAATTTTGATCTCTCTGCTAACCAAGGGTCCACTTCTACCTGACCCATCCCTGTTCCTCCTTCCCCCTTTATCAAACAAATACATTTCTCTTTTCTTGTCTTATTGCAGAGGAGATCTGTCTGTCCACATTCCCAGATGCCTACCAAAAGACAAGTCCTAAGGCCCAAGCTTCTGCATGGCTTTGTCAAGTAACTTACTCAACAGAAGCAGAGTTCTCCTTTGGTGGTGATTCCCATCCATGCTGCTAATACAAATAAGTTTGTCTCCATTAGGTTGTAAATATCCTGAAAATATTTAGGGATAAACCCAGCAAGATATTGTAGAAGCTATCTTTATAAAATCACAAACACTTGAAGAGGGGCATAAAATAATTCTTGAACAAACAAAAAGACACACTAAAGAGGAATACTTAATTTTTAAAGGTGTTGATTCTCTCTCATATTAATCTATAGTACCTGAAGTCCAACAAATGTGGCTGCTGGTGTTCTGGTAATTTTTATTGTTGTTGCAGTTGACAATATAATCTTATTGATCATACGGAAAAATAGACAACCTATAGAGGCCAGAGAAATTCTAGTCAGAGAGGAATGAAGGAATGCTTACCCTAAGAGATGACATTCTGTTCTTCAGGGTAATTCCTTATACACTGCATTGAACACAGCTGTGAGTAAGGTCCTGCCTCTTCCCATGCATTTAGTCATCACAGGTTGTAGGCGGGGCTTTTCCTAGAACCCCAGACTAGTGATTAGGACCCAAAACCAAAGACAGAGTCTTCAAACACCCTATAATTCAAAGAAGACTGCATATTCATAGGGTTCTGAAACCCCTTCTAGAGCTTATTATGTGGCAGCTGAACAGGCTCTGCAACTCCCAGTCTATATAAGAAGAGGACTAGAGAAAAAGGATGTTGGAAAGCATGAATCAGTGACGTTATGGAGAGTGCCCCTGTTAGGAAAGGGAAAGGTGTACTTCCTCACTCTGAACATAAGTGAAGGGGCTCAAGTAATTCACTCACTGAGGTTGGAGGTATCTGCAAGGAGGGAGACAGGCAACTAATTACCCTATTAGATTTCTCCTTATGCCAATGGTCCTTAAAGTGTGTTCCCTGTACGAGTAGCATCCTCACATCTAGAAACTTGTCAGATATGCAAATTATTGGTCTCCACCCCATACCTACTGGATCAGAAACTTTGGAGATGGGGCCCAGCCATCTGTGTCTTAACCAGCCTTTCTGGTGATTCTGATGAACACTAAAGTTTGAGAACCACTGAGGAATGTGGTAGACTTGCTGATTTGCCCCCTGTGCCTATTTAAATAGTAGAAAAGAGGATAGGAGAGAAGTGGCTGGGCAGAGAAGGGGCAAAGCTGGTACTCTCCATGCTTGTCATAATGGGAACACATTATTTTCCCATGGATCAAGTAGGCACCATAGAAGAATTTGAACCATCCTCTTGTCACCATACACTGAATAGCCAGCTGCAGAATAAGGGTACTGTAACAGCAACATGCCATGGGATATGCCCTGGAGTGTAAAGAGTGAGGAAGCATTGAAAAGGTCTAGTTGGAGTGAACCTATCAGAAATGTTGGTTTAAATCTGAATTTAGAGCTGCTGGTATGGCTTTCCTTAAAATATCTTCTCTCTCAGAAAATTGGTTAAAAACCCCAAGGGCTTGCTGTGGAGCTAAGTCAATAGGTGAAGGAATAAGTGGTCCTTATGATGGAAATTGGTAGGCTAAAGGGGGAATCTGACAGATTCCAACAGATGGCAGGTTGTTGCTATCATCTGTGTATAAGAAAGACAATTTTTTTTTATTATGGCAACAATATGTGAATTTGGAAAGATTTAGAGATGTAGTTGTTTTACACTGTATTCCAAATTTTGTTATAACTTGTCTTGCCATGACTAACATAGCTGTTTTTTTTTGGGGGGGTGGGCAGTTCTTGAAGGATATAATGTCAGTTCAAATTATTTGCTTTTTATTTCAAGGTGAGAGAAATATGCTATGATATGACTATTCAAAAGTTATATATAGACATGTGGCATTTGTCAATTTATATCCAAAGCTGAAATGTAAGGTGAAGGAAGTAGTTCTCCAATGATTATAAGTTCTTTAGACCAGACAACCAATAATTTAGACTAGAGACCAAATCCAGTATAAACGAGATGTCTCTAAAATGACAGGCCTTTGGATTAGCCACCATTTATATAGGTCATGAATAACTGGCCCCAGGCTAAATAAACAAATTAGTTTCATGGAATCAGAGGTAGAGGTCTGTAGAAATCATCTAAACCATGCTTATATCTAATGCAATAGTCTCCTCTACAATTGCCCTGCAAGTGTTCAACTAGCCATTGGTTGAATATCTCTGAACGTATGTCCTTATATTGAACTGGACTTTGTTTCTTTGTAACTTTCACCCATTGACATATTGGTGGAGAACTGGGAAAATAAATTTTTATTCACTTGAATTGATATTGGTCTTGAACCAATCCTCTGAAGCCACATCGATTGACATGATCCAGATTTAAGAGTTTACTCATGCTGTATTGAAATGTAATATTTGTTCACATCTTAAGTGGGACAGATAAATTGACTAGGGGACTGAACTTATTCTTATAGCTAGGAAATTTAAATAACATATAAATATTAAAGAGCTTTTTAATAGTAAAGTACTACACAAATTTGATGGGCTGTTGTCATAACACTGACATTGGCATGAAAATTTTACCATATCACAATGTAGAGAAAGACGATATTGCTGTATAAAAGGAACTGTCCTGAGCACCACTTTTCTCTGCAGATACCGATGCTTCATTTCTGGGTTTTTCTGTCTCTACCCAGTTAAGTCACAAAAGGGATCAAGACAACTTATGTAGATGGCAGCACAATTGAGAGTTGGTACCTTGTGCGAGAAATTCAGGGTAGACAATTGGTTGGGGTGCAGTGAGTACCAGGTGAGTGTAGCCACTGCTCTATCTAGAAATATGGGATTGAATACTATGACAGTGGTTGAACAGAAAATTTTCAGAGAGAGTATTAGAGGTTATAAAGTGATATTGCTAATGAATTGGCCTTCTCTGTGCCGTTAATATTTATCCCCAAAGAAACAACATATAGATATCTGCCTAATGTGGAAGATCCTTTGATCCAAAGTGTTTTCCCCACAAGGATAACACTTGACTAATCCACACCCTTGAATTAGTTTATCACTTGCATAATTTGTCCTGTAGCGAGCCTCAAAGTTGGAATGCTGAGAAGGACCATTTATTTTTCCTTGACAAAAGAGGGATTGCCAAAGATTTCTATGGCAGCTTCTAGAGAAAAAGAGATACTCACTGAGGGAAGAAGGTATATTGAAGACAATCTCAAGGGTCATCTTTCAATGCTAGGCTCCTACTTACATACCTCAATTCATTCTCATAAGGGGTTCATTGACTTCCTCTTAGTGACCCAACCACTAGCTTAGATACCTTAAAGGCAACAAAGGATTTCCAAGGGCCTGACTTTCTTGAAATTAAAAATGTTTTCATGTAAGATCCGGTAGGAAGTGAAAGAGGAAAAACAATCAGGGCTGGACCTTAAACACCCAGTAAACTAATCCAGTAGGAAAACTCATCATAATAGATGCATCAGACCCTGACCAATCAAAATCCCATTTCCTCCTCCCATGGGAGAAGCTTGCAAAGGGGTGGAGGCCAAGATGAAAGCGCAAGTGCGGTAGTTCTCTTCCTAAGGCAGTTCCTTTGCTTTAGGAAGAGGGGGTGAAAATTTTTTACCCTAACTTTCTTTCCAAGTATCAGGAAGTTAAACAATTCCCATGAAGGTATAACCACTAGATTTTGTTTCATCTATCTGACATGAGTTCTTGCTTTCTTGGACATAATGACTAAGTCCTAGATTTCCCACTAAGTGTTACAAATAAACAAAATATGCTGATTTTAAAATGAGTGTTTTAGGAAGATTCTATCTTTCTATGATATCACTATTGCCATAGTCATATAACTTAAGAATAATTGATTTGTAGGGAAGGGCAGGAAGTCACCACGGTGTTCATCTAGGCCATCCCCTTATTTTACAGCAAGCAAATTAAGTCCCAGCATGCCCTGCCACCTAACTCGGGGCTAGGCAGGCACCAGTTCCAGTTACCTGCGTGGCCTTCAAAGATTCACTGGGGCAGGGTATCCTCCCCAAGGTTGTCTGATTCAGAAACAAAGAGTAAGGATGGTCCAAGAAAATCCCTTGAGGGAAAGTTCAGGATACACAAAGAGACCCAATTACAACAGCAAATTCAGAGCAGTAGGAGCAGAATTGTTAAAAAGAAATTGTGCTGAGATTCTAGACCTAAGTGGGGCAGGATTAAAATGGTAGCACGCAGGGAGCAAGGAGAGGCTGGTTCTTTCATAAAACATGGATCACTTTTATTGGTCTACAGCACAGGATGCTTGGGTTGGTCTAAAAGGGCAAACTAAACAGAGATAGAGGGGTATGTGCCTTGCCCAAACCATAACCAAAGCTAAAACTAGAACTCAGAGATGAGTTCCAGTCCAAAGCTCTCTGTTCTAAGCCGTCCAGACACAAATTTACAGAAATGCTTAATGCAGGTTAGATGTTGCAGCAATGAATTCCAGAAAGTTCCCCCTCATCTGCTTTTTTTTCATTTACAGCTCAGGATAAGAAAATTACAGCTGGACTGGCTCACTGATGCAGCTGATAGCTTTAGCACCTGCTACATTTTGCAATTGCAGGACTGGACTTTTCATTATGTGCAGGGCTACAGTCTCATTCTCCAGACTGCTCACACTTTTCCTAAGAATGTTTCACAGGCTCACTTGGAAATCTGATTCATCCTCACATTAGCCACACTTAGAAATGAATTTCTTTTGGGGTTTCCTCGGTGGTTATGAAGGGCATTAAATATTGCACATTTGAAAACATTTGAAGTTTTGCTGAGAGGCAGGTGAATTCACACCAGGGAAAGTGGCTTTTCGCTTATAAAAGCTCTATGTTGAAGATAGGCATCAATGACAATTTGTATTTTGACATAAAATTTAAACTGACTGGATGTTCAGAGATAAGAATTCAATCAACAGCTGCTCAGTTTCTTGAAGAGAAATGCCTTTTGGTATGCAGTTTTTCTCTGGTGTTCTGGTGAACTTGAAAAACAGGATATGGGTTTGATCGGTCTGTTCTTCCACATTTAAATGCTGAGACTGGTATGCAAGCCTTAATTCTAAGATATGTCATTAAAAACTGTAAATGCAATGAACACAAGTATACATTATTCTGGTGTTTTCTTAGGCTAAGTCACTGTTGGAGTATTGAGAGCAGCACTGAACTATTATTGAGGATTGATTTGCCTCCATGGATCTGATTGCCAATATGATTAGAAGAGTTTACACTTTGGGGCAGATAAGAGTTTTCTATCTAACTATCACGAAGTGCTAGAAGTGGCTTATTGTTTTTTAGCATCTGCTAGTAATAAAGAGGAAAGCAAAATATAAATAGAGGGCGATAAGTGATTTGGGGTTTCTGCCTTCCTACTTTGCTAGGTTCTTGAGGACAAGAACCATGGATTCTTTATCAGCTCCTAGCTTAGTGCCTCTCACATAGTAATCACTAAACACATTTCCACTAGAAGCATGAATGAATGAACAGTACTCACTGCATGTTTTCCCACTGCATCTTGTTTTTTGGGGCAAGTATGATTCCATTCTGAGTTCTTATTCTTCCCTGGCACACCCTCTATCATTTGCTTCAAAGGAGTGATCGATAGGCATTTGAGGAGTCCATTGAAGATAAAAACAAAAAGCAAAACAAAAAACCTGCAGTTGAAGCCAGTAGCAGCATCCTAAGGTGCATTATTGGCATGCAGCAGAAATGATAGAGGTTTCTGTGTTGCTTAGGCAATGGCATCTACAGAATGTTTAATAAAATTCTGTTGATTCTATCTGGTTGCAGGTTTACTTACAAGTTGTAGGGGACAGACCTAGGATTTTGTATCACAGCTCACTGGATTATTTCATGCAGTAGTGACCTTTCAAAATCTTTGTATCGATCTGGGTAAATTTATCTAGGAAACTCATAAACCAAAAGTTATCTCTCTTATGAAACCTGTGCAACCATATATGTCCTCTGATTCCTGATGGATTAAGCTTTTTCATGTTGTTGATTTCCAAATATTCTGATCTTCTGCTTCCAAGTCCACAAAGCTTATGCGCATTCCCTCTGGGGCCTATTTCCTTGGTTTCCAGATAAGCTGTTCTGTTCAGCAAGGTAGTTTGTTTTCTGCAGTGGTCACAAGTTTTATTTATGGACTGAAACATTCAGGTATCATTAGGATCCATATCAATTCTAAGGTCTTTAAATGCCCCCAAATTGCCCAAGTTTCATACATGTTTTAGTTTCCTAGGCTGCTTAAAGCACATACCATGAAATGAGTTGGCTTAAACAATGGGAATTTATCAGCTTACAGTTTGAGGCCAAGAAAATGCCCAAATCAAGGCGTCATCAAGGCCATGCCTAATTCCTGAAGACCGGCTGCTGGGGATCCTTGGCTCCTCTGACACATGGCAAGGCACGTGGTGGTGTCTGCTGGTCTCTCCCTTCTGTCCTTTCTGTTCTGGGTTTCGTTGATTGCAACTTCTTGTTTCAATGACTTTCTCTCTCTCTTTCTCTCTCTCTCTCTCTCCCCCCCCACCCCGTTCCATTTATAAAAGACTCCAGTAATAGGAATAAGACCCATCCTGAGTGAGATGGATCACACTTTAACTGAAATAGCCTCATCAAAAGGTCCTACTTACAATGGGTTTGCACCCAAAGGAATGGATTAGATTTAAGAACATGGTTTTCTGGTCTACATACGGCTTCAAACCACCACAACACAGTTTATTCAAAGCCAAGGAAGAAAATTATTAGGGCAGTTCTAGCTGTTCCTATTTCTCTGAGACTAGGCATTTCAGCACTGTTAAACAATTCTAGTGCATCACAGCTCTAATCCTCACTACCCAAAGGCCTTTGCTTTTTCTCGTCTTCCTCCCTTAATTCAAGGTCTCTGCATTGTAGTTTTGAAACTTTTAGCTGTTTTAATAACAGTTTGCCCAAAGCCATGTAGTTGTCGTCCATGCAGACACTGTCTCTGGTGGTAGCCGCAAGCTTTCTGCCAGACCTCCTATAGGAAAGTGGCCTTCACCTTGGGAATACCTCACTGGGGGGTTGCCCCAGTTGCGTATGGCTGTGACTGAGGAGAGACCCAGTGTCCTTGCTGTAAAGTTCAGATCTGGGGTGAATTCTAAAGTGAGGTCTGCTAGAGCCACTACATACAACTGCCCCAAAGCTTCAAGTTTGGCACTGGTCAGGACATAGGGGAGGGATGAGTTTTCAGTTCACATCTGCAAAGTCACCCAGTACATCTGTGAACTGTAGTTTGGAGTCTTGCAATTAGATAGTCTTCAGCTGGCCCAAGCTGTAAGCTTCTTCTTCCCTGAAACTTCTACATATGGAATAGTTCATAAGCCTGAAAATAAAATGGAATCAGAAATTTAACATAAGAGAATCGTCAGGATCTGCAACTATTAGGGCAAAAGTCAGAATTACCATCAGGGCCTTCACAGGCCTCCCTTCCCTTCATCAGTTCCTAGCAGTAAGGGGTGCCTGGCTTCCCAATGGTCATTAGACAATCTTTTCCTTATTAGTTCTGGTTTGCAAACTCTAGGTCAGGTCATTAAGTTTTGATTTTTTTTTTGTTTTGGTATTTTGTTTTTAAATAATCCTCCAGTAGTTTTGCAAATATTTTCTCTAGTGCCAATGGACTCATAAGAGTTTTTAATTACTTATAATTGACAAAAGGTTGCCTGTTGGTAGTAGAAGAGTCTGTGATCACTCCTGGTAATACCCCAATCTTCATTAAATTCAGTTTTCCACCTATTTCTCACATGCACACAAAAAGCTAAATGTAGCTGGAGAAAAACACAACCATGCAGATTGGTTTCGCTTCTAAATTCATGGCCATGATGCTAAGTGGACTTTCACTTCTGTCCAGGAATCCTGCTGCATTTTTTCTGGTCCTGTCATGCTTACACTCTCCTTCCTCGACCATTATTTTGTAACTTCTCTCTACTTAATCCATAGCAATCCCACCTGATGACCTTGATCCCCAGCATTCTGAGAAAATAGGAACAATCAAAAAAGAAATCCCACATGTTCCTACCAGCAAAATTATCAAACCGTCTATGTCAGTATTCACCCATTCTGCCTTCCCTTCTGCCACAATCAATGAATTTCACATGCTGGCATCTAAACGAAAACACTCCAGTGTTGCAGTCAATTCCAACCTTTCTCACCAGCTCAAGGACTTCACTATAGGAATTCTGTCTCCTGCATCATCAGTTATTCCCTCCTGTGGTACATCATACCTATCATACAAACATGCTGGAATGGATCTGTCCTTCAAAGAATAATAAATAAAGCTAACAAACAAAACACTCCATTAGTGTTGCATCCCCTCCAGTTATTGCCTTACTCTCTGTCCCTCTTTACAGCCAAACACACTGTTAAATTCTCAGTCATCTCACTCAACTACTCAACTGCATTTAATACAATTGATCATCCATCCCTTGAAATACTTTCTTCCATTTTTTTCCCAGGACACCACTCTCTTGGTTCTGCTCTTACCTCTCTGGCCACTGCTCTTCAGTTTCCATTGCTAGTTTTCTTTAGCCTCTCACTTCTAACCATAATATTGTCCCTGGGCTCTATCAAGAAACTTCTTCCCTAGCAACACTAACTCCCCAGTGATCACATCCATTATACCGATAGCTCTGGCCCCAAATCATTGCATTATCTTTGACTTATCCCTTTTTCTCACCCCCTACATCCAGTCCATCAGTAGATACTGTTGGATGCATCCTTAAAATATAGCCCAGAACATAACTGCTTCTCACCTCCTTCACTACCATCACCCTAGCCCGAATCACCATCATCTGAATTAACATGCAAACCTTCTGGTCTTCCTGCAGACACTCTTTCCTCCTTTCTCCACACAGTGGAAAGTTTGATCTGATAAAAATATAAATCAGATAATATCCTCTAATTAAACCCTTCACTAACTTCCCATCTTGCTAAAAGCCAGTCATTGTAGCCTAGTCTACAAGTCCCTACATGGTGAGGATTCTGCCTATCTTTCTTATCTCATCTTCTCTTCTCTTCTCTTCTCTTCTCTTCTCTTCTCTTCTCTTCTCCTGTCTCCTCTCCTCTCCTCTCTTCTCTTCCTTCTCTCTCTCCCTCTACTTCACTCTGATCCAGACACACAGGCCCCCTTGCTCTTCCTTGAACCTGCCAAACACATTCCCTCCTCAGGGCCTTTGCACTCACCGTTCTGTCTGCCTGGGAATCCCTTTGCCCAGATATTTTATGTGATGTAGTCCCTCACTTCATTTGGTCTCTACTTAATGGGGTCATATGGGAGAGTATTTCTACAATGACCTTATAAAAATGACATGCACACCATCACCCTTTGTAAATTTTAAAAATTATTTTACATAGCATCTTTCAACACCTCATCAATACTGCATGTGCTTATTTATTTCCTGTTTCCTGTCCCCCCACCCACTAGAATAAAAGCCAATAAGATTTAGTAGTTGGTTTTCTACAGCACTATACCTATAGTATCTAGGATTTTGCTTGTCTTATAAGTAAGAACTCAATAAATACTTACTGAGTAAATGAATTAACTCTTACTATTGAATTGTATCTCCTTTACCTGTCCTGTCACTTACTATGCCTCTGAGCCTTTATAGTTTCTGTTTCTTTTGCCCAGGCTTTTTGCATGGCAGGCTTATTCTCAGTATCCAGAAATCTCTCATTACCAGAGGGGTTTTCCCTGATCACCTATTACAAATTGTGCCCCACACAGGTGTCTCTCTATCCCATCCCATTTGCCAGTTTTATTTTGTTCACAACAATTTTTCCTAACTACAGTCAACTTATACATTGATTTACTTGCTTATTTTCTCTTTATCATATCCCTGGCATGCAGGGAAGTACCTGCATCTAATTGGTACTCAGTAATTATTGAATTTAATGTGTTCCAGAAGAATTGCATTTCTCCAGAGTCAACTTCAGCTCTACTTCTCTCAGGCAGTTCACTGCCTTGAACTATTATTATTACTCTTCTAGGATCTTGAAGAACAGAGGTCAGCAGTGCATTGAACTACCAGGATTTTGGGGAAATAAACAGATGGGACCTTTACTTTGTCTCCTACTTTCTTTCCCTTCACATTTTCTTTGTTGGGCTACTTCTTTTCCTGGCCCTGACTGACAACTTGGATTTCCCATGAATTTATTGTTATATTCTGGTTCTATAAGGGCTTCCAGTCTCATGCTTCCAGATTTATTTCAAGTTGAAATTTCTCTTCCCTCTTCCAGCTCAGGGCTCCAATCAGGGAATAGGATGCAATTGGCTTTTTTTATTTGCCTACTTTGCATTCCCACATCCTTTCCTCTGCTTGGTAGATAAGGCCTGGGATGGAGATCGGGCAATGAAGATGAGTGATGGAGGAATATCCTTGTTTGTCTGGTACCACAATGCATAACTAATGATATATTCACTGGACCTGGAGAGTATTTACAGCTGATTCTTTCTCTTTTCTTCTGTGTCAGTCATACACACAAGAAAAGGCAAGATCCAAGCCAAGCCCTGACTGATTCAACCAGTAAAGATGCAACGATCCACCCAAGTGCTCCTTGTGTTCTTCAGAGGCATGCCTTTCCCATCCTAACTTTCTGGGGGATGTCTATTTGTACTTTCCTTGATGCTGTTGATAAGCTGTCCTAAAGTCCATGTTTCACTGCTCTTTCTCAGTCCACTATGTTCCTACCCAAGTACCTGGGACACATCTCAAGTTCTCAGAGTCATATCATTGAAATCCTTTCCATTAGGCTTGAAGTGAGATGTAAGGACCTTGTCCCAACTTCAGAAAAATGGAGCTAATTGCTTACTCACACCTTTCTCCAAAAATTGTCTTCTAAAATATCTGTCGGTTTGCAACCAAGGACCCCTTGATAGTCTCCAAGGGGTCTTATAGTTCTTAACTACCTACTTTCCTTATAGGTCTAGAAAGTCAGTTTGATTTTTGTTTTGATATCTATCAATCTTGGCTCTTGGCCTAAAGTTCCATTTTAATATCATGTTACACATAGTTATCCCATCCTAAATAAACTATAATTATCAGATAATTCATATCACTGATCACATCTTCAATCAGACATTGTAACTTAATAGTGTCCCATAAGTACCCTTGGGATAGCTTTTCAAATTAGTAGAGTGCTGGAAGAGAGATAGCAACTATCTTCTCATCTTTAATCATAAGGATGTGAAAATACAGACTCATCAAATCCAACACAAAACAAAACAGAGTTCCCTAGTAAACAGACTAAGCAATTATTATGAAATGAGAGAATGAGGTCAGGGGCATCTATCAGAATCACCAGTGAGCTATGTCAAACTATGGTGCATCCCACAGGATTTGGCACTCCATTCCCTCCTTCCTGGTTGAGGATCATTTCATTGTGAGCCATTATAACTGACGGGATTGGTTGAGTTGACAGGTTGAGATGATTAAAGCAGGTTGAGAATGAAATTCTAAGCCATCTTTAATGTGAGAAACTGCACACTAAGGAGGGGTATCTATTCATAATATAAAAATTAGTCATTTATTCATTCACTTAACATGCATATTAAGTGCTTGCTATTTTCCTGGCTCATGTTAGAGTTTTATTTGATATTTTTTCCATCCTATATCTGTTGGGGAAACACTTGCGATATGGAATTCAGAGGTCAAGGTGAAGGCACTAAATATCAAGCAGGGTAATATATGTAGACCATTCTGTAGCAGATTGAGACTATCGTAACTCTCTTTGATGTGAATCAGGCACGGAGGCAGAAAATTACTCCTTTAGTCTAATTTCTTCATTATTTTCTTCTTCTATACTTCATATTAGGAAATTTTCAGAGTAATTATTTTTTAAAACTAGATTACAAGACTTGGTAGGAATTGTAACAAACCCATCATTTTGAGAACCTAGGATATCTCAAATCCTCAGCATATTTACCATGTTCTGACCTTCTTTAGTAAACTTCCTCCTCCTCGAACATTTGAAATATTAAAATTGGGATTTTTGGGGCTAGTTTTTTTTTTTTGTATATATCCAAATTCCTTCTCATCAAAAGGAGTTCAACGAATAAGTTCAACTCTTAATTTTCAGCTGAACCTCCCTTGGTTCAGCATCATGAACTTTGGTGACCTATGTTTTTTTTTTTTAATCCTTTGGAATAGTTTTTTTTTTTAAATTCAATTTTATTGAGATATATTCACATACCATACAGTCATCCATGGTGTACAATCAGCTGTTCACAGTACCATCATATAGTTGTGCATTCATCACCCCAGTCTATTTTTGAACATTTTCCTTATACCAGAAAGAATCAGAATAAGAATAAAAAATAAAAATAAAAAAGAACACCCAAATCATCCCCCCCATCCCACCTTATTTTTCATTTAGTTTTTGTCCCCGTTTATCTACTTATCCTTCCATACACTGGATAAAGGGAGTGCGATCCACAGGGTTTTCACAATCACACTGTCACTCCTTGCAATCTACATTGTTATACAATTGTCTTCAAGAATCAAGGCCACTGGGTTGGAGTTTGATAATTTCAGGTATTTACTTCTAACTACTCCAACACATTAAAACCTAAAAGGTGTTATCTATATAGTGCATAAGAATGTCCACCAGAGTGACCTCTCGACTCCATTTGGAATCTCTCAGCCACTGAAACTTTATTTCGTTTCATTTCGAATCCCCCTTTTGGTCAAGAGGATGTTCTCAATCCCATGATGCCGAGTCCAGATTCATCCCTGAGAGTCATATCCTGCATTGCCAGGGAGATTTACACCCCTGGGAGTCAGGTCCCACGTACCGGAGAGGGCAGTGAGATCAGCTGCTAAGGTGGCTTAGTTAGAGAGAGAGGGCCACATCTGAGCAGCAAAGAGGCACTCAGGGGGAGACTCTTAGGCACAATTATAAGCAGGTTTAGCCTCTCCTTGCAGCAACAAACTTCATAGGGGCCGGCCCCAAGACAGAGGGCTCAGCACATCAAGCCATCAGTCCCCAGTGTTTGTAAGAACATCAGCAACAATCCAGGTGAGGAAGTCCAACACTTTTGCATTTTCCCCCAGCACCTCAGGGGGGCCCTGCATATATATTTTTATTCTCCACCCAAATTACTTTGGGATGTGTTGCTATTTCACTCTAACCTATACAGACCTGCCATATCTCACTTCCTATTTAAAGTTCCATGTAATTGTGGTATTTGAACAAACTGACTGTAGAAGTTATATTGTTTAGAAAATATAGCTCCTACACCAAATTAACATTTCTTCCCTAGGTCTCACATGGAAGTTGAAGTTTTCACACACAGTCAATTTCAACCTTTACTCCTTGGCCTGATTTGCCCTAGTCCTAACCAGATCCGCTTCATTCATGTCTCTAATTGAAGTCTGGGCTCTTCTTCTGCTTTTTTTGTTGTTGTTGTTAACAGTTGCTGGATGCGTTAATACTGACATTCATATCTGCTGAGCTGTAGCTCTGAGTTTCAGGTGGGTGACCGATGATTTTTAAATTCAAATTTTAAAAATTCAGTGTCCCTGGTAAATGGATTGGTCATTTTCCAGCCACTCATTTTCTGGTTGCTTCTTGGTGATCCAGAGTAGTTAACATCCTCAGAAATATCCAGTATGATTGCATTCACTTCATTCCTGACTATACTCTCTAGTACTCCACCTGTCCATGGACTTCACATCAGCCTGTAATGTCTCTTAAATTTTAGCATTTTCCTGTTCACAGATATTTACCAAATGAGCATGAGTTAATTGTGCTTTTCTCTAAATATATTTTCACACTGTCATCTCTATTGTCCCAGTCACCAACTGACCCTGTTTCATATGTGAACAATACTAGGATCATAATAATACCAAACAATTTAAGTGTTATCAGCCTCTAAACCAGGGATTAACAAACTATGGCCTCAAGAACCAAATCCAGCTAGCTGCTTGTTTTTGTAAATAAAGTTTTATTTGAAAACAGCCATGCTCATTCATTTATGTATTATCTGTGGCCATTTTTTTGCACTACAAGGGCAGAGTTGAGTAGTTGCGACACAGACCATATGACCTGCAAAATCTCAAACATTTAGTCTGGCCCTTTACACAAAAGTTTGCTGAACTCTGCTCTGCAAAACAGAAGTGATCTTATTAAATATAATATTCAATTTCTAATGATCCCATACCCTTATGATGATTGATTATTGGGATTCCCCATTCCAAATAGTTCTAAGTATCCATGGGTGTTTGCATGAGTCCAACCATCTGTCCTTGGTCACCACCTTTATCTTCCACACTATAAATCTCCTGTCCCAAAGAGTTACAATAGTTAGTGATACAACTTCTTAATTCATTGCCCCAACTAGACAAACCACACATTTCCAGCACAGACATAGAAAGTTTTACAAATGTGATTTTCAGGTTGAAGCATCAGCAGAAAAATCCAGGCTTCTTAGAGCAGTGGTGGAGTCTGTCAGGCCTAGTGGAGCAACGCTAGTCCCTGGCAGGGAATCGCTGCACCCAGCAGGGTGGTAGGAGAGGTATCTGCTATGCTCTGTTGTGGCAGCCCAGGGGTCTGAACCCCCCTCCCTTAGGGAAAAGGGTGGAGCCTTGAGCTCGCAGCAGCCAATGTGACCAGAGCACAGACATTGAAGGTCATGGAGCCTGATCACTGCTGAAATCAACTTTCATGTAACTCAGCTGAGGCTCCTTTGTAACTGACTCTAGTGAGGCTCTGCTGAACTATACAAGGCACTCCCTTTCCTCTGTGCAGAACCTTGACTTCCATTTCCCAATGGGTCGCCATTGGGAAAAATCCTCCTGTTAAGTTGCTAACTAAAATTTATGGGGAACTTTTTGCCTGGCATGTTCCTTAGTCTTGGAGTTGAGCCTGGCTGGAGCACTGCTAGAGAAACAGTTGAGGTGGGAGTCCCGAAAGGACTGATATATTTCACATCATATCCATCGAGCCTCAGAGGTGTCTAGGTAAACTATTAGTAAGGAATTAGAGCACTGGTTCTCAATCCTGGTTGCACATTAGAATCCCCTGGGCAGCTTGCAAAAAGCAGGGATGCCAAGGTCCTGTCCCAGACCAATGAAGTCAGCATCTGTGGGGATAGGCTCAGGTATTGTTATTTTAATCTTCCAATTCTTAAGTTGCTTTTAAGGAGTAACTGAAACTGAGTACAAGCCCCTAGTGTCAGTCCCCACTTGTTAAAGTGGTAGCATTCCTGGCATTCCTGACAAATACTAATGAAGACCTCAGTTTTCAGAAGAAAGAGAACCTGATGTGAAATGCTGTAATGTCATCTTACATGTTTCTTCTCTTTTTTGATGGGTCAATTACAGCTTTCTCCTCTCTGGTTTTCTTTCTCTCTTTTCCAGTCCCTGCAAAACATCAGCAAGGAGCATTTTCTTAAACTTTTCATTGGGATTAAATTAACCCCTATGGGGACGCTTAGAAGCTTTGTAATTGTTATGAAAATCCCACATCAGAAACTTGAAAGCAGATCTAACAATGGGTGAGCACTCCTTATGTATTCTTTAAACTCTTTACATATATTATCTCATTTAATCCTTACAACATCCCTCTTAAAGAGGTGTTATTTGTCCAATTTATAAGGAGAAACTGGATGAAACTTTTAAATGCATAGCCCAAGCCACCCAACTAAATAATGACAACATCAGGATATGTCTCCAAAGCCATATGCATGCTGCTTCCCCTACCATGATGTACTCCCACCATGCTCTTGCTCCAACCATGCTGATACTCCCACAAACCTTTATAATTTGCCTATTCTTGCACTTCTTCACCAGGAATGACTTACCTCACCTCCACACCAAATCATGGCCTTTCTTTTCTTAAAAGTAATATGGTAACAGAATAAAAATTTTAAAAGAAATCCGCAGAACTCCCCTATACTAACAGTGAACCCTAAGTTAAACCATGGACTTTAACAAATAGTGCAATTATAAAACAGCTATCATCAATTGTAACAAATGTTCCCCACCAATGTGAGGTGTTGTTGGCAGGGTGGTTTAAGGGGATCTTGTGTCTTATGCACGATTGTTCTGTAAACCCACAACTTCTCTAATAAAGAAAAAAAATACAGAAAAAAAAGTAGCTATCACTTCAAAAATATCAGCATCAAATTCCAGAGCCATTAAGTTTTAGAGCCTTTGAAATGTCTTCCGTCTTCTTGAAGTTATCACTCTTGTCTACCTTACAGTATATACAGTGCTAAATCAGAAAGAGGGAAGGAGGGAAGCAGGGGAGGGAGACAGGGAGGAAGGAAAGAAGGAAGGAAACTCAGAGTGACTCATGGCTAATAAGAATTGTTTATTTCTGGAAATTCTTTCTGCACATGAGGACAATCGATTGTCAGGAAATGCTTATTAATAATAATGGCAGCTAACATTTATTAGGTGCTTACTAGGTGACAGGTGATTTACGCAGCTTTCATGTAACCCTCTCAACCAGCTTACAAGGGAGTTCGTCTTAATATCCTCAATTTGCACAGAGTGCTGTGGCTGGTGACACACCCCAGGGTCACACAGCTAGTGAGTGGCAGGCACGAGAACCAAACCAGTTTCTGCAGGATTCCAGAACCCGAGCTCTAAACCACTCCTCTCTAATACCTCTGTCAGAGCATAGAAAGAATTCCTAGGTTGTAAAAATGACACTCCAGGGCTCTGACTAATCCCTCATTCCCTCAGTATGTTTGAACAAAGTCTCAGCAATGTGAGGTTGTAAAACTAAGTCACCATTTCTCAAAATGTTCTGCAAAGCACTAGTTCCAGGAGCTGCTCCATGGAAAAATAGGGTTCCTTAGACAATATATCTGAGGCCCACTGCACACTACATGATCTTCATTGAGATTCACCATGCAAACACACATATCCCAGGTTCTAAAAGTATCTCAGGGAAACACATACACACAAACATGCACATGTGCATGCACATGAACCATGTGATATTTCTTTATACCAGTATTTCCTGAAACATATTTAACCTTGGAAGTTTCTGCCCTTTTGACCTCTCCCTACAGAACTAGTGTTCAGTGAGTTATACATTGAGAAATGCTCATTTAAGTCATTCAATCATTTCAATGATTCAATTGTAAATTGAATAACTCACCAAGATTACACTTATATTACCCCAAATACCTGAAAAGTGTTATATTCAATAAGATTTTCTGGGGAGAAATCTGTTAACAGTTACCCTTCTTTCACACTGCCACACATGCACAAGCAAACATCTACTCACACCCCGTACTGCTTCTTGGTTCTCCTGTTCTGTTGTCTGCCTGGATGTAATGAGCCCACCCTATCCTCTGTCTCTCCCCTCTTCCTGTGACACCTCCCCCCTTCCCCTGGATAAAGAAGGTGTCGGTGGCAGCCATGAAAATATGCCACTCATACCTCCCGCTCCAGGTTATATAACTGACAGATGGCCTCAGCAGCTGCATTCTAAATACACCACTAAATTTGTACTGAGGCCACACTTCCCATGGAATACTCTCAATCAATGACTGCAAGTTGCACAACTCCTCTGATGGGCAACTTCGGCTCAACAACTCCCCATCGGCAGCCCTAAAACATTCTTAGAACCGTCCTGCAGCCTGAGACTCTGCCTGTCCAACCCTGCTTCCCTCACTCTTAAACAGGGATTAGATCTTAGTTACAGTCTGATGGCTCCCTCCAGTCCTCCTATGGCTCCCTCTACTTTTGCCTTCAGAGGTATTTCCTCCAGAAATCTCATGTATATCTCATCCCATCTTGGCATCTACTTCTCAGGGGACCTGAACTAACATGGTATCCTTCCTCCCCTCAATACCCCAATAGAGTTTGAATACATCTATCATTTCTCTATTTTCTTTTTATAAATCTGTCACTTTCACCGAAACGTATAAATTATATCTTGTTTATATCAGTATCCCTGATATTTAGCAGTGTTAGGGATATGAAATGATGGATGGAAAGACAGGATTGATTAATGGACGGAAGGAAGGGAGGGAGGGAATATAAATGAATGAGAGATCTTCCCACTTAGTAACTAAGTGTCCTTGGGCAACTTGATATCTCAGGATCAGGTTCCCCATCTGTAAAATGGGAACAATAATAACTGCCCTGCTTATTGCACAGGGTTATTGTGAATATGAAATGAAACCATTCAATGCAACTTGTCCACTGACCTAAGCACTTGGTGCTTTTCAAAGATATTCCCCATTGATTAATTTAGCAAATATATGCTGAGCACCTCCTTTAAGGCACACTTTGTTTGAGATGCTGGGAATGCAGAACTCTCAAGGAGCCAATAGACAAATGGGAAATACAGGTGCAGAAAGAGACAGGTTTAATGTGAGATAGTGATGGGGTGATGCTCAGGGTGCTCCAGGTACACCCACCCCTACTTGCGTGAGGGTCAGGTAAGGACTGGCTTTCTAGAGTAGACAGCAACTGTGTTGACTTTGTGTGTGTGTGTGTGTGTCGACTTTTGAAGAATCAAAGAGTCAGTAAGAAGAAATGCTCAGGATGGGCATTCCTGCAGAGGAAAATGCAGAAGCAAAGCAGCATGGGAGCTCTAGAAAACATAGCACTTCAAAAGCTTCAAGTAGATATGTAGAGCTAGGACACAGGAAGGCAGGAATGGGTGATGGCAAGAATAATATCTCTGAATCCCAGTCTTCTCCTTAGAATATCAATGGAAAATGCTTAACACTAAGTAGCTGGAAAATATTCAACTGACATTTAGATTATGTTCAGCCTTTTTTGTCAAACCAGCTTGATAATTCTTGAATAGTAGGTAAGTTATCTGTTTTCTAATATTATCCTTTTCTTGCAAGTGTCTATTTTGTTTTCCTGCTGGGGATGCAAAAGTATTAAACTCAAACGTGAATGGCAGATGATAAAAATTATCCAATTCTGATGAGTAGACAATATTTAGGAGTGAGAAGCTTTGAGAAATAGATATTGTTCTTTGGTAGTTGGCTTATCCCTTTTCCCAAATCACAAACTGGTTTAATCAAATCATACTAGACTTCATTGGGGTTGGGTGGATAGTGGCCAGGTGAAGTGGATAGAGGATATAGAAAAATCGTTGACCAGCAATGAACACAATTCATCAAGAAATTGGGTTTAAGATCATACAGATGGTGCTGTTTTTTTCTCATTCTACTTTCCAATTTTTAAAAATTTTGCATGTTATTTCCATGGTAAGAAAAGAAAAATAAAACATTTTAATGGGGAAAATGTAGACTTCTTTCAAGTCTCACCTCACAATGAAAAAATAAAATGTCAAGAAATTCCTGTTTGTCAAAGTTCTAAAGAGTGAATGCTCCAGATCTCAAAATGGCTAGAAACGAACAACATGTACACAAGCAGCAGATGAGGCTCCTTCTGATAAGAATGGCAAGTTCCCATAGTGCAAAGAGCATAACAGACAACTTTCCTTTTAAGAAGATGATGTATATGTTTCATTTTGTGCCTTCAAAATTTCTATTTTCAAGTTCTAGTCAAAACCTACATCCCTACATCCAGTAGATAGAGGTTTGTCTTTGGTTAAAAGAATAAAAGAAAACACACACTAGCAAAATGTGGATCTCTATTATTTGATATTTATTCCAAAATTGACTTTGTGGGTAATTAATAACTGAGGTGATTGTTCTAGCATTAATAGGCTTAGATTCTTTGTCATCTCTGAAAGCACTCCAAACCAAGGAGGAGTCTTCATCTTATGTAAAATAAGGGAAGGTTGTAGCTCCATACCTCAAAGTAAATAGAGGGGCTGCCAAGTGCAGAGAAATTTAGACTAAGATGGAGAATGCCAATAAAGAAAACATACTTGCTCCTGCTCTTCTTTGGCAGAGCCAGCTGGCCATGTTGTTTTCTAAAGTACGTAGCCCACCCTGACGGGCAAAAACTGCCAAGGACCTCGTTCTAATGGTAAAGGTATACATCTATCGATGCCTATCTAATGGTCAATATGGAAAGTAACAAAGTTGATCTAATATACTCATAATTGCCATCTCTGATCAAGAGAACAGAAGAGAAAAATTTCAAAAGCATAACTCAGGAAACTATTCTAATGAAAAGAAAATTCAATGAGTGAAGTATGCCAGAAACAGAGGCAAACACTCTAATGCCTCACCAATATGGACTAACTACAATGTGTAAACTCAGAATTGAATCCTAGAGCACAGCCTAACAGGGAAACGAGTATTCTGATGGTCCCTAGATTGTAAGCTCTCACAGCAGTCAAATCTATTCCTGAATTCTAATGGCTATCTCTAAACTCTGAGATGCTGATCCCTTAGTGTATAACCTGATTGGTCTCTGGAACATTGGGTATCTGTGTGACACCTGAAACTCAGGACTAGAGCTCAGCAGATATGAATGTCAGTATTACCCCATACAGCAACTGTTAAAGAAGCTGAAAAAGAGTTCAGACTTCAATTAGAGATATGAATGAAACAGTTCTGGTTAAGATTAGGGCAAATTGGGCCAAAGGGTAGAGGTTAAAACTGACTGTGTGTTAAAACTTCAACTTCCATGGGAGACCAAGGGAAGAGCTGTTTATTTGGCATAGGATCTATATTTTCTAAACAATATAACTTCTACAGTCAGTTCAAACACCACAATTACATGGAACTTTGAATAGGAAGTGAGATATGGTAGGTTTGTATAGGTTAGAGTGAAATAGCTACACATCCCAAAGTAATTTGGGCAGAGAGTAAAAATATATATGCAGGGCACCCCTGAGGAGCTGGGTGAAAATGTGGAAGTGTTGGACTTCCTCACCTGGATTGTTGCTGATGTTCTCACAAACACTGAAGACTGACGGCTTGGTATGCCGAGCCCTCTGTTTTGGGACTGGCCCTTATGAAGCTTGTTACCGCAAAGGAGAGTCTAAACTTGCATGTAATTGTGCCTAAGAGTCTCCCCCTGAGTACCTCTTTGTTGCTCAGATGTGGCCCTCTCTCTCTAGCTAAGCCAACTTGGCAGGTGAAATCACTGCTCCCCGCCCCCCACGTGGGACCTGACTCCCAGGGGTGTAAATCTCCCTGGCAATGCAGGATATGACTGCCAGGGATGAATCTGTACCCAGCATCGTGGGAATGAGAACATCTTCTTGACCAAAAGGGGGATTCGAAATGAAATGAAATAAAGCTTCATTGGCTGACAGACATCAAACGGAGTCAAGAGGTCACTCTGGTGGGCATTCTTATGCACTAGGTAGATAACCCTTTTTAGGTTTTAACGTATTGGAATAGCTAGAAGTAAATGCCTGAAACTACCAAACTCCAACCCAGTAGCCTTGACTCTTGAAGACGATTGTATAACACTATATATTACAAGGGGTGACAGTGTGATTGTGAAAACCTTGTGGATCGCACTCCCTTTATCCAGTGTATGGATGGATGAGTAGATAAATGGGGACAAAAACTAAATGAAAAATTTATTTTTTTTTATTTTTATTTTTTATTCTTATTCTGATTCTTTCTGCTATAAGGAAAATGTTCAAAAATAGATTGGGGTGATGTATGCACAACTATATAATGGTACTGTGAACAGTTGATTGTACACCATAGATGATTGTATGGTATGTGAATGTATCTCAATAAAACTGAATTTAATTAAAAAAAAGAAAATTCAAGATTCCAATGGATTCACCATGTTTCAGAAATATCATTACATAAGGGTCAACACCCTTATTTTGGCAAATAATAAAAAGAATAACGGAATCAAGTGTTTGTTAGAGTGTGAGAAAAGGATACTTTCATACTCGACATATGGTAATATAAAGCTATGGCATTTCTGGAAGGTGATTAGAAAATACAAATCCAAAGGATTTGAAAAATAGATCACCTTTGATCTATTAATTTAATTTCTTGGAATTGATTATGATTACTTAATAAAATAAGCATAAGACATAGTTACAAAGATACGCACTGTAGCATCTTCTATAATAATAAAAGTTTGATAATAAAAACCACCAAAATTCCAATAATATATGCTAGGGGACTGCTTTAATCTACATATGAAATATATACAGAATATATACATTTATACATGAAATATTTGAAATATTTGGATGTTCATACATTATTATTTTAATAAGTGGTTATATTTGGGTGGTGGGATTTGGTGAAATTTACAATTTAGTTTTCTTTCTTCTTATCTCTACATTATAATTTTCCTACTATGAGCAAGTATTAAAGAGGAGGGGGTGATTTTCATGGTGGGGGAATATAACTTGCTAGGTCAAACACCAATTTCTAGGGCATGAACAGTTAAGTCCCAAATGTACAAAGTGAAAAAGCACTTTGGTGGAAAAGCAAGAAAGTTACTTTGCTAAGGTGGGGACTGTAGGGTCAGAGGGAATGGCAGATCTAGACCCAAATACTTGATTTCCCTGTTAAGTTATATTGGTTTTCTAGCATAGCTCCAATTGTGACCCTTAGTTCTAAACTGCTAGACTCATATTCCTTTTTAGACAATTATGTTGTTACATTTTTTTTTCAATTAGCCTGGACATTTCCAGTAATATACTGTTTTACCATATATATATATATATATAGGGAGAGAGAGAGAGAGAGAGAGACAGAGAGAGACAGAGAGAGACAGAGAGAGACAGAGACAGAAACAGAGAGACAAAGAAATTGGTAGATGAGATGTAAATACATATATGAATGTCAATATATCTAAAAAGTTGTATATTTGTGTATATATATATAAATACATATTTGTATGTGCTGATTAATATCTAAGCATAATTCAGTAACTGGATGATTTTTTATTGCATGGGGATCTAGCAAGATTATCTAAACCTATAAGCTGTGTCTTTTAACCACGGCAGTATTTGATTCATCAAGTATAACTCTAAAATATGTGACTTCTAAGAATGAAAAAAAAAAGTGCCACTCAAGTGAATCATTACTGTCATAGGTCTAAAAATACCCTTCTCAGTCAATCCAGAAGTTTCAGATCATTCATAAACTTGCCTTGCATTATTGTCATTATTCTGGAATCACTGCAGTATGTAATCTCATTCATTTATTTCGTGTTTATACAAGGTTTCAACATAGTGGCAATTGATAATTGTTTATTGGATGAATGAATTAATGGATTTGCCTTGAGTCTTTGTGGTCTAACAGAACAAAAGCTTTGGAATCTGATAGGGCTGGATTTGAATCCAGGCTCTCTTGCTTGAGGAGTTAAATTTTCTGAGGTGCAGATGCATCATCTCTTTAATGGAGGTTTGAACTTCTTCATAAAGTCAATTTGGAGATGAAATGAAATCATGAATGTCAGAATATCATCAGTGGTAACAACAGTACTCCTTGATTTGTAGCAGTCGCACCTTCCCTAGTGAGAGAGGACAAAGCTTTCTATGGCTCCTTGTATTTCTGGTGCAACCAAATATTATATGCCACATCCCGTCGGGCCTAATCACTAGGTGCAAGCTGACTGGTATACCAAGGCTCTGGGGAGAAAAATCTAGAGTTTATGGTCCATTTAGGTCCAACCTAAATGGACCTAACTATCCTGTTAACACTGTTCCATTCAGTTTGACCTATTCCACATGAGACTTTCCAGTTATTTCTGCTGATTTAAAGGGGTAGGAATACATCTCTACTCAAATATTTCATAAGATATGAGGCTAAATGCAGAGAAAATTAAAGCTATTATCCATCTGTAATAAAGAAAGTATGAGGCCACAAAATGTTCTCTGTAAGCTCTAGTTCTGCCAAGCCCTTCCATGTCTCCTGGGAACAGTGGAAAGGGGATGGCCAACAAATCTGGGCCCTACCCCCACTTCAACAAGGACAGCTCCATTTTTTTTGCTTTATTTTGGGGGCTTCTATGGAAATATTATGTTTGAATAAAAAGGATTCTACAGCTAAAATATGAAAAGTTGAAAACTACTTATGTGGTGGCAGAGGAATTGTATTGAATGTCAGGAGATGACAGTGATGACAAGGAATATCTGTGTAGTACATTATAGTTTACTGGAAATGATCACATAGAGTATATCATTTAATTCATCGCAGAGGGCATTATGGTGGAGGTAACTCATTTCCCCTATGAAGAAAACTGGAGACGCAGAGAATTTAAATGACTTGTCAAGGTTGTGCAGCTAGTTAGTGGTAGAAGTGGAATTAGAACCTGCATGTTATATAGAATAAGCTGGCTTTAAGTACTGACTTTGCCACATACTAGCTGAATGACATTCAGTAAATATCATCCTCTCTTTGGCACTCAGTTTCCTCATCTGTAAAGTAAAGGGTATAGGCGAGAAGGTCTTTGCTTTTATTCATTGTCAATTTATTGGAGCTCCAAATGTATTCTGTTTGAAGAAAAAGATTCAGCAGTTTAAAAAATTGAAAACTAAATGCCACTGAGCATTTCCTGCTGATTTGATCATATTTGATTACAGCAAAAGTGCCCAACCTGTGTGCAATTCTAGGCCGTTTTAGCCATCCTAAACCACTGTTTTGTAGATGTGAATTTTATGTAAAATTCATTGCAAAATGAATGATCTCACCCAAGCACAGAGACCCATATACATGCACACATACATTCGCATGCATCCCTGGGAAGACGCCACTTACATGTTAAAGTTAGTGGGTAGATAATAATGTGAGAGGGACAAGATGACTGTTAGTCAATACTGAAAAGCTCCTAAGATTGTACTTGTGCAACTTGACACAAGAACAAGACCATAGTCAAAAAAACAGAAGCAGAATTTTAGTTGTGAGATGCCTCAGCTCTGAAGATGTACAGTTTAAAGACTTTGACATTAACGATGATAATGGATTTGAAAAAGTCATTGTGACTACTCATGTTGACGATAATGGAAGCCTCATTGATGTCTCCTGAGATTGTAACAGCATATTGGAGAGTAACATAATGAATGTTCTGAAATAGCAGCTCTCTAATGTCTTTATATGTTTGATCTTACTTTCTCTCTTTGTCCACACAGTACACCATTTACAATTTTTAATAGGCTAAACAACTAGGCTGGCAAAAGAAATTTTAAAAAATAATGCCATGAAAGGCATACTTAAACTATAAGAGGTAAGTCATGGAACTTTCCCCTCACCCATCTTTCTTTCAACAGTCTGTATATGCTTTTCAAAGCTTGTACGTCAACTTGTAATGCATCTTTTGCCATACTAGCCCAAGATGACAAATTGCATCTTGACATAAATGTCTCTCTTTCAGTGTGTTCTTAAATTTCTCCAGCAGTTTCTCTTTTTTTTTTTTTTGATAATTAGCTCTAAGTGAAATGAGATTTGTTGCCAAAATAAGATGATTTGGAAATTACGGTGGTATTAGTTAGGGTGTGCTAAGTAAAGGAGAAGGTGTTGGTGCATTTAACGATTTCTCTTCTCATACAGTTCACTGTAAAAATGCCTTGAACCTCAATTCATCAATTCAAGAAACGTGTACCACTACATGCAAGATATTGTGTTGGATGCTAGAAAGAGAGGAAAGCAAAACAAAACAAAATAAAGCAGGCATTTGATTGTAAGCTTGCTGAAAGCCCTGGATCTATCGTAGCAATCTACACATACAAAATGCTAAATGAATATCTATTGTGGGGTATTGAGTTGGATTAATCACCATAGAATGATCGCTAGCTTGGGGATAAGGTAGGGAACATAGGCCTCAGTTGCTACTTGGGGATAAGGTAGAAAACATAGGCCTCAGTTTCCTCAGTTACAATCAGTAGATTATCATTAATGTTTTCCTGTAAGAAAAGTAAAGTCATGAAGGAGTTGTATTTTGCTTTACTCTTAATTATAAATCAAAGCAAATTACCCCTTTCCTCCAATAACATTCAAGGGAGAAAGGATAAGGTGGGCATAATATCCTATCCCTCATGGTCTTGCTTCTTCTGAGTCTTTGCCCACTTTTAAGAATGAGGCCATGACCAGTTGCCCAACAGTAGTCTAACCCATGCACTAACAAAGTAGGTTGCTTATGGAATTCAGAAATTTAGAAACCAACATGTCCTATATTAGTAGATGTACTAGAATGAACTGAGATCCATACTCTTGCATAATTCTAGTTTAGTCACAACACAATAATCACAGATCAGAGAAAGCTCCTTTGCTCATGAGCTGGTGTGCAATTCCCACTCTTTTAGAGCGAGGAATTTCTATTAAGGATTAGGAGAAAAGCATTATGTAGGAAAATTACCCTAAAATATGAATGACTGATAAAATCCTGTATGTTTATTTAAATTAAAAATATGCATGTTAAATAAGTGTCCAACCTGTAGAATTTCACATAATTCAGTTAATGGAAGTAAGGAATTTCTGGTTGTCCAAAAATCTTCTTGGTGGATTTGGTACCACATGTGTAGTTCATCTTAGGATCATGTTCCTTAAGCTATTGGCCTGTCCTCAACTTCTGAACCTGAAGTAAGCACTCAGTGCTAACCTCCTCTAGGGAAATTTTTCTGACTGCTCCAGGTAAAGAGATTTATTTCTACTATACTCACTTAGGACCTTGGTTATATCTGATTATAAAATTCATCATAGCATGGTATCTCAGGGTATTTCTGGATCTGAATATCTGCCTGGTACATGGGTACTAACTAGATAACTGAAGAGTGTGACCATGTTCCAACTACTTATAGGCTTTCTCCTGGCCCTAGATAAGGAGCAAATCACATCTAGCCTTAGGGCCAGGGAGATAAGAGCACCCTATGAAATCATCCATCAGCAACTATGATATTCAAGAATATAGTAGAATCAGGATTGGTTGGTGTTGTACAAATTCTAATCTCTTCCTCTAACAAGACCAGGCACATGACTAGAAAGCCAGTAATGTGTACCAAGTAGATTGTATTTGACATCATGACAAACCATGAGTTCTCCAAGGGTAGTTTCATACAAAGCCACCAGCCTTGCTATTTGAATTCACTGATCAGTTAATTTGTCTATGACTGGTTTTGACTATCTTATTAAATATAAGTTGGACATATCTCCTGCTAAATTAATGAAACAAGATTTAGCAATTCTGAAGGACAAAAGCCTCCAGTCACCCATCCTGCTGACAACATCAACAAGTATAATTTACCTTTATTGAGCACTTATGCAGTGGATAATTGTAGTTGAAACCCCAACATTGATTCCTTATTTGTCCTAGAGAAGTTGACTTTAGGATGAGCTGCTGGGGTTGAGCATTTGACCTGTGAATTTAGGGCCTGGAACTGCTGGAGCCATTTTGCTACCATGAGGCATGCCAGTCTGGGGAACCCTGGGAAGAGAGCAGAGCTGAGCATAATCACAGAGAAATGGAGCCACTGGTGGCATTGTGAACCTCCAGTTCAAACTGTGACTAAATCATAGTCAATCTCTGGCCCTTTCAGTTAATGAGCCAGTCAGTTTTCTTTATTCTTGAAATATGTTTGAGTTGGGTTTTACCCTACACTCGGCTGAAGGCTTCTAATTCATACAGTTCACCCAGTGCCAGACGTCGTGCTAAGTTCTTTACATGAGGTTATCTCATTTAAACCTCACCAAAAACCTGTAAGGGAGATATGACAGCCATTGGTCATTCCTGCTGGGCACAGCCGTACTATCAGAATCCTCCTCAGTGCAGAGCTCCAGGTAGCCATTACCAGTCAAATGGAGGTGACATGCATGATGAAAGCCATCACGTCTGCCATAAAACCATGGTGCCTCTGTATCCATGCTGTAGAAGCACCTTCAAAGGCTTCCTCTAACCAATGACTGAAGTCCCAGGAGCCCAAGGACAAATAACTGCAGTATCCCCTCATAGGCCCATAGATTTCTCCTTGCTCTGTCTCTGATCATTCCTTCAAGCTTTTACTTTCCTGGCATCTCCTGAGTATCTATCCTTTTCATCACACTCTTCCTCTCTACATGGGCCCTTTCAGTTGATTGCTCCTTCGGCCTGTCTATCCACTGTTTGATTCATCTTCTATTTGATCATATTTTCCATCCCTGGACAAAACCATCCAAGTTTGTTCTTCCTTCACTCTACATAAATGAGCATCTTATTAAATGCCTAAATTAAATCAGGAGGAGAAGAATACTCTGAGTGGGAAATGAGGTAGTGAACTGTCCCAGGAGTACAGTTTTGTAACACACTGAATACAGGATTTGTCAGACTGCTTATTGCTATAAGGATGAAAATTATGCTTTCTGCTTCAAGATTCTTTTATTTTTTTTTTTGTCCATCACTAAACCCAGTTGAGGTTTCAGTGACACAATCTGGTCAGAGGAGTTCACAATGTACCTCTCTGGAAAACAAATTGCACATACCAGTTTCCTGGGAGTCACATTCAGGTTTGACACAGTCACAGTTGATACAGTAGCAATTGTTTCTTGTCACCAGCAGGAATTATAATATCATCCTATATGGTGACAGATATTACATTTTGGTTTGTTCTTATCTGTGACAATATGTTAGCATCCAGTTGAGTGTTTCCTGTTACAACCAATTTATTGACAGGGAGTTTATGACAGAATGAAAAAGACATCAAAGAAAGACCATAGAAAAGGACTTAACTGCATCTCCAAATTAAATAACAAGACTATTCTTATTCTATGGTGAAATATGAACCCCTGTGCCAATGCTGTTGCATTTCTGATTGTCATTTGGTATAGAATAGAACCTGGCAGAGGCAGTTGCCAATTGCTTGTTGAAATGAAATGGTACATTATTGTGGAAGAAAGCTACCACCTGTGCTGCCTTCCAGTCGCCGTAATTATCCCTGAATGATCCATGGCAGGACTAAGAATTGTCTTTTATACAAACCAAATAGCTCTTCCCTGTCATACAAATTTTGACAAATAATAAAAGGGAAAGAAAATCTATTTTTTTCTCAGCATGATATTAAGAAAAATTGAATTAGATTTAATTTCTTGGACATCTCTCTGTGACTGTCTACATGTTATGGGACAGACTACATGTAGGAATCTTTCTGAAAATGATATCCAGGCAAACCAATAAAATATAGTTCATGTAGCTCTGAGACTTCTGTTGATATCATAACTATTAGCTGTATTTATCATGCTTGCAGGTTACCCTCAACATGAACATCCTTTCTGTGTTTGGGAAATCTCTCATATCATGAAGCAGAGTTCACCTCTCAGTCATTTATTCACAAATATTTATTGAGTGCTATGAGCCAGGTACTGTTCTAGACCCTTGGGTTACATCAGTGAAAAAAATAGACAAAAATCTCTGCCCTTGGGGAGTTGCAGGGGGGAGAAAGACAATAAACACACAGTACATTTTATAATATATGTGAAGGTGAAAGTGTAATGGAAGAAACAGGTAGCAGAGTTTGCTATTTTTCATTTTAAAATTTGTCATTGATATTCATGGAGCTCTCTAAACTTGGTTTACATCATAACCCTAAAACTGCAAACTGTGTGTTCTCTGCAGATCAAACTCTCTGGAGTCTTAGTAAAGAGTTGGGAGAAATCATTTGTGTTAATTTTTTAATTCTTAATAAAAAATTACCACCAGAAGCAGCTTAAAGCAACACACATTTATTGCATCAGTTCTGTAGGTCAGATGTCCAGGTGGGCTCAACTGGGTTCTCCACTTAGGGTCTCACAAGGCTGAAATCAAGGTGTCAGCCAAGTTGGGGTCTTAGCTGGAGGCTCTGGGGAAGAATCCACTTCTGACTTCATTCAGGTTGTTGGGAGTTCCTTATGGTTGTAAGACTGAGGTGCCAGTTTTCTTGCTGGCTGTCAGCCAGGGGCACTCTCAGCTCCTAGAAGCCAGTCCCAGGTGCTTTCAATGCTTTCCCCTACATCCTCAAGCCAGGAATTCTGTGTGAAATCCACTTATGTTTCGAATTTCTCTGACTCCACTCCTGCTACCAGACAGAGAAAAGTCTCTGCTGTTAGAAGGCTTATGTGATCAGGTTAGGCCCATCTGGTCAATCTCCTATTCTTAAAGTGAACTGTGCAATACTAACCTAACATATTCATGGGAGTGAAATCTCACCATATTCATAGGTTGTCCCCACACTCAGATGGAATGGATTATACAAAGTCAAAGATTGTGGGGGTCACCTAAAGAATTCTATCACAGCATTTTTGATTTGCAAGGATTTACTGTGAAAAGGACTCCGGTTGATTTTGCCTCCTCCATTGATTACTCTAATTTAAGAATTTGATTAGCTACCTCAGCCAATACTTTTGAGGAACCCCTTCTCAGGTATGCTTTATGAATGTATTTATTTAATCCCAGATACACAGAAGTGAATTGCTTGTATTCTCACCTTTTGTCACAATGTTATTTGTCTGTGCAAAGACTCTTATTTCCCTCCACTTATGTCACAAAACACATTCACTCCCTTTCCAATATAGTGACTAACAAAATCTAGTGTTTAATGTATGTGATTGCAATATGTGTATGGATTGATTTATCTACATATATGTGAATCATTGAAAAATATATAGTGCTGTCTTCTAGGTAAAGATGGTAAGAGAACCTTCTGGAGCTGTACTAAAATGGCAGTAAAAGAATTACAAAGTTTTAAATTTATGAAGGTGGAGAGGACAGAAGTGGAGACAATAAAAGAAAAAAAAATAGACTCTGGAAAGGAGGTGGACAGATGAAAAATTATTAAGCAGAGCCAAGAAAGTTCAATCCTGAACTAGCAGTGGAAAATGCTGATTGCTAAGTAAGCCAGTTTATATTATTGAAACCCCAACGGGCTCAGGAATTGGAGACACCAAGTAACATTGGAAAAGATGGTAACTGAGGGAATAGAATTGGTTGCAAATATGTTTAAGAAGCAGTTGGAGCCCTAGATTCCCTCCCCAGCTCTGATGGAATTCCAGAGGTTTAGAAGAATGAAAGAAGAATGGAGGTAAATCAAACGTTGCTCAAGTGGGGAAAACTATGTAGAGCTGGAGGAGGTATTTAAGTGAAAATAGATTGACTAAGTAAATGTTTACATAATAAATACAGTGATCCCTGATTTCTTACTCATCTCTACTCTTAGAATACTGATGCCAGGCCTATCTCTTTGAAACAAAAATGTTCCTGTTACAAACGAAAACATGACCAAAGAGAAAATACTAAATTATACAATAAAATGGACCAAACAGATCATCCACCAGTGGAGACCACTAACAGCCAGCCCATCTGCATGTTCAGATCTAAAAATAATTTTTTTAGTGCCCCATAGTTAATTATAATCTGGTAAGTAAGGATCACCAGATATCTATGGGAAGACTTTGACATGAAAGACACACACCAAAATAAACAGAAAGAAGGAAAATAAAACACATGAATAAAACAGAGGCTATCCAGGAAGAGTATATGTATGCAATTTAAAAATAATAAGCTTAGAGATATGAAAGGAAATACTGAAAATACCAACAGAATGCCATGAAAATGGAATATTCAAAGGAAAGCAAGAATTTTTGAAAATTAGAAATGTTAATAGAAATATAAAACTCACAGGAAGGGTAGGAATTTAAAATTAAAGTCATACCAGATGAAAAATAGATGATAAATGATAAGGCTATCAGAAGGTCAGACCTGTAGATCTAACAACTGAATAGTAAAAGTCCCAAAAAGAAAAAGCAGAGAAAATAGAGGGTAGGAAACACACAAAGAAATCATTTGAAAAAATTTCTCATAAATGAAAGATATGACATCCACATCTGGCCATGATATGGTAACTGGTATTAGACTTACCCTACCACCATAAACAAACTGGTTTAATTAAGAAATTGGGCAAAATATATGAAAAAAACATGTTTTTCAGAATTTGAACAGCAAGCATGGCAGGATTGGATCCTTGAGAGAAGGAAAGCAAATTAGGTAAGTCCTAGGAGGTCCCTGGATTTCTGACTAGAGGAATATTTATTTTTCTTTTAAACATTTTTAATAGGAGTTATATACATATATATATATGTATGTATGTATATATATGTATATGATAGAATTTGCCATTTTAGGCATTTTAAGTGTACAATTTGGTGACATTAATTACATTTACATTGTACTACCATCAAAACCATCCATTGCCAAAACTTTTCATCACCGAAAACAGAAATTCTGTACCCATTAAGCAATAACTCCTCATTCCCCCTTCCCCCATCCCTGGTAACTTCTAATCTACTTTGTCTCTATGAATGTGCTTATTCTAGATATTTCATATAAGTGGAATCATACAATGTTTGTTTGGGGCTTATTTCACTTAGCATAATATTTTCAAGATTCATTCATGTCATAGCATGTATCAGATCTTAATTTATTTTTATGGCCAAATAGTATTACATCATATAGATATACCTACCACATTTGTTTATACACTCATCTATCAATGGACACTTGGGTTGTTTCCACCTTTTGGCTATTGAGAATAATGTTGCTATGAACTTTGGTGAGTTCCTGTTTTCCACTCTTTTGTATATATCTAGTAGGGGAATTCTAGGTCATATGGTATTTCTATGTTTAACGTTTTGAGGAACCACCAAACTGTTTTCCACAGCAGCTGCACAATTTTATATTCTCACCAAGAAATGCACCAATTTCTCCATATCTTTACTAACATATTTTATTTTCCATTTTAAAACATAATTTCCATCTTAGTGAGTGTGAAGTGATTTATCATGGTAGTTTTCATTTGCATTCCCCTACAGACTAATGATGAACGTCTTTTCATGTGCTTATTGGCCATTCATACATCTGCAAAAGAATGAAATTTGAATAGATGTCTATTTAAGTCCTTTGCCCATATATTTTTAAAATTGGGTTGTTTGTCTTTTTGTTCTTCAATTGTGGGAGTTATTTTATATATTCTGGATAGCAAGGCTTTATTGGATATATGATTTCCAAATATTTTCTGTAGGTTTTCTTTTTCACTTTCTTGATATTGTCCTTTGCACAAGAGTTTTTTATTTTGATGAGGTCCAATTTACCTATTTTTCCTTTTATTGCTCATGGTTTTGGTATCATATCTAAGAATCCATTGCCAAATGCGAAGTCCTGATGATTTTCCCCTACTTTTTCTTCTAAGAATTTTATGGTTGATTTATTTGGAGTGAATTTTTGTATGTGGTGTGAGATAGGGGTCAAATTTCATTCTTTTGCAGGTGGATATCCAATTTTCCCAGCACCATTTGTTGAAGAAACTATTCTTTTCCAACTGAGTGGACTTGTCACCCTTGTCAAAAATCAATTAGCTACAGATGTGAGGATTTATTTCTGGACCCTCAATTCTATTTCATTCTCTATAGGTCTATCCTTATACTCATACCACACTGTTTTGATTTCTGTAGCTTTGTATTACTTTTGAAATTGGGAAGTATGCGACCTCTAATTCTGTTCTTCTTTAAGATTGTTTTGGCTATGTGGGGGCCCATTGTCATTCCATATAAATTTTAGGATTGGCTTTTCCATTCCTGAAAAAAAGAAGCTGGAATTTTTATTGGTATTGCATTTAATCTGTAGATTGCTTTGAGTATTATTAGCATCTTTATAATATTAAGTCTTCCAGTCATGAACTGTGGATGTCTTTCCATTTATTTAAGTCTTCTTTAACTTCTTTTAGTGATGGATTTTAATTTTCAATGTACAAGTCCTTCACATCTTTGGTTAAACCAAAGGAATTTTCAAGATCATAGTGCATGAAAAAGAAACCCAAGCAGAGAAAGATGCTCTCATAGAGTTAAGGAGAAAGAGATCAGAGGTTTTTGTCACAGAGCTATGGATAAGGGTGAGCTATAAAGAGAAAAATCTCCAAAAATCCATAGCACCTGTGGAGCTTCTCAATAATACCAATGCCTTGGCTCCACTCTCAGATATTCATTTCATTTAAGTCTATTTTTTCACAACCTTAAGTATATATCGTGCATCTGAAAGAGCTTTATAAATCCAGATACCTGGGACCCACACACCAGAAATTATTGGGTGATTGATTTTGTCTGTGTCTTGGACTATAAGCTCCCAAAGTGATTACAATGTGCAGCGAAGGTTGAGAATACCTGGTCTGGGGTGAGTTCCGGGATCTGGGATAGTAAAACAAACAAACAAATGAAACTCCCCAACTGGGTGGAGAATATCTAGGCTAGTCCAAGGGTTCTCTGCTCATGACTTTCCAATAAGGTACTTATTTGGTTGTCTGCCTACAGCATGGACCTTGAAGTAGTTCCGCTTTTGAACAATTTCACCTCCTAAGACCTCCAGGAAGTTTAGCATTATTGACTCAAACTGACCCAAGGACTATTAATGCTTGGTAATTTAAACCTATTACAGCCTAGCTTCCAGGGTTTACCTGATCCTTAGTAACTTTTGACTTTCTTAGGATTTTATGATCTCATTTTCTACTTTATTATTACTTTTTAATGAAAATATTCACCAATACAAGAGAGGATAAATGTCTTTCCCATTGACTTCTGTGCTGATTTGGATATATTATGTCCCCCAAAAGCCATGTTTTAATCCAATCTTGTGGGATATTTGGATTAGGTTGTTTCCATGGAGATGTGATTTTCACCCAACTGTAGGTGAAATATTTTAATTATATATTTCCATCGAGGTGTGGCCCCACCCATTCAGGGTAGGTCTTGAATAGTTTACTGGAGTTCTTTAAAAAAGCCAACACAGACCCAGATGCTTGCTGACACTTCAAGATACTAGCCCAGAGTTTGCTCTGGAGAAGCTGAGAGAGGACAAAATGTCCCAAGGGCAGCTGAGAGAGACATTTTGGAGAAAGTCATTTTGAAACATAACCCAGGGACAAAGGACCAGCAGATGCCAGCCATGTGCCTTGCCAGCTGACAAGAGGTGTTCTGGACGCTATTGACTGTTCTTCAGGGATGGCATCGTCTTGTTGATGCCTTAGTTTGGGCACTTTTATGGCCTTAGGACTGTAATTTTGTAAGTTAATAAATCCCCCTTATAAAGGCCAATCCATTTCTGGTATTTTGCATAATGTCAGCTCTAGCAAACGAGAACAGATTTATGAGTGACCAGGTCGGCCAGCAGCAGAGACCCACACTCAGTCCCAGATATGGCACCATTCCCTGAAGTGATCAGCCTGCTACTTGGCATCAATTTGATTACATTGGACCATTTCCATCATGGAAGGGTCAACGATTTGTTATAACTGGAATAGACACACACTCCAGATATGGGTTTGCCTTCCCTGCATGCAATGCTTCTGCCAAAACTACCATACGTGGATTTAGGAAATGCGTTATCCACTGTCATGGTATTCCAGACAGCATTGCTTCTGATCAAGGAACCCACTTCACAGCAAATGAAGTGCAGGAATGGACACATGATAATGGAATTCTCTGGTCTTACCATGTTTCCCATCATCCAGAGGTAGCTGAGTTGATAGAATGGTGGAATGGCCTTTTGAAGACTCAATTATGGTGCCAACTAGGTGGCAATACCCTGCAGGGCTGGGGCAGTGTTCTCCAGGAGGCTATGTATGCTCTGAATCAGCATCCACTCTATGGTGCTGTTTCTCCTATAGCCAGGATTCACGGGTGCAGGAATCAAGGGGTGGAAATGGGAGTGGCATCACTCACTATCACCCTTAGTGATCCACTAGGAAAAGTTTTGCTTCCTGTCCCTGCAAGCTTAAGCTCTGCTTGTCTACAAGACTTAGTTCCAAAAGGAGGAGTACTCCCACCAGGAGATACAACCATAATTCCATTGAACTGGAAGTTGAGACTGACACCTGGCCACTTTGGGCTTCTCATGCCTCTGAATCAACAGGCAAGGCAGGGGATTACTGTACTGGCTTGGGTGATTGATCCAGACTATCAAGGGGAAATAGCACTGCAACTACACAATGGAGGTAAAGAAGAGTTTTCCTGGAATATAGGAGATAACCTAGGGTGTCTCTCAGTACTACCATGCCCTATGATTAAAGTCAGTGGAAAACTGCAATAAACCAATCCAGCCAGGAATACCAATGGTCCAGAAACTTCAGGAATGAAAGTTTGGGTCACCCCACCAGGCAAAGAATCATGGCCAGCTGAAGTGCTTGCTGAGGGTAAAGGGAACATGGAATGGGTAGTGGAAGAAAGTAGTGATAAATATTAACTATGACCACATGACAAGTTACAGAAAGGAGAACTATGATGGCATGAATATTTCCTCCTTGTTTTGTTATGAGCATGTTTGTATTTGCACATTAAGCAAATATCTTTGTTTTCGTCTCTATCTCATCCACTTATAATATGAGATAAATTGTATTGTTCATTTCAGAATATTTAAGTTATAGGATATCAAGTTTAAGATTGAATGTTACCAAAGGACTTGCACCCTATTCTGGAGGATTTAGTGCATTTCCAGTTGTACACAGGACAGCTGAGTATTGTTAGGTGAAATATATGTCTGTTATTGTGTTCTATTTAGAGATTAAGTATTGTTTAAGGTGATGTGTATAACTGCCAAGTTGACAAGGGGTGGACTGTGAAGGTTAGGTTCATGTGTCAACTTGGCCAGGTGATGGTATCCAGGTGTCTGGTCAAGCAAGCGCTGGCCTAACTGTTACTGCAAGGACATTTGTGGCTGGTTAATATACCAGAAGGCTGGTTTATTAAATCATCAGTGCATTGATTGCATCTGTGGCTGATTACATCAAGAAGGGCGCAACTTCCACAAAGATAATTCAGTCAGCTGGATTTAACCCAATCAGTTGAAGACTTTTAAGGGAGAAGAGAGATAACTCATTTCTTCTTCAGCCAGCCAGCCTCTCCTGGAGAGTTCACCAAAGACCTTCATCGGAGTTGCCAGCTTGCTGCCTGCCCTATGGAATTTGAACTCGTGCATCCTGCCCTATGGAATTTGCACTCATGCAAAATTTGGACAGTTGCGTGAGACACTTTTATAAAATCTCATATTTACAGATATCTCCTGTTGGTTGTTCCCCTAGAGAACCCTGACTAATACAACTTCACAGAGGTTTACCTAATATCAGACAGAAAAACATGTTCTTAAACTTAATCCATTCCTTTGGGTGCGAACCCAATGTAAGTAGGGACTTTGACGAGGTTACTTCAGTTAAATTGGTTCAGGGTGGGTTTTAATCCTATTCCTGGAGTCCTTTACAAGAAGAATGAAATTGAGGCAGACAGAGAGAGAAAGCCACTGGAAGCAAGAAGCTGCAATTCAACAGAAACCAGAAGAGAAGGGAGAGGCCAGGAGAGACATGGCACACCACACCTCAGAACACCAGTCTTCGGGGAGAAAGCATCGCCTTGATGATGCCTTGATGTGGACATTGTCCCTGGCCTCAAACCCTTGAGCGAATAAAGTCCCATTGTTTAAGCTAACCCATCACATGGTATTTGCTTGAGCAGCCCAGGAAACTAAAGCAGAAATGATGGAGGTAAAGGACCAAACCATGCAAATATCTGAGGGAAGAGTGCTCTTACCAAGAGAAGAGCAAGTTCAAGGTCCCTGGGGTACCTGTGCAACTTGCATTTTCACAGCACAACAAAGAGGCCAACGTGATGGGAGCAGAGCAAGTGAGAACAAGAGGAGAGGAGGTGAGAAAAGTCACAGGAGGCCAGATCATGAACAGCCTCTATCCATTACAGGGATTTCATGTTGACTCTGAATGAGATGGGAGCCCTTAGAGGGTCTTGAGCAGAGTAGCGATATTATCTGACTGATGTTTCACCAGGATCACTCTGGTTGACTGATGTATTGAGAACAGACATCCTGATGGGGTGGGGGGCACTAAAGCAAAAATCCAAGTGAGAGTCAATGGTGGTTTTGCCTAGGGTGGTCACAGTTGGGATGGTGAGAAGTGATGGGGTTCTGGTTGTAAGTTTATTACAGAGTCAGACCTTAATGTCCCTGATTAGTCAGGATTTGACCAGTTCTTCTGTAAGTAAACACTCAGTTGGGAAAACATTCCCATCCATGGAGTCTGTCCTGGTGACATTTTTGATACAGACACTCCCAAAACCAATGCATAACCCTACCCTTTCGTAATTTTCCTCCAACTTTATTTTCAGCTAAGATTTTGCTTTTCTTGTTGTCAGCAAGAAAAAACAACAATTCCTGGATCCCTCATGCTATCCTCAGAATAAAGGGACTAGCAAAAGATTTATTACATAGTGGCCAAATAAAATCGATCCTTAGTAGAAAACATTTTTTGGCACCGTCCTATGAGTTCTCACTAAATGTTAATTCAATTCAGTGCAGTCATTTTTAGAGGTAAATGAAGGCATTTGATATTTTTCCACATTTCTTCTTTGGATTAAGCAGGTGTAGGGGGAAGGGTCAGAATGATAAAGGGCTAAGCAAGGGGTTTAAGAATTTTCTTCTGAACTCTGCTCTTTGGGCCTGTTTACTTGGCTCTAGTTGAACTATTTTATGTAGTTTGCAAATATGTTTTCAGACACTTATGTGCTACATAAAACCATGTTGTGTTTTCAAAAGCATGTTCTCTTCACAGTACAACCTCCAGGGCGTGTGTTTGCCTGCTGATAAACTCACACTCAAGGTGTGTACGTATTGGCAGACAAGCCCATACCCTGGGGTCTGTTATTGCTTGCATAATTAGCCATCAATTATCACCAGTTACATTTGCACCTGTTCCATTTGCAGATCTTTGGAATTTCAAGCTTGCCCAATTAGCATGTTCTGAACTTTCTCCCACTTATGCAAAAGTGGGAAAAGAGTCCCTTTTTGGAGGAACCTCTACTGAAGCAGGATCTCCACAACAACTCTAATGAAAGGGAATATTTTAGTCAAACCATTTTACAGAAGTCTTGAATATATTATTATGTCAGAAACAGCAGAGTTGTTCGGTTGCAGTCATAGCTTCATCAGAGTTTGAAAGTGCTCTCAAAGTCGTTTCATTTTTCTGATGAAGAAGATAAGCCCTGGCAAGTGCAAGTGACTTTGCCAAGTTCACACACCGTGTTAGTGGCAGAGCCAGGGCCAGAACCCAAGTCTTTGTAGCTCAGGTCTGTTTCTATTCTGGCAGGTGGTCAAATTTCACCTTTTACTTTGAGACTGAATCTTTGGATAGGCAGAGTTATGAGATTAAAATGACAAGTTTCAAACCATCAACTTTCCATTTCAGTTTCACCAATTGCTAATTATACTAGGCTTAGAATAAATTTTCTGTCATGTGAATGGTTTAAGCTGTCTCTAGTTCTTTTGAAAGTTTGGGAGGCAATATTGTAATTAGTAAAATAAGCCTTCTCTTGGGTTCTCTAACTTGAGTTAAATACTGGTTATATATTAAGGCTTCTAAGGTTACTTTGCCAAAAAATTCCATTATGCGAGTTGCATTGGTAGATAAGGTGACCTTCATTGTCCAAAAGCCACAAGTGTTAACATAATTTTAGTGTACATTGTACAAAAAAAGTAGAGATAAATTATGCTTCTGACCTTTATATTTTACTGCTTATAAAAATGAGGCTTCTGGATCTTTAAATTATAGAATTGGGTCCCCATTCAACTATAAGAGTCCTTAATAGCTGACCTACTTTGGCTTTTCCATAGGCATAGTTTGAAATAGTTCACCCTCTGGAGGAGAAATCTGTATGCCACGTTTCTGAAGGAAAGGTCTGATTGGTGGCATGTTTAACAAATTAGCAGACATTCTTCCGCATAACTTTTCCTGTATGAATTTCAGTTGCAGTTATTACACTGAGTCCAGTTATCATACTCTGTACAAATTTATCTGTTTATAAAGCTTTTATCTCTCAGCAGTGTGTGCATAAAGATGTGTTCAATGAGGCTTCTATTTCGCAGTTAAAATATTAGTAACTGGAAAGTTAAAATAATTCGTTAAAGACTAGTGCATTATACTGAGAGTCAGGAAATTATCCTTTGGTCCAGATCTACTACTTTTGAGCTGGGTTTCCTGAAGCATTGAGGGGTACTCTTGAGAACATGTGTTTTGGAATGAGATTAACCTGCCCCTTACTCAGGGGTTAACTAGTGCCATCTATTAATTCCTTTTAAACCATAGTTTATAAATTTTTAAAATGGGAAAGTGTTCTGTGAGGATTAAATTTATATATATATATATATATATATATATATATATATATATATATATGCAATTAGGAGTCTATTATTATAATCAGGAGCCAGGAAAGCACACACAGGATGGGACTCAATTCTGAGAATGTTAGATCAAGAGAAGCAGAAATTAAAGTTGAACAGGGAAGAATTTGTCCATTGTGTAGCACTCTCCCAAGTTAGACATTTTAACATCCTGCAAGCAGCCTAGAAGACAGACAGAGCATACTGCTAATATGGCTCCTATAAAATGAAGAGAAAAAGAATACAGATGTCCCACAAGAAGTGAGATGAGAATTCTAGAATTACCATGGCAAACATTGAAAACAGGGATTAAAAAGCTCAAATAAGTTAATATTCAAAAGTGGATATACTAGGCAAAGTAAGAAAACATCCCAGAGAAGTATGTCCCACTGGGGGCTTCAGGGGATATGTCTGTTATCAAAGCAGTAAGGAAAGCAGTGGTGAAAGGGAAACCAGCATCACTCTCAAGCGCGGTGGTGGTGATGTGTGTAGACCAAGGCTGATGATGGATGTTGCTATTACAAACCTGGGCTCACCAATGGTAATGAGATGATGAGTTCTTGAAGAAATAGAGACCACATGATGGTCCTTAACATCAGAAGTCAACTGGATGCAATTCTCATAATGAGTGGCAAGACCAGTGGCAGCCAGATGATCTTAACCTGCAGAATTATGGAGCTATTTAATAGAAGACAGCATCCTTAGAAACAAAATTGATGGACAGCCAACAAGGGTAGCAGTGCTCAATCTATGCGGCAAAATAAAAATAAAATCAAGAATGGATGAGCACAAAAAAACTATGGGTATTTCCTCTATCAAAAGCCACAATCCCTTGCCCAGTTCTGAGTTAGCTTGTTTTCAGACCTCTAAAAGCCATGGACTGAAGAAGAGGACAGATCCCCAGAAGAAGGACTCTGCAAAGCCATGGAAAAATACATGGAAAAAATTGCCTCATTTCCTCTGCAAAGAGAAAATGACTCCCTTATTGTGATATAAATGGCTGATTCCTTACACAGTAGTCTGTATCTCTATTCAAATGTCAAACTGCACTAAATTTTATTTTCCTGCTGTCTTTGTCAAACATGTGTTGGAGATATACAATGTTTAAGATAGAGGACTGAGCATATACTGAGCACTCCAGTTCTCATCTATGATGTCTAGAGAGAGATAAACATATACAAAATTAAATACATGCATGCAAACACATATATATCCCTAAGTACAACTACAGGAGATATATAAATTTTATTGATTAGAAAATACTATGTACCATGTTATAAATGTGAATACCTAGATAAAGTAAACATTTTCTAAGAAAATATAAATTACCAAAATAAGCCCAGGAAGAAGTAGCACAACCTAACTGACATATAATTATATAAAATCAAAAAGTCAGTCAAAGATCCTTCCCACTCACCACCCCACCCCCAGAAAAAAGACACAACCTGCCCAGAGGTATTTAAGGAAGATTTCTACCAATCACAGAAACGATAAATCTCATCTTCTGCAAGCTATCCCAGAGCATAAGAACAATATGTGAAGCTACCCAACTCATTTTCTGAGACTAGCATAATCCTGATTTTAGCACTGTAAAGGACAGCACAAAAAATGATAGCTATAGGCCAAATTCAAGAGCTTAAAAGGGAAAATAAATCCAAAGTAAAATTCAGCAACTTGAGTTTAGCAAATGTCCTAAAAAATAATACATCATGACCAAGTAGGAATCACCTCATAAAGCAAATATTTTCCAACATTACTAAATTTAATATAATATACTCCATTAATCAATTAAAGAACTCAAGACATGTGATCATCTCAAAGATGACTAACAAAAAAGTACTTTGTGATATTCAATACAAAATAAATTCTTAGCAAACTAGGAAAAGAAGAAAACTTCCTGAGCATTAAAGATGGACTCAGTTCAACAAGACCATAAAAAAGAAATGACATGGAATATTTGAACATTTGGAAAACCTTATTTCATGCACACATACACATATACCCACACAAAATATACTGAAGAGAAAGAAAACCTTGCTGCCTTCAATGACAGAAGAATGAACAAGTAGTGATGTATTCAAACAACAGAATATTATACAGCAAATAAAATTAATTACAACTACATGCAACAATGTAGAGGAGTGTTAGCAGCATATTATTGAGTGTAAAAGTAAATTCCATGAAAAATTACACAGAGCGTGATACTCTTTTTATGAAGTTAAAGCAAGTACAATTATTTAGAAATGCGTATATATTACAAAACCATATTTTTAACAATCAAGTGGATGAGAAACCAAATTCAGGATAGTGGTTAAACTTGGGTGGTTGGAGTCAAGGGGGTGGAATGTGAGTTACTGTCAATGTCCTAGATTTTGTGTGAAATGTTGATTTCAAGAATGCTAATTATGCTGTCAAAATGAATTAATAAATGAATAAGAGGGCCAGATAAGGACCAATAATAAGTGGATCATGAACCAAGAGTTGTGATTAATCAATTCAGAGCACCTGAGGATCAAAATAGCTGCAGTAGCAGCAGCAGCAGCAACAAAACAGGACTTGTGCTCAAGTGGCCAGATATGAGATCAATTTATTAAACTAACCAATAGCTTTCCCATGCACCAGTGTTTGCAACCAATAGAACATAATTTTTTATTATGATCATCTATATCCCATCCACAAATAAGAACCAAAACTAAAAAATATCTAGGAAATAACAAGAAAAACCCAAGGCCTTTAAAGAGACAACTATAAAACTTTAGTGAAGGACATAAAAGAAGGCATTGGTGAATGACAAGAAATACTTCGGCTCATGGATGGGGAGACTTGATATTGTAAAGTTGTCAGTTCTCTTGAATTAATATTTAAAGTCCATGTAATATCACTCCAAGTCAGTACTGGATTTTTCATTAAGATCTACACAGTAATTCTAAAATCCATACAAAATGGTAATTTACAAAGGGAGTCAAGGCCACTTTGAGGAAAGAGAATGGGAGGAGAGATATATACCCTTCCAGATGTCAAAACATATCATGAAGCTAAAGTAAATACAACAATATAGTGATTGTTCAAGTATAGAAAAATAGAGTTAATGGAATATAACAAAGTTAGATACAAAGTGTTATAAATATATGTAGGGGATATAGTTTAAGGTAAAGATGGCATTTCAAATCAGTGGAGAAAAAGAGTATTAACAAAAATGTTGGGGCAATTTGTTATATATTTTTTTAAAAGTAAAATTTAGAATCCTGTCCTTGAATCGCTTACAGAAAATAAACTCCCAGGTGGATAAAAGATTTTAACATTTAAAAGGAAACTACAAAATTGTTTTCAGAAAAATATGGAGAATATGTTTATAATGTTGGATAATAAAGCTCTCTTAATCAGGAGACAAAAGGCAAAACGTGAAGAATATTAAATTTAACATGTCAAGATTACATCAAATCTTTATGACAAAAACAGCTTAAGCAAAGAAAGAAGGTAGAGATCAGTAGAACATATTTCCAACCCATATAAAAGGAGGTTTAACAGTAGAATGCATAAATTTAACCTAAAAATCAATATGGAAAATAAAAAGGGTAAATAGAACACTGGCGAAAGACGAGTAGACAGTTCACCAGAGGAAACACAGGTAGGTGATTGAAAAGATGGTCGCTCTCATTTTAATAGAAGTACAAATACAAATACAAGCAAAAATAGTGAAATGCCACTCCCCCATCAGATTGAAAGTTATTTAAAAGTTTGGTAATGGTAAATCTTGAACAAAGTGAGAATTAGATTACCTTTTAAAATGTTGACTTAAATTAGTATTGACACTTTGGGAGACAATTAAAATGTAAATGCGTGTATCCTATGACCCAGCCTTTCCATTTCTGAAGTCTCAGTCCTGAAATACACTTGTATGTATCTATTATTCATAATATACATAAGAATTTTATTATTACATTGAATTAGTGAAACAATGGAAATCATCCAAATACCCATTGGCCTGGAAATGAATAAATAAGGTATGGTATAGCCACTATGAAATATTTTTCAGCAAGTGCAATATAAATTAAAAATAAAACAAGATAGATGGGTGGTGAAATGGAAAGCTCTCCACAACATTATTCATAAAAGCAGGTTACATAATGACCCCCTTGACATCATATAAACAAATGCATATACAAAACAGTGCTATATGTTTCTACCAGTTCATGCATGCAAATATACAGTACAATCACCAGCAAATTCATATATGCAACAAAAAGAGAAGAGTGTTTAGGGTAATGTGGTAATAAAGGAGGGCTCTGTTAGGGTAAAATTTGAATATTTTACAATATGGATATACTTGTATACGTAAGAATTAACCTAAATTTAAAGAACAAAGAAAATCAGGCCCCTTTCTCTGTTTCAATGCTTTTAAAAAATGGGAATGATCTGAGAGCTGATGCTGGAAAGAATGCACATCTTAAGCACATACCCTGAAGTATTGGTATGAGCAATACTTTATTTTTCTTTTCATTTTTACCATGGTTATTAGTTCATTCAGCTTCTAAATTTAGGAGCAGGCTGGTAATTTTCTCAGAAAACGGTCAATTTTATTGAGATTCTCAAATGCATTTTCATAATGCTGATCATGCTTGTGAGAATGATTGTAGTTAAGATGGGCTCCGGAGTCAGATTTGAATCAGTGGCTGTGCAGATTCTTACTGGCTGTGTGATCCTTGAAAAATCATGTATCGCTTCTGATCCGTATTCACCTCTTCTTATAAAATGAAGATAATACCACCTATAGTAGAATTACGATATGAGCATGGAATGATACAGTGTTTGCAAAGTGCTTAGCACAGTGCTTTATTTTATTATTATTATTAATGTTATTACTTTCCAAGTTCACTCTTTATTTTCTTGATTTTGTTTGTCAGATATTTGTAGAATTTAATGATTTCAAAGCCACACATCCAAGATGTGTTTATCAACTTTACTTCTTTTTCTCTAATTTACTGTCTAATTTTCCTTCATCAAAATCTCGAATTAGATATTGAACTAATTTATTTTCATTCTTCCTTATTTAATAATGAAAACCTTTTAGACCATGAATTTTACTCTTACTATCACATTGGCCACATCCATTACGCTTTGATATGTAGGGTTTTGTTATTTTATAAATAGTATGCACTTGCAGATTCAATTTCCTTTTGGCTCAATTGTAGTTTGCAAAGGTTTTTTTTCTTCTAACTTTGTAAGTGATTGGGTTTAAATTTCATTTTGTATTGTTTTCTGATGTTGCATTTTGATCAGAGAATTATGTAATCTTCTTACTTCATGATTTTTAAAATATATATTGAGGTCAGCTTTTGATCTTGGATGTGATCAGTCTTTACAAAAAGTCCATAGATAATTGAAATAATTATATAATCCAAATCGCACTTCACCCATTTTCCCTCTGGGTTGTTTTCTTTTATAATTTTTTTTTTGTAAGAGTTCTATCTATATTAAATATATCCATAATTAGCCACACATATGTATGTATATGTGTATATAATGTATACATAAACATTTAGATGTATATCCCCAATTCGTTGTTTGCCTTAACATTTTTGTTTTAATTGCTTGCTAGATTTTTAAATAATTAGGTAAACAAATCTATTGCTCTGTTTTTCTTTATAGCAGTAAATTTCAAACAGTGGAGAAAGAGTAGGAAAGTTTACCAAAAAATGTCGTGGCTGGGGGAAATGCAAAAATGTATAAACAATAATTCTTAAGATGGAAATATTGCCTATGGAAGCATAGAAGAATCTCTAATGAGGAAATAGAAGATTGTATGCATTTGTTTTTAAAGGGCTAAAATGGCTGTGAAAAACTGTTTATGCCTTCTTCCTTTGATTTTATGCTTAGAAAGGTGATCCTGGCCCTGGTATCAAATAAATATACTGGTTATGATTTTCTAATTAAAGTATCGGAAGCCAGGGTTGCATAACTTGTTTGAAAGAAGCAATTTGTGGGGCAAAAATGGGATATCTTGCATAATTGAAGACAAAGCTGGACAATGAGGCCCCCAAATGAAGGGGGACTTCCTTATTTTTTCTTTTTCATTTTTTTGTAACCTGCAAACTGTTTAATTTGTTTCATCTATCACTAATTCAAGTGCATGCAATAACCATTCTGTTTTTCCTTGCATTGAATGTAGATTCTAAAATTAAAGAATTGCTTTATAGTTTTCTTGCTTTAAAAAAAAATCAATCATCACTCTTTGCATCCCTACAATCTTGTCAGCAGGATCTGTTTATGGCTTGTGATCCTATTTCATACCAACCGTGGTTTTGATTTTTTGTTGTTGTTTTTTTGTTTTGTAGCATATTGAAGATGCCAATATGTTTTTAAAAATATTTTACTTCTATTTCTTTGTTAAATTATTTTCATTTCCTTGGTTGTATGTAGTTTTTTCAGAGATCCAAAGTTGGTTTCTTTCTGTTTACTCTTTGTGAAAAAAGAAGATACTTATCCCAATCCAGAGTTTACCAACAAAGAGAATATGTGCTTTCCCTTGTCCCCACTCACTTTCCTCATGAGTGGTGTGGCCAGATAATTTCAACAGAAATATTGCACTGTAAAGTTTATGTTCTCATATGAAAGCAACAAATCAGCAGAATATGAATATCAGAATACTGGAGTAAGAACAGTTGCATGTAATTCACAACAGAACATGTCTTTATGTGATAGAATGCTTAGCTACCATAATCAGATTTAAAATTAACACCTGGCCAACCCTGTGCTTGGGTTTTGGTAGAATACCCTTGGCATATCTGTAGCTAGCAGACAGATGGGCACACAGAGAAACTGGCCCAATTTCTAATGAATATTCTTCTAATATATTTATTTTGCATTGTGTTGAAATGGCCACCAGAATATTCTTCTAATAGATTCCTTTTGAATTGTGTTGAAATGGCCACCATCTCTCGCTAACATGCTGAACCAAACAAGCGTGTGCAATTCAGCAGATTGGCTAGAATTTGTGTGGCAGAGTATTGGAGAAGAGGGAGGTATACAGACCAAGAACTCCAGAAATCTGCATGTGGTCCTCTTGAGTCTACTGCTGAATACAAAGATGCACATATAGGGTGAAACTACAAGATTAGGCAAAGAACCACTGGGGAGCTGTGAGCTGGACAATTCTAAAAGCTCACACCTGACTGGGATCCTTTCAAGTTTTGACAGTCAAAGTGGGGACACTTCACTGGACACCTAACACATTTGGTGGAGATCTCAGGAGAGCCACACTTTGTAGTAGGGATACACTAGGTTTTGAGTAAAGGCATTTCTAGAGTTGCTCTAAAAGGCTTGCAGACAATCCTCAAAGGGATCTCTTCCAGGTATTTACCCAAGATAAAAGAAAACATATGCTCATACAAAGACTTGTTTACAAATGTTTATAGCAGTATTTTAAAATAATAGCTAAATATTGGAAATGATAAAAAAATTCCATCAATGGTTAATGTTATGATATACTCATGCAATTAATATTACAAAGGAAAGGTAGTGAATTACTGATACACTGAGAATGAACTACACAAACAAGGATGAATCTCCGAAACGCTATTCTGAGTTTACTGCCTGAATCCATTTATATGGTATTCAAAAACAGGTGAATTAACCTCAGTTGACAAAAACCAGATCAATGATTGCCTATGGTGATTTGATATTTGCTAGATGCAGGCAAGAGGAAACTATTTGGAGTGATGAAAAGGTTCTGTATCTTGATTGTGGGGATGGTTACAGAAGTGTATACATTTGTCAAAATTCATCTATCAGCACACTTAAAATGGGTTCTTTTATTATATCTTTGTAAATTATACCTCAATAAAGACCATGTAAGAAAATAAAAATAATAATACATAGTGAGATCATTATACAATTTCTTGGTTGGTACAGACACTGGACATCTTAGTCACAAAACAGCCAGAGGCGGGAAGGTAAAGCATCGTTCTTACAGGCTTGCAGGTTTCCTTTATTCACATGGGATGGAATGTATCAGTTGTTTCTCATGAATCTTAATTCAGCTCCATGGGTCTTGAAGTTAATATAAAATCCTCTTAAAATACGGCAATAGATTGTAGGCTTTTTCTAAAGGAGTCTTCGTGTTTTTCTTGTCTTCCAGGGTACTTTTTGTTATAGAAAGGCTGAGTGATGGACTACTAGCTGTATCTTAAAACAGAAGTGTGAGTTTTTACTTTAGTTGCGAGAATATCATTCATCTCCACTGCCCTTCCACTAGGAAGTGTTTCTCTCAATTTTGATTTTTTTTTTCTCAGGCTTACCCCATGTTCTTACACACTCCTTTACATGTCTTACAGTCAGTATACACTGTCCTATATCATCTGTCCACCACTCATCATTCTCTTTCCTCTTGGCATCCCACCTACCACCTAATATATTTTATACTAAAGAGTACCCACATGAAAAGAATCCAATATGGCTGATAACATTCATTGAATCAGCTACAGATTGTCACAATGAAAACCAAACTAGTGAAAGGTCCATTTGTCAGACAGGAGAATCTGAAATAATTAATCAAGTGTTTGATGACACATAATGCGGTAGACAGATCCTGGACTTTGGAGTCTTAGCTTTCCCTTTTGTAAAAAGTGAGTAATCTACCTTGTGAAAATTATATGAGCTAAAACACATGATATGCCTATTAGATGTGAGAAATAATATGTTCCCCCCAAATTATATATTTATATGTGTATATAGGCATATGTGTGTGCATTCATGCATTTAATATGTTTTATATGTAGTAGAAACCCACACATATATAAATATATATTATGAATATGCATGTGGTAGCATTACCAATAAACAAACTAATATATTTATCATATATCTCATTAAACTTTGTAGCTATGCATAGAAAATTCCCACAGAGCTATAATTTCCTTTGTTCTATTGAAGTGCTTCTAATTCATCATTTTATTTCACAGACATGCATATATCAAGATCATGGAATTTGAAATACATTAATGAAAGTGTCAGTCTACCCTGGACAAGCCACTTGACATCTTCACACATAATTGATATTGTTATAACCTTGCAAAGAAATATAGCTTAGCAAGGAACATCAGATTCGTGTACCATTTCCAATTTGGGTAAGACATGAATATTTGACAGTAATTTTTATAATCAGCTGCAAGATTTTTGTTTTGGTTTAGCTGAGCTGAATATCTGGTCTAATCAGTGGGTATTCGATTTTAAAACATCAGGTATTACTTAGACATTTGCCAGCATATCAGCTTAAGAGTCTTGGGTTTGTTGGTTTTTTTTTTTTTTATCACAATATTCACATTGACATTATATGTAGAGTATAGATTCTGTAGCCAAAAAATGGAAGCTTCCTATAAATAAAACACAAGAAAGATGCATTGAAAATTTCTTTTTAAAATTATAACTAAACAAGATTTGTTGCTTTTGTTAGATCTGACACAACTTATTCATTAGAGAGCAACAAGTGTGCACATCTGTATATTTGCATACTAAAAATAGTTGTTCAAGAAACAAAAGGTTGCTTAGAATACATAACCTCTTACTCGTTTAAATTATATGTTTCCGAGTGGGGTATCATGATCTTGTTTTCAACTACATGTATGTGACTACCTAATTACAAAGCAGACATTTTAAACATAGTGTTTATTTCAAAGCATTGTATCTCAGAATAAAAACGCATTAGAAGCAGTGATCAGGAGGAAAGGGAGGCAGACATGTTCAAAGGATTGGTCATAGACATCAAGTTCTTCTTTCTCCTTTCTTTTTGTTGTGGCCAGCCCTAATGCGATGCACACCAAATGCAACTGCTTGGCTATGAAAATGCTGACAGCATGATTGATCCATGAGGAATCCATGGCATACTGTTTTTATTTTACTTGAGATTCACTATGAGTGTAATTGAAAATGATGGGGGTGGGGCAGGGAATGTGACCATGGAGATGCTGTCACACTGGTCAAGGTCCATGGTTACTATCTCTTGCTCAAACTTGTCAAGAAGGGGAGAGGCTTTAGTGGTGGTGCTTGTTGGTGGGGAGACGGGAAGGTACCTAGGCAGGGTCCAAAGGGGTTTAAGAAACCAACTTGGCTAGAGGACTGTATTCTGAGAAGCATGGTCAAACTGGCCAATGTATTTGGTCCAAAAGGATGAGATAAATTTGGGTTTGTTTTGGCAAGCATTGTGGTTTCAGTTCTTTCCTAGTACAATCCTTGCTAGTGTCTAGGGAATGTGGGAAGTGGGGGAATGTAGGAAGAGTGGTGAACAAGGGTGCAGTATACAGGACCCGGCCCTTTGGAAAAGGAATGACAAGACCTAGGGTAGCTTTCAGGCTCTATGCTATTGGGTTTAGGTTTAGAGTAGACTCCAATTCCAGTGGGAATTGTTGGACTTGGCAAAGAAACCCTGGAGGAAAACCCCAGCCATCAGAGAGCATGTACTATTATGGTAGTTATGCAGGTATACAGATACAGATATCTGCATAGTGAATCTAGAGTAAAAGTTGAGCCCTAGGCCCCACTTGGTAATATGCCATGTTTCTTTTTGTATGCCTATGTGCAGCAGGATTGGCTCAGGAACTTAGTGTGACTGATTGAGTAGGTGGAGGACATCAGTGCCTCCTGCTGTGAGGGGTGTGGGAGGCAGGGCCTGACAAAGAGAAGTGTCTCATTATGTGTGTCTATGCTAACATTGGCACATCTACTCGGTAAAGACATAAAGACATCTTCAAGCTCCAGGCCAGTCTCTCTGTCACTTTACATTGAGCTCCAGAAAATATGGAAAGAAAAATAAGAATGGAGCGTGGCATGGTATTTTGGGTTAGTTAATAAATATAACTTATATTACTGTTTCAGTGTCTAATGCTAAGTAAGCAAATACCATAAAATGCGTTGGCTTAAATAATGGAAATTTATTCGTTTACAGTTTTGAGGCTAAAGAAAGTCCAAATGAAGACATCATCAAGGCGATGTTTTCTCCTCAAAGACTGTGGCATTCCGGGGCTGGCTACCAGCGATCCTTGGCACCTCTGTCACGTGGCAAGCTATGTGGTGGTATTTGCTGGTCTCTTCCTTCTCTTCCAGGTTTCAGTGATTTCAGCTTCTTTCTGAGGCTTTCTCTCTCTCGTGTCTGAATTCATTCTGCTTATAAAGGACTCCAGTAATAGGATTAAGACTCATCCTGACTGAGGTGGGCCCCACCTTAACTGAAGTAACCTCATCAAAATGTCCTACTTACAATGGGCCATACCCACAGGAATGGATTAGATTTGAGAACATGTATCTTTTCTGGGGTACATACCGCTTCAAACCACCACACTCCATCATCTGGACTCTCGAAAGACATGTTCTTTCTACGTGCAAAATACTCCCATTCCATCACAGTATCCCAAAAGCCTTAAGTCATTTCAGAAACAATGCTAAGTACAAAGTCCCATCAAAATCAGTAATGGGTGTTGTCTGTCCTGGGGCAGAACTCTGCCCTGTATGTGGACCTGTGAAGCCTAGAGAACTAGTTATCTGCTTCCAATATATAATGGAAGGTCAAGCATGGGATAAACATTCCCATTCCCATAGGGAGAAATTAGAAGGGAAACAGGGGTCACAGGTTCCAGACAATTCAGAAACCCTGCAGGGCATGCTTCATTAGATTTCAAGATCTGAGAGGCATCTGAGGAACCACATTTTGTCCTTTGGGCCTGATGGAGCAGCAACCACCCCTTCCACATGCTTACACAGTGGCCATGCTCTCCCCAAATACTGTTGTGAAGACTCCATCCTCCCAGAGTACTCAGGTGGTGTCCAGACTCTCCACAAGCACCAGGGCACAGGCTCCACCATCTCAAGCACTGGGGTGGAGGCACTGTTCCTGAACAATGAGGCCGAAGGCCCGCCCTCTCCAGACACGAGTGCAGACTCACCCTTTCCACTCAGGTGGGTGAGCCCCTCTCTTGGTCTGAAGAGATGTCTTCAGTTCAGAACTCAGCTTCCATGATTCTGCCCTTGAAGCAATTCTTCCTTCAATTTGTCCTTTCTCTGTCCCTTTTAGTCTGAGCTGGCAGTGGCTCTATTAATACAAAGTGCACAAGAACTTGGCTTTGCATGTAGTTCACAGTGGTCCAAACTATCAGACAATAGAGCCTCCCATAGATCCTTCCTAGATAATTTCATCTCCAATCCTGACTTGCACTGAAATGGCTGTCTGGATTCATGTTCAGTTAAACACTCACATTGAGCACGATTCTCTAGGGACTCGCTTTCCAGAAACTCAGAATTTTCCAAACCATCAATTTCTGGCTTCTTAGTGCCCAGGAGTTTAGTTCTCAGTTTATCCCTTTTCTCTCACATTTTACTATTAGCTGGAAGGAGAAGTCAGGCTGCACTTTCCACACTTAGCTTGGAAATCTCCGCTAAATATCCAAATTCACCACTTTAAAACAAGGATCACTTTTCCTCCAGTTTCTAATAAACACATTCATCATTTCCATCTAAGGCCTCATTGAAAGTCCGTTTAGCACCCATATTTCTCCAAGCAATCTCTTCAAAGCAATCTAGGCCTTTTCTATCAAGCACCCCACAATTGTTCCAGCCTCTACCCATTACCCAAATCCAAAGCCATTTCCACATTTTTGGTATTTGCAATAGCAGCAACCCACACTCCTGGTATCAAAATCTGTTTTAGTTTACTAGGCTGCTTAAAGTAGATACAATGATTTGGTTTGGCTCAAACAATGGGAATTTATTATCTTACTGCTTTAAGGCTAAAAGAAAATCCAAAGCAGGGCATCATCAAGGTGATACTTTCTACCCAAAGACTGTGGCATTCTGGGGCTGCTTCTTGCTGATCCTTCTCCTCGGTCACATGGCAATGCACATGGCAGCATCTGCGAACCTCTCCCTTCTCTTCTGGGTTGTGATTTCTCTCTTTCATGTCTGAATTCATTCTGCTTATACAAGACTCCAGTAATAGGTTTAAGACCCATCCTGATTGGGCCGGGCCACACGTGCCATAACTGAAGTAACCTCATCAGAAGGTCGTACTTGCAATGTGTTCACACCCACAGGAAGGGATTAGGTTTAAGAACATGTTTTTCTGGGGTACATACAGCTCTAAACCACTACAGTTACCAAGGTTAATTTTGAATAATAAAGTAGGAATCAGCATTTAGCATGTACTGATGGCATTTAGTCCATGCATTGTTTAAGGTGTCCTGTGAGTCCCCAAAAAAGCATGAGATGTCCCCACAGCTGAAATGTTTACTTTCAAATAAAGACAATGAGGCAAGACCACACACATGCCAACATAAGCCATGACAAATCCACATGTAAAGCCAGTTTTACATGCTACAGTAAATAATCTGCGGCAAATCAATGAGATGGTGTTTGCTTACTGTGGTTTTATTTATTTTTAAATGGTTAGATATTTTGCTACAATTCTTCTGAGGCCACAGTTTGCACACATTGGAGCCTAATTAGTATCACAAGTTGCTGAGTGCAATTTTGACAGCACAAAACCTGGGATCTGAATCCATTTTTAAACAGTTTATGCAAATTTACTCTCTATTCTCAGGTTATTTGCAATCACAATTGAAGTTTTTAATAGAGCAATAATTTTATTTAATAATAGTGAACATGCTTCTAGCGTCTTTCCTTCTCTTTTGCTTGTTTAGTCTGTTAGGAAATGTCAGTATCATCATAGCCTATATTTTCAGTTCTCCTTAAACCCATATTGCTAGAAAACAGGCTGGTCCCAAGGACTCACCTTTGGTGCTACAGACTAAACTTTCCCCCTTATAGATGTTACTCAACAAAAATCAGTTAAAACTTTCTATTCAGGCCTTAGTAACAGGAGCAAAGTGAACCTTGTGTCTCTTTTCTTCCGATTGAATTAAATGTGACAACAAAATACATTTCCCCCCAACATACACACACTTAAGCATGCAATTCTAGTCTGTTATGGGGGTTCTATTGATTAATCCCTCTCTCTTATGGCTTCCATCATTGACTCAATTTAAATAGACTGAAGATCATGTTCTCTCTGGTTCTGATTTTAAACTGAAGGTATTGTCTTTTCCAACTTGTAAATTATGCTCAACAGATGAATAACTACAAAAGTAGCTTTATCATTTTTCCATAAGTAATGATGCTTAAAGATGATGATGGAGATTAGAATGGGGGACAGGTTATATGCAAGAAAGTGTCAGAGTCCAAGGGAATCTTAATTAGAGTTACAAAAGGAGAAAGAGCTTCCATTTTTTGGAGAAGGTGGGTGATGTCACTGTGAATGAGATGGATGGCATGAGAGTGGAAAATAGGACCACATGCTCCAAATAAACAGTACACTGGTAAAGATCAAATTTATGTTTTACTAAGTGATATTGTTTAAGAGCCATAGGACCCAAAATTTGAACTTCCATGTAATCAATAAGTAAAAGCCATTGGGAAAGCAAATATCTCCTGCCCCCAAGTAAATAGAAAGAGTCTTCTATTTGGTGAATTTCCAACAGCTGACTTGCAAGCTGAGAGAAATAGGATGAATGTGTTTAGTAATTCTTTTAAATTGAAAATGCTTTGGGTGAAGGACCTAATTAGGTTGTGGTGGTGTAGCTCATTTGACTCAAAGGTGAATCTCTTTTTTTTCCTAACAAAAGCTGACTCTATCCTGAATTTGAGTGCCAAGATACTTGATAACCACTAAACTGGAGCATTTGCCATTTATATAAAAAGAATGGGTTTTTTTTTTTTTTGACCCAATGACTTAATAATAACAGTTTATAGAGGTGAAATAAGCCACTGCAAGGAGCTCATTTCCTATTCTGGTTGCATTAAAATATATTGAATGTTTCATTGCAATGGATTAAGAAAAGAATACAAATAAAAACTAGGAAATCAAAGTGCATCTGCTTCCCACACCTACAGTCATGCCAAAAATCAATCAACAAAATGATCAAAAAGCACACATTTCCAAAGAAGTGGACACCCATTAAATGATTTCTGCAATTGATGGAATGTTCTGATTCTTGTTCAGATCTCCTTTCAGGTTATAGTTTTAATTCCTTTCATGGTTATGAGCATTCCAAATTCCCCATCAACTTCAGTTTTATACAGGGAGTAATCAATATGTATGACCTTTCTCTCACTTGCCTGGAATTACAAATGGTGATTCCAGCACCAGTGTTCTAGGCTTTCTCTTGAAAATGGGACATTGGCTAAGATATGAAGACCCCAGTGCCCTTGGACTCCCATAATTTGCACTCTAGACCAAACACATTCTGCTTACATAAGGATGGCCTGATCTGTTCTCAAATCTACCTTTCCTGAAAACATCAACATTAGTTAGTACACATTTGGAAGAGAAGGAAGCAGTGTCCTAGAAAAAATAGCATAGAAATGACAAGGGTTCTATACCCCCTCTGACACTATCTCGTACTGTGTGCTTTGTACAAGTCACTTCCTCTCAGCTGGCATAATGCTCCTCATTTGTAAAGAAAGGGCGTGCAACAGGATCATGACTCTCAAATATGGTGGGATGGGGAGGATGGGGGAGAGAGCAATATACCTCCAAAGTGGGAGTATATCAGAAAATCTTCAATGATTTTTTTTTCAAATTATGCATGCCCCTACCCTAACTCTCCTCTCCTCAGATCTTTTGGTTTAATAAGGCAAATAATTAATGGTAATATGTATCCTATATTAACTATACTGAGCCAAAATAAGGTCAACCATTGTACCAAATGATCTCTAATAATTTTTTCCAAGACTAATATTCTGTTGATCTATGAAGAAAATAATTGTTTAGCTGTACTACTGCTAAACACTTATATCCAAGCCTCTTCTTGCTTCACTATACTGTCCTAGAAGAATTAAATGATATTGATGTGTGAAATCGCAGTGCCACACCTGGTATCTAACCTGCACTCCATGAATGGAAGTTCCCTTCCTTTTTTCCAGAGCAATAAATGTGAATTTTGCTTATGCATTACATGTTAGGTAATGGGAGGTGTAGGAACAGGGGACCTGTTCTTATAAGAACACAGGAATCTAATAAATTGGAAATTACCCTGTCTGGACAGTAAGTTGGTTCCAGGCCCTGTTGATTCGTGTTGACGTTTAGCAGTTTTCACTGAAATAACTATTATTTAAAGAAGAGAGATGACTGTTGACAGATCTTGTGATACGCAGGCAAATTACCATATGATTGTCCTTGAGATGGTATTCCTTTTTGTTTAGTAATCGTCTTTTCAAACTTGAGTCCTACCTTTTTCATTACATAGGAAATATTCCCATCATTATTTAGGGAGTAGGCATTTTCTCTTTATGCCAGACAACACTATTTTGTATGTTCACATATTGGACAAAAACCTGATCAGATATAGTTCAGTTAAATTATGGGGCTATTTTAACATATTCTAAGCATATAAGTGTGCATACATGGGATAAATAGAGGCATATGTGATTGGTAAAAGTGGATATTGGTTTTTATAAATAAACGCATATCTGTATTGAGATAACTTGCAAAATGTCACACATACAATACACTTATATTAATCTATTCAAATATAATGCACACATATTTATTTAGATTAAAGCCAAGTCAAAATGACCAGGACTAAGATCTAGAGAAACAAAAGAATACAGAGTAAATGTGAGAACAAGAGACTGAAAAAGAAAAAAAAATAAATAAATAAAGCTCCAAAATTTAACTTGAACCAATCATATCATTTCCTGTAGTTTAATTTAAATTGTATATAATAAGAAATTCCATTGCCTTAGTGTAAAAACTGAGCACTTCTTTCCTTTAGATGTAACTCAGTAATAACTAGCTTTGTGTATGTGTATGTGAGCATTGTACTATGTGTTTTACTTATATTATCCCTTTAGGGCTTATAGAGTATGTATTCTTGTGATTATTGCTGCATAGAAAACACCACAAACTTAGTGGTGTAAAACAAAAGCTATTTTGCTGTGCTCATGATTTAGTTGGCCAGGGATTCATGAAGGTCTCTGCTATTGAGTTCTCACTTGGGGCCAGATGTCAGCTGGGGCTGCAGTTGTCTGAGGTCAACTGGACTGGATACACAAGATGGCTAACTCACATGGCTGGCAGTAGATATTGACTCCAGGTTGGGAGGTCAGCTGGGACTGTCCATAAGTTCATGGACACATGTCATCTTTGGCATGGTAATCTCAGAGTAGTTGGACTTCATACATGGCAACCACTTTCCTCCAGTTGAGCATACCAAAAGAACCTGGTAGAAACTTCATGCCTTTTTCTGTTTGAGCCTTGGCAGTCACAGAACGTCACTTCTGCTGCACACCAATGCTCAAAGCTGTCACTAGCCCAAGTAGTTTCCAGGGATGGGATAAAGACCACCCCCTTATTGATGGGAGGAGTGGCAAGGTCACATCATAGAAAAGCATGCAGAATGGGAGCTGTTATTGCAGCCATTTTTGAAAAATGTCATCTGCCACAGTTGGTTTTCCATGCTATTTTGGTGGGGAGGAGGATTGAAACACAACACATTTAAGTCACTAGAAAGAGGCAGGACTAGATCTCAAACACAGATCTGTCTTCCTCTAAAATTCATATTCTTTCTACTGTGCTGCACTGGCAAATGGGCAATACTATTCTGTCTTAGTTTACTATATTTCTTTGAAAATCTGAGTTGGATGAAAATTCAATATCAAAGACAGATAATTGAATTAAGAGTCAGAAGACCTGACTTCCAGTCTTGTTTCTGAGTGAGCTGGAGTAAGTTGTTTCCCTTCTTTGGACTTCCTTTCCACATCTGATCAGCACAGAAATTATGCCATATTGTCTCCAAGGCCTCTGCCAGTTCTTTCCTCCTATGCTTCATAATTCATACCTAAAGTGAAAATGCTACAAAAGGGAGAGTGAGAGAGGCACTGAGAGATTTAATAATTTTAATAGCAAGGTTACAATACCTTTTTATCTCACTTCTAAAATGTCTAATTTTGGTTTTGTGATTCCTGCTTAGGCTGCTCATTAACCTCCAAGGCAAAAGGCAAGTGATTTAATTAGTCGTGCAATTGTGTCTTTCCTCTCGGAATATTTCTTTTTATATTCAATCATATTTCCTGAATCAAGAGGCCCCCACAGGCAAGAGAAAGGCTTATGTATTTTATAGGTTTATTTGGGTTACTGACGAAAATGGAAGGAACTATCATGGGTTTGAATAGCAGTTGCAGTAAAATAGAATTCTAGTTCTGCAGGCACAGCATAGCAATTTGTTTCTAGGCAGTAGGATATGCACGCTTGAAAAAACATATCCTCCTAGAAATTGCTTACTGAATGATCATCTCATACAGTAATGTTAATGATGTGGTCAACTGCCGAAAAATGGTCTAAGTGTAGGGCAAACCTCTTTGAAGACCCTTTGTATGTAGTCTACTAGTCTAATGCTTTCATCTGATATTATTCTTGTCATTTAATTCATTTGCAATTTCAGAAAATCAAAAAATTTCAGAGCTGTAGGGGCTTTCAGTATCATGGACCCCAGTTGTTTCTCAGACCTTTTTTTTTTCCCTCAGCAAAAGCATGTCTCCAAACAAATCACATATAAAAGTTCCATATGCAATATTGGTAAAAGTGCAGCTGTGCTACTGGAAGTGGGTTTGAGACCCAGCGCCCCCTCCTCATGTTACATCTTTTTTATACCTACTCCTTCCTTATAGCAGCCTTCAAGTTACCTGTGAGGAACGTTGAGAACTCTGAAGTATCTGGTCTGAAAATCACTCATCTAGCCGACTATTTGATTCAAAAAGTATTTGGTAAAATGTCCCTATGATGGACAGAAGTGAACAAGACTGATGTAATTAGAGCTCAATGTCTAATAGGGGACTTCCACGTGTAAACAAATTAGTTAATCCTTATGCTTAATGAGCTAATTATAGCATATTAGAGGGGTATCTAATCTGACCTGGGGATAGCAGTCAGGAATTACTTTCTGACATAAGGGACATTACTGACACCTGAAAGATAATTAGGAGCATGCCATACAAAATGGGGCTGGGGAAGGGATACTGCAGAAAGAAAGAAAAGTATAAAGGCCCGTGTGATAAGGGGCATGGTATATTTGAGAAATTAAGGAAGTTTGCCTAGAGTCTAAAATATGAAAGGAGCCAAAGATTAGGGATGAGCTTGCAGAGGTGATCAGAAGCCACATCATGATGGGCCTTATAAGTGGTTTCAAAGGAATCTGAATTATAACCAAAGGGTCATCAGGCAGAGGGATCATTGAAGGAGGTTAAAGAGAGAATGTGATACTATGAAATGTACTTCCAAAAGAACATTCTGGCTGATGTGTGGAGAATGGATTGGAGAAAGCCAAGACAGAAAAAAGAAGGATCTATTTTGGAAGTGGATTTTGCAGAAATGCTAATAGATTGGATATGGGCCATGTTAGCAAAGAGACAAGTCAAGAATGACCCTCAGGATTTTGGTCTGAGAAATAGGTGAATGGCGGTGTCATTTATACATATGTGGAAGATGGACAGAGTGGTAGGTTGGGGAGAAAAATCAAACATTTTCTTTTGGACCAGTTTGAGAGACCTATTAAATATGCCAGTAGAAATGGCAAGTAGGCAGTTAGGTATGAATATAAATTTCAGGAGGTAGGTCTGGGCTACAGAAATCCTTTTAAAATTCAAAATCATACAGGTAATATTTTGAAGCCATTGCAGTGGATGAGATCATCCAGGTAGATTGTTTAAAGTGGAAAGGGAATGGGGCCAGAACAGAACATTAGGAACCCCAACATTTAAGGGTTGGTTCAAGAAAATAAAGCACACAAAAGAAAATGAGAGAATATTCAGTGAAGTTGTATAAAAAAACAAAAGAGTTCAAAGGTGTCATGAAGACAAGGAAATAAAGTGTCTTAGGAGAGTGTGAGTAGTCAGCATTTGCAAATATAACTTTGGTGAAAGTTAAGGGAGTGAAAACACATTACTTAACTCTTCTTATTTGCTTAGCACTGAATAAACTCCCAAATAAAGAGAAGAAAAAGAAAACTGGAGAATAGAAAACATGTATAATGAAAGTAGAGAATAACCACTAACTAAAATAATATCTCTATAAATAAAGAAATTAAGATCAAATTAAAGGAGTAAGTTGAGAAACAGTGCATATTTCTCCATAAATTGATAATGGAAAGCATTCTTTTTCTGAGTGTTTGAGTGCTGAAGGCACCATCAGGATTAGAGTCATGGTCAGGCTGTATATAGAATGACAAAGGACATGGGACTGAAGGAACAGCTCTATCTTCTCTGTTTCAGTCTTTTTTTTTTTAATCTTCATTTTATTGAGATATATTCACATACCACGCAGTCATACAAAACAAATCGTACATTCGATTGTTCACAGTACCATTACATAGTTGTACATTCATCACCTAAATCAATCCCTGACACCTTCATTAGCACACACACAAAAATAACAGGAATAATAATTAAAGTGAAAAAGAGCAATTAAAGTAAAACAGAACACTGGGTACCTTTGTCTGTCTGTTTGTTTGTTTCCTTCCCCTATTTTTCTACTCATCCATCCATAAACTAGACAAAGGGGAGTGTGGTCCTTATGGCTTTCCCAATCCCATTGTCACCCCTCATAAGCTACATTTTTATACAATTGTCTTCGAGATTCATGGGTTCTGGGTTGTAGTTTGATAGTTTCAGGTATCCACCACGAGCTACCCCAATTCTTTAGAACCTAAAAAGGGTTGTCTAAATTGTGCGTAAGAGTGCCCACCAGAGTGACCTCTCGGCTCCTTTTGGAATCCCTCTGCCACTGAAGCTTATTTCATTTCCTTTCACATCCCCCTTTTGGTCAAGAAGATGTTCTCCATCCCACGATGCCAGGTCTATATTCCTCCCTGGGAGTCATATTCCACGTTGCCAGGGAGATTCACTCCCTTGGGTGTCTGATCCCACGTAGTGGGGAGGGCAGTGATTTCACCTTTCAAGTTGGCTTAGCTAGAGAGAGAAGGCCACATCTGAGCAACAAAGAGGCATTCGGGAGGAGGCTCTTAGGCTCTGTTTCAGTCTTAACACACCTTAAAAAGGCCAAGAGGCAAGGCAAGGTAAGGTGTTGGAGATAAAGGAAAGGGCAAACTAAAAATCTGGTTTGTGGTTTCTCTTAATCTGGGTTCCCTAGAAAACAGAGTCTAAAGAAAGAATTAAGTTGCATCATTAAGTTGCTGATGCGTTGATAAGTTCACTCCAAGGACAGTGACAGTGGGGGGAAAAGGAAGTCGAGTAGAAAAGGAAGGAAAGCAACTCAAGGTCATGTGTTGCCATGCTGACCAAGACAGTCAGATTTAGGGTAGATGTGTCTTCTCAGCTGTGCAGGACATCTCCAAATAGGTAGTATCAAGAAACAGTGCCTTGAGTGAAATGTCAGACACAAAAGGACAAATATTGTATGGTGTCACTAATATGTACTAATTATAAGATGTACAGTCATAGATATAAAATCTAGAATATAGGTTACCAGGTGATAAAATGAGGGTAGAGAATGAGGAGTGATTGCTTAATAAATACAGAATGTTTCACTAGGTTGTAATTAAATGTTTGGAAACAGATAGTGCTGAATTGTGTGAATGTGTTTGAATGGGGTAGTTTAGAGTTATGTATGTCACCAGAAGAAAAGCCTGAGGTTAAAACATGGGAATGTATAGCACAGTGAATCCTGTCATGGACCAAGACTGTGATTAAAAGTACAAATATAAAGATGTTATTTCATGAGCTAGAACAAATGTATGACACTATTACAAGGAGTTAATAATAGAGTGGTAAATGGGGGAAAATGTACCTATTGCAAACTATGGACTGTAGTTAACTGTAATATCTTAATATTCTTTCATCAATAGTAACAAATGCACCACACCAATATCAGGGTCAATAATGGGGGGTGGGATAAGGGGTATGGCAGGATTTGTGGATTTGTGTTTTCTTTATTTCTTTTTATTTCTTTTCTAGAGTAATGAAAGTGTTCTAAAGTTGATTATGGGGATGTATGCACAACCATGTGATGATTCTCTGAGCCATCGATTGTATACTTTGGATGGGTTGTATGGTGTGTGAATGTATCTCAATGAAATTGCCTTATGCAGGACATATGTGGGAGTAAGAAAAGCCAAGATATTTATCTGCATGATTCCTTCCTTCCTTCTGTTTCCTATTGGTCAATGTTCATCCTAAGGGGAATAAATACCCCCACACTCCTGGGGTGGCATTCTATGTAGATTGCTCAGGAGCCATATCATACACTCTATAATATGGTACCTATCCAAGAGAGAGGAGGAGCAAGAAACTCAGGGTGTACATTTGGTGGGCTTGGCTGTGCAGTAACACCAAAGGAAGAGGGCCCGGCTCTCACAGGCAAGTGACTGATTGGCCCCAAGTGAGAAACTATGCAGCCTAAATGAGCAGGCTAGCATTGGTGGCAGATAAGGCAAAGCAGGAGGCTCAGGGGCAGCTGATCATGGCCCTGAGGGAATTTGAAGATGTTTGGATGATGCTTTGATACACAGTTGCTGTCCAACATAAGTAGGAAAAGTATAAATAAACCCTAAAGGCAACAGCTCCACCCACATAAAACAAAACAAAACAAACTAGGAGTTAGTCCCCGGGCTTTAGTTAAGCCACAGTGGTTCCATATTGGTCTGCCCTCCCACTGGAGTGATCATTTTTCCTCTAAAGCTGAGAATGGCAAAAAGCCAAGGGAAAACATCCCAGGGAAGAAAGCTCATTAGATTTGGTAGAATGTATTCTAAAGCAGTATATACAATTTGAGGTTGTCAGCTGCTCTGTTTCCATTCCCCTTTCCCCAATTACCATCCTCTCCATACAAATCATAAGCAAACAGACCTAGATATGCATATTCAAATACAGAGAGCATCAATTTTCCAATATAGTTACCTGTACATGCACACTAAAAGATAAAGGGAAAGGAGCATGGCATAAAAGATAAATGAAAAATACTCTGCCAAGCAGAATTCTTCCAGGAAAGAAGGAAAATAAAATTATGAAACCGGTCTTTTTTTAAGTAAATTAAAAATAGACACCTTGGAAAAAGAATTCAAAGAAGAGATCAAGGAAATCAGCTTAGTCTCAATTAAGCAAAGAAAAAGGTGAAGACTTAACTGGAAGAGTATAAGTAAAGCCATTTCAGAAGTAAAAGTTACTTAAAAGCAGAAAAACCTAGCAATGGACAAATACGGCAGAAAAATCAGGAACTTGGAAAAGATAAAGTTTAAGGACGTAAAGTTACTTAAACCAGATAACCTATCCCCCCCCCCACCATGAACCCCTCAATCTATAACTCAGTCCTGCCATGTGGTACTTTAAATCTGTCTAGCTCTAACTGCATGCCCATTCCAGTGTAAGACCGAGACACCATCATCCCTTACTTGAATTACCATCATCATTTCCCAATAGCTCCTCTTGCCTCTATCCTGGCTTCAAGTCAGTCCTTTATCCTGAGAGAGGTCAGAGTCATCTCGGAAAATACAAATGTGATCGCCTCTCTGCCCTATTTAAGACCTTCCAGTGGTTTTCCAGTGTACTTAGGGTAAAGAGGAGACTTCTCAGCACGGCCTACAGTGGCCCTTTATATTCCTCAAGCCTCATATCTTGCCATTCTCCCCTTGTTAGCTCACTCTAGTCATGGTAGTCTTTTAGTTTCTCAAATATTCTGAGGCCTTTGCTGCTTCAGGGCCTTTACACATGGGGTTGCCACCACAACTTGGCATGGCTAACTCTTAACCATCCATCCCTTTATTTTTTGCTTAAATGTCATTTCCTCAGTGAGGCCTTTGATGAATCCCCAGGATAAACTTGTTATAACTTATATTACTCTTTCATTTCTTTGTCTGACACAACAATAATTCATTATATATTTATATGTTCTATTATTTATGCAATTACTGTATATAAGCTCCATAAAGGTAAGGATAGGGTCTATTTTGCTCACTGCTTTATCTATAGTGTTCAAAAGCTGTACTTTTAAATGAATGAATGAACAAATACAAAAAGCAGATATATAAGATCTAAATGATTTTCCCTTAAAATTTTTACAATCATGTAATTACTGCACATAAATTTTTTTCCTGGGATATAACAATATGATTTGAAAATCCATCTGGAATAATAAGCATTTAATATCTAGTAAACTTGAAAAGTAAGAATACTGAATAAGTGAGGGAACCAAATCTACCAAATATTAAAACCTACTAGAAGCTATCACAATTAAAAGGATGTGGTGTGGGCATGGACGGAAATACCAGTGGGACAGATAAAAAATATCTAAATTTAGACTTTATATGCATTTTATGGAAATGCAGTATCTTATAAAATGGCATTTCTTATTAATGGGGACAAAATGAAATGTTCAATGAATTATGTAGAGACAAGACAATCATTTAGGAAAAATTAAATTGGATCCCTTTTCATTTCTTATAACACTGTAAATTCTAGTTGGATTTTAGATTAAAAAAAAAAAGATAATGTAACCGTAAAAGCAGAAAATGCAAGAGAAATATTTTTAGTATGGAAGGCCTTCCTAGACAAGAGAGAAGATACAAAGAAAATGATTGATAATGGGTAGTACCTAAAAATTTTAAAATTTTATGCACTAAGAAACAGTATAAACATTTCTAAAGACAATAATAGGGAAAAAAATGTAACTATTTAAGAGACAGAGGGCAGTTACTATTAATATACAAATAGTGTTCTAGTTTGCTAGACTGCTGAAAGCAGATACTATAAATTGAGTTGGCTGTCAACAGTGGGAATTTATTAGCTCACAGGCCTTCAATTTTGAGGCTGTGAGAATGTCCAAATCAAGGCATCATCAAGGTGATGCTTTTTTCCCAAAGACCAGCTGCCAGTGATCCTTGGCTCCTCTGACACATGGCAAAGCACATGATGGCATCTGCTGGTCTCTCCCTTCTCTTCCTGGTTTTGTTGCTTTCAGCTTCATGCTCCCATGGCTTTCTCTCTCTTTGTCTGAATTTCATTCTCTTATAAAGGACTTAAGAGGATTAAGACCCATTCTGATTGAAGTGGGCCACACCTTAACTGAAATAGCTTCATGAAAACCTACTTATAGTAGGTTTACACTTATAGGAATGGATTAGCTTTAAGAACATGATTTTCTGGGGTACATATAATTTCAAACCACCACAAATGGTTCTTACAAATTTGTGAGGGGATGGGGCAGATAGACTGGTAAAAAAGAAGTGGTCACACAATAGGAATGAGATATACACAGAAGAAATACAAATAGCAAATAAACATATGAAAAGATGACTCACTTCACTAAAAATCCCTGAAATACATTGCATTTTGCCTGTCAGATTTGGAAAAAAAAATGTAAAAAGATGATAAACTACATCATTGGTGTAGTAGGAAACAGACTATCATTTGTTATTGGTTGACTGTAAATTGGCATACCTTTTCAGAGAGCAACTCAGCAGTATCTGTCAACATTTAAAATGCACATTTCCCTTAACTCAGCAATTCTACTTTTAGAAATTTATCTTAGAATGCATGCACACATATTTAAAGATGGATTTATAAGGATGTTCAGTACCAAATTATTGAAAATTAAAAAAGGGAAGCCATGGAAGTATCAATCAATAGGGTATTTGGTCAGTAAATTAGTAAACTTTAATACACTGATGCAATGAAATACCACACACCAGTGGAAATGAATGATGAATGCATAGGAACTGACATGAAAAAAAATGCCCAATATATATTAAGAGAAATAAAGAAACAAATAAACAAAAAGTTGAAAAGTAGTACATATCATATCCCATTTTTGTAGAAAACAAAAAAGTAGCATGGCATATGTTACATATCATCAGAATTTATGTCCTATGACATAATATAGGTATATTTGAAGGATAAACCACAGTTTTAACTGTTCTTATCTTTGAGGATTAAAATTGGAGGACAGATTGGGGGTAGAATTCCCTCTCACCTCTAATTTCATATACTTCTGTATATTAGAACAAATGTTTACAACAAGCATACTTCTGAAAACATAATTTTAAAAAATCAGTTGCAGATGATTGTATAACTATGTAGCTTACACAGTGTGACTGTGTGATTGTGAAAACCTTGTGGCTCCCACTCCCTTTATCCAGTGTATGGACAGATGAGTAGAAAAATGGGGACAAAAATTACATGAATAATAGGGAGAGATGGAGGGGAAGGGATGTTTTGTGTGTTCTTTTTAACTTTTATTTTTATTCTTATTTTTATTTTTTTGGAGTAATGAAAATGTTCAAATATTTATTGTGGTGATGAATGCACAACTCTATGATGATACTGTGAACCACTGATTGTACTCTGTGGATGATTATCTGGGATGTGAGTATATCTCAATAAAATTTAATTTAAAAAAATCAGCTGCAAATGCTACAGAGAGAATAAAACAAGGGCCATTAACTTGCCATTTCATATAGCAATATTCATCATCTTGTTCACTACAATTTCAATGTTAATTTAATGTATACTTAAAAAATAAAAATGATAACATTATAGTTTAACCATATAAATCAATTTCAAGAACAGCTTTAGGATTTTTTTAAACTTTTTATTTTGAAATATGTTCAAACTTATGGGACAGTTACAAAAATAGTACAAACCATATTTAGAGAACCCCAACATGCCCCTACTCTCCACATACCTAGACTACCCATTTGAACTTGCCGCCACCCTTGCCTTTTTCTTCTTTCCTTCTTTCCTTCCTCCCTTCCTTCCGTTCTTCTGTCCTTCCATCCTTCTCATCCTTCCATCCTTCTGTTTTAGTTTCTAAGCTGCAAAAATAAATACCAAGCAATGGATTGGCTTATCAATGGGAATTTATTGAGTCACAGTTTTAAGGTTAGGAGAAGTCCAAAATGAAGATGTCAATAAGGTGATGCTTTCACCTGGAAAACTGTGGCATTCAGGGGCTGGTTGCCAGCAATTCTTCTTCCTTGGTTTTTCTGTCACAGGAAAAAGCATATGGTGGCTCTCCTGACTTCTCCTTATTCTTCTGGTTCTGGTGACATTCCTCTTCTGGTTGCTGCTCTGGTTTTCTCTCTCTGCGATCTTCCTATTAAGGCCTTCAACGGTAGGTTTAAGACCCATCCTGAATCAGCTGGGCCACACCTTAACTGAAGTAACCTCATGGAAAGGTCTTATTTATAAGAGCTCATACCATCAGGAATGGATTAAGTTTAAGAACATGTTTTTTTCTGGGGTATGTAGCTCCAATCCATCACACTATTTATCTATCTAAACATTTATCCCTCTATTTATCAATCCATTTTCTGAACACTTGAAAGTAGGTTGTATACAGCCTTCTCCTTGAGAAATTAAAATGACCATGTATGTCTCCTAAGAACAAGGATGTTCACTTAAGTAACCACCTTAAGTGTACTTATCAACCTCAAACAATTTAAAATTACTATAAAGCTTGGCAGTCTATATTCTAATTTTTTATATGTCCCAATAATTGGCCTCTGAGCCTTTTCTCCTCCCTTGCTAGATCCTATCCAGGATCATGTATTATCTTTAATTGTCATTGTCTCTTTGGTTGTTCTTTCTTTCTTTTGTTAATTGTGGAAACATTTAAATACAATTTAAACTTTCTGAACTCAATGATTCCCAAGCATACCATTCAATGGGAATAATCAGATTATAATATTATGGTATCCTCACTAGTTTCCATTAATAAAACTTTCCCATACCCCAAACAGAAACCGTACGCCCATTATGCATCAACTCCCTTTTCCACCTTTCCTCCCACCCCTGGCAACCTGTCTCTAATTTCCGTCCCTATGAGCTTGCATTATCTCCAATATTTCCTTTGTAGTTACCATGGGGCTTAAATTTAACATCCTAAATCTGTAACACTGTTGTTTACTTAGATACCAACTTTATTTCAATAGTGTACACAAACTATTCCTATAGCCCTCCATTCCCCCACCTTTGTTTAGTTCTCGTCACAGATTGTGTGTTTATACATTATGAGTCCAAAAACACTGATTTATCATTACATTTTATGCCTTTACCTTGTAGACCCTGTAGGAAGTAAAAAAGTGGAGTTACAAGAGAAATTAAAATAGTAATAAATTTATATTTACCCATGTCATTACTCTCACCAGAACTGTCTATTTCTTCATGTGACTTTGATCTATTGTCTATTGTCCTTGCCTTTCAACCCACAGAACTCTCTTTAGCATCTCCTGCAGTTTAGTAGTGACAAGTTCTGTCAGCTTTTGTTTATTTAGGAATCTCCTGATTTGGCACTTACCCTATTACAGCAGTCCTTTAACTGTTTTCTGGAACCCAGAGAAAGATATTTCTGCCAGGATTTGCTGATTATTCAAAACTTCTGATGGGGTATAGGAGCCTTAAAGTGTCTCACTCTGCCATGTAGAGCAGGGTGCCGCCCCAGCCTTAGGATACTGAAGTCAATGTAGCAACTGCATTTCTAGAAGTTGTTCATGCTGAACATCCTATAATTTAGTCGGTTATAGTGACCCAACAGTCACCTTCTTCAAAAGATTCTTATTCTTGAGTTCTTCATTGCTCTTTCAGTTGAGGTGCAATTTAAGTAGTTTTCTTCTGAAGAGTTAACAATTATGTTTTGTGAATACTTGTATGCTTTAGAAAAGAGCTCCCTGACTATTGCCACAGCTCCAGGGTGTACCACAAATGGGTAACTGGTCCCCCTCAAATTTGGGAGTGAATGAGCATAGTTTGGGGCTACCAGAACATTCAGAAAATAGTCTCTTGCTGTGAGAATCTACAGCTGGTTACAATATTATGCCATAAAAACATTATCTATGTGTGTCACGAGTAACATGACACACATAGAAATTAGTTTTTCTGAGCAGAAAGCTGAGTTCAGGCTGATTTTTCTGCTTTTGTTGGTAAACTTCTTTCTGCTTTAATGACTGTAGGATTTTTCAGTTTAACATTGAAATTTAAACATTTTGCCAAGATATCCCAATGTATGAGTTCCTTTTCTAGTTTTTCCTGAATATTGATCATTACTTTCAATCTATATGTGCACATCTGTTACCAGCTAAGGAACATTTTCTCCTATTTTATCTTTCTTTAGTGCTTGGTGTGGTAGGTTGAATTATGAACCTCACCCAATAAATACATGTGATATATCTTAATCCCTGTCCCTATGGGTGTGAACCCATTGTAAATAAGACCTTTTGAAGACATTATTTTTAGTTAAGGAGTGGCCAGCTGAAGCAGAGTGGGCCTTAATCTGGATTATTGGAGGCTTCATCAAAACAACCTGAAGTAACAGAACTGGAGAATGAGAGGAGTTTGCCATGTGACAGGAGGCAGAGATGAAATCCAAGGATTGTGGCAAACCAGCACCAGAAAATTACTGACCCCTGGAGGAAGAAGCCTTCCAGCCTCTGAAACTGTGAGAAAATAAATTCCCATTGTTTAAGCCAACCCATTGGATGGTATTTGTGATAGCAGCACGGATAACATGGATTCCTATTCTAGTTCCTCCTCTGAATACCTATAATTCATAGGTCCTCCAAATCAAATAGTGTTTTTGTGTTATTACCATGTCTTACTTTTGTTCCATACTACTGATTGGACTTTTCTGTAAAATTCTGTCAATTATTGCCTCTCATGTGGATGTTTAGTCTTCTCTATTGAATTTGTTTTCATGTGATGCCCATTTCCTTGTTTTAGTCATATATTTGCATATTTTCTTTTATCTCAGCTTGATTTGCCCTTTTGGTTCTTACTCTTGTTTCATAGATATTCTCCTTTGCTCTTGGAACTCAGAGAACAAACTCTGGCTAGTTTAGAATGTATAGCATGTCTCCCCAAATTCATATATCTTTTAAGTGAGTTCAAAAAATCTATGGGTACTGGAGGGGGGAATTCTGTGATTTTAAGGTAAATAAAATATCTGTTAGTTAACATCTATCCAAACTACTTGTTAAAATATATATGCATAAGCAAAGCAAACTGGAGTCTAGGGTCAACAGTAACATTGTAATATGCTTTCATTAAATATAACAAGGGCAATATACCAAAGCTAAATGTGTATAAGAGGGGATATAAGGGAGGGATAAGGGATTCTTGGTAGTGGTATCATTGTCTGACCCTACTATTTTATTGTATTGTATGATATTTTATTTTTCTTTATATTATCATTTTTATTATTTGTTAAAAAAAAATTTTTTTTTCATAGTAATCAATATGTTCAAGTGCTGACTGCAGTGATAAACATACAACTGTATGATGATAACATGAACAACTTATTGTATACTGTGGATAATTATATGGTATGTGAATATAGCTCTATAAAATTATATGGAAAAATACAAACAGGGATAAAAGTCCTGGTGAATATATGGAGAGGAGGGATGTACGTATTTACTGTTGGTTAGGGGGCAGAATGGTGTAGCCTTTCTGGAGGACAGTGGGGTGGTTCCACACGAAGCTAAGTATGTGGGTGCTTGAAGGTCCTGCAACCTCATTAGGGGGCATTTACTTGGAGGATCTGAGAGCAGGGACATGAATAGACATTTGCACACTGGTGTTTATGGAGACAGTATGCATGATTTGCAATGGGTGGAGGTGGCCTAAGGGTACATTGACTGAGGAACAGAGTGGTGAACTGTGGTGTATGCATACAATGGAATATTGAGCAACTGCGAGGAGGAGTGAAGCTGTGAGACACGCAATGAGGTGAATGGATCCTGTAGACAGTATTTTGAGTGAATTACACCAGAAACAATGGCAAACACTATAATGCCTCACCAATATGGACTAACTACAATGTATAAACTTAGAATTGAACCTTAGAGCACAGCTTATCAAGGAAATGATTATTATAATGGTCCCTAGATTGTAAGCTCTTACAGCAGTCACATCTATTCCTGAATTGTAATGACTGTCTCCAAACTCTGAGATGCTGATCCCTTTGTGTATAACCTGATTGGTCTCTGGTACATTGGGTATCAGTGTGACACCTGAAACTCAGAGCTAGAGCTTGGCAGATATGAATGTCAGTATTAACTCATACAGAAATTGTTAAAAAAAAAAAAAAAAGCTGAGAAAGAGCCCAGACTTTAATTAGAGATATGAATGAAGCACATGTAGTTAGGACTAGGGCAAATCAGGCCAAAGGGCAAAGGACAATACCGACTGTGTTTTAAAACTTCAAATTCCATGTGAGACCAAGGGAAGAGATGTTTAGTTGGCACAAGATCTATATTTCCTAAACAATTTAACTCGTACAGTCTGCTCAAATAACATAATTACATGGAACTTTGAATAGGAAGTGAGATATGGTAGGTCTGTATAGGTTAGAGTGAAATAGCAACACATCCCAAAGTAATTTGGGCAGAGAATAAAAATACATACGCAGGGCACCCCTGAGGAGCTGGGGAAAATGTGGAAGTGTTGGACTTCCTCACCTGGATTGTTGCTGATGTTCTCACAAACATTGAGGACTGACGGCTTGATATGCTGAGCCCTCTGTCTTGGCACGTGCCCTTATGAAGCTCGTTACTGCAAAGGAGAGACTAAACCTGCTTATAATTGTGCCTAAGAGTCTCCCCCTGAGTGCCTCTTTGTTGCTCAGATGTGGCCCTCTCTCTCTAGCTAAGCCAACTTGGCAGGTGAAATCACTGCTCCCCGCCCCCCACGTGGGACCTGACTCCCAGGGGTGTAAATCTCCCTGGAAACACAGGATATGACTCCCAGGGATGAATCTAGACCTGGCATCATGGGATTGAGAACATCTTCTTGACCAAAAAGGGGATGCAAAATGAAACGAAATAAAGTTTCAGTGGCTGAGAGATTCCAAATGGAGCAGAAAGGTCACTCTGGTGGGCACTCTTATGTACTATATAGACAACCCTTTTTAGGTTTCAATGCATTGGAATAGCTAGAAGTAAATACCTGAAACTGTCAAACTGCAACCGAGTAGCATTGACTCTTGAAGACAATTGTATAGCAATGTAGCTTACAAGGGTGACAGTATGATTATGAAAGCCTTGTGGATCACATTTCTTTATCCAGTGTATGGATGGATGAGTAGAAAAATGGGGACAAAAAACAAAAAAACAAAAAATAGGGTTGTGGGGGGTGATGATTTGGGTGTTCTTTTTTAACTTGTATTCTTTTATTCTTATTTTCGCTTTTTCTGGTACAGGGAAAATGTTCAAAAAATAGATTGGGGTGATGAGTGTACAACTATATGACGGTACTGTGAACAATTGATTGTACACTTTGGATGATCGCATGGTATGTGCATATAGCTCAATAAATTGAATTTATGTGTATGTTTTACTGGGGAACCCTGTAGTTCTACAGTGACCTTATAATTTATCATCCCGAACAGGACTTTTTTTGAGATTGAAAGGAGCACTATTAATAATTATATTAAAACAAGAAGTATAAAGTAGGACCATCATGAACAAACAGAAATATGCAGCAGTTAATTGCATCCATAATGTATGAATCAACCAAAAATAAGGTAAAAGCAAATTGGGCCAGCTACATGTCTGCTCATGAAGTACAAGACTTTTCACTCCCATAAACAAGTATGCTGATTTCTTACCTGGGCATACTTAGAGGGACATATTCTGGAAAAAGGATACTGTAATTGGGTGATTTGTCAAGATGAGGACCATGATTACAAGTTCCACAGCTGTCATGTTTCTCACTTAGGCAGGCTTTGGTGATAAACGCGAGCTCTCGTGCAAGGAGAAGGAAGAGTAGTTTGTGTAGAACAGAGGCCAGGAGATTCAGATACCTGATCATTTTGACTCCTGTGTCAAGAAGTCAAATATGCCACATATAAATTTGCTGGAAGTAGGGACTGTCTAAGCTGGAGGAGGGGAAGAGCTCTGGAGAACTAGAACTTATTGGTCTTGAGTAATCCTCAGAGTAATCAGGGCATTTTAGTAGTTCATAGTAATGAGCACTTGCTACATGCTATGTACGGTTCTAGCTGCTTTGCTTTCATTAACTCATTTACTCCTCACAAAAACCCTATGAGAACAGATAGAATTATCCCCACTTTACATCTAATGAAATTGGGGCTTCAAGAAAACACTTAGGCCCAGCTATGTGGCTGAGATTCAAACAAAGGTCTATGCTTTCAGAGCCCAGCTCTTAGCCTCTATGCTCTATTCTGTATTTGTTGTATAAATCCATCCAAGCAATGTTGATCAAATCCCTTAGTATAGGTGGCTTATGTGATGTCAGGATGTTAAGGTTTCAGTCAAGCTCATGGGTTTTTATCCCAGGGGAAATAATTTATCTGGTAAGAGAAAAGAAAAAAAAATACACACAGTACTGAAGGTGAATCATATGGATGGGTCAGTGGAACACATGAGAGTACACTAGGGAAAGCTTGCAAATCAAAGGCCTTACAGATCTTGCTACACATGCTGCACCTTGGGTAACATGACAAACTCTAAACTCTAAAAGGAGTTGAATCATGCCTGCAAATCTAATTCTGGTCCTGACCAGGATTAAGTCAGGACCAAACAGGCAGAGAGTGGGGTTGAGGGGTTGCTGCTGATCTGGGAAATTGAAAAATTAGTAGTGACTCCAGCTGGGAAAGCCTGGGCTGATTGCAATCTTAATGACTTCAGGGAGCTTCCCTTCTTAAGGCCTTCTTTAAAGTTTGGAAATCAAAGGCAAAAGATAAGTCATTCCTGTGTAAGAGAAATACTGTGGCAATGGATCCCTTATATTAAAACGTTGTTTTAAATATTTTGGAAGGAAAACATTAGATTTAAAATTCAGTTACATCATGTAATTATATTTAATATTTTCTATGAATAGCGATCCATTTAATGATTCCAAGTTGAGAAAATAATTTTTGACATCTGTTTCAATATTTTGGCTGTTTTCCTGACAAGTAGAATTTCAAAGACAGTTCAATGGTGGCTCACTCATCATGGAAAGGAAAGAAGCTAGAAAAGACAATGAATGAGTTATCAAAGCATCCTTTGGGACACATGGCAAATGACTCTAAAGAAAGAAATCAAACTATTACACAAAGGAAAGGTTTATTCAAGGATCAAAAACCAAAGTGAATATCTTCTCTGTTCTGTTCACTCAAATAAGGCCATTAAAGCAGCGATTCACCAAAAGAGAATTGGATTCCATGGTAATAAATGCCAGGCTGTGGCCAGTCATGTAAGGGGAAGGCAGGCAGCTGGGTCAGTGAAGTCTAGACAACTAAATAAAGTCCAGGTTATTCATTTTGACAGATCCATACTAGGAAGTATCCAGGGTCATGAAAGCCAGAATCTCCATGATTACAGACATTATCAAGGCTGGTTATAGAAACAGTGAGGAGGAAAACATCATTCAGTGTCAAGTAAATACAAACTAGCAAGACCAAAATAACCCTGTTGGGGGAGGGGGGACAGAGGCAGTATCTAATTTATTTTGTGTACTCTGTGCCACAATACACAGATCCCATTAAATGCATTATCACATTTCATCCTCACAACACTTTGAGGTCGTTACCATCATTATCCATTTTAGAGATGAAGGACCTGAGGCTCAGAGAGATTAAGTAACTTGATTAAGGCCACATAACTAATAGATGGAGACTTTGGGTCTCTTTGACCAAAACTTAGAGAGGCAAGGCTTGTTATGATGAAAAGTGAATTTGGATCCAGGGAATTTCTCAAGTTCATGAAATCCTCCATTGGGATGGTTTAAGTTGACCCTAATCTTGGGGTCCAGTTCCCTAGGTCTAAGGCAATCTTTACTGGTTTGATCAGAATGAAGTTTGTAGAACAGGCAGATGTGTTTAGTTTATCCAGGATCCTTCTAAACAAGATTCTGATGGTCAAACCAAGCCCTATGGGTAGTCATACAAAAATGTATGCAATGCCTCACACAGACCCTACTAGCTCTGATGCCAAAGGAAGGAAAGCACAGTCCTCTGTTTCAATAAGCCACCCCAAGGCCAAGTACAAGAGAGCTTAAAACTTTAAAATCCACCCTCTAAACTCACCCTTTGCCCTGCCCTTCCTCTGGCTTCTGCTACAATGAAAGTCTCACCATTTCTTTCCAGTCCTCTTCATCTTTACCCACACTCTATTCTGCAAGAAATATCTATCACTTTTGACTACCTAGTCAACTCCTTTTTATCTTTTAGGAAACAGTGCAAATGAAAGTATCATCTCTGAGGAATTCCTTAATTGCCAAGGCAGATGAAGTCACTTTCTCTCCAGGAGACCTCCAGCAGTTTGTCCAGACCTCTATTATAGTACATTGTAAGTGACACAGCATAGCCCACAAACCTGCAAGAGATTCTAGGTCACCACCTCTTTACCTTCTTCCTAAATCAACTTCTGCATATGTGTACATGCCAAATAATTATTACTGAATAAAGGGTACTAAGCATTAGCACTTGAAAATTGTGTTAAATGAAGTTTTGTGTATAAAAGAGACTCACCGATGGGAACTTTGGTGATGATGTTGTCATCTAAATTTCTAAGTCTTGTTCACTTTTGAGTGACTATAGAGAGAGGCCAGGAATGTGAATTTAGGCCTGAAATGGAGATGACCAGAAGGAGACTTTCACATAGGAGACAGTGTAGCATGGTACATGGAAATGTGGTCTCTGGGGTCAAAGAGGACCAGGTTTAAAACATAGCTAAGTAATAATCTAGCTATGTGATCTGGGCCCAGCAGAAAACACATGCCACTCAAAAGGAATGTCTCAAAAGAGTGTGTGGTAGGGTTATTTATAAAGGTGTAGAGAATTAAAGGATGTACTCACCACCAAATTTTGATGATGTGCCCAGTGGTTAACAGCACAGGGAAACCCTTAACACCCCCAGACCTGATGGTACAAGAGGAAGAAGCAATTATAAGAACCCTGCAGGGGCTCTAGATGAATGGGGAGGGCCATCTGATAGGAGCTCTGGCATTTAGTAGGACACAGCCTGTGCAATACTAACCCAAAATGAAGAGAACTAGAGGATAAAGACTGCAAGCTCTTTCTCCTGAGGCCTCTAATCTCCTGGTGCCTCCCATTGGCCAGACCCAACCTGAAGCCTTAGTGCAAGGGACTCAGGTGATGCAGTCCCTAGCAATCAGTCTTTCCATAGCAATCAGCCTTTCCAGGCATAGAGCAGGGTAGAGAAAGGTGGAGAGTGAATCTGCATGGACACATGGAGAATGTCTAGCACAAACTGAGCCTGTTTCCTCCTTGGTAAAGCAAGAAGGAATGCAATACCTGCCTCCATCACAGAGCTTTTGTGGTGATTGAATTCTACAATCCATGGGAAGCAGTTAGCACAGGGCTTAGCATACAGCAAATGCTCAGTAGTTGTTAGCAGCTAGTGTCATCTACATGCATAGCCAAGGCTCTAATTCTAGGTGTCACAACTTATAGAATAAATGTCTCCAACTTGCAGACTTCCACCCTTTCCCAAATGCACAAGTCTGACCTAAGTAGTAGGAAACCAACAACTTGTAAATGGTTTACTTGTTGTTCTGTGGTTCATAAAAATATTCATATCAGAAATTAGAACATTCAATTTGTTATATAACACTTCACATTTGGATCATGTTCTGAAAAGCTGAGGACTTTAGGCTTCTAAATCAAACATTTTTAAATCCTTTTCTGAAATTTACTGTAATTCCACATACTCTATTGCTCATTCCTGTGATCAGTAGTTGGAGACCAGCCAGAGCCTTCAGCATAGGTCTGGGGTGTTCTTGGGCAGAAGGCAAATGGACAGACTAGTTAGCATTTGACTGAGTTGTTAGGAGGTCAGGGAAAAGATGCTAACTCTCAGTCTTAGGTGGTGGATTAAAAAGTGTCCTGCCATGAGGTCCTGAAGCATGTGACAACATGGACGAACCTTGAGGACATAATGCTGAGTGAAGTAAGTCAGACACAAAAGGACAGATATTGTGTGTTATCACTAATATGCACTCCCTGAATAATATAAAATCAATGTTTTAAAATGTAGAATATAGGGGACATAGAGACAGACAGAAGCTGGAGAAGGGAGAATGATTACCTAATATGTACAGAGCTGTTAATGAGGTTGAACCTAAAGGTATGGGAATAGAAAGGTTGATGATAGTTTGTTAATGGGATGATAAGTATCAGTGCCATATTGAAGGTGAACATGATTGAAAGGGGTTATTTAAAGGCATGTATCCCACAGATTAACACTACAAATATAAACAAGTGATTGCATGATCTACTTCTAAGGTATGACACTGGGACAAAGAGGTAACAGCAGAGTGGTTTATGGGAAAAACTACCTATTGCATACTATGACCTAATATTTAATAGGAACACCTTGCTAGTACCACACTAATACTAGGGATAAATAATAGGGAGTGATAAGGGCTTTGGGATGTTTTGTGTTATGATAAGTGTTTAAAATTGAGAGTGATGATGATTGTACAATTAAGAGAAGATGATGTGAGACATTGATTGTTTATCTTGGACAGAGATATGCTATGTGAAATTAAGAGCCCGCTACTTAATAAGTCAAGCTCTTGACCTTGAGGCTTGCTGTCATGACACTTATGGTTGTAAAGGGGAGTCTCAGCCTACCTATAATTATGCCTAAGAGTCACTTCCAGAGAACCTCTTTTGTTGCTCAGATATGGCCTCTCTCTCTCTTGCTGGCTAAGCCCAACTCTGCAAATAAATGCATTACCCTTCCCCCCTACATGGGATATGACTCACAGGGGAGTGAGTCTCTCTGGTGTCATGGGACGTGACTCCCAGGAATGAACCTGGCCCAGGCATCAGGGGATTGAGAATGCCTTCTTGACCAAAAGAGAGAGAAGAAAGGTAACAAAGTAAGGTTTCAATAGCTAAGAGATTTTGATAGAGTCAAGAGGTTATCCTGGAGGGTACTCTTATGCACATTTCAGCTGGATACTACAAATGGTCACAGTATGCCAAGCCCAAATCAGCAGTATTCCCAAAAATCCTAAAGAATACCCAGGTCCCTGAGACTCTATGAAAGTTTCACTTGCTAAGTTTATTTTTCAGAAACATAAATCCTCCAGTGTTCCTATGCCAGATATGTCCCCAAACCCAGAGGCAGCAGCCTCTTCAAGAACATCAACCAGACACACCATCCTTCCCCATAATGTCAACACCCATTTTCAATATGAACAAGTTAGGGTGATCACTGCCCAGATGTCACTGAAGATTGAGACAGTGATCATATGAGAGGGAGGGGCAGCAACAGACAAGACAGGATTTAACAATGGATTATGAATACAGAATCTTTATATAAATTTTTTTTTTAGTCTCTAGGGTATTAGAACAGAAAGAAGGAAATAACTGAAATTGTGGAACTGTAAACCATAACATTCTTTGAAATTGCTCTATAACAACTTGTTAAATCGTACTTTGAAAGTTATCACTTTTCTGTATATATGTTATATTTCACAGTAAAAAATGTTAAAAAAAGGAAAAAGTGCCTAGCCCTATTCATTGACTGAAAATAGAAGGAGCAATGATTGACTTAGCCCCACCGAGTTCATGTCTCCATTATTTGGTTAGGATTACAATCATAATTCATAAGGAATTTCTTTGGAATTCATTTACCATTCATTTTCTAGTACTGTTGGCCAATTTTAAGTTCAGCTGCTTAAAATGTTTCTCACTAGGAGGCTTTTATCTTTTTATCATGTGCCTCAATGTAACTTTACAAGCTTAAACTTGAATCCCTGCAGTTGGGAAGCAAGATGTTACATTTTTCTTCCCACTGCCTATGTCATTTTGCGTGCTATTTCATCTCTTATGGATGAAGCATGTATCTCTTCCAGCTGACAACTTAAATTCAACCTGTTGCCACTATTCAGCAGTGGAAGGTAAGATGCTCCTTGTACTTGCAATTTATTTTCTTACTGTACATGTTACTAGCTCTTGATATGATGAAATTCATTAAAGGCCAAGAGATTGAACTCAATGGAGTTAAAAATGGAGAATATAAATAGAATAAATAGATTACAACATCAACAAAGGAATTCTTGAGAAACAGGCTCCTGAGAAGCTAAAAGGAAAAATATATAAAAAGAAAATGATGCATAGAGCTTTTCCCATAAAAATAACATCTATTCACATCAAAGAACGATCAGGAAGCTCAAGAGGGACAGTTTTCTTAAGAACAGTGCCAGCCTTACTCAGTTGTGGAGCTTTGCCTGTCCTCTCGAGTAGGTTTAATTGCTCCCTCTTCTATAACACCATAGCATTTTTTTCATTCCATTCTCATGCTGAGAGAAGCTGAGTTGTTTATTTTTATTGCCTTTCCTACTAGATTTTGAGACCCCTGATACCCTGCTCTAGCCCCAGAACTGGGCAAAGAGCCTCACACACAGTAGGCACACCATAAATGTTCTACAAAAAAAACATTAATGAATGGCAGGAGAGTTACAGGAAGAAGCAACATAGCAGCTTTTTGAATATGTGGTGTAAGCCATGGGGAGCTTCAGAGATAGCTACATGTCCCAAAGAGATACATCAGCCATGCCTCACTACTGAATCACTCTGCTTCATTTCCTCAGGCTTTTAGGCACCAAAGAAGATGCTGTCACTGTCCTCCTGGAGCTTAGAATATAATAATAATAAATGACAATGATAAATTCAATTTGCTGAGAGCCTATTATGTGTGGGGCACTGTTTTTGAGATTTTGAGTACACAAGATAACTTAGATGTAGTCTCAGATCTCATGGAGCTTACATCTTAGCATGGAAATCAACCACCACTGCAATGTTCAAAACCGAACCCCTGTTCTCCACCGCTCCCCAAGCCTATTCCATTTACCTGTTACGTGATTGCCTGACATCTAGAAGGTAAAATAAACCATTATCTGAGAAGAAACATAAGATGTCCTGGCAATCAGATCAAAAAGCATTATCAACCAAAAACAAGAAAACCACTTTATTTGATGATCGCCTGGATCAGTTGGTTTAGTAAGAGAATGCTGAAGTGGAAGGCTGGCAGATCTGGCTTTTCGTTTAGCTTATGTCTCTGTTTAGCTGTGCAATATTGAGCAGATTGGCTTCTCCTCTTTGGATGTCATTTTCTTCATCTGGATACTGTGGGCTTTGGCCTACAGGATGTCCATAAGGGTCCAGGCAGCATAAATATTCCAAATTCTATGAATTGGTGAAAACCCAGTGACCATCATTTTATTTTATTATTTTATTTTATTTTATTATTTTATTTTATATTTTAATTTTAGACAGAGACGTGTTCTGACAGGGCAGGAAACAAGTCATAATAATATAAAGATGCTCAATGAGATATATACAATCCCTGACTCTACTGCAGAACCTCATGTAGATTTCAAATCGTCAAAGAAAAAAAAAAAAGAGTACCTTGTATATGCCATTCTCTTGATCCACAACTTTCAGTGATCACCCATCACCTACAGGATAAAATTTATTTCCTAGTTTCCTTTCGGATTCTTCCTCAGTCTGTATGTGACTTCCCTCTCTGTTACCGTATACGATTCCATTGCTGATCTTTCACTTCAAGAAAATGGATCTTCTCATTGATTTTTGAATTAGTCAAAGCAGTGTGCCACCTCTAAGTTGCTGATTACTCCATTCTCTTGCTGTTTAACAGGATATTAAATGAGACTTTGCCTGTTATCTCATAATTTCCAACACTGGGGATAGTGGGTACCAAGTACCCACATGTTGTAAAGACATTTGCTGGCCACATCCTCATAGAACTTTTAAAGCTGGCCAAAACTGGTCCTGAACCCTTAGCTCATCACCCACCCCAGGCTATATGAGAGAACCTGAGACATTCAAAAGAAATTGCTCCCTGACTGTGGTATTTCAGTACCTTTCGCTATGGGTGTTTCACCCCACCCTGAGCCAAATGAGGGGGCTCAGCAGGCTCTGATTCATGACATATGGCCAAAGGGGTAGATTTTTGTGATAATGTCCCCTGGGATTTCGGGGGACGCAGACTGGTGCCTGATTCTCATTTGGAAATGTCAAAAAGTCTGCTACCAAGACCTTGAACAGAAAGGGCTCCCTTAGAAGCCAGCAAAACTTTTGCCAACAATAGGAAAGTGTTCCTGTATCCAATGGGCCAAGTGGATGCTTGGGTAATAGAGAGACTGGAAAAATCTTGAAGAACCCAGAACTTGAGGGCTGCCTTTCATTAGGGCTAAGTGGAGCTGGGGAGTTAGCCTGCAATTGAATGAGTGACGATGGAGGATGAATCTGGATTTTACTGAACATTTAAACACCCCCAAATGAGACTACGCTAATAAACAGATATGGCTGGAAAAACTACAGAATCCCCCAAAGGATAACAAAGAAATATCTGACAGTATATTTGAAAAATGTGGTAAGAAAGAGTAAACTTTCTTGTTTGTAACCCACCCCCCACCACACACACACCGAGTCCAGCTCATTAAATAAATGTGTTACATTTGGACGATCCTCTCCACTCTTCTTCCCATTTTTCTACATTTTATCCTTTAATTACAGGATCAATGCCTGTGTCCTACAAGAAGCTTCCCCTGACCCAGTCCTAGGAAACTTCCCCTGTTCTTTGCTGTGTCAATTACCTACACCATACACATGCCTCTTTACCTCTTCTGTCTGCTATGTTTTATTATTTACATTTTAGCAACTATGATCTGTTTCCTCAACCAACTGATGAAGCCAATAGAGGGGAAAGGAAATTTAATTTCTTACACACCTATTCTATGCCAGGAACTTTATATGCATTATCTGACCTACTTTTCACAGTACAGAGTTTCATAATGCAATGGACATTATCTTCCACTTTTTACAGATAATAAACTGAATTTCAGTGAGTTTACATAATTTATCTAGGGACAAATCCAGAATGGTGTGATTCTGGAGCCAATGCTCTGTATTTTACAATATGCTGAAAAAGAGGATCCTTCTATTTCTTTTTTATACAGTTACCTGCTTAGCCTTGCATCTTAAACCATACATACATGTACTGATATCTTTTGGTTATAGTGAAGTATTTCTAAACATCACTATGCCTTCAAAGTACATGTCGACAGATTTTCTGGGCTTTCAGATAACTTATGACAAGGTAGAGATTTTTCTCTTAAAAGGGCTTTTATAAGTGATGAAATGGCATAAACAGAAATTGGATAACACGACCAAACCCCATGTCTGAATGTGTGATAAATTTTTTTTGGTCTAGTTTACATTCTTAGTTGATATGATATATGACATACACTCAGACAACAAGTTGGCAACATGTCATTTAAGTTTCAATAAAATTAAATCAAAGACCTTGTCCTCCAGGTGTTTCATATATGGCATCCACCAAATTCTGCTTTAGAAAGTTAAAGAATTGAATTTCCTTTAAAGGTAGGCACAAAAACTTTTGTACCGGAAGTTTAACTTTGGGTTGATAAGGTCTTTCAGGATGACTGGCGAAAGCTTGAGTACAAGAAGCTCAGCATTTATGGGCTATCTATAGACTTTATGTAATTGCATAAAGTAATTTTCTTTTATTTTCCTTTTATTTTCTTCACGGTTGTTATGCTTTCAGTAATAGACCAGAAAAAAAAAAAAACATTGATTTTTAAAAAAAGAAAGATAATGCATATGCACTGTGGGAAACACATCCCAGCTTTCAGAGGAAGTGGGGCAGAGGAAGATGACTTACCAGCAGATGACTTCATTTTTACACTGGGCATAAAAATAACAAATCTGTGGCATTTTGCCATCTGCAGAAAATAACAGGAAGTAGTTAACAACCTGAAAAAAATACAGTAAATTCTATCAATCATCTAAAGCTGCAAACTTTTTTTTTATAATCTCAAGAAATAGCCACGAAGAAAATTTTTTCCCCTTCATTATATGTCCACCAACACTCACTACTCTCTTTCTTCTCTGGATTATCTGAAGAAACACATCTAGTCTCTTAAGATTCTACCTTCTCCTCCCTCCCCCCACATGCCTTACAGTTTATTCTCAAACAGTAGCCAGAGCCATCCTGTTATGAGTCAAATCATATAATTCTTCAGCTCATCTCTAACCTTTTTTACTCAGAGTAAAAGCCAAAGTCCTTTCAATGGTCTACAAGGCCTTACACCATCTGGACCTCCATTAGTTTGTGAGCTCATCTTTGACTCCTCTTCCCCCTCATTCATTTCATTCCAGCTACATCAGCCTTGTTCTTCTCAGTAAATCATGCCAGACACACTTCCACTCAGCAACTGCCTAATCCCTCTGCCTGAAGTGTTCTTCCTCCGGACATCCTCATGGCTCACTCCCTCACTTCCTTTGAGTCTTTGCCCAATTATTTGCCATCTCAGGAAAATCTACCCTAATCATCCTATTATCACTAGCACACTCACAAATCATCCTCACCGTTCCCCAATCTCTTTACTTGATTATTCTCCATACCTCTTGTCACCCTTTAAGATATCATATAATGAATTCATGCATGTAATGTTTATTATCTGTCTCTCTCCCACTAGAATATAAACTCCAGGAGGGCAGAGATATTTGTCTGTTTATGTTTTGTTCTCTGCTGTATTCCTAGTACCTAAAACAGTATCTGACATATAGGAGCAACTCGATAAATAATTATTAGATCAATTTGATGAGTGGCTATTGTAAAAGAAAGTAAAAAGGAGCCCATTTATTCTAGGACTGGGAATTTGAAGCACTAAAATGGATTGACTATGTAAATAGATAAACTGCAGAATCTGCAAATAGTTTTGAGGCAAGGCTTATCCTGTGCAAAGGCAAATTTACACAGTGTAAAAATCCAGGAAGAATTAGGTTCCTTTATGATAATAAATTAACCAATGCTGTTTTGCAGTGGAACACGTATGAGCTCTGAAGTCTGAATTACTACCTGGGAAACTTGGACAAATTATTGAACCTTAATGGGGCTCAGTTTTCTCATCTGTACAATGGCAATGATAATATAGTGATGTTGTAAGACAAGATAATGTATGAATTCTTGAGGACATAGAATTTTTATTACTGATAAAAGCATTTATTTTTGATGATACATCTTTATGTATTAAGGGTATTTTACCTGGTTTATTTGCTGCATATATCTTCTCTGATTGGCATTGCTTTGCTCTTATTCTGACAGACATCTTAATTATATTCAGCCTTTCCAACCACAAATGCATCTCTCCATTTAACTAATACATTTATCTTTAAGTAAAGTTTAATTCTTTTCTTCATGTATGTAATGCAGGTGTCATTATTACTCAGTATTTTACACTTCTGTTATTTAGAATGAAATATTTATTTAATTATATGTTAAACTGATATACAGGAAATCTATGCATTTTTGGTTTTTAAACTAACCAGGCTTACTGGAGTGAAGTTTCAAAAAAACACTTCAAGTCAATTTTCTTGGGTTTTCAGGGTTGACCACCATAGTATCTGAGTAGATTTCCTTTTTTCTCCTTTTCAAGAACAATGCTTTTTTCCTTGTAATGGCTATAACTTCTAGATCATAGGAACTGTCGTAGTATTGCTCCAGACATTAATGGAAATGTTTTTATATTTCTGTGTTTAACTACTAACATTTACTCCATATGTAACTTTCAGATAAATATATTTTCTCATTTTAATCTAAGAATATTTTGAAATTTTAGTTAGCTATGATATTATATGAGGGATAGATTCTAACTGCATATTCCTTGTTAGAAACTCTCAAGATGATCATATGGTTTTGCTCCTTGTCCCCTTGATATGATGCAATAAATTAATAGAAGATTCAAGAATGAAAAGTATATACCTTTCTGAAATAAATCTTCCTTATTCACAAAGTATTGTTATTTAACTATAGTTCTCTGCTTGATTTGGTAGAATTTTATTCAATGCATGTATTTCTGAGTACACAAATGCAATTAAAACATGAAATATAATTTTGTATTTTGTTTCAGTTTTCATTTCAAGGATGTATTATATTTATAAAAATAAAGAGAAGTGTCTCATATTCTTTTGTGTTCCATAATAGCATAAATAGAGAATAAGCTATTTCGTATTAATTTGGAAGTAACTGCCACCTATAAAATCTCTTGAGTGAGTGGGCATTGATTTAAAAAAAAAAAAAAACTTTTATTTTGAAATATTTTCAAACTTACAGGACTCAAATGCAACAAAAATAATGCAAACCCCATTCAGACAACTCCAATATACAATTAATCACCCTAGATACCCAGATCCACCAATTTAAACAGTTTGCCACATTTGCCATCCCATTCTATCTATGCTTCAGTCTATTAATCCATCTATCTATCCTTCTATCTCTCTATTTTTCAATTCATTTTCTGAACACTTGAGTATAGGTTGTATACATCATGATCCTTGAACACTTAACACCGTCATGTACATGTCCTAAGAAAAGGATATTCGCTTATGTAACCACCTTAAATGCAGTTATCAAGTTCAAGAAATTTAACACTGTTATAAAACTTACAGTTCATATTACAATTTTTTCATATACCCCAATAATGTCCTTTGAGCCTTTTTCCTCCCTTGCTAGATCTCATTCATGATCATGCATTACATTTAATTGTCATTGTCTCTTTAGTTCCTCATTCTTTTTTAATTGTGTGGGAACATATACAGCATAAATTTACCCAACTCAATCACTACAAAGCATACCCTTCAGTGGAATCACTTATATTTACAATGTTGTAGTACCTTCACCACCTTCTATTACTAAAACTTTCCCATTTCTCCAAACAGAAACCTATTATGCATTAACTCCCCTTTCCTGCCCCTGGCAACCTGTCTCTAATTTCTGTCCCAATGAGCTTGCGTTATCTCCAGTATTTTCTTTGTCATTACCATGGGGCTTAAATTTAACATCCTGAATCTATAACACTGTTGTTTGTTTAGACAACTTAATTTCAGTGATGTACACAAATTATGTTCCTATCCCCCTCTGCCCTCCCACCTTGTCACAAGTTGCATGTTTACACATTATGAGTCCCAAACCACTGGTTTATTATTACATTTTATGCATTCACCTTTTAGATTCTGTAGGAGGTAACAAGTGGATTTACAAATCAAAAATAAAATAGTACTGTAGTTTATAGTACCCATGTTGTTACCCTGACCAGAGCTCTTTCATTCATGTGGCTTCCATCTATCATCTAGTATCCTTGCCTTTCAACCTGCAGAACTCTCTTTAGCATCTCTTATAGGGCCAGTCTAGTGGTGAAGACCTCGTTAAGCTTTCATTTATCTTTGAATGTCTTAATCTCTCCTTCATTTATGAAAGACCTTTTTGCTGGATATAGAACTCTTGGCGGGCAATTCAAATTTTTTTTAAATTTCAGCACTTTCAATATGTCATCCCACAGCCCTCTTACCTCCATGGTTTCTGTTAAGAAATTGGAGCTTAATCTTATTGAGGTTCCCTTGCATGTGACATGTTGCTTCTGTCTTGCAGCTTTCAGAATGCTCTCTTTATCTTTGGCCTTTAACAGTTTGATTATGATATGTTGAAGTTTGTTGCTACTGTTGTTGGGCTTATTCTGTTTGGAGTTCCTTGAGCATCTTGGATGTGTATATTCACATGTTTTGTTAAATGTGGAAATTTTTAAGTCATTTCATTGAATATTCCATCTTCCCCTTTCTCTCTTTCTCCTCCTTTTGGGAACCCCACATTGCATATGTTGGTACACTCCATGGTGTCCCACAGCTTCCTCAGGCTCTGTTTACTTTTCTTCATTCATTCCTCTTTCTGCTCCTCAGACTGGACGGTTTCATTCGTCTTATCTTCAAGTTCACTGACACTGTCTTCTATCAACTACAATCTGCTGTTGAACTCCTCTAGGGAATTTGTAATCTGTCAGGTCTGTTTGTTCCTTTTCGTAATTTCCATCTCTCTTTTGATATTCTGTTTGTGTTCATCTATTGTTTTCCTGATTAACTTTAGTTCTTTGTCTATGCTTTCATTTAGCTCTTTGAGCATAATTAGAACTATTTTTAAAAAGTCTTTGTCTAGTATATCCTAGGTTTCATCCTCCTCACTGTTGGTTTGTAATGCTTTAATTTTTGTAACCCTTTGCCTGGGTTGTCACTTCCTATTTCTTTTTATGTTTTGAAATCTTTTGTTGAAACCTGGACATTTTGATATTTTAGTGTGTTATCACTGGAATTTAGACTCTGAGGCATCTGTTCCTTAAGCTTGTATTCAGCTAGTGTTATGACAGAGCTTTCTTTGAATGCCAGGAGCTAGACAAAAAAAAAAGGAAATAAAGAAAACATCTTTCCCAGTCTTTGCCGATTGACCTTTGTAAGTGCCCTCCTTCAGCGCTTATCCATACAATGAATTTAGGGAATAGCTTGAAGCCAAACATAGGGGCCACCCTGATCCTTTCTGCGCATGCTGTTGTCTTGGATGTACACATGTGGTACTGGGAATCCTCCCCTTTACACAGATACAAATGCCCCTCTTCCCTAGGAAACAGTTTCCTCCTTGTTCCAGGCACTGCGCTGTATAACCTACAGCCAGCAATCCCTTGCCCCAGTCAGCATGACTTAGCTACTTTCTGATAGTATTCTATAGGAGAACTCAGTGAGATGCCTCCTACACACAGGACAAGTTCAGAGATTGTGAATCCCTCAGGCCACCAACAGACAGATTGTGTGAGAAATGCATGCTCCTTGTATGTGCACAATAGTTACTCTGCTCCCTCTGGAACCAGGACTAGGTATGGGGCAGGGGAAGGACCAGCCAGGGCACCAGGAGATACTACCATTTTAAGTGTCCTTTTTCTTGATTTGTCACTCGCCTTGTTACTGCAGTCCTTTAGTTGTTTTCTTGAGCTTTAAGAAACTGTTTCTCCCAATTTTTGCTGGTTGTTCAAAGCTTCTTGGGGGGGGGGGGGGATAGTAATCTGAAGCATTCTTACTCTGCCATATTGATCAGGTACCATTTTTAAATGTAGTTCTTTCATTTCAGTTTATCTCATTTGATACATATAGATTTTCATTACTTGAATACATTTTGATGAGGGCATTTTTTTTTTTAAAAAGCATCATCCATTTCATCAAGACTTTTAACATTATTAGCTTAAATATTTCATAGCTACTTATAATTTTACAACCTCTAATATGTGTGGTTACATCTCTTTTCTCATTTGCAGATTTGTATATTTGTGTTTTCTCTCTTTTTCCAGAATATTTGTTTTTATTGGCATTTTCAGATAATTATGTCTTCATTTAAAAAATCAATACTCCATTTTATGTTCAATAATTTTATGTTTTATCTTTATTAATTCACTTATGCTGCGGTATTTGGTACTTATTTTTTAATGTTTAGATGATATAGCTCACTTTTTTCTTTCTTTATAATGAAAGCAATTAAGGCTAATTTTTTTTTGCTGAACATTGTGACTATTTATGGTTTGGCCTGTTGTATTTAAGTGAACATCACTTTTAGAACCATCTCTAACTGAAGTTGTAATATACTCCTTGATCTAAGAAATAGTTTTATAATTTAAAAAATATATTTTAAGTAATTTGTTATTTCATTTTAATTGTCATTATTACTTTTAAATTTAAATGCATTTTATTCCAAAAATGAGGTATTTTCTGTTTTTGAATTTTAGAATTTACAGATGTTTCTGCATGGCATAATACACAATCAGCTTATGAAACTGATACTTGTATGCCAGAAACAAATTTTACAATTCGATGAATAGACTTACACACAAAACATGCCATTAGTTGAATTATTTATACACAATACATCTATGTGATTTGTGTTTACCAACTTGATTTATCAAAGACAGAGCCAACTGTGTAACACACTTAAAGTACAATTGTATTTTTGTTACTTTTTACTATCCACAATAAGTTTTGTTTTATGATTTGAAGTAATATTCAGCTCATAAATTATATTGGTATGTCTGCATTGTGCTTTATGCCTTTCAAATATAAAATAAGCATCTTATACACATTGAATGCCTTTCAGCTTGTATTCAACTTCATCTTTTGGTAATACTGATACATCTGTTTTCATGATGTTGCATTTTCCAGTATATCTTTGCCTAGCTATTGTCTTTATCTTTTCTGTGTAATCTGTGCTTTATGTGTTTCACTTTGTATTATTCAAGATAGGCTAACTGCTTTTTACAAGCAATTCAAAAATCTCAGTGGCTTAACAAAATACCTCATTTATAACATATTCTCTTGACCAAAACTGTTTATGTGGTCTCATTTAGATGCAAGGGGGTCTGGGAAATGTAGTTTTCCTCTGTTGCTAGGTGGCTAGCACAGTTACTGCCATAGTCTGCCCTTCTGTTCACTAAATATCCATTTCACCCTCCCTCCCACAAAAAAAATGCTCACTTGCTGCCTTCTGGCGACGAACCAAAGTCCCATTTATGCATTATATCCAGCTCAAATTTTAGGATCTCCAGGTAATACCTAGTACTCTCCCGTAGGACTGGATTTGAGTGAGGGCTTTTGGTTTGGTGACTTAGGAATTAACAAAGACAAGTTATCTGTCCGCCACCACCACACATGCCAAAAATATAATGTGGAGCAGGTTTGGGGAGAGAAAGAGTGAGAAAGAGGAAGACAGAAGAGTATTTTAGTTTGCTAAAGCTGACAAAATGCAATATATCAGGAATGAGTTGGCTTTTACAATGGGGATTTATTAACTTGCAAGTTTACAGTTCTGAAGCTTGAGAATGTCCAAATCAAGGTATCAACAGATGATAGCTGGATTCCTCTGTCACATGGTGATGCACATGGCCAGCATCTGCTGGTCCTTCTTTCCTGGGTTTCATTGCTTCCAGTTTCTGACATCACTGGCTTCCTCTTTGAGCGTCTGCGTGTTTCTTTCTCTTAGCTTCTGTCTCTCAGCTTCTGTGTATCCTCCCCTCTCAACTTCTCTTGGCTTTCATCTGTCTTTTACCCTCTTAGAAAGGACTCCAGTAAGAGGATTAAGACCCACCTTGAATGAGGTGGGTCACATTTCAATTGAAATAGCCTAATCAAAAGATCCCACCCACAATAGGTTTACACCAACAGGAATGAATTACAAGAACATGATCCTTTCCAGGGTACATGCATCTTCAAACCATTATGGGGGGGGGGGGGAGAGAACAAGCATGGAAGAAAGAGAAAGAAACTTTCCGTTCAAAAAAGGAAATGAAGAAATATATACCCATCAATTAGATCTGAAAATCAAGCATGGTGAAGTTCCCCTACACTGGAGGTGAAAGAATTCTCTTGATTAAATGTCAATTCTAGTCACTGGAAGGGAATACCTTGCTGATGACTATCCCTGCTTGATTATTTCTCTGCCTTCGGGGTAGGCCTTTTACATTATCTTCCCTGGCCACTGTTTCAGTTTGCTAAGGCACCCAGAATACAATATACCAGAAATGGGTTGACTTTTAACAATGGGGATTTATTAAGTTACAAGTTACAATTCTAAGGCTGTGAGAATGTACAAATTAAGGCATCAACAAAAGGATACCTTCTGTGAGGAAAGGCCGCTGGCATCCCGAGATTCATTTGTCAGCTGGGAAGGCACATGGCTGGCATATGCTGGTCCTTCTTCTCCTGGGTTCTGGTTTCAGTGGCTTTTTCCAAAATGTCTCTGGGCATTTTCTCTCTTAGCTTCTCTGAGCTTTCTCAAAATGTCTCTGCCTTTTATCCTCTCATAGAGGACTCCAGCAAAGGGATTAAGACTCACCTTGAATGGGTGGGGTCATGTCTCCATGGAAATAACCTAATTAAAAGTTCCTACCCACAGTAGATCTGCCCCCACAAGAGTAGATTAAAAGACACATAAGAGATTCAAACCAGCACAGCCACATCTAAAATATGTGGGAAAATCCCATCCTCCGGAGCTTCACAATTGTATCAGTCCACTACTTGATACTGCAAGATAGGATTGCAAATTCAGAGGCTTTCAAAGACTTTGATCTGTTTGTTTCAAGTTAGATCCATGTGCCAGGAACCACACCCAGAAGCATAGCTTAAATATAATTCTTAGAACTGATTTATTTTGCTTCTTTACACACAAAATGCACACTCTATCTTTCTCTCATTATTGGTGGTTATCTTGAGGCTATGTGTAAAAATAGGTGGGGATTTCATACCTTTAATCTGATCATTGTTCAGGATCACTTTATTCAACTGAGAAGTATGGCTGAAACTCTATCCTATGCAACATCTTTTTTGCATTCCCATCTCTTAAACTATTGTGTCTGGTGTAAGAAAGGAATAAGTTTCGTTTTCACATAGAGACAGCATGGAATAAGGGAAATGGAGGCAAAACCAGTTTAAACAAGCCCCAGACAAAGAGAAGAGAGAATCTGCCTGATGTAAAGAGACATGAGGTAGTATCAGAGGCGGGAACTCACAGCAAAAAAAATAAAAATTTGGGGGGGGATTGGCTAATCAGTTCAAAATCTCAATAATGAGCTAGTTGGCTCTCTGGGATTGGCTGTACAAATTAAAATCTCAAAAGATGAATTAGTTAGTGTTCTCGGATAGGCTGTAACCTCTGTAGTACCCAGTCAATGGGGAAACAGGGGAGGGACTTGCGAATTAGGAGTAGGAGATTTAAAGATCGCCATTCTCTTCCTCTGGGGTGCCAGCCTTCCGCGTGTTTGGCTGGACGCCCCATCTTGAAAGATCGTAAATAAATTCTTTTCTCCTCCAGAACCGAGAGAGCGTTTATTCCCTTACAGGTACCACTTTATTTCCGACAACTTGGGGGCTCGTCCGGGATCCGAAGCTTCGGAGGGGGACCCCCGAGGTGGACAAAGGGAAGGCGTGCCCCGCTGATTGAGCGGTCTCGGACTCCGCCATTGGGGGCCCATCTCCGGCAGCTAAAGGGCCCGAGACCAGACGCTTGGATCTGCCGGTTGTGGATGAGAAAAGGGGGAAAGGGCTTGCCTCTGTTTGACCAGGCAACTCCGTGCACGGACCAAGGTAAGGAAAGTAATATATTGCTTTGGTGGTCGGGAATTCCTGATGAGTCTGGAGCTGCTTGTGTGTGACTGAGACGTGCGACATACTGCACGAAGCGAGTGCAGAGTCTCAATCTGCGGTTCCCTTCTCCCGCGAGGGAAAGGGCCAGAGACAGACGAAGCGAAAGGAACTGAGAGAAAGAAGCCCAGACAAGACTCAGGATGGGAAATAGAGGCAGTTGGCCGGCCGGGGAAGAAGAAAAGGGGGCACCTATCGAGTCCCTCAGGGACATCCCTCCAGATAGCCCACTAGGTAGGATGTTAAAATATTGGACCGATAGCGATCGGACCAAGGGAAAGGACAAAAAGAAAATGATTAAATATTGTTGTTACATTTGGACTGAAGAAAGCATTTCACCGCCAGACGTATTCTGGCCAAAGTATGGGACAGAGGAGGACTGGCTCTGTGCCAACCTTGTAATTTATGTTAATGAGAAGAAACCCTTTTCTAAGGAGGAGTCTGATTATGACACGTGCTGGCTAAAGAACAAAAAAACTCCCCTTTACCCTGTGAAAGATAAAAACCCAAACTTGGAAGATGAGTTGGTAGAATCTAAACCCTGGGACCCCTTATTAAGCCTTCCTCCTCCCTACTATTCCCCTCCTCCCCCAGGGCAGAGATTGTTAGAGTCTGAGGACCTAATAAGGTCCGCACAGGTTCCAGGGGAATCAGGAGGCCCATCGGCGCCAACTGCCCCACCAGATATGACCCATCAATGGTTGAGGAAAGAATTAACACAGTGCAAAAAGGATGTACAGAATTTTCCATTTCCAAAAACTCTTGAAGGAAAGAGAGTAAGGGAACATCACCCCGTTAAATCCCTTTACCCCTTGAGGGAGGTGCCTATGGGGCCAAAGGAAGTCGGGTATGTAAATGCCCCATTAACGAGTGCAGAAGTAAGAAATTTTAAGAAGGAGATGAAATCGCTAATAGAGGACCCAATGGGGCTGGCTGAGCAAATAGATCAGTTCCTAGGCTCTAGCCTATACACGTGGTCTGAACTTATGTCCATATTAAACATCCTCTTTACGAAAGAGGAGAGAGGAATGATAAGAGGGGCTGCTATGAAAGAATGGGAAAGGCAACACCCGCCAGGGCAAGGGGTGATGGCAGCAGAGCAAAAATTTCCAAATACTGACCCTGATTGGGATAATAATGATAAAGAGGATAGGGCACAAATGAAGGATCTCAGAGACCTCATTGTAGAGGGAATAAAATTGGTGGTACCCAAATCTCAAAATTTGGATAAGGCCTTTGAGGTAAATCAAGAGAAAGATGAGTCTCCCTCTGCTTATCTACAAAGATTGAGAGAACAAGTAAGGAAATATTCAGGTATGGATCCTGAAGACCCTGTAGCCCAGGGAATGTTAAAGGTCAGCTATGTGAAGGGATCTTGGCCTGATATTCAGAAAAAGATTCAGAAAATAGATGGATGTATGAATAAGCCATTGGAGGAGTTATTAAGGGAAGCACAGAAAGTATTTGTAAGAAGGGAGGACGAAAAACAAAAGCAGCAGGCTAAAGTCATGATAGCCACTGTTGACCACTTTGTCAAGAAAACATTAGAAACAGGAAATGGGGGATGCAGACAGAGGCGAGATAGGGGAGGGGGCTGGGCTGATTTAAAAAAAGGAGCAAGGAAAATGCAGAACTCTGCAGGGTGTTATCATTGTGAAAAGCCTGGCCATTTCAAAAGGGAGTGCCCAGACTTACAGAAGGAGGGTCGAGTTATACCGCTAATGAATTTTGAAGACTAGGAGAGTCAGAGGCTCCTCATCTCAGAAGCCCGCCGGGAGCCTTTAGTAAATTTAAAGGTGGGCCCATATCAAGAGGAAATTACATTCTTGGTAGACACTGGAGCAGCTTGCTCCTCTGTAAATCATCTTCCAAAGGGGGCCAGGCTCTCTGGCAGTTCCCTCACCGTCACAGGGGTAAAAGGGGAGGGATTTAAAGTTCCCATTCTTGAACCTACTAACATTTGTTGGGAAAATAATCAAATCATAGCTCCCTTGTTGCACATTCCAGAAGCTGGGAGTAATTTATTAGGAAGAGACCTAATAATACCTATGGGACTGGATTTAGAGGTAAGGAATGGACGGATTGAGGTTTTGGCCCTGCTCACTGAAGAAGATGAAAAAGACGTTAAGGAGGAGGTATGGGTAAAAGAAGGAAACAGGGGAGGGTTGCAAATTCCCCCAGTTAAAATCAAGTTAAAAAAGGAAGGGGAGGTCGTGTGCCAGAAACAATATCCTATTCCTCTTAAAGGAAGACAGGGACTCCAACCCATCATTGAGGGTCTCCTTCGAGATGGACTCTTGGAAACCTGTATGTCCTCTTTTAATACTCCCATTCTCCCCATTCAGAAACCAGATGGTAGCTGGAGAATGGTGCAGGATCTAAGGGCCATTAATAAAATTGTCCAGGTTCGACACCCTGTAGTTCCTAATCCTTACACTCTCCTGAGTAAAATTCCCTTCCATCATAAGTGGTTTAGTGTAGTAGATTTAAAGGATGCCTTCTGGGCCTGTCCCCTTGATCCAGAAAGTAGAGACCTTTTTGCCTTTGAGTGGGAAGATCCCTTCAATGGGCGAAAGCAGCAATACAGATGGACGGTCTTACCTCAGGGTTTCACGGAATCCCCCAATCTCTTTGGGCAAGAGTTAGAGAGGGTACTGGAAAAATTTCCAGTCCCACCTGAAATCACCCTTCTGCAATATGTAGATGATCTATTAATATCAGGTAAAGAAAGGCAAGTGGTGGCTCAAGCTACGAAAAATCTACTGAACTTTTTAGGGGAACAAGGATTAAGGGTATCTAAAAGTAAACTGCAATTTGTAGCAAGGGAAGTTAAGTACCTAGGCCACCTCATAAGTGAAGGAAAAAGAAAAATCCATCCAGAAAGAATCCAGGCCATAGTAGAGTTGCCTCTTCCTCAAACAAAAAGAGAGCTAAGAAAATTCCTGGGATTGGTAGGGTACTGTAGATTGTGGATAGATTCTTTTGCATCTCGAACTAAAGAGCTATACCAAAAATTACTAGAGGAAGAGCCTGACAAGATAGAATGGGAGGAAGTGGAAATAAAGGCATTAAATGAACTCAAGCAGGCATTGGTGCAAGCTCCTGTTCTAGCACTTCCTTCCCTCGAAAAACCCTTTCACCTGTTTGTTACAGTAGATAAGGGAACAGCTTTGGGGGTCCTAACCCAAATCTGGGGAGGCCAAAGAAAGCCAGTGGCTTTCCTTTCGAAGGTTTTAGATCCAGTCTCTAGGGGGTGGCCTGGGTGTGTTCAAGCCATTGCAGCAACTGCCCTTTTAGTAGAAGAAAGCAGGAAATTAACCTTTGGAGGGGCATTAGTAGTTAGTACTCCTCATCAAGTGAGAACTATTCTGTCTCAAAGGGCAGGGAAATGGTTAACTGATTCTCGAATCTTAAAATATGAAGCAATCCTAATGGAAAAAGATGATTTGGTCTTAACAACAGATCATAGCCTAAACCCGGCCTCCTTCCTCTGGAAGGGGCCTGAGCAAGTAGAGACCCCTGAGCATGACTGTTTAGACCTAATTGAATACCAAACTCGAGTCCGACCTGACCTAAGGGATCTTCCCCTGCACTCGGGGGAAAGACTGTTCATAGATGGATCCTCCAAAGTCCTAGAAGGAGAAAGGCACAATGGCTATGCAGTTGTAGATGGGATAACTTGTGAAGTAAAAGAAGCTAGCCGATTGCCCAATAAGTGGTCAGCTCAAACTTGTGAATTGTATGCACTAAATCAAGCCCTCAAATTATTAGAAGGAAAGGATGGTACAATATACACTGACTCTAAGTATGCCTTTGGGGTAGTCCACACCTTTGGAAAGATCTGGGAAGAAAGGGGATTAATCAATAGCAAAGGAAAAGAACTGGTTCATGGGGAATTGGTGAAACAAGTATTAACCAATCTACTCTTACCTAGAGAAATATCGGTGGTGCATATAAATGGACACCAGAAGGGACCTACTTTTGAGGCAAAAGGCAATAGGTTGGCTGATGAAAAGGCTAAGGAGGCCTCTCTCTACCCCCCTTTAAAAATAATGGTCCTAATACCCTCTATCCCTAAGGAATTTGGGGTCCCTACATTCTCTGCCAAAGAAGTAAAAGAGTTGAAACAGTTAGGAGCAACCTTAAATGATCAGGGGAAATGGTTTCTCCCAGATGGCAGACAAATGTTAAACAAATAATGAGGGAGATATTAGCAGTCCTACACCAGGGGAGTCGTTGGGGGGTACAAGCCATGTGTGATGTAGTACTTAAACAATTTGGATGTGTAGGCCTTTATACAGTTGCTAAACAAATCTGTGAGCGGTGCATAATTTGTCAAAAAATTAATAAAAAGGTTTTAAGAAAACAGGTACAAGGGGGAAGAGAGCCGGGCCTGAGACCATTCCAGAGCATTCAAGTTGATTATACTGAAATGCCACCAATCGGTCGTTTAAAATATATTTTGGTAATTGTCGACCACCTCACTGGATGGGTGGAAGCCTACCCTCTATCCTCAGCTACAGCATTGGGAACTTCTAAAGTTATCCTTGAACAAATCATTCCCCGTTATGGGTTAGTGGAAAATATAGACTCTGATAATGGCAGTCACTTTACCTCCCGTGTATTGCAGAATGTCATGAGAAGCCTGGGTGTCACTTGGGACTTCCACACTCCCTGGCATCCACCATCCTCTGGGAGAGTGGAAAGAATGAATCAAACCATAAAGAAACATCTTTCTAAATTAGTTTTGGAAACAAAGTTACCTTGGATCAAGTGCTTACCTATAGCTCTACTAAGAATCAGGACTGCCCCTAGAAAAGAACTGGGAATTTCCCCTTATGAAATGCTTTTTGGTTTGCCTTTCCCCAGGAGGACTGGAGAGCTCCCCTCCCTAGACACAAAGGATCTTTTTCTTAAGAATTATATACTGGCCTTATCTTCTACTTTATCATCTCTCAGGCACCATGGACTGCTGGCTCAGACCCCGCCTCTTGAATTTGCTGCCCATCGACATCAGCCTGGCAGCTGGGTTCTGATCCAGTCGTGGAAAGAATCCAAACTTCAACCGATCTGGGAAGGACCCTATCAAGTCTTGCTGACAACTGAGATGGCAGTCCGAACGGCAGAAAGAGGCTGGACTCATTACACACGAGTGAAGGGACCGGTGCCTGAACCAGACGATAAGTATCCAGCAACTCAACCTGAATCCTGGAAAGTGACTCCTACCTCAGATCCCCTAAGGATCACTTTAAATAGGCAACAGTTGAAAGAACATACTAGGAGGGAGGAAGGGCTGGATTAAACCCTATGTTTGCATTGTGCTCTGTGTATAGCTTAATGATGAAATTGCTTATACTGATCATAATGTTCTATATTCAAGGAGTAACAGGTTCTGCTAAGCTGGTTATAAGTGTAGTCAAAGGCTTAAAGTCTCAAACTGTACAATTTGATGTTTGTCAAGTAATGAGCTGTAAAAATCTAAAACATCAGCAACAACTGAGGGAGGAATATAAGCATTTATGTAAGCAGACTGTTCAAATAGAAAGCAAGATTGTTGGGGAGCGAACATTTGAGAGTATAACTTATGAGACACCTAACCCCTGTTATTCTTGGAACACTGCTTGGTGGACCACACAGTATGAGGGATGGGTCTTACCCAGGTTGGAGGAAAAACCATTAAGGGAAACTTGGCTGGAATTTAACTCTCCAGTTCAAATTGACCCCAAGGTCATTAGAATACTTAAGGCCAAAGACTTAAAGCAAACCACAGAAATAGAGACAGGTTATGGAAATACAAATGCCTGGGTAGAATGGGGCAAACATACCATCCAGAGTCTAAACAGAAGTGACTGTTATGCTTGTACAACCAAACAACCCACTGTTCAGATTATGCCCTTCCCCTTGGGGATGAAAAAGCATGAAAGGGAGTTTAAATGTATAACACTCCTCTTTCAAAATGCTACTCCTGGTGAAAGTTGTAGTACGTTGTCCTCCCTTTTCCCTCCAGTCCAGAAGGGAAGTGTCAAAGCCATACCAGCGTCTCACCTTGGTCCCGGAAACCACTCTGCCTGTCTCTCCAGATGGGAAGAAGGGCTCCAGGATCTTGGTACCATGGCTTTGTGTACACAGGTGTGGAATGTGAGCAAGGATAGTACTGGCAACTTCTCCAGCCTAACTATACCCCGAGCAGACCTCTGGTGGTACTGTGGGAAGGGCATTCTCTGGCCAACACTACCTGAAAGGTGGGGAGGAACCTCTGCTCTGGTTCAATTGGCTATCTCATTTACCCTGGCATTTGAAAGTAATAAAAAGGTACCAACCCAAGGCAAAGGAGAAAAGAAAAATGTACAAAGTGTACCTAGTTCCTTCAATAAAAAAATGTTTGTAGATACTATAGGGGTTCCCCAGAAAGTTCCTAATGAGTTTAAAGCTAAAAATCAATTAGCTGCAGAATTTAAATCGTCCTAATTCTGGTGGGTCACCATCAATAAAAATGTCAATCATCAGCTAAAATTTATCAACTATACCAGGAATGTCATTAAAGAAATAGCAGAACAGTTAGATGCCACTAGCCGAATGGCATGGGAAAACAGAATGGCCCTAGACATGATGCTAGCTGAAAAAGGAGGCGTCTGTGCTATAGCTGGGGGAAATTGTCGCACATTCATCCCCAATAATACCGCACCTAATGGAACTATCACCAAAGCCCTACAAGGCTTAACAGCCTTATTTCAGAAACTAGAAAAGAATTCTAGCATTAACAACCCACTCATAGAATGGTTGGAAAATTGGTTCGAGAAATGGAAAGGAATTGCAACATCTATTTTAATTTTCCTTATCATTCCAGCCAAAATGTTTATAACAGCTGGGTGCTACATAATCCCGTGTGCTCAAAGGCTAGTTCAAAAACCCATCAAAACCACTAGAATCAAAAATAAGAAAGATCCCTATGATGAGGAATGTGAAAAAGCCCTTAGCAAATTTGAGAATCTAAAATGTGAAAACTAAAAGTGTTTAAAAAGAAAGAGGAGGGAATCTGTAAGAAAGGAATAAGTTTCGTTTTCACATAGAGACAGCATGGAATAAGGGAAATGGAGGCAAAACCAGTTTAAACAAGCCCCAGACAAAGAGAAGAGAGAATCTGCCTGATGTAAAGAGACATGAGGTAGTATCAGAGGCGGGAACTCACAGCAAAAAAAATAAAAATTTGGGGGGGGATTGGCTAATCAGTTCAAAATCTCAATAATGAGCTAGTTGGCTCTCTGGGATTGGCTGTACAAATTAAAATCTCAAAAGATGAATTAGTTAGTGTTCTCGGATAGGCTGTAACCTCTGTAGTACCCAGTCAATGGGGAAACAGGGGAGGGACTTGCGAATTAGGAGTAGGAGATTTAAAGATCGCCATTCTCTTCCTCTGGGGTGCCAGCCTTCCGCGTGTTTGGCTGGACGCCCCATCTTGCAAGATCGTAAATAAATTCTTTTCTCCTCCAGAACCGAGAGAGCGTTTATTCCCTTACAGGTACCACTTTATTTCCGACATCTGGAAACATTTGGCCCTTTCCAAAACCCCAGACATTCCCTCTTTCCTTTCATTTCTGCTTGCAAACTGACTCCTGATCTCACCTCTTTCTTCTATTATCTTGCCAAACTTTTACAGGCAATAACCACCAGCACACACTACTAAGTTTCTGTTTTTCAACCTTTTCTTCTGGGACTGGTAAGTATGCACCTGATACAAAGTCCAGCTTACTGCAGGTAATGATTTACTAAATGATCACTTCATACCATCTTTCCATTTTTCCAACCTCTACTATCTGTTAGCTTGCTATCTGTCACCCAATTGTTAAGACAAAAACAAAACATTTCAGGTTTTCATTATAGCTGTACTCTACTTCAAGGTATCAATTTTTGTATTGATAGGCTAGGCTATGCAATGGTGACAACCAAGCCCTAAACTCTCAGTGGCTTAACATACTTCCTCATGAAAACTCCAGTGCAGATGTTCTTGACTGAGTGAAAATCCGCCTGGTGATGATTCAGGGGTCTAGGCTAATTGACTGTTTTACAATACAAAATGAAAACTACTTTTTTCCTTAGATGCAATAAATCCATTTACTTTTTTGATGAAACTGATATGTTTAATGCTATTTCTGTCACCCAGTTTGATGCTATATGTTCTTTTATGACTTGTTGCATTGACATTTCTTCCTGTTTTATTGTATTAAATATAATGTCTTTAATGTTTTTCTCAATTTATTTTGAAGATATATACCGGTTTTCTTTCCAGAGGTTACCTTTAGTATTGAAATGCATGCACTTAATCACCATCATTAGTTTTAACAATGAAACCATAACTATCTGATGAGAGATTTAGCATGCTTTTCTAGCTATCCATCATTCCTTTCAAATTTCTATTTATTCACTATGACATTTTATATTCAGATGATTGCTTATCATTACATAAGCATTTTATGAAATCTGACTTCTTTTTTAAGAGACACTTTTAATATAGCTTTAGTTTTATTACCACAGTGAAAATATTTAGACTTAAGTCTATATGTTAATTGGTTTTGGTGCTCTCTGCAGGTCCTTTATTCTATAAATAACTTGAGTTATTTGCTTTGATTTTTTTCCAGAGAAATTAGAGCAAATTCTTGAGTTCTCATAATCTCAGAAGAGCAGTGTGGTTCTGGGAATTCTTTCTGCACCCTGAATATCTGAAAGTTTGTTTTTGTTGTTAACGTCTCATAAGTGACACTTTGGCTATGTATATAATTTCTCATTCACAAAGATTTTCCTTTCAGCATTTTGTAGAACTGTTTCCTTTAGTGTTCAAAAAATTACAAAAAAAGAAAAGAAAAAATAAATAAATTTGATCTTGTGAAATAAACCTGTTTTTCCTACTAAATGGCTTGTTGGAAAAAATATCTTTCAAATTCAGGGACTTTCCCAAGGTATATCTAAATCTTGGTCTCCTGTGATTATTTGCCTCATGCTTGGTGCACACTTTCATTAATTAATTCATTAATTATAATTATAATTAATATAATTAATATAATTAATTATAATTCAGTCTTTTTACCTTTTGTTATTGTTAATTTTGTTATTGTTAATTTAATTTCTATTTAATATTTAATATTTAATTTAATTTCTATTTTCAATATCTTCCCAGCCTTCTGGATTTCTTATTATGTTTAATTTGGATTTCAACAGTTTTGTTCTCTGTGTATTTTATAGGTTATTTCATTATTTTGACCTCTTTATTTTTTTCTTCAGCATTCTGGGAAAATATAACAAATTTGAATTCTACATCAATGATTTGATTGTGTAGCATTCAATCTGTTAGGTGTTTCCTCAAAGGTATATTTTTATTTGACAATTGTAGAATTTCATTTCTGCAAATTGTTCCTAATTTCATATTTCCCCCCTTATATTTGGTGATCCTTATTTCATAGATGCAGTATCCTCTGCTATGTTGTTAACACAAAAACCATATTTTTACTTCAGATTCTTATTACTTAATATTTTTACTCTTTATAAAAATTATAGAACATTACAGGAAAAGCACCCCTTTATTCCTCCCTAGACCCATTCCTTTCACTGCCATGGATCCTGTGTGTGTACTAACAGTTACCACTATAATTTTTACTGCATACATAGCTGTATATTACATTTTCATATTATTGTACAACTTGATTTTCCCTGTGTATAGTATGTTTTTTGAAAACTATTCAACTTTAAATCTTGTATAGTGCCCCAATCCCATGATTGCCATGTGACAAGCTGAAGACCAAGGATCACCAGCAGCCAGCTACAGAACACCGGTCTTTGGGGAGAAAGCATCGCCTTGATGATGCCTTGATTTGGACATTTTCCTGACTTCAAAATTCTAAGCTAATGAATTTCCATTGTCTAACATGATCCATTTCAAGGTATTTACTTAAGCAGCCTAGGAAACTAAAACAGAATGCCTTGCAATTTTTTGTTGGATGTGAGACATGATGTATCAGGTAATAGAAACTTAGATAAGCTGGACTTTTTCATGAGGTTTTATGTTAATCTGGCTATGAGTTGGCCTGTATTCAATGTTTGCTGAATCTGTAGATGCCAGGGTCTTCAAATTCTTCTAGTGTCCTTGTTTTTGTCTTGGCTATTGTCTTTGGGATTCCCTTGAAGCTCCTTCTTACAAAGAGTCTGAAACTTGTCGTTCTGAAAGGAGTGGGCCTGAATACCTAGACTGTGGCCTTTAGAAGTGTTTTTTCACCTTGTTTTTTCCCCTTATGTGATGCAGGAAGCCTAGAGGGGGCTGAGGTTTGCCCTGCCCCCACATTGTGTAAGACTCTGGTATAGTCTTCTCCTGCAGAGTAGGTTTTTGGTGTGAACTCTCTGGGTGTATTTCAAAATTGTTACTTTTTCCCTCCTCCTACCAGAAACATCAAGGAACTTTTTCTTGGATCACCATGAGTTTCCTGGAGTGGAAGTCCATGAAGTGTGGGTCTCCAGTAAGACTGGGCCCCCAGGAGTTTCTCATTCTCAAGCTAGCCCATAATGAGCCTCCAGAAAGTCATCAAAAACCATTCAGTTGTTCCTGACAATTTGTGGCTCCAACAACTTCTTCTCCAGGGAAGCTGATTCCAACTGTGATTTTCTTGTATACCCCTGTTTCTCCAGATTTTGGGGTAGTGGCTTTTCCTGCAACCTCAATTCTCCAGTGAGTCAGAAGTCATTGATTTTTCAGGTGTTCAGCTTTCTACTTGTTTGGAGGATGGGCGTGCCAACTTCTAAACTCTTTATATGTTGAAGCTGAAAATGGAAGTCTTGATCCTGATATTGTTTTATATGATTCAAAGCAATGTTACTAGTTATATATAATTTTATGACTCTCGTGTCTTTCTGGCAGTATCCACCTGTATCCTTAATAATGCCTTTGATTTAAAATATTCTATCTTTGAAATCAGTAATGTTATACTACCTTTCTTTGGTTATAATTTTCTGGGAATATATTTTCTTCTAATTTTTTTCAAACATTTCTGTATAATTTTTCTTGAAGCATATCCCTTGTAGGAAGAATATAATTGGATTCCCCCTTATCTGATAGTGTATGTCATGTAATAGAGTTGAAGACATTTACATTTAATTTGATGACTGATATTTTCAAACTTATTTCTGCCTTTTAATTTTTCTATCATGTTTTCTTTCTTTTTTCTTCTTTCCTCCTCCTTTACAGTTGTCTATTGTTTTTATCAGACTTTTTTTACTTCTACATTTCCTCAGTACTGATTTTAAAGTTAGTCATTCTTTTTCTAAATATTTAATGGTTACCCCTAGTTTTCCTGTTGTGGTGGTATTGGGTTTTTTTTTTTTTTTTTTTCACCCTGAGATTTTAATATATATTTGTGCTGTTTTGGATATATTATGTCCCCCAAACACCATGTTCTTTGATGCAGTCTTGTAGAGGCAGATGTATTTAGTCTTGATTAGGTTGGAACATTTAGATTAGGTTGTTTCCATGGAGATGTGACCCACCCAACTGTGAGTGACACCTTTGGTTAGGGTATGACCTCTCATTGAATGTTTCCATGGAGGTGTTATCCCACCCATTCAGGCTGGGTTTTAACTGGATCATTGGAGACATATAAAGGAGTTCACAGACAGAAGGACCTGAGAGCAACTGAGAGTGACATTTTGAAGAGGAACTTGCAGCTACGAGAGGACAAAATACCCCAAGAGCAACGCCATTTTGAAATGCAACCTGGGAGCAAGCAGACACCAGCCACATGCCTTCACAGCTAACAGAGGTCTTCCAGATGCCAATGGCCATCCTCCAGTGAAGTACCCGGTTGTTGATGCCTTAGCTTGGAAACCTTATGGCCTTAAGGCTGTAACTTTGTAACCAAATAAACCCCTTTATAAAAGTCAATCCATTTCTGGTGTTTTGCAAACAGCAGCATTAGCAAACCGGAACACATGCCTTCCAAATGTTTTCTCCCACTCTGTAGGTTGCCTTTTCAATTTGATAATGTCCTTTGATGCACAAAATTTGCTAACTTTTATGATGTCTCACTTATCTATTTTTTTTCTTTTGTTGCTTGAGCTTTTGGTGTAAAGTCTAAGAATCCTTTGCCTAATTCAAGGTCCTGAGGTTGTCTGCTATGTTTTCTTCTAGAAGTTTTTATAGTTTCAGATCTTATATGTAGGTCTTTGACCCACTATTAGTTGATTTTTGTATATGGTGTGAGGTAGGGGTCCTCCTTCATTCTTTTGCATATGAACATCCAGTTTCCCCACCACATTTGTTAAAGAAACTATTCTTTCTCCAATAGTGTGCTGGTTTGGATGTATTATTTCCCACAAAACGCCATTATCTTTGATACAGTCTTGTGTGGACAGGAAACGTATTGGTGTTGATTGGGTTGAAGACTTTTGATTGAATGTTTCCATGGAGATGTGATCACTCAACTGTGGGCGAGATCATTCACTGGATAATTTCCATAGAGGTGTGGCCCTGCCTATTCAGCATGGGCCTTGAGTAGTTCACTGGAGCCCTATATAAGCTCAGACAGAAGGAGCGAGCTTGCTACAGCCAAGAGGGACACTCTGAAGAATGCACAGGAGCTGAGAGAGGAGCTTCAGCTTACAGAGACATTTTGGAGATGGCTTTTGAAAGCAGATTTTTGCTCCAGAGATGCTAAGCGAGGACAAATGCCCCAAAAGCAACTGAGAGTGACGTTTTGGAGAGAAGCTGAAGCCTAGAGAGGAACGTCCTGGAGAATGCCATTTTGAAACCAGAACTTTGGGGCAGACTCCAGCCACATGCCTTCCCAGCTAACAGAGGTTTTCCGGGCACCATTGGCCATCCTCCAGTGAAGGTACCCAATTGTTGATGCATTACCTTGGACACTTTATGGTCTTAGGACTGTAACTTTGTAACCAAATAAACCCCCTTTATAAAAGCCAATCCATTTCCGGTGTTTTGCAAAATGGCAGCATTAGCAAACCAGAACAATATTTATATTAAGAAAGTCTGAAGTTTAGTAGTGTATCTGTCCTCCTCCCTGTATAGAAATACATAGCCTATAGAAATATTTAAATTGAATCAGTTATGTTGGCCCCATCGCCTTCACATCTTTCACAGTATGGTTATCTTGCATGTTTTACACCTTTACTTCCAGCTTTTGAGAACATGCCTTTTCAAAGTGCTTCCTGCTTTGTGAGCTCATACCTTAGCAGTGGATCATTATTTATGGGACCTTAAAAAGCTAAAGAAAATCTCACAGAAGTTTTTGGGAATGTGTTATCCTTCCAAGTTTCCAGTCCATAGCCTTTACTCAAAGGGAGGTGTGACATTAAAAAATCAGTTGATGGTTGATCACTTTATTTCAGCAAATTACAATGTGGTAGGGCTTCTTCCAGCCCTAGAGATCATCTGGTAACAGGAATTTGGAAGGTTCCAGGGCTTTCTGAATGTGTAATAGAAAATTCTCTTGATCCACCTTCAATTAAAGAGCTTTAGATCAAGGGGAGAGAGCACTTAAGTTGGAGTGAAAGTAAGAAAGACAACTGACTGCTCAGGATCAAGAATAAACTGAGCTTGGAGAGTTTTTGATGTTTCTGTGACCTGGAAATGGAATAATATTTATTGGTTCTGTTGACTAGAGATGTACACTGGGAGTATTTTATGCATTTGAATATACTTACGGTTTGAACCTTTGTTTAGAAATTTTTTCTACTCTAATCTCTGCTGCGAATTAGCATTTTGACCTCATGCACATTATTTAATCTTGATTGACTTTAGTTTATTGTATACATCAAAAGATGATAATCCTTGTTCTAGGCATCTCACAGAATTGTTATGAAAGTCAAAGAGAATAGTACAAGATAGTGCTTTCTGGATTATAAAATATTATACATATTAAACGATTGAGACTAAACAGGAAAATCCTGGAAACTTCTTGTGACTTCTGTCATGGTCCTGAAGAGTCATTCTGTAAGGGTTGTAAGAATCATAAAAATCACAGGATTTTGAAGATGTCCAATGTCCTTCAAACATATCTTATTTAAAGCAGGAAACTGATGGAAGCTGAAAAATTTCAGTGCATGAGGGACGCTAAGTCATTTTTGACTGATTTATAATTTATGTCTGACATAAAAAGCTGGGGATGGAACTTATTTCATATATACTGCAAATATAGAGAAAACAAAGATCTGGAGGAATCTAAATTTAGAATAATTTTGTATTATGTTGAAAGAGTGGACAAGGAAGTTTTTCCCTATAATGTGATACCACTTAAGAAGTGAGACAAAGAACACTGGGTCAAAGAAATGTGATCAAACAATAGTAGCACATACAGCAAGCAGAAATGGAACATTTGGCTACTCCAGTATATATGCCACTGATTAGTTCCTTACAGCTCTTGGAATCTGATTCAGTGATTGAATGATTTACGCAATTTTCTTCCAAAGCACCTTCCTTACACCAAAGATTTTGCCTTTAACAATAGCATTGAATGAATTGAAGTTTTAATCTTATATTTGAATTGGGTTTAGAAATAGAATGCACATAAATTTAGAAACTGCTATGACCAGGCAATGTAAAAGCTCAGTGCCCACAATACCTCATTTAATCTTCCTGACAGTCCTAACAGGTAGGCATTCTTATTCCCATTTTATCTATGAGGAAATTGAGGTTCAAACAAGTTTAATAACTTTCCCAGGGTTAAGTTGTAAAGCTGGAATCTAATCCAGGTCTATATGATGCAAAAAGTTGAGACCTCAGTAGAGAGATGCATGCATGGAATCTGAACAGTCATCTATGTGGTATGATTTAGGAGGGAATGACTATACTTAGAAGCATCTATCTAGAGATAGAAACATCTCTATCTGCTATACTTCCTAGGACTACAAAAGATCCATTAAAACCAAAGGTAACAAATAGGTTTCACTTTAAGCCCCAATTTTGATTAATTGTCAGTCAATACCTTAAGAACTAGGTTGAGAAAGATTCTGAGGAGCATGCATCCTGCCTCAGCAGGAAAGAGTGTTGTGATCAATCAGCGATGCCTGCTGTGGGTGTGGGAGGGAAGGGTGGTGGTGTAAGGGTCAAGTTTCTGCTGTCATGGAAATAAACATTTATTACCTTGATTTAAGCAAAGTTATAGCTCCAGCTGTTAGTAGTTCAGTTCTCTCAGGAGGAGGCCTACATTCAGTCTCAGTTCTTACGTCTCATTCTGTGAACAAGTTCATGAGATCTCATCCTAAGAGAAAAATGTGATAGTCAGAAGGGGGAAGAGAAAGGGGAGCCCTGGGGAGAATGGTGGGAAAGGCCAGGGCACTTAATCAAGTTTTGTATCCAAAATGGCATTATTTAAAATCACTAAAGGTTAATCACAAAGCTACCTTGGGTGGTTTCATTGTTGGTTCTTTGGTGGTGTTTACTGTTATATAGGTATCTAAAGTCTCATAAAAAGGAAAATTGGTATATTAATTAGAATTTGCTTCAGTTTGAGTGATGAAATTGCTTTATAGTCTTTACTGGGATCAGAAGGAGTTCATCTCAAAAGTGGTGGCTTGCTAGAGGAAAATTATGAAGCTGTATATTTTAATACTCAAGAAATAGGAGGGCAGGAGAGTAATAAATATAATCTAGGTGGAAATGGTAAAATAAAAAGAGTTTAGCCAAAGTTAGTTATCCCTTATCAGTGAGCACCTCTGAAACGCAGTTCAGGAGAGTAAAAGTAAGGCAGCTTAGGGGAAAGTGAAGGATAATTATTAGAGATCAGAATAAAAGTAGACTGCCAAGTTAGAGTCTATGAAGGACCAGGAATCAGGCATAGGACACACTGTCCTACTGGTTTTTGTTTTCTCCAACTGAGGCCTGTCAAACCAGATACTATCAGATCATCCAACTCTTTCCACTTACACGTTGCTTCAGTCAAACAGCTGGTTGTATGGACGTTTTCCACCAGTCGATGGATTTGGCTGAATGAAACATTTGCCTGGACTTCATACCAGAACAGTATAGTTCACAATGTAAATCTTAATTTGTTGCTTTTCTTGATGTTCTACCTCTAACAGGATCTACATATTTAACAATTATGCTTTCAATATAAATAATTCAAATAAATCATGTAAGCAAAATTAAAATTTGATACAATTTCCTATGAGAAATAAGAATATGAAGTGAGCTCCCTTCTATGCATCTACTTTTGCCCTTAGTCACCACACAATTGAACAAGTAATGTCTCTATAATATCTTCACAGAATTTAATTGGCCCCAATAATGACAACTCCATAATATCTGTGGAATGTGCATTCAGGAAATCAGTAAGTGTGGACTTTGGAGAGGTCTGCTGGAGTGAGTAAGTTCTCGTAGATCGGAAATCAAGGAGTACCGAATCAGAAATCCAAGGCAAATAAATGTGATGCTCAATGCAAGGCCTAAGAAATCTGAGCACTCTGCAAGGTGCCTCACAGAAGTGCCTAGTTGGTGTAGTTCAGCTACAGATAGGACCCAAGGCATGGGCAGGCACCTCTGAGCCCAGAGGGGACAACAGGCAAGTGATAGCAAATGACTTCAAATGGGAATAATGTATATATAGCATTTTTACTATTTCTGAAGCCCTTTTCAAAATGCTTTATTTTATGAATATTCAAAGATGTAAAGAATAAAATGATAATTTTTTATTAAACTCAAATGTTTCAATGGCAAAATGTCATCGAAGTTGCTGTGAGACAGATGTTCTCATAACGACCTGGTGGATGAATCAATTGGCTTAAACTTTCCATGAACAATCTGGCAGTATGCATGCTCATTTAAAGGCTTCATAGTCTTTGACTTACTAATTCCACTTCTGGGAATTGGTCTAGAGAAATAAACTAAAATGCAATGAAAGATTTATGCATAATATTTTCAATGAATCAGTACTTAGAGCAAAAATATAGAAAGGACTTATATATCCATATATTAGTTAAAATAAAGTAATACCATAAAATATGTAGCCATTAAAATGTTACCAATCATTTCTAAAGTTCTAAGGAAATTATCAGAAAACACTAAGTAAAAGTGGAGAATACAAAACTATATATTTAGAATGATGCCAATCATTTTAAAAAATACATCAGAAGAGGGAAACACATTAATACCAAGAGTTGGTATGCATATAGGCAATTTTCAGTTTTGTCTCTATCATTTTTCCATATTTACCAATTGTACCGGTTTGTATATATTATGTCCCCCAGAAAAAACCATGTTCTCTGATGCAGTCTTGTAGGAGCAGATGTATTAGTGTTGATTAGATTGCAATTCTTTGATTGTTTTCATGGAGGCGTGGCCTCACCCATTCAGTGTGGGCCTTGATTACTTTACTGGAGCACTATATAAGCTCAGACAGAAGGAGTGAGCTTGCTACAGCCAAGAGGGACACTTTGAAGAATGCACAGGAGCTGAGAGAGGAACTGCAGTTTTCAGAGACGTTTTGGAGATGGCCTTTGAAAGCAGATTTTTGCTCTGGAGAAGCTAAGAGAGGACAAATGACCCGAGAGCAATAAGAATGACAGTTTTGAGTAATTGAAGCCGAGGGAGGAATGTCCTGGGAGAAAGCCATTTTGAAACCAGAACTCTGGAGCAGACGCCAGCCATGTGCTTTCCCAGCTAACAGAGGTTTTCTGGACACCATTGGCCATCCTCCAGTGAAGGTACCTGATTGTTGATGACTTACCTTGGACACTTTATGGCCTTGAGACTGTAACTGTGTAACCAAATAAACCCCCTTTATAAAAGCCAATCCGTTTCTGGTGTTTTGCATTCTGGCAGCATCAGCAAACTAGAACACCAATATAATGTAATAAGTATATATTTTTTCCATTATAATACTAATGAGCAATTTGATATGTCCCAGATTTAGAGAGCATTAGCATTATTCCCAACCTATAGATGAAGGCACAGAGATGCAGAAAAATTACATGGGTTAACCATGGTTCCAGTGCCAGTAATTTGCAGAGCTAGGATTCAAGCCCATATTTTGTGATTACTCACATGAAATTTCCCATTCTAGTTCACACTTCTCTATTCAGAATGAGAATATAAGTGAGGCAGGTGCAGTAACAGTAGTTTAGGCCAGTTAATAAACCAGATGCCCTATACAACTGTACATGAGCTCATCACTCAAAGCAATAGCTTTACCTCAATTAAAGCCTTGGTTTTCAAGTGAATTCCATTTCTGACCTTCTTATACAAGTTAAGCTGCCCCTAGTGTGTTTGTTAAAGCAAACAATCTAATTTTCCCAGGGTGTCCCTTTGTTCTTTTTCAAATAGCATCTTGGTTACTTTTCCATGCTTGGGATTTTTTTCCAAATTAAGTGTATCAAAATACACAATGAAATCCTTTTTTTAATTGTCCTATTTCTTCAACCCTTAAGTTAAGTGCACTCACTTTCCTTCCCTAATAAAAGTTTCTTGGCACATTTGTGTCTTGAGGCATGTTTTAAGCCATTCCCTATGATATCTGCTTGTTGAAGCCCATTAAGAAAACCCAACCTGGGAATTAATTTGGATTCCTTGAGGAAATAATGCCAAAGAGTCAGTTTGCAAGGTATTTAATTTCCTATGCTGCTTAAAGTAGATAACATGAAATGGGTTGGTTTCAACAATGGGAATTTATTAGCTTACAATTTGAGGCTGAGAAAATGTCCAAATCAAAACATCAAGGTGATGCTTTCTTCCTGAGGACTCACTGCCAGGGATCCTTGGCTCATCTGTCATGGGCAAAGCACATGGCAGTATCTACTGGTCCTTCCCTTCTCTTCCAGGTTTTGCTGCTGTCAGTTTGTTGTGTCTGTGGCTCTGTCTTTCAGTATTCATTATTAAAGGACTCCAGTAAGAGGATTAAGACCCATCCTGATTGAGATTGGTCACACCTTAACTGAAGTAGCCTCATCAAAAGATCCTCCTTACAATGGATTTACACCAACAAGAATAGATTAGATATAAGAACATGTTTTTCTGGGGCACATACAGCTTCAAACCACCCTCTGGACCCCCAAAAGACATGTTATTTCTACATGCAAAATACATTAATTCCATAACACCTTCCCAAAAGCCTTTAGTCATTTTAGAAACAATGCTTAGTACAAAGTTTCATCAAAATTGGTTATAGGTATGGTCTGTCCTAGGGCACAATTTGCCTGTCTGTGGACCTGTGAAACAGAGAACTAGTTATCTGCTTACAATATACAAAGGAAGAACAGGCATAGATAAATATTCCCATTTCCATAGGGAGAAATTGGAAGGAAAACAGGGGTCATGGGTCCCGAACAACTCCAGAACCCTGCAGGGCATACACCATTAGATTTCAAGGTCTTAGAGTCATCTATCAAATTATGTCCTGTCCTTTGGGCAGCCTCACCCATTCCAAGTGCTTGTGTAGCAGCCATACTCTCTCAGAACACTGGGGTGAAGGTTCCACCCTCCTCAAGATTTGGGTTGGCAGCCAGACTCTAGACTCCATTCTTGTCAAGCAGAGGGGTGGCAGCCATACTCTCCACAATTCCCCAGGCACCTGAGAAAACTGGGGTGGTAACACTCTTCCTGAACAACAGGGTGGGAGGCCTGCCATCTCCAAACACCAGGGAAGACTCAACCTTTCCACAAACATGGGTAGGCCCAATCTCTTGACCAGAGTAGATGTTCTCGGTCCAGACCTCAGCTTCCATGGTCCTGCCCTAGAAGTGGTTTTTCCTTCAATCTTCCCCTTTAAGTCTGGGCTAACAGTGGTTCCATTCATATTGATATCACAAAAATTTGTTGGAGTTGCATGTGGTACACAGGTGTCCAAACTGTCACACAGTAGGACTTTCCACAGATCCTTCCTGGAAAACTGCATCTCCAATCCTGACTTGCACTGAAATGGCTGACTGGATCCGTGTTCAGTTAAACCCTCACATGGAGCATGATTCTCTGGGGACTCACTTTCTGGAAGCTCAGAATCTTCCAAATCATCCATTTCTGGTTTCTTTGTGCCCAGGAGTTCAGTTCTCTGTGTCAGGAGTTCTCTTATCTCTTTTCTCTCACATTTTACTATAAGCTGCAAGGAGAAACCAGCCAGCACTTTCCACATACAGTTTAAAAATCTCATCAGCTAAATATCCAGGCTTGTCACTTTTAAATTCTGCCTTCCATCCAACATCAGAACTCAATTTTGCCAAGTTCTCTGCCACTTTAAGGATGCCTTTCCTCCACTTTCTAATAACACAGTCATTTCCACCTAAGGCCTCATTGGAAGTACCTGTAGCGTCCGTATTTCTAGCAACAGTTTCTTCAAAGCAATCTAGGCCATTTCCATCAAGCTCCTTACAGTTCTTCCAGCTGCTACCCATTACCCAAATTCAAAGCCATTTCCACATTTTTCTGGTATTTGCAATAGCAACACACCACTCTCTGGTACCAAAATCTGTTTTAGTTTCCTAGGCTGCTGAAAGTAGATAAAATGTAATGGTTTTGGTTAAACAATGGGAATTTATTAAGCTTACAGTTTTGAGGCTGAGAAAATGTCCAAATGAAGGCATCATCAAGGCTGACTGCCAGTGATCATTGGGTTCTCTGCCACATGGCAAGTGACATGGCAATGGCTGCTGGTCTCCTCCTTCTCCTCTGGGTTTTGTTGCTTTCAGCTTCTTGCTACCGTGACTTTCTCCCTCCACCCCTTCTCTCTCTGAGTAGTAGGATTAAGATCCATCCTGAATGAGGTGGATAACACATTAACTGAAGTACCCTCATCAAAAGATCCTATTTACAATGGGTCCACATCCACGGGAATGGATTAGATTTAAGAACATGTTTTTCTGAGGTACATACAACTTCAAACCACCAAACAATATTTGAGCTGTTTTGCAGTATTGAAACTTTTAGATGCATGGTGAGGATCATAAAGTATAAGCAACAGAATTCATTCAGCTCTAATCTTGGTATTATTTTCATAAAATTTATCACCTCTCAGTTAATTTTATGATCTCTGAAAATTAACCATAGAAGTCTTACTATTCACATAGATTCAACAACTTTGGGCCATCTTCCTACTTTTCTTCCAATTTTATTAAGATATATTCACACAACACACAAACCATCCAAAGTATACAGTCACTGGCTCACAGTATCATCTCATAGTTGTGCATACACACCCATGATCAATTTTAGAGCAGTTTCATTACTCCAGAACAGAAATAAGAGTAAAAAATAAAATCCAAATCCTCCTATATCCCTTATCCCCACCCCCATTGTTGACCCACAGTATTGGTGTAGTAAATTTGTTACTGTTGAGGAAAGAATATTAAAATATTACTATTAACTATAGTCCATAGTTTGCAATAGCTATGTTTTCCCCAATATTCCCCTTGTTCCAGTTTGCTAATGCTGCTGTTTTGCAAAACACCAGAGATGGATTGGCTTTTATAAAGGGGGTTTATTAAGTTACAATGTTACAATCTTTAGGCTGTAAAGTGTCCAATGTAAGGCATCTACAATAGGGTACCTTCACTGGAGAAAGGCTATTGGCATCTGGAAAACCTCTGTTAGCTGGGAAGGCAGGTTGCTGGTGTCTGCTTGCTCCCAGGTTCCATTTCAAAATGGTGTTCTCCAAAATGTTGCTCTTGGGCTGTTTTGTCCTCTCTTAGCTGCAGCTGCTCTGACATCCTTCTGTTTGTGAGCTCTTTTATATGGCTCCAGTGATTTAATTAAGACCCACCCTGATTGGATTGGGTAATGCCTCCATGGAAATTATCCAATCAAAGGTCTTGCCCACAGTTGATTGAGTCACATCTCCATGGAAACATTCAATCAATAGGTTCCAACCTAATCAACACTAATATGTCTGCCCACACAAGACTGCATCAAAGAACATGGTGTTTTGGGGGGACATAATACATCCAAAATGGCACAACCCTCAATTATTTTTTTATTTTGTAGTAGTTCATGCAAGAGCTTATTTATATTTGTAGCATTAATCAGTGACATACATGATTTTAACAACCTCTTTCAATCAAATTCAACTACAATACGCATCTGCCTACTTTTGAAACCAGCACTGTGACCAGGGGGTGCAATGAGTGAACTGGCCTAAACCAGCCACCCCAGCAAGACTCCTTTCCCCTCATCAGCCTCTGCCCTACTGTCTGCCCCCTTAAATGACCACCCACAAAAGGAGAAAGGGAATTTCAACCAAACACTTCCACAAATTATGACCAAGTGCTGGTAGATGAAGTTGTCCAAGGACTGAAAGAGTTAATACTATTCACATTTTGGATTTGCCATCAAATTAAGATAAACTTTTAGTGAATTCACTCACTGCATAAATCAAAACAGTGAAGTCACAACAATTATCCTTTTCTCCTCAAACAAGTATTTGAGCCTCATGTGGGCACAACCGGTCTATACTTGAGGCTCCTTGGAATGGTTAAGTGGGAAGGACAGGAGAGAATTGTGAGCTGAGTATGAAAGTGGCAGGCGTGGTTTCAGGACAGCTGAGATCTATGGGTTTTTAAAATTCATTCTATCTTCTTTTTTCTCCATTTCAGTGTATGCACTTACCTGTCACATTATATGTCCACCTCTGAATTATAACATCAGGCAATTAAGATTCACAAGGTGCTGGAAGATCTATAAACAAAAGGAAAGAAATTGTGTTCTATTAAAAAGGCAGGAAGTAAGCATCTTCTCAATGAATTATCTACAGACCATGTTCTTTATTTACTGAAGTCAAAATTTTCTTGAAATGTATGGCAAAACCCACACCTATGAAGTTATATTGCAGATAGTATGATTTTCAGACACTCTTGAGGGCTGGTTGAAATAGTGGGCCTATTGGGATTTCTATATCACCAAATGGTGAATATGATGAAAGGGGATTCCATTTGAAATAAAAGTAGATTTGACTCACCTCTTTAAACATTTCTAAAATTCATAAAGGGAAAGCTCAAAGAATAAATTTCGAAAATTCATTCTTAGCCAATATACTTTGAGGTTGCATTTTGTTACATAAAACATGGGGATTTTTATGCACTGTGTCTGCCACATCCAATGGGAGTTGTGTGCATGAATTCTTCATTTCTTAAAGCAGGTAGGAGTGGGGATCTTACTGGTAGGAAGGCTCTAACTACTGTTTTGAAGAAACACTCTACATTTCAGTTAAATGTGCACTTACTTTTAACATTAAGAGAACACCTGGCCATATCAGGTTTCTGCTCATTCCTTTTCTAATGATAAAAGAAGAGAATGCACATTCTCTCCATTTAGCACAAAGCAGAGCATTTAGCATATTTTGACTATACTCCCAGGGACAGTATTCACCACTGAAGATGAGCCTAATACTACCATCTCAGCAGACATTGATTTAGTGTCTGTTAATAGGCCAGGTACTTTGATATGCAATGGGCTCACAGAGAAATGTGATCAGACCTTGGTCATCAGGAAACTTTCAGCTTGAAGGTAGAGACAGCCATCTTAAACAAGCGAGCATGGTGCTTTATGATATACCACTTATGCTGGTTTGGAGGCTTTATAGACCCCAGAAAAGTAAGTTCTTAAGTTAATCCATTCCTGTGGTATAGATCTGTGGTACATGGGACTTTTTGGTAAGATTATTTCCATTGAGATGTGATCCACCTCATCCAAGGTGGGTCTTAGTCCTCTTACTGGAGTCCTTTATAAAGGATAAAAGACAGAAAAAAGCCCAGAGAAGTTAAGAGAGGAGGACACACAGAAGCTAAGAGACAGAAACATGTAGAAGGTCAGAGAGGAAACCACTGAAGCCAGAAGCTGGAATCAATGAAACCCAGGAGACAAGGACCAGCAGACATCTCCATATGCCTTCCCATATGACATAGGAGCGGAAGTTTGCCAGTAACTGGTCTTCAGGGATAAGGTATCATCCTGTTGATGGTTTAATTTGGACATTTTCATGACCTCAGAATTGTAAACTTGTAAGTTAATAAATCCCCATTGTAACATCCAAACCATTTCCGGTATGTTGCATTTCGTCAGCTTTAGTAAACTAAGACACCAGTCAGTAGAGGTAGGCACATTCAAAAGCCCCCAGAAACTCATTTCTTCTGAGGGTGTTAGGGAAATGTTACAGGGGAAGCGGCATTTGAGCTGTGTCTTGAAGGATGAGGAAGAATTTGCTCAGGCTGAGAAAAGTAAAAAAGAGGAGAACCCAAGTCAAATAAGAAGAATCATGTTGTCCAAGGGCACCAACACACAAAACCTCAGAAAGAGCCCCAGAAATTCTCAAGAGAGGCCTGATCACCTTCTTTTGCTGATGAGATTTGTACAGAGTGGAAAGAAGTCACCTGTCCCATCTCACAAAGTGAAACCAGGGGTTCTAATTTAGCATTCTCGCCAGTTCACACTGCCTCTGTTTATGTGAATAGAAATTGTCATGACATTAGAATTTCCGAAATGCCCCATATGCAACCTCATGCTCTCTACTTGCATGGATCCTTGAATTTTTACCCCAGACTGAATGAACAGCCCCATACTCTGATGCACAGTATATTGAGCATCAGGAGCAGGACGAATCATGCACACACAGATGGGTTTTTTACCTTAACTGTTTTTTCAGGTGTGTACCCATCAATCACAGAGCCATCCAGACAACTAAAATTACCTATCCTGATTTAAATATCTACCCATTTAGTACATATGGCTACATTTTCTCTTTGAAAACTGTAGAACATAGCAGGTAAAACCCTGATACAAGAACACAATCAGATTGTACACCTATTGGCATTATTTGCCCTAGTAATGAAGCACATTATTAACATCAAAACAATGATTTTCAAAATAAGTGAACCATAATTTTTACTTCAAGTAAGGACAAGCTGGCATATAGTGTGCCCAATACATATTTCTTGAATAAGTCAAACATGAAGCTTAGCACAATGATTTAGGGTCTAGGTTAACTGATTTTTAGTCCAGCCTTGACATTTACCAATAGCGATAACCTAAATGACCTCTCAAAATCTCCATTTTTTTCATTTGTGAGCTGATATAAAAAACTACACAGGGTTGGTGTGAAACTTAAATAGAGTAATTCAAGTGGAAATATTTTTAAAAACTATAAAATGCGATCCTGATATAAGGTACTAATGTTATTTGGACTCATATTAGAAATTGGTGTACTTACAATTTTAGGTGCCATTTTCTTTAGGTGTATTCTATATTTATTTTATTTCTACTTCTTAAATATTGCTGTATTAAATGCTAGTGATTTTTTAAAAGTGCTCTGGCTATTATCAACAGATACATGTTTAAATACAATTATGTAAAATAGAAGTTTGCCTAAGTACAAGGGAACAATAAATAAATACAGTGTTATACTGCCATTTTTGAATTATGGTTTTGTGGCCATAATTGGACTGAGCACACAAGGCAGCATAGTTGACTTCCATTCATGTTGCCTCTTCTTTTTATTCATCTGAAAAATATATTGGGTTATTAGAGAAAATCTGTCTTTTCGTAAAATTGAAAGATACCATTCCAGACATGTAATTTTACAAATTGCAAAGCACTGTCACATTACATTGTTCCCCAAAATGACCTTGAATATTGGAAGAAAACCTGCAACATGAAGTCTTTTTGTACTGTTACCTCTCCTTTACAGATGAGAACAATGAAGCTTGGAAAGGTGATTTGCTGAAATTTATAAAGCTAATAAGAGGCAGAGCTGAAGTTAGAACCCAGGCTTCAGAATTCCTTGTCTAATGCTCTTTCTTCTATACCACAGTGCTTGAGTTAATATGCAGTAGCATGTCAAAATGAGGGCTGTTTTCCCTCTCCAATGTCCCAGCTGACCAACCTTTCAGAATTTGGAGATTCGGCAATCCTTTACGAAGAGCACCAACCACCAAGCATAGACAGACTCATTTATGTGGCTATGGTAAGGAAGGTTTCAAATATGGGAGGACATTTGGTTAAGATTTCCTCTATGAGTTTAACCAAACTTCTAAAGTAATTTTCAAGCAAGTGGTACTTTAATGTGGCCTGTAGGCTTTTAATTCTACTCAACATTAGTCCCTATAAATATGATATCAAATACATGTTACTAGCAGGTATTAAAGGATTCTTATTATGAGTCACACAAAGCAGATTAACAATCTTCTGGTGACTCATTTGTTTATGTGACTTCTTTCTCCCTTAAATCAAGTCAGTTTTTATCAACAGTTTCCTTGAGCATGGCTCTTGCTTTTAATGTAAAATAATATATTTTAATGGATTCTACTCTACTCCATAACACCACAGATTCTCATATTACAAATAATGCAAACCCTGTAATTCCCCCCAAAAGCCTGCTGCTTCTACTGAGTTTTTTTCATTAATCTTTAGCAGCAGACTGCTATAAAGAGATTCTATTCTACAAGGAACTCCTGATTTTAGCATAATATCCTGTGAAGGCTTAGCATAATTGATACAAAACAATACATAGAGAAGTGAGCAAGGCATAATCTGAAAGAGTGAATTTAATAGTTTTGTTAAATTATTAACTCTCTAGGTTTCAAAATGAAGTACTTCTCTCTTGTTGGTCTAAAAGAGTTCAGCTCAACAGTATATGAAACTCTAATACAAAGCAACAGATCCAAAGTGAAGTGAGAAGCACCTACTCAAACTGTTGCCATTATATAGCCTTCGGGAAAATATATTTTAAATATTCTTTAAAATTGCCACTTAGGTGTTTGATTCACATGGGTCAAAAATTTAAATTATATATATAACTGTACAGTGAAAACACCACTTCCAACCCTGTGCCTCACTCTCCTAATTCCCACCCCACACACAAATGTAATTTCCATTTCTTATATAGAAATTGGAAATTCATTCTAATTTCTTAGTTTCTTATATTACTTTCCAGGTTTTTATATATAAATAAGCAAATACATATGCATGTTATACTTTTCCCTCTTCTACACAAAAGGTATCCTACTGTAACATTGTTCTTTGATTATGTTTTTTCACTTAGTATATTTTGGAGACTTTCAAATGAGCAATAGCAGTAATAACTAATGCTTATAACAGCACTTACTATATATTGAGTGAGTTAATATACGTAAAGTTCATGACAACCTTGTACGTAAATTCTATTATCATCACCCCCATTTTACATATGATGAAACTGAGTCTTAGAGGTCTATGAAACTTACACAATATGACGCAATTAATAAGTGGTAGAGCTGTGGGAGGAACCCAGGAAGATTTGCTATAATGTCCAATCTCTAACATATGCCCCTGAACTGCCTCTATGGAGAGCTTCCTCATTCTCACTTTAAAGCTAAACAGTACTCCATACTCCACTGTATGGATGCAGCACAGTTCACTTATTCATTTTCCTATGAATTCACATTTAGATTATTTTCAATCTTTGCTATTACTAATGATTCTGCATCATTTATATATACATCATATAATATATATGATCATTTATATATACATCATTTTGCACATGCACAGAAATATCTATGAGTTCAATTTGCAAAGTGGAATTGCTGGGTCAAAGGATATATGCATTTGAAATTTTGTTAGGTATTGTCAAATTTCCCTCCAATTTATACTCTTACCGGTAACAAATAAACATGTCTATTTATTTAAAGCATTGCCAACAAGTGTATTATCAAATCTTTTAATTTTAGCCAATCTAGTAGACAAAAAATGGTACTTTCAAGTAGTTTTAACTAGTATTTATCTTATTAGGGGTTGAAATGGAATCTTTTCCCTTTGTAGGTGCTCTCTTTTTAAAATACATTTTTTATTGTGAAATATAACATATATACAGAAAAGTGATAACTTTCAAAGAATGGTTTAGCAAGTAGTTATAGAGCAAAGTTCAAAGTATGGTATGGGTTACAGTTCCACAATTTCAGTTATGTAGGTGCTATTTATGTATCAGGAAGCTAAGCTATTTGCTGTTGATAAAAAGAACATTTTTTCCCTGTGTTTTCTCTTTCTCTCATTTTTTACTTTGTTCAAGGTGTTTTTTCTTATTTTTGTTTTGTTTTGTTTTTTGGCATTACAAGTTTCGCCTGTCTTTTTTTTTTACTAGAGAAGTTCTAGGTTTACATAAAAACCATGCAGAAAGTACAGATTTTCCATAAATTTTCCCCTTTTTTAACACCTTGCTTTAGTGTGAAACATTTGCTAAAGTCAAATTCATTAATCATTTTTCTTTTAAGGCTTCCCAATATCAAATTATAGATCAAAAGGACTTTCCCATTCCAAGGTATATAGTGATTTTATCTTCAATGTTTAAACTGCTATTTCATTTGAAATGTATCCTGATGTATGACTTAAAGTATGAGGGAGAGGGGCATGGGCAAACACTGATCATGGCTTTTGATTAGCAAATACAGATTTCTGGGTCCCAGTTCTGAGCTACTGTTTCACCCACCCTGGAAAAAAGCAGCAGCAGCCACTGTTTCAACCTTGCTCCCAACAGGGATGGAGGCCACAAAGTATTACAGACATAGTGCCTGCTTAAGACTGTGGGGAACAGTTTGAAGAATGTTGCCATCTGCTGGGCAGGCCAGGAAAATGCAGCTTTGGAGAGCCCTCAAAAAGGCTTTTGACACCTTTCTTGACCCTCTCCCCAGGGCACTTAAGAGACAGTCTGCACCCGCTTTGTGGGTCCCTGGCACTGTTTTGGCTGGGAAATACTTAGAAAGTCATCTCTGGGGTGACCCTCTTCCTAGAATTTTCCTTCCAAGCAAAAGCAAGCTAGAGACAACTTAGGGAGTGTAAAAATTTTAAAAAAAGTATACAGGAAAAGAAAAAAAACAACAACCATAACATATCAAGATTCCTGCAGAAGGAATGGGTTCCTGGGGATGAAACAATTAAACACATAGTGCAATCTTAAAAAATTGTATAAATCATATAAAGGACAAGAATCAGATGAAAAAGAGCTAAAAAGATCTGATAAATTAAACACAGGCTATTCTAATGGTCTAGAATAAGTTGACTCAAGAGTCAAAGAAGAACCTTAACACAAAGTCAAGCAACAAGAAAACCCTAGGCAAGAGAAGGAAACTGACCATCAGAGTAAACTCATCTAGATAAGCAGATACCTAGACATCAGCCAAAAATTACAAGCCATATTAAGAAACAGGAAGATATCACCCAGTCAAGGGAACAAATTCAAAACTTGGATGAGACACAGAATTTCGAACAACTGTTCAAATATTGTCAATCAAATTTCCTGAATCAATTCAAGGAGATGAAGGAAAATATGGTTAAAGAGATAAAGGATATTAAGAAGAAACTGTGTGAGCATAAAGAAGAATTTGAAAGTAAAAAAGGAAACATAACATAAAGTATGGGAATGAAAGGCACAATAGAAGAGATTAAAAATACACTAGAGGCATACAACTGCAGATTTGAACAGGCAGAAGAAAGAATCAATAAACTAGAAGACAGGACAATTGAAATATTACAGACAGAATAACAGATGGAGTAAAGAATGGAAAAAATTGGGCAGGGTCTTGGGGGTTTGAATGACAGCATGAAGCACACAAACATATGTGTCATGGGTGTCCCAGAAGGAGAAGAGAAAAGGGGCAGAAAGAATATTTAAGGAAAATATGGCCCAAAATTTCCCTCATAAAAAAGACATAAAAATACATGTCCAAGAAGCCCAGTGTACTCCAGACAGAATTAATCCTAATAGACCTACTCTGAGACGCATTCTCAATAGAATGTTAAATACCAACAATGAAGAGAGATTCCTGAAAGCAGCAAGAGGAAAGCTATTCATCACCTACAAGGGAACCCAATAAGACTAAGTGCCAATTTCTCATCAGAAATCATGGAGGTGAGAAGGCAGTGGCATGATATATTTGAGGTACAGAAAGGGAAAAATGGCCAGCCAAGAAGTCTTTATCTAGAAAAACCGTCCTTTAAAAATGAGGATGAGTTTAAAATATTCACAGATAAATAAAAACTGATAGACTTTGTCAATAAGAAACCTGCCCTACAAGAAATACTAAAGGGAGTTCTGCAGGCTGAAATGAAAAGACAGGAGAGAGAAGTTTAGAGGATAGTGTAGAAGATTATCACTAAGAGGAATTAAAAGTACTAAAAGAGAGACCAAAAAGAATATGACATAAAAAAACCAAAGGATACAATGGTTGAAGTAAGTACTGCCTTTACAGTAATAATATTGAATTTTAATGGATTAAACTCCCCAATCAAAATACACAGATTGGCAGAATGAATAAAAAATTATGAATCAAATATATGCTTTGTACAAGACTCAGGTAAGACCCAATGACTTAAATAGGTTGAAAATGACAGGTTAGTAAAAGATATTCCACACAAACAGTAACCAAAAAGAGCTGAGGTAGCTGTACTAACATCAGAGAAAATAGACTTCAAATGCAAAACTGTTATAAGATACAAAGGTGGTCACTTTATAATAATCAAAGGGGCAAACCACCAAGAACAAATTACAATTATGAATATTTATGCACCTAACCAGGGTGCCTTAACTTACATTAGGCAAACACTGGCAAAAATGACTGGAGAAATATACATCTCTACATTCATAATTGGAGACTTCAGTATACCACTCTCATCAATAGATAGAACATCTAGACAAAGAATCAATAAGGAATTGAAAAATATGATAAATGAACTAGACCTAACAGACATATACAGAACCTATGCACCCCACAACAGCAGGATACACATTTTTCTCAAGTACTCATGGATCATTCACCAGGATAAACCACATGTTGGGTCACAAAACAAGTCTCAATAAATTAAAACAATTGAAATTATACAAAGCACTCACTCTGGCCATCATGAAATGAAGCTGTAAATCAATAGCAGGTGGAGAACCAGAAAACTCACAAATATATGGAGGTTAAACAACACACTCTTAAACGATCAATTGGTCAAAGAAGAAATTGCAAGATAAATCAGTTAATACCTGAAGATGAATGAAAATGAGAACACAACATATCAGAATTTATGGGATGCAGCAAAGGCAGTGCTGAGAGGGAAATTAATAGCACTAAATGCCTACATTAGAAATGAAGAAAGAGCTTAGATCAAAAACCTGACTGCATACCTGGGAGGAACAAGACAAAGAACACCAAACTAATCCAAAAGCAAGCAGAAGGGGAAAATTAACAAAGATTAGAGCAGAAATAAATGAAATTGAGAATAAAAACAATATAGAGAATTAACAAAACCAAAAGTAGGTTCTTTAAGAAAATCAATAAAACTGACAAACCCTTAGCTAAACTGACAAAGAAGGAAAGAGAGAAGATGGACATAAATAAACTAAAAAATGAAGTGGAGGAATTGCTCTTGACCCCACAGAAACAAAAAGGATCATAAGAGGATACTATGAACAACTGTATGCCAACAAATTAGACAATCCAAATGAAATGGACAAATTCTTAGAAACACACCAACAACCTACACTGACTCCAGAAGAAATAGAAGACCGCAACAGACCAATTACAAGTAAAGAGATTTAATCGGTCATCAAACCCCTCCCCCAAAAGAAAAGCCCAGGAGCCAATGGCTTCACAGGTGAATTCTACCAATCATTCCAAGAAGAATTAATATCAATCTTGCTCACACTCTTCCAAAAAACTGAACAGGAAGGAGCACTACCTAATTCTTTCTATAAGGCCAACATCACCCTAATGCCAAAGCCAGATAAAGATACTACAAGAAAAGAAAATTACAGAGCAATTTCTCTAAATGAATACAGATGTAAAAGTCCTCAACAAAATAGCTGCAAATCAAATCCAATAGCACATTAAAGGAATTATAGACCATGATCAAGTGGGTTTTATCCCGCCTATGCAGGAGTGGTTCAACACAAGAAAAACAATTAATGTAATACACTACATTAATAAATCAATGAGGAAAAACTACATGATCATCTCAATTGATGCAGAAAAAGCATTTGACAAAATCCAGCAATCTCTCTTGATAAAAACACTTAGAAAAATGAGAAATGAAGGAAACCACCTCTACATGATAAAGACCATGTATGAAGGACCCACAGCTAAGATTTTACTCAATGGTGAAAGCCTGAAACCTTTCCCTGTAAGATCTGGAACAATACAAGGATGCGCACTGTCACCACTGTTATTCAACATTGTGTTGTAAGTTCTAGCTAAAGCAATTAGGCAAGAAAAAGAAATAAAAAGCATTCAAATTGGAAAGTAAGATTCAAAACATTCAGTATTTGAAAATGACATGAATGTATATATAGAAAGTCCCAAAAAATCTACAACAAAGCTACTAGAGCTAATAAATAAGTTCAACAAAGTGGCAGCATATAAAATCAACACACAAAAATCAGAACTGTTTCTGTACACTACCTCTGAGGAGGAAATCAAGAAAAAATTTCATTTACAAAAGCAACTAAAAGAATCAAATATCTGGCAATAAATTTAATGAAGGATGTAAAGGACTCATACACAGAAAACTACAAAACATTACTACAAGAAATAAAAGAAGACTTAAATTAAGTGGAAGGACATTCTGTACTTACAGACTGGAAGACTAAATGTCCTTAAGATGTGAATTCTACCCAAATTGATTTACAGATTCAGTGAAATACCAATCAAAGTTTCAGCAGCCTACTTTACAGAAATGGAAAAGCCAATTATCAAATTTATTTCAAAGAGTAATTGAGAATAGAGGTTACCAAGGGATAACTTGTGGGTACAGCATGTGGAATTGATGCTTAATTTTGTACAAAATTTTTATTTAGGTTGACTACAAAGTTTTGGAAATGGATGGTGGTGATGGTAGCATATTATTCTAAGTGTAATTACCAGTGCTGAATTATGTATGTGAATGTGGTTGAAGGGGGAATTTTGGGTCATGCTACTAGAATGAAAGTTAGAAGATAAAACATGAGACTGTATAACACAGTGAAGCCTGTTGTGGACGATGGACTGGGGTTAATAGTACAAGTATAAGAATTTTCTTTCATGGATTAAAACAAATGTATGACATTAATGCAAGGTGTTAATATTTGGATGGTATATGGGAGAAAATACACCTAATGTAAACTATGAACTATATTTAATAGTACTATTTTAGTATTCTTTCATCAGCTCTAACAAAGGTACTGCACTAATGCAAAGTGTCAATAATTGGGGGGTATATGGGAACACTGTATTTTTTACATGACTTTTCAGTAAACCTACAAGTTCTCTAATATAAATAAACAATAATTTTTAAAAGAACGTTTTGCTAAGTGAAAGAAACCAGACAAATTACTACATATTGTATGATTCCATTTATATAGAATGTGAATATAAATAAAGCTATAGAGACAGAAATAATTAGTGGCTATGTAGGGCTGGGGAAAGTTAGAGGAACTGGGAGGTGACTGCTAAGGGTATGGGGCTTTTCTTTCTGGAGTAATGAAAATGTTCTAAAATTTTTTGTGGTGATGAATGCACAACTCTGTGATTATCATAAAAGCCACTGATTGTACACTTTGGATAGATTGTATGGCATGTGAATATATCTCAATAACACTGCTTTAAAAAAATTAAAGGTCACTATTATGTACTTTCTTGACATATGGTAAAATTAAGAGGCCTATTAACAGCCTAACTGCAAGTCCTCATCCCCACTCTGCCGGCCTATCTTAAAGTCCCCCAGGCAAACAATCTTCCTTATGAAAGTAACTAAGCAGAGTTCCTGCTCATCCCTGGCTAGCAGTTTTGGTTTCCTGCCAGCGAATGGAATTATTCAAACAAACCAATCACATTCTCTTGCAAAAACCAGGGGGCATGCCACCCTCTTGTTAATAGACTCTGCTTCCACCAGCTCCTGGGTGTTCACTCTGTTCCTTAGTTCAATCCCCTATTGGCCCTCCATGGCCAACAAGAAAAAAACATGACAGCTAGAAAGCAACAAAGGGAAAGATAGCATTAATCTAAAGTGGAATAGTCAGACAACATCACCAATGCCAGGAGTCCCATACCCTTCCCTTATTCCCCACCCCCACCTCCATATGCATTTAGCTTTGGTATTTTGCCTTTGTTATATTAAAGGAAGCACAATACAATGTTTCCATAAATTATAGTCTCTAGTTTGCATTGATTGTATTTTCCCCCCAATCCCACCCTATTTTTAACACCTTGCGATGTTGACATTCATTTGTTCTACCTCATGTAAAAACATATTTGTACTTTTATTACAATCGTTGAGCACCCTAGGTTTCCCTAAGTTACACAGTCCCAGTCTTTATCATTTGTCTTTTGTTCTGGTGTCCCACATGATCCCAACCGTCCTCTTTCAACCATACTCACAATCATCTTTGTTCAGTGTACTCACATTGCTGTGCTACTATCTCCCAAAATTGTGTTCCAAACCTCTCACTCCTGTCTTTTCCTTTCTGTCTGCAGTGCTTCATTTAGTGTTTCCTGTAGAGCAGGTTTCTTGTTCACAAACTCTGTCATTGTCTGTTTGTCAGAGAATATTTTAAGCTCTCCCTCATATTTGAAGGATAGTTTTGCCAGATATAGGATTCTTGGTTGGTGATTTTCCTCTTTCAGTATCTTAAATATATCACCCCACTTCCTTCTTGCCTCCATGGTTTCTAATGAGAAATCTGCACAGTCTTATCAAGCTTCCTTTGTATGTGATGGATCACTTTCCTCTTGCTGCTTTCAGGATTCTCTCTTTGTCTTTGACATTTGATAATCTGATTATTAAGTGTCCTGGCGTAGGCCTATTCAGATCTATTCTGTTTGGGGTATGCTGAATTTCTTGGATCCATAATTTTATGTCTTTCATAAGAGGTGGGAAATTTTCATTGATTATTTCCTCTATTATTGCTTCTGCCACTTTTCCCTTCTCTTCTCATTCTGAGACACCAATGACACATACATTCCTGCATTTCATGTTGCCATTCAATTCCCGGAGACATTGCTCATATCTTTCCATTCTTTTCTCTATCTGTTCTTTTGTGTGTAGGCTTTCGGGTGCCTCGTTCTCAAGTTCCTGAGTGTTTTCTTCTGCCTCTTGAGATCTGCTGTTGTATGTTTTCATTGTGTCTTTCATCTCTTGTGTTGTGCCTTTCATTTCCATAGATTCTGCCAGTTGGTTTTTCAAACTTTCAATTTCTACCTTATGTACGCCCAGTGTTTCCATCATATGGTTCATCTCTTTCGCTATACCTTCCCTAAACTTTTTGAATTGACTTATTATTCAAGTTTATTCCTTTGACTGGGCCATAACTTCATTTTTCTTAGTGTAGATTGCATTTTTCTGTTGCCTAGGCATGGTTTCCTTGGTTACCCCAATCAGGTTTTCCCAGACCAGAATGGGCTCAGATCCCAGAAGGAAGAAATATTCAGTATCCAGTTTCCCTAAAGGTGTGTCTTAGAAAATTGGTACACCCTGTGATGCCTCAGGTAACTGTGTTTTTCTGCCCAGCAGGTGGTGCCTGTCAGCCTGTAACTCCAGACTGGTGTATGGAGGTGTGGCCCATGGCAGTTTCCCCCCAGGCTCTGGGATCTGGTTCTGAATGGAAGGTGGGTAGTAGAGCTGGGCCCCACCCCTTTCCACTTAGGGAAGTTAACCCCCCTAGGGAGAAGTCATTAGCATTTGAACAGACTCTGCCTGTGCTATCTCCACCCTTGTCTGGTCAGAGCACTGGGAACTGAAAATGGCTGAGGCTTTCTCCACTGAGCTGAAACAGAGACAGAAAGCCCCCTTCAGGGCCAGTCCGCAGCCACCCTCTGGCTCTCCAAGGTCAGTCATCACCCAAAGCCTCTGTCTGCTTGTTGGGGATTCGTAGCTCATAGCGAGCAGTCCATGCTTGTTAATTAAAACCCCAGATGGAGCTCAGCTGAGCTACATTCACTTGCTGTGGGTAAGCTTCTCACTTGTACTATGAGGCTTTGCAGCTCAGGCTGTGGGGGGAGGGGTCTCCCAGCTTGGATCTGCAGTTTTTACTTACAGATTTTATGCTGCCATCTCAGGCATTCCTCCCAATTCAGGTTGGTGTATGATGAGTGGACTGTCATGTTTGTCCCCCTGCAGTTATTCCGGATTATTTACTAGTTGTTTCTGGTTGTCTATTAGTTGTTCCAGGGGGACTAACTAGCTTTCACTCCTCTCTATGTCGCCATCTTAGATCCTCCTCCACTAGTATATTTTAAATAAAATAATAGGGGAAATGGAAAAATATGTATGTAATAAGTAAGGAAATGCATATGCATAGCCACTATATTCCTTGTTTCTATTACAGTCACAGGACCATAGTTGAAATTTATAACTTCTTTTCTCCCCTACCCATTCCATGTTTCCTTTAGTTTTAATCCATCCCTTGGCTCATTACGGTTCTTAATGGGCCTGCCTTTATTGGGTCATTATAGCCTTTTATTAATTCTTAAAATTGGACATGGAAGTATTTTGGGCACTGTACAGAATCCCCTGAGTTCCATGACAGTTTTCCCTCTCCCCTTTGCAACAACAACCCAGTTACCTATTGGTAATCTGGATCAATCACACCAGCTATGAGATTAACCCTTCCATTGCTTGTAGCTTCAGTGTCATAAGGAGCCAAAAATAGCCAGGTGGCATTTTTACCTTCGAATTCACTGAAACCATTGCCATGTCCCCTAGTGAAAGCATTCATTCTGCTCTTAATCAGCAGAACTTAAAGTTGCCAGAAGTAAACAAAAGGTCTACTCTTGGGTTATTAGGTGTACTCATGAGAGGAATCATACCTATTTCCACCTTTAATTTAGAGATCCTCTATAAGTAAAACTGTTTCACTGTTCCTTTAAAGATATCCAGTAAATTCTAAACATCATGTTGATTTGAAGCCTGCCACCATCCATTTAAACATATGAATAAGCCCTTGTTTATGTGTATCTCTTTACTCTTTCTCCTTGAATGAATATTACCATTCCACATTTGCCACAGGGTTTTATCCTAATTAAATATAGTTTGTTTGAAAGTAATACTCTTCTGATATTTTAAGTTTCCTATGACTGTAAACTCTGTTTAAAAAATCACATGTGGATTAAGTTATTACAATTCTTAGTACACAGTTGATCAAAATGTCAAAAATACACTACAAATCTCATAAATAACAATTAAACATATAATAGTACAATTTTATTGCAAATGTGTCTCTAATGTGATGGATGGAGCATTTTATTTCAATTAATTCATTTATCTGTGAAGGAATGCCACTTACTGAAGGAATGACACTTATTAATGGGTCACCATTTATTCCTTTTGTGTCATTTTGTTTATGTACATATATACGTGTGTGTTTGTGTGTGTGTTCTGAGAAGCCTTGTAACTCAATTATTTAAAATTATTCTGAGTAATACGCAAATGATTTTTCAATTGACAATTCCAATGGCTCTCTTTCGATTTTGTTTTAAGCAAAGAAATTAAAACCACCTAACTGAGTAGGATTATATACTCAGTCTTTTCTTTCAGTCGGTTTCTCAGTTTCTCAACACAGACACTAATATTTCAGACTGTCTCTTCTTTGGTTCTCTGGTGATATTTATACCCTTGGGGCAATGCATTATGGTAAACGAGGGACGTGTGAATGGCATGCCTTTCTTTTGTAAAATGGAATAGGGAAATTGTGAAAGGAATGATGTTGGAAAAAGTGCCGTGTAGGCAATTACATTGGTGTAATGGTAGCTTCCAAAATTCACTACCAGGTAAGCCACCCTGGAAGTTACAGAACAAAAAGGATCACAGAACAAAAATAAGGAAACCAAATCACATGACCTATTAAATCAATTTAAAATACACAATGAGAAATAAGGGAAAGTAAAGGAAGGTTAACACACTCAAGAGAAGATGCAAGTGGGATGGAAGGAACACAATAGCTGAATCCAAGGGTATGCACCCTTCATATCTTCATATCTCCCCCTCTCCCGACACCATCACCTACCCTGCTGGTGGTATGGATGAGAGGACCAGAGATCCGGTGTGATCAAGGAAGAACAGCTGGAAAAAGATACTTGGAACTATCCCACAATTGCTCTGTCAGAGTAATGGGAGCGAAAATATGTGTGGGCACAGTTGCAACTTCACATTTAGCCTGCAGGACAGCTATGGATTTTAAGTGCATTTCTTTAGCAGAACACATGCAAGGTCATGAAGGGATCAAACTGGGTGTCACCAATGGGTGGCCAATTTAAAGATTGGGTAACTGTTGCCCCCAGAGGTGGCATGATAGTAAAACATGACTTGGTCTTTCAATCCCTTTCTTTTTTTTTTTTTCTTTCCCTTCTTTTTTAAATCAACTGTATGAAAAAAAAAAGTTAAAAAGAAAACAAACATACAATAAAAGAACATTTCAAAGAGACCATAACAAGGGGGTAAGAAAAAGACAACTAACGTAAGATAACTGCTTAACTTCCAACATGTTCCTACTTTACCCCAAGAAAGTTACATAATATAGCAACATTTCTGTGAACTTGTTCCTACTATATCCATCAGAAATTAACAGACCATAGTCATTTCTGGGCATCCCCAGAACGTTAAATAGCTTATCTGTTCTTCTTGGATTATTGTTCCCCCTTCCTTAATTGCTCTCTACTGCTAGTTCCCCTACATTCTACATTATAAACCATTTGTTTTACATTTTTCAAAGTTCACATTAGTGGTAGCATATAATATTTCTCTTTTTGTGCCTGGCTTATTTCGCTCAGCATTATGTCTTCAAGGTTCATCCATGTTGTCATATGTTTCACCAGATCGTTCCTTCTTACTGCCGCGTAGTATTCCATTGTGTGTATATACCACATTTTATTTATCCACTCATCTGTTGAAGGACATTTGGGTTGTTTCCACCTCTTGGCAATTGTGAATAATGCTGCTATGAACATTGGCGTGCAGATATCTGTTCGTGTCACTGCTTTCCGATCTTCCGGGTATATACCGAGAAGTGCAATCGCTGGATCGAATGGTAGCTCTATATCTAGTTTTCTAAGGAACTGCCAGACTGACTTCCAGAGTGGCTGAACCATTATACAGTCCCACCAACAATGAATAAGAGTTCCAATTTCTCCACATCCCCTCCAGCATTTGTAGTTTCCTGTTTGTTTACTGGCAGCCATTCTAATCGGTGTTAGATGGTATCTCATTGTGGTCTTAATTTGCATCTCTCTAATAGCTAGTGAAGCTGAACATTTTTTCATGTGTTTCTTGGCCATTTGTATTTCCTCTTCAGAGAACTGTCTTTTCATATCTTTTGCCCATTTTATAATTGGGCTGTCTGTACTATTGTCATTGAGTTGTAGGATTTCTTTGTATATGCAAGATATCAGTCTTTTGTCAGATACATGGTTTCCAAAAATTTTTTCCCATTGAGTTGGCTGCCTCTTTACCTTTTTGAGAAATTCCTTTGAGGTGCAGAAACTTCTAAGCTTGAGGAGTTCCCATTTATCTATTTTCTCTTTTGTTGCTTGTGCTTTGGGTGTAAAGTCTGGGAAGTGGCCGCCTAATACAAGGTCTTGAAGATGTTTTCCTACATTATCTTATAGGAGCTTTATGGTACTTTCCTTTATATTGAGATCTTTGGTCCATTTTGAGTTAATTTTTGTGTAGGGGGTGAGGTAGGGGTCCTCTTTCATTCTTTTGGATATGGATATCCAACTCTCCCAGCTCCATTTGTTGAAAAGACCATTATGGCTCAGTTCAGTGACTTTGGGGGCCTTATCAAAGATCAGTCGGCCATAGATCTGAGGGTCTATCTCTGAATTCTCAATTCGATTCCATTGATCTATATGTCTATCTTTGTGCCAGTACCATGCTGTTTTGGCAACTGTGGCTTTATAATAAGCTTCAAAGTCAGGGAGTGTAAGTCCTCCCACTTCGTTTTTCTTTTTTAGAGTGTCTTTAGCAATTCGAGGCATCTTCCCTTTCCAAATAAATTTGATAACTAGCTTTTCCAAGTCTGCAAAGTAGGTTGTTGGAATTTTGATTGGGATTGCATTGAATCTGTAGATGAGTTTGGGTAGAATTGACATCTTAATGACATTTAGCCTTCCTATCCATGAACATGGAATATTTTTCCATCTTTTAAGGTCCCCTTCTATTTCTTTTAGTAGAGTTATGTAGTTTTCTTTGTATAGGTCTTTTACATCTTTGGTTAAGTTTATTCCTAGGTACTTGATTTTTTTAGTTGCTATTGAAAATGGTATCTTTTTCTTGAGTGTCTCTTCAGTTTGTTCATTTCTAGCATATAGAAACATTACTGACTTATGTGCATTAATCTTGTATCCCGCTACTTTGCTAAATTTGTTTATTAGCTCTAGTAGCTGTATCGTTGATTTCTCAGGGTTTTCTAGATATAAGATCATGTCATCTGCAAACAATGACAGTTTTACTTCTTCTTTTCCAATTTGGATGCCTTTTATTTCTTTGTCTTGCCGGATTGCCCTGGCTAGCACATCCAGCACAATGTTGAATAACAGTGGTGACAGCGGGCATCCTTGTCTTGTTCCTGATCTTAGAGGGAAGGCTTTCAGTCTCTCACCATTGAGTACTATGCTGGCTGTGGGTTTTTCATATATGCTCTTTATCATGTTGAGGAAGTTTCCTTCAATTCCTACCTTTTGAAGTGTTTTTATCAAAAAGGGATGTTGGATTTTGTCAAATGCTTTTTCAGCATCTATTGAGATGATCAATTGATTTTTCCCTTTCGAGTTTTTAATGTGTTGTAATACATTGATTGTTTTTCTTATGTTGAACCATCCTTGCATGCCTGGAATGAACCCCACTTGGTCATGGTGTATGATTTTTTTAATGTGTCTTTGGATTCGATTTGCAAGTATTTTGTTGAGGATTTTTGCATCTATATTCATTAGGGAGATTGGCCGGTAGTTTTCCTTTTTTGTAGCATCTTTGCCTGGTTTTGGTATTAGATTGATGTTAGCTTCATAAAATGAGTTAGGTAGTGTTCCATTTTCTTCAATGTTTTGAAAGAGTTTGAGTAAGATTGGTGTCAGTTCTTTCTGGAAAGTTTGGTAGAATTCCCCTGTGAAGCCATCTGGCCCTGGGCATTTATTTGTGGGAAGCTTTTTGATGACTGATTGGATCTCTTTGCTTGTGATGGGTTGGTTGAGGTCTTCTATTTCTTCTCTGGTCAGTCTAGGTTGTTCATATGTTTCCAGGAAATTGTCCATTTCTTCTACATTATCCAGTTTGTTGCCATACATTTGTTCATAGTATCCTCTTATAATTTTGTTAATTTCTTCAGGATCTGCAGTTATGTCACCTTTTTCATTCATTATTTTGCTTATATGGGTCTTCTCTCTTTTTGATTTTGTCAGTCTAGCTAGGGGCTTGTCAATCTTGTTGATCTTCTCAAAGAACGAACTTTTGGTGATATTTATGCTCTCTATTGTTTTTTTGTTCTCTATGTCATTTATTTCTGCTTTAATCCTTGTTATTTCTTTTCTTCTACTTGGTTTAGGATTGGTTTGCTGTTCATTTTCTAGCTTCTTCAGTTGATCCATTAGTTCTTTGATTTTGGCTCTTTCTTCCTTTTTAATATATGCGTTTAGTGCTATAAATTTCCCCCTTAGCACTGCTTTTGCTGCATCCCATAGGTTTTGGTATGTTGTGTTCTCATTTTCATTGATCTCTATATATTTAGCAATTTCTCTTGCTATTTCTTCTTTAACCCACTGATTGTTTAGGAGTGTGTTGTTTAACCTCCAGGTATTTGTGAATTTTCTAAGTCTCTGATGGTTATTGACTTCTAATTGTATTCCATTGTGGTCAGAGAATGTGCTTTGAATAATTTCAATCTTTTTAAATTCATTGAGGCTTGTTTTATGTCCCAGCATATGATCTATTCTGGAGAAAGTTCCATGAGCACTAGAAAAGTATGTGTATCCTGGTGATTTGGGATGTAATGTCCTGTATATGTCTGTTAAATCTAATTCATTTATCAGATTGTTTAGGTTTTCAATTTCCTTATTGGTCTTCTGTCTGGTTGATCTATCTATAGGAGAGAGTGCTGTGTTGAAGTCTCCCACAATTATTGTGGAAACATCAATTGCTTCCTTTAGTTTTGCCAGTGTTTCTCTCATGTATTTTGTGGCACCTTGATTGGGTGCATAGACATTTACGATTGTTATTTCTTCTTGCTGAATTGCCCCTTTTATTAGTATGTAGTGGCCTTCTTTGTCTCTCAAAACATCCCTGCATTTGAAGTCTATTTTATCTGAGATTAATATTGCTACACCTGCTTTCTTTTGGCTGTAGCTTGCATGAAATATTTTTTTCCATCCTTTCACTTTCAGTTTCTTTGTGTCCCTGTGTCTAAGATGAGTCTCTTGTATGCAACATATTGATGGTTCATTTTTTTTGATCCATTCTGCGAATCTATATCTTTTAATTGGGGAGTTTAATCCATTTACATTCAACGTTAAAACCGTGAAGGCATTTCTTGAATCGGCCATCTTATCCTTTGGTTTATGTTTGCCATATTTTTCCCCTCTGTCTATTAATATCCTTTATTGTACCCATACCGAATCTCTTTAGTACTGAACCTTTCTCCAAGTCTCTCTGTCCTGTCTTTGTTTCTCTGTCTGTAGGGCTCCCTTTAGTATCTCCAGTAGGGCAGGTCTCTTGTTAGCAAATTCTCTCAGCATTTGTTTGTCTGTGAAAAATTTAAGCTCTCCCTCAAATTTGAAGGAGAGCTCTGCTGGATACAGTATTCTTGGCTGGAAATTTTTCTCACTCAGAATTTTAAATATATCGTGCCACTGCCTTCTCGCCTCCATGGTGGCTGCTGAGTAGTCACTACTTAGTCTTATGCTGTTTCCTTTGTATGTGGTGAATTGCTTTTCTCTTGCTGCTTTCAGAACTTGCTACTTCTCTTCCGTGTTTGACAGTGTGATCAGAATATGTCTCGGAGTGGGTTTATTTGGATTTATTCTATTTGGAGTTCGCTGAGCATTTATGATTTGTGTATTTATGTTGTTTTGAAGATTTGGGAAGTTTTCCCCAACAATTTCTTTGAATACTCTTCCTAGACCTTTACCCTTTTCTTCCCCTTCTGGGACACCAATGAGTCTTATATTTGGACGTTTCATATTATCTATCATATCCCTGAGGTCCATTTCGATTTTTTCAATTTTTTTCCCCATTCTTTCTTTTATGCTTTCATTTTCCATTCTGTCATCTTCCAGGTCACTGATTCATTGTTCAACTTCCTCTAGTCTTGTACTATGAGTGTCCAGAATCTTTTTAATTTGGTCAACAGTTTCTTTAATTTCCATAAGATCATCCGTATTTTTATTTAGTCTTGCAATGTCTTCTTTATGCTCTTCTAGAGTCTTCTTGATTTCCTTCATATCCCGTACTATGGTCTCATTGTTCATCTTTAGTTCTTTGAGTAGCTGCTCTAGGTGCTGTGTCTCTTCTGGTATTTTGATTTGGGTGCTTGGGCTTGGGTTATCCATATCGTCTGGTTTTTTCATATGCTTTATAATTTTCTGTTGTTTTTGGCCTCGTGGCATTTGCTGAACTTGATAGGGTTCTTTTAGGGTTTGTAGACCTATTGAAGTCCTTATCTCTAATTTATCAGATCTATAGCTTCGTGGAGTACACTTTCTCTAACTAACCAGCAGGTGGCGTCCACGAGCCACCTGTTCTCCACAAGCCAGTTCTCCCCTGCTTAGCCTTTTTGGTGAGTGGGGGAGTGAGTCTTGTGGGGCTCAATTGGTGTACCAAGCTTGCGTGTGTAGTTGGTGTTGCCTGCCCTGTATGTGGGGCGTGTTTCTGGGCAGACGGGGAGGGGGGGTGGCCCTAACAATCAAATCTCCCTGATGATCCTAGAGTTTTAAAGCTGCTGCAATAGTCTAATCCTTCAGTTCAGTCCTGCCACAGTTTGTCTCTGCCACTGACCCACAAGTCTTTGGTATTGGCGTATGGCTCCTGAGACTTGCAAGTGGGCCCCTCTTCCAGGCTGTGCACCCCGGGTCCTCTGTTGAGGGATGACTGTGCTATGTCACAGGTGAGTGCCGTCCCCCCAGGGCAGTTCTGGGCTGCTGGGCTGTGTAGGGAGGCTCCCAGTCTGCTCAAATGATGGCTGAATGGGGCTTTGTTAATTCATACTGCTCCACCTTCCCAGCTCTGGGACAATCAGCTGAGGTTGCAGGGAAGGCTAATGTCCACGCCCAGTTTTGTGGTGTGTGCCTGTTATTTGAAGCACTTCCGTCACACTGGGTTGTCTGGGGCAGCTCTGGGCTATGGGGCTGGCGATGGGCAGGAGTGTTTCCTGTCCACCAGGATGGTGGCTGTGAGCAGACACCCCCCTTTTCTTGCGAAGTTGTGGTGTTTAGTGAATTTTCTCAGCCACTGGATTATTGCCTTTTGTCTCAGAGCTCTCTTAGTTGTGCTCTTGACTTGACCTGTCCAAATTGCAAGTCTTTGAAGCTTTCTGTATTGGGCTTCTTAGAGTAATTGTTTTAGAAAAAGAAAAAAGGATTAAAAAAAAAAAAAAAAAAAGGGCCTTCCTCAGAGATCTAATGGGTTATTGAAATGCTAATAGACAAAGCAACCAGGGCCATTAAGGAAAGGTCCACAGGGCAGAGAGATCAGCTTTTCTTCGGGATTTGCATATGCGCCTCAAGGCCTGAGCTCCGCCCTTCTCCTTTCTGTGTTCACCAGAACTCCAAAAATCCTCTGCTTTTATTTTGGAGTTTTTCGTGTTATTTTTTTTTTTTTTTTTCTATGCCTGTCTCCTCTCTGCTGGGCTGGCAGCTCTTAGATTCTCTGGTGTCTGGTCTCAGTCTATCTATGGTTGGAGTATGAATCAGTAGAATGAGTTTCCGAGAAGGGCTACCACTGCAGTTCTCCCTTCTCCTTCCCAGAGCTGGCAGCCCCTCCTCCCACGGGACTGAGCCTGGCAGGGAGGGGCGTGGGTCCCCTGGCTGCAAAAACTTACAGATTTCGCTGATCTCAGCTGTTCGACATTTTCATGAGTGTTGTATGAAGTATGCCCAGAGTCAGATTGCTCTGTGGTGTCCAGTCCACGCAGTTCCTGTCTTTCTACCTACTTTCCTGGAGGAGTAACTAAAACATACAGCTCACCAGTCTGCCATCTTGCCCCGCCTCCTCAATCCCTTTCTATCTAAGTAGCTTTCTTTTTTGTTCGGTCATATCCTATTTATTCTGTCTTTAACATGTATTATAGCTTACTAGATAGTAAGCTGTTAGTTGATGACATGTAGGCACAACTCACATGCTATTTATACTTAGCATGTGAGTTGTGCCTACATTTCATCAACTACTAGCTTACTGTCTATCCTTAAACATTCCTTATGAGTTTTATCCATCCTATTTTATTTTCTCATCTTCTATAGCAGAGTTAAATATTTCCAAATAATACAACAAACACGCATTAGGAAAGGTTAGCCTACATTGCCATCACCGGTGCCTTCACAAGCAGGTCTCTTTTAAGTAAGACAACATGAGGAAGTTAAATATTTGAAAACAGATTTCTTTGAAAATATCTATGCCCTAGGATCCCTGGGTAAGTCTTTGAATATTTCCAGGGATACATTTATGGAATTTGAATGCTGCTGAAAGATGCTACAGGGAGGGTTTTGGGGACTTTAAATAATTTTTAATGTAGGAATCATTAGCTAAACATGATTTGGGATTCTTCACATGTACATACATTAGTTGAGAATAACCTTTAGTGTGCTACATATATATGCACATATACCCACATATTCGTGTGTTGGTATATATATATATACATGTACACACACACATATTCACACACATTTCCACAATTCCATCCCTGTTTTCATTTTCTCAAGACCTTGATTGTTATTTAAACCAAAAAATGATTAATATAGGAATGTAATCAAAGACAGATATGCATAACTGGAAGGCCCATCGAGAGTTCATTGGTCAATAAAACTGAGCAATAAAATTATTATTCTCACTTTCATGAGCACTAAATTGAACAGCTATTAGAGAAGAAGGGGCTAGTGTTTTGTTAGAAATCTTAAAATATCAGATGCCATATGAATAATGATGGCATTTGATTCAGCTTCCACATTTGGCACAGGCAGGTACCCAAACATATAAAATTGAATTGGAAACATAGTAAATCTATTCTATTCAGTAGCACAAACGTTACCTTCAATATCCAAAACATTGTGAACCTACTAATTGCCAACAGTCACTTAATAGTACAATAGCCATAGAAGCACATTTTTAGTTAAACATCTCTCTAGACACTGATTGAATTTGTATAATATTCTTATTTAGGAAATTTGTGTTCCTGTAAAATAAGTTTTTCTTTTTTAGAAAATGTGTTTCTAGAGCTACTTTTAAGAAATTGATATTTTCTTTAAATTGATGAGTGATGAGATAAGAAGGAATATGTCAGTATTCAAATGTCATTACACAAATCCAGTTGCAGATAATTTTTATATAGCCAAATTACTGCTATTGTGATTTTGTACACTTATTGTTAATTAATATTTCCTTTCTCTTAGGAGTTACAAGGTTTTGAGGAATGTATCCTTCTAAAGAGGGTAGGGATTGGATTATTTGTGATAAACGAATGAAATGTTAAAAAAACAACTCTATCAAAAAGTTACCATACTGTAATTGTTGGCAATTAGATTCGCCTGATTAATGTCAAGATGTGCTAATCATTTTGTCCCTTTAATTCTTTCTGTGTTTGCTTAATTGCATTATTTGAAAGAACTGAAAAACAAAGCATTTGCTAAGATAACTGCCATTTTGATTTTAAAATCGCAACTTCAAAAATTTATGACAAGATGAAACCAATGGCAGCATATTAGCTGTGGAATTACTTGTCAGACATTGTTCAAGATTGTGGGCTGGTTTCTATTTTTCGAAGCTATTCCTCCTATCAGCAAAATGAAAGGGGTGCCCACAAATAGAATGACTCCAAATTTTCTCTTCCTGGAAATATAAAAGCTCTCAGGTCCTTCATTCATTCATCCATTTATTATGTGTAAAGTGTGAAGGAATATAATAGGAGGTGGTTCTGTCAAAGGATATGATATATATTCAGAATTTTGATACACACTGCCACAATTACCTACAAAGGCATTGTATGAAAAACCTATTTCCTCTAGTCTTCACCAGCACTGCATATTGTCTTTAAAATTGCTTTTGGCTGGTTTCTCAGTGAAGAAGTACTGTTTATACTGTTTTAATATATACTTCTATTACTACTGAAGGTTGGCATTTTTCATGTATGTTCCTTCTGATTGCTTCCTCTGAGAAGTAAATGAATATTATTATCATCTAATTTATTGAAACTTTATTATTTTAATGTATAATAGGACAAGTCCCCTCTGATTACTTTTGAATTGTTTTATGGATATACTTAAGAATTTATTTTTCTACATGAACTTTAGAATCACTTTAATTCTCTAATGTAATGTGACCTATATATTAATTAGGGAAAAATTGAGAGCTTTACAATATTCAATCTTCTAATCCCAACAGCATGACTCAATTCTACATTCAAATAAAAAGTATATATATATATATTTTTTTTTTTCCATAAAGATTCTTAACTTATTTTCTCAGACGTCTTGCTAAATATTTTACATGTTTGTTGCTGTTCCCATTATATTTCTAAGTGGTTTTTCTGTATGCTACCATAGTACAGAGTTTGCTACCATAGTACAGAATTTTTCAAATAGTTCTGAGTTTTATAGTTTATTTTCTTGAGTTTTCTAGTTAGAAGATATTATCCTGTGCATATAAATATGTTCTCTCCTCCTTTCCAATAATTTTGCTTCTCTTTTTTATTTTATTATATTGATCAGAACTTCTCAGACAGTGGAAAATAATAGTGGGGGCTATCAGAATCTTCATCTTATCTTTGATTTTCAACATAAAGTTTTGATATTTTCTCTGGTAAGAATAATATTAGCCAAAGCTTTCAGATGTATTTTTTTTCCAAATATACCTATTTTAGGAAGGCTTTTATTCAGAAGTGATATTTAATTTTATTAAACACTCTGCTATTTATAGATTTTTTCATAAAATTTTGGAACTTTAACCAATTGATATCATATTTTTATTATTATATTTCCTCTTACTAAATATGTTCTTAAAATAAACTATTTGGACTTGGTGAATTTCTTTTTATTGTATTCCTTCTCTTCATTTTCCCAGTATGTTATTTAGAGCTTTTTATCTACATGTACGAGTAATATTGGACTATAAGTTTATTTGTTTGATTCTTTTTAAGGTAAGCTAAATTCACAAATGCATTGGACACCCCTTTCATCATAGGTCAAGGGAATTATTTGCAGTTTAAAAATTGATAAAGTTTAGTGAAAAAAATAATTCAGCTTGGAGACTTTATCTTTATTTTTTAAATGTTTCTTACATTTTTTAAATTAGAGCAGTTGTAGTTTTACAGAAAACTCATGCAGAGTACCAGTGAAGCCATCTGGTCCTGGGTTTTCCTTTGTTGGGAGATTTTCTTTTTTTAACATTTTTTTTTTTTATTGTGAGATATATATATAAGGAAAAGTGATAACTTTCAGTACGGTTTAACAAGTAGTTATAGAGCAAATTTCAGTTTATGGTATGGGTTACAGTTTCACCATTTTTGTTATTTCCTTCTAGCTGTTCTAATACCATAAAGACTAAAAAATATATATTTATATAAAGATTCGGTAGCCATAATCTTTTGATAAACCCTATCTTGTCTGTTGCTACCTCTCTCTCATTTGATCACTGTCTCAATCTTCCAGGATATCTGGACAGTGACCACCCTAACTTGTTCCTATTGAAAAGGGGTGTTGACATTATAGGAAGGGGGATGCATCTGGCTGACGTTCTTGAAGAGACTGTTACCTCTGGGTTTTGGGACTTATCTGGCATAGGAACAATCTGGAGGTTTTAAGTTTCTGAAAAATAAACTTAGTGAGTGAAACTTTTATAGATTCTCAGATAGAGACCTGTGTATTCTTTAGGATTTTCAGGAATACTGTTGGTTTGGGCATGGCATACTGTGGTAGTTTGCAATATCTAGCTGAAGCTTGCCTAAGAGTACCCTCCAGAATGAACTCTACACTCTATTTGAAAGCTCTTAGCCTCTGAAACCTTATTTTGTTACACTTTTTTTTTCTCCTTTTGGTCAAGAAGGCCTTCTCAGTCCCTTGATGCCAGGGCCAGGCTCATTCCTGGAAGTCATGTCCCATGTCACCAGGGAGACTCACACCCTTAGGAGTCATGTTTGTTTGGAAGTTCTTGATTACGGACTCAATGTCTTTGCTTGTTATTGGTTTGTTGAGATCGTCAGTTCATTCTTGAATCAGTGTAGGCAGCTTGTGTTTCTCTAGGAATTTGTCCCTTTCATCTAGGTTATATAATTTAAATAATTTATTGGTCCTCTCTCTTTTTTTCTTTTAAGGCTTATCAATTTTATTGATCCTTTCAAAGAATCAGGTTTGGTTTCATTGATTCTATTTTTTTTAATTCTCTATTTCGTTTATCTCTGTTCTGATCTTTGTTACTTCTTTCCTTCTGCCCACTTTGGGTTTAGTTTGATCTTCCTTTTCTTGTTCCTCCAGGTGTGAAGTTAAGTCTCTGACTTGAGTTCTGTCTTCTATTTTTAATATAAGCATGTAGAGCTATAAATTTCCCTCATAGCACTCCTGTCACTGCATCCCATAAGTTTTGGTATGTTTGTTTTCATTTTTATTCATTCAAGATATTTCCTGATTTCCCTTGTGATTTCTTCTTTGACCCATTGATTTTTTAAGAGCATGTTGTTTAACATCAATATATTTGTGGATTTTCCAGTTCTCCCTCTGTTACTGATTTCTAGTTTCATTCCATTTTGGTTGGAGAAGATGGCTTTGTATCATTTCAGTCCTTTAAAATGTATTGGGACTTGTTTTGTGACCTAACGTTGTCTATCCTGGAGAATGATCACGTGCACTTGAGAAGAATGTGTATTCTGCTGTTTTGGGGTGCAATGTTCTGTATATGTCTGTTATGTCTAGTTCATTTATAGAATTTTTCAAGTTCCCCATTTTCTTATTGATCTTCTCTCTAGATGATCTATCCATTGATGAAAGTGGTGTATTGAAGTCTCCAACTATTATTGTACAGGTGTCTATTTCTCTCTTCCATTTTGTCAATGTTTGCTTCATGTATTTTGGGGTTCTGTAATTAAGTGAATAAATATTTATGATTGCTATCTCTTCTTTGTGGATGGACACTTTTATTAATACATAGTGTCCTTCCTTGTCTCTTGTAACCATTTTTCATTTAAAGTTGATTTTATTTGATACTAGTATAGCTACCCCAGCTCTTTTTTGGTTACTATTTGCATGGAATATTTTTTTACAACCTTTTACTTTCAACCTATTTGTGTCTTTGGGTCTAAGGTGAGTCTCTTGTAAACAACATAGAGTTGGATCGTGCTTTTATATCCATTCTGCCTATCTGTGTCTTTTGACCGGAGTGTTTAATCCATTTACCTTCAGTGTAATTACTGATAAAGCAGAACTTACTTCAGCCATTTTGCTCTTTCTTTCTTATGCATCTTGTATACCTTTTGCCCCTCTTTACCTTTATTGCAGTCTTCTTTTGTTTGTAATTGATCTTTTGTGATAACTGATTGATCCCTTTTTCATTTCTGGTTCTGCATATATTTTAAATCCTTTATTTGTAGTTACCCTGGGGTCTATATTAAATAACCTATATCAATAACCTACTAGTTCTAAGTGATACCATCCTAACTTCAATTACATACACAGTCTCTGCTCATGTACTCCTCCATTTGCCCTCTTTATGCTGTTTTTGTCACATATTACCTCTTAATATTTTGCTTGTCCATAGCATAGAAATATAATTTCTTATTCAATTGTATCCTAAATCTTATAGGAAATGATGAGTAGAGTTACATACTGCATACTGAGGATACCATACTATTGTGTTTTCCATTTACAGATGTAATTACCTTTACTTGAGATCTTCAGTTCTTCATATGCTCCAAACTACTATTTCCTGTCTTTTCTTTTCAACCTGAAGAACTCCCTTTAGCGTTTATTGTAGGATAGGTCTCTTGGTGATGAACTCTCTCATTTTTTATGTAAATGTCTTAAATGCTTCCTCATTTTTGAAGGACAATTTTGCCAGATATAGAATCCTTGACTAGCAGTTCTCTTTTAGTAATTTAAATATGTCATACCACTGCCTTCTCACCTCCATGGTTTCTGATGAGAAATCAGCACTTACTCTTATTGAGGATCCCTTGTTCTGTGACTAATTGCTTTTCTCTTGATGCATTCAGAATTCTCTCTTTATCATGGGTGTTTGTTTAGTATATGTTTCAGAGTAGGTTTATTAAGGTTTATTCTGTTTGGAGTTTGTTGTTCTTCTTGGACATGTATATTCATGTCTTTCATCAGATTTTGGAAATTTTCAGTCATTATTTCTTCAAATATGCTTTCTGCCCCTTTTTTACCTTCTCCTCATCTTATGGGACTCCCATAATGCGAATATAAACATGCTTCATTTTGTCCCACAGGTACCTTAGGCTCTGCTTAGTTTTTTTCTGTTCTTTTCTCTATCTGCTTTTCAGACTGTATGATTTTGATTGTCCCATCCTCTCATTCACTGATTCTTTCTTCTGTGTTTTCTAATCTGCTATTCAATACCTTTAATGTATTTTTAATCTCCATTAGTGTGTTTTTTTATCCCCATCAGTTCCTTTATGTTCCCTTTTAAACTTTCTGATTATTCTTTCTGTTCACACATGGTCTTTATATCCTTTAGTTCTATATCCATATTTTCCTTTAGCTCACTCAAATGATTTAGGAAATTTGACTTAATGTCTTTGATTAGTTGTCCCAATGTCTGTGCTTCCCCTGTTCTTTTAATTTTTCTCTTGAATGAGCCATCTCTTCCGGCTTCTTTGTATGGCTTGTGATTGTTTACTGATGTCTGGGCATTTGATTATTCTGATACACTAATCCTGGAAATCAGTTTTTCCCTTCTGCCTAAGGTTTTAATGTAGTGTGACGTGTACTAAGGCATTTCTTCAACACTTGTTCTAGTTTATATTGAACCTATAGAGCAGCCTGTGGTTAACAGTTCAGTTTTCCCCAGGTCTTTCAACACCTGCATCTTATCCTATGTATTTGCAGTAACTTTTTAGATTACCCTAGAATGTGTGACTGTTTCCCCTCCAGGAGAATTTTTCCTTTCCTCTGTTCCTCCTCTGAGAATCCTGGGCTGTTCACTTTGTTTTTATACAAATTTTTATCCCTGGCATCTATGATTTGCTCAACTCCTCTCCCATGCTCTAGGCTGCCCTTTCAATCCAACTTTCAGCCCTGAGTCTGCACTGCCTTACAACAGCTTAGTTTCCCCTTTCTGTGTGGCTTTTCTGCCTCTAGTAATTTCCACATTAGAGGATCCTGACCCAAGGAGCCAGATGGGGTCAATGTTCAAAGACACACAATTTTTTCATTTAGGGGCACCAGCAACTAAGGTCCAGGCTGAGGTGTGCACAGCTTGCCAAAAGTTCCACCATGGGTCATGCTGGTTTCCAGAGGGCTATGTTGAATGTACATCACCTACCAATAGGACCCCATCACAGGTCTATGTAACCTTATGTCCCTATGCCTGAACATACATGGGACTCTAAACCACTGCTGGGGGAGGCCCTGTGGTCAGTGATCACAGGAGGAGATGCCTGGGCTGGAAACCTGCAACTGTGTGTCTCTTAAACTTCATGGATCTGAGGATGGGGGAGGGGCCCAAACAGGCAAATCTGCTTCACTATTCTCCTACCTGTTTTAGGTGTTTTATTCTTCAATCAATTCAGCCTTTGTTGAGTCATTCTCCAGTATCAATCATACCAAGAAAGCTGAATCTGCCCTTTTATTTAGCTGCCTCTAAGGGAAAGCATTTCCAGAGATGTCTTATGCTGCCATCATGATGATGTCACTGCAAAGACTTTATTTTTTGCAAGGTGCATATTTAAATTTTTGCTTCTGTTTTTATGGTTCATTTAAGCAACTAAGTTTCTCTTGAGTCTCTTTATTTTTTTAAACTTTATCAAAAAGTTAAAAAAAAACATTTCAAACAAAACAAAAGAATAAGAAAAACAAATAACCTGAAATAATTACATTGCTTCCAATATGTTTCTACCATACCCCAAGAAAATTAACAAACCATAACAAAGCAAAGGAATAAGAAAAACAAATAACTTAAAATAACTACATTGCTTCCAACATGTTCCTACCATACCCAAGAAAATTAACAAACTATATTCATTCCTGAGCATTCCCATATCATTAAGATTACCCTCAATAATTTATCTGAGCAACTAGTGAAGAGGGAGTGATAATCTTGAGTCTCTTTATATCATTCATATTTTTTATAAAATTTACCATTTCTTTGAAATTTTTACATTTATTAGGATAAATATAGATAACATACACTTATAATTGTAAAATATTTGTATCTATTGTTGGAATTACTTTCTAATTTAAATTATTTATGCTTTGTCTCTTTTCCTTCTCATTAAATTTCCCATTGGTTTGTTTATTTGATTTTTAATGACTCTGTCTTGGATTTCTTTATTGTTTGTGCTGTATTGCTGTGTTCTCATTATTTTATTTTTGGTTTCTTTTAATATAGCCTTTCTTCTCACTTCATAATTTCAATAAATTCATTTTTGTTTCTTTTTTCTGACCATATTGAATAAATGCTTTATTTATATTCATTCTCTCATTTAATAATGAAAGCAATAAAAACTATGAATTTACATTTTATACACTTTTAGCTTTATCTCAGTCTTGCCAAGTAGTGTTTTAATTGTCATCATTTTTTAATAATCTAAACTTGAATTTGTTATTATCTCTTTACTCTGAGTTATTTATGAGATGGTGTTATCACCACCACTCACATGCAGTTGACTTATTTGGATGATTTAATAATGCCTCTGATGTCTAGCCTTATTGTATACTGTTAAGAGAATACAGTCTATAAACCATCTTCTTCAGGAAATGTATCAAGGATTTACTTGCACTTGAACATTAAATAGGGAATATTGAGCAGAAGTGTGTTCTATTTTATAATATATTGGTTCTCAAACTTCAGCATGTGTCAAAAACCCAAATTCCTGCCTTTCTTCAAGACTTATTGATTTAATAGGACATGAGATTTTGCATCTCTAGCAAGTTCTCAGATAATACTAATACTTATAGTCCAGGGCCACACTTTAAGAATCACTGTTTAAGGATCTTTGTTAACAGCTTTATTGAGATATAATTTGCATACCATACAATTAACTCATTTAATGTGCACAATTCAGTGGTATTTATTACATTCATCAAATAGTGCAACCATCACCACAATCAATTTTATAACATTTTTTATCACCCCAAAATACCACCCTGTACCCCTTAGCTTTCACCTCCTCCCCAAATCTCACCATGCTCCCTAGCCCTTGGCAAGCACCATTATACTTTCATTCTCAATAGATTTTTACATTCTGAACATTTCACATAAATGGAATCATAAAATATGTGGTCTTTTGTGACTGGCTTCTTTCACTTGGCATGATGTTTTTAATATTCATTCATTTTTTAACATGTATCAGCACTTCATTCCTTTTTATTGTCAAATGATAGTCCATTATGCAGAAGTACCATGTTTATCCATTAATAAGTTGATGGACACTTAGGTTGTTTCTGCATTTTGGCTAATAGTAATGATGCTGCTATGAGCATCCATGTACATATTTTTGAGTGAACACATGCTTTCTTTTTTTTTTTTGGTATCTACCTAGGAGTGGAATTGCTGGGTCAAATGGCAACTCTATGTTTAACTATTTGAGGAACAACCAGACTGTCTTCCAAAATGGCTTCACCATTTGACATTCCCACCAGCAGTGTATGAGATTTTTCTGTTTGGCCTGTAGTTTTCCTTTCTTGTGGTGTCTTTGTCTGGTTTGCGTATAGTGGAGATAGTAGCCTCATAGAATTAGTTGGGGTATATTCCTTCCACTTCTATTCTTTGGAAGATTTTGTGAAGAACTGGTACTAATTCTTCTTTAAATATCTGGTAGTGCTCACCAGGAAAGTCATCTGGGGCTGGAGCACTTCTCTGTGGGAAGTCTTTGATTACTTAAATATCTCTCTTTACTTGCTATAGATTTATTCAGATTTTCTATCTCTGTATGAGTCAATTTGATAATTTGTATATTTCCAGGAATTTTTCTATTTCCTCAAAGTTTTCTAATTTATAGGCATACATTTGTTTATATTATCTTATGATTTTACATTCTTTTTATTTCTGGTAGTTCATTAGTACTGACTCCTCTTTCATTTCAGATTTTAATAATTTGAATCTTCCCTCTTTTTAAAAAATGTCATTCTAGCTAAAATGTTTTTCCTTTTTCTTTATCTTTTCAAAGAAGTGACTTTTGCTTTTGTTGGTTTTCTCTATTGTTTTTCTATTCTCTATTTCATTAATTTCTGATCCAAACTTTATTTTTCTTACTTATGCTTGCTTTAGATTGAGTTTGCTCTTCCATTTCCTGTGTCTTTAAATGGATGTCTGGATAATTGATTTAATTTTTCTTCTCTTTTAGTATAGGAATTTATAGCCAATCTTGCCAGAAATAGAGCTTCTGCAACACAGAATTGGTGGAATGAGAAATACTAGCATCCTTCCCCTTGCCAGGAATTACCTTAAGCCTAGTTTTTGAGCTGGTGAGAGACGAAACCTTGAGTATGTGGCTACACTCAGCCCTCATGGGGAGCTAGAGATGTGCTCATGGCTCAAATGTCTCAGACTCTCACTGTTCTTATCAAGATTAAGTAGATTTTATAGAATAAATATTCCTCTATTTACTGTATGCCATTAGGGCATGTGGTGATTTGTAGCTATGTACCCCAGAAAAACATGTTCTTAAATCTAATCCATTCCTGTGGGTGTGAACCCACTGTAAGTAGGACCTTTTGATGAGGTTACTTCAGTTAAGGTGTGACCCCTGTCAATCAGAATGGGTCTTAATCCTATTACTGGAGTCCTTTATTAAAAGAATGAATTTCAGACAAAGAGAGAAATTCATAGAAGCCAGAAGCTGAAATCAGCAAAACCTGGAAGAAACAGAACAGGAGGCATCACCATGTACCTTGCCATATAACAGAGGAGCCAATGATCACCGGCAGCTGATCTTCAGGAAAACAGCATCACCTTGATTTGGACATTGTCCTGGACTCCAACCATGAGCAAATAAATTCCCATTGTTTCAGCCAAACCATTTCATGTTTTATGGTTTCCTTTAAGCAGCCTAGGAAACTAAAACAGGGCAATTTCCAGAGACTTTAAGTAGTTTCACCACGATGATTGATTTGCTGGGGAGAGGGTCTACAGAGCTTCTCAGGTCACCATTTTGGAAGTGTCTCTCTATTTATGAGGAATATAATTTTCAGAGTGCACTGCACTACCACAGAACCATCTTCTATTTTAATTTTAAGGGGCTACATTGTTACTTTATAGAAAACTGTGAAATACAGTGACAAATAACCAGTTTTCAAAATAGAACAATTTATGAATGAGAGTCAGGCAGTGGGAGAAAAAAAGTATATCTATCAGCCATTTTATAATCAGGTTGTATTTCATGGGCCAAACTCTGGATAGTTCTTTATGTGAATTCTGGGTTACTGTTTTCTCAATAGATTTCTATGAGCTTTATGGTAAATGGAAACCTCTCACATTTTCAATGGTTTTCCAAAGAGATTGCTTTTCAATGGAATTCTGACTTTTTACTATTTTACTTTTTATTGACCTAAGTTGTGTCAGGAGTTGTTAATTCAATGCCATTTTTAAGTAAGAACTCTAATCATACACTGTTAAATACTCTGGAAATGCTTAAACCAGAGCAAAAAACACCATAAAACCAACAAGTGAAATTCCTCTACATGTTTACAGTGGCATCAAGAATGATGTTTTACATTTATTCAGTAATATTTATAGGAAAAATCTCAACATCTTATTGACCTTTTTTGGAATGTCGGCGAATCACAAATACCTAGATGCCCATGACCACTAATTTAAGAGGCTGTAAAAATGGCTTTAATCATGGCTTCTATGCCTCCATATTATGTTTTGACAATAATATTTTTCACCTCCCTTCAATGTTTCATGCTCATTGATTGTTCATTCATCATGACTGCTTAGTCTAGCTTCATAGATTTAATGTTTTCTTGATTTTCTTTTACTTTTCTTACAGTAAATCTCTTTCAGATAAAGGTTTTTGTTCTGATTTTTCAGAGGAGCTTTTGAATTACAATACATTCCTTGGGTCTATTGATTTTAATATAATTATGCATCCTTACAGAGAAACGTCTAGGCTTGCCAAATATTCTTTTATTATCAATAAAGTTGATTTGATCTCTTGGAAAACAGACTGGGTCTCTGCCAGATTCTAAAGGTACTAGCAGAGGGACAAGGGGAGAATTATCTTTACTAAAAATTTCACTGTCCAACTCAGAGACCTACATTATCAGGGGATGTGTGGAGAGCCAGAAACAGGCAAATGCCCAGGAGGGAGCTTCAGGCTTCACATATGCAAAAAGAGCCTCTTTGTTTTTTCTTCCCCAGGGGGCTCATGTCTGGAGTACACTGAAGGGAAGTCCAAAGTTCACCCAAGCCCCACTGCTGCTCTCACCTAGAGCTCTTTGTTTAGTGTAGGAGCTTCTGCCAACAATGATTCCTGGGTGTTCTCAGTGATGCAACTACACTCCAGAATACATAGGTGTGTCCAAATTGTTGAGGGGAAGTCCAAGTGGTGTGCCTCTGCCTGGTCCACAGCATGCTTTCAATTCCATACATAAGCCACTGAAATAAGTTATTTAAATATCACTCCTAGCCATGCTGCTCTTTTATTAGAAGTGACTCAAAAGTCAGTCCCATATCTTCTTTCAAATAGGCCATGTCTGTACTATATCAAGTAGAAATTTTGACATTTACCTTCCCTACTCTCTGGTACCAGTGTAGATTTTCCTCCATTTGTATGTCTTTAGTCATTGTATTAGTTTCCTATGGCTGCTGTAGCAAATTACCACAAACTCGGTAGCTAAAACTATGCAAATTTATTCTCTTAGGGTTGTGGAGGCCAGAAATTCAAAATGGCATTCATTGGGCCAAAATTGTGTCATCTTGAGCCACGATCTCTCCAGAAGCTCTAGGGGAGAATATATTCCCTGCCATCTTCCAGCTTTTGGGGGCTGTCTTCAAACCCTGGCCCATAATCCTGCACCACATCACCATGTCCCCAGTTCCATCATCTTCTTCTTCTTCTGTCTTCAAATTTATTTTTTCCTCCTTCTTACACAGACCCTTGTGATTACATTTAGGACCTAACCAGATAATCCAGGCTAATCTTCCCATATCAAGACCCTTAATTTAGTCTTATCTGTAAAGTTCTTTTTTAAGGACCTGGATATTTTTGAGGATCATTATTCTGCCTAGCATAGTCATTTGCATGGGAATCCAGAAAAGCAAGTGTTAGATTCTCATGCTAAAGTTGCCTTCCTACTTGGAAGTATGTCATAAAAAAAAATAACAAATATTTTTAATTATGTTATTTATTTTGAAAATATTTATTTAGATTTACTTTTCATCAGGCACCATTCTAAGCTTTTCACAAATAGTAATCCATTTTATCCTCATAAAAAACCCATTTCAGAGATGTGGAAGCTGAGGCAAGGAGAGATTAAGTAACTTGTCAACGACAATACAGTAAATAATTGGAGGATATAGGATTTGAACCCAGGTAGTCTGACTCCGGATACTGTGTTCTTAATAAATGCATTATTGATGATAAATATTGTTCCTTCTAACAGGGTGAAAGTGATTTCCTGATTTAATCCAAGTTGAAAACAATTTAAAACTTTTCTACATTTGGTTAAAACCATGGACATCTTCATACTTCCTGTGTATATTAATTTGATTTCTTCATGTATTTCTATTTCTTTGGTCATTTCTGTGGGAATCTGGAAGTCAAGGAGACAAACACATATGCTCACATTGCAATCTTGATTATAAGGCCATTTATTCTTGCTTTTGCCTCCCTTTGGCCTTGAACTACCAAAGTAGTGTGATGTAGCAGAATGTAAAAAAAATGGAGCTGGAGATATGTGGTTTTGAATACAGCGTCAAAGATTTTAGTGAACTGAGAAGGCTTGGCCAAGATGCTTCATTCCTCTCAGCTTCAATTTCTTTATGTATAAAATAGGACACCTGAGTCTAACTTCTCAGGTTTGTTGAGAGAATAAAACAAACTAATATCCATCTTCTGCCAAGTACAGTGCTTGGAATAAAGTGATACTTATTATTACTTCTCATCCCTGCATCCCTGTTTTTCCTTATGTACACATACATAGATATGCACCATATATTTTTTTGTTTTAACGTTGTCTTCCATCTTTTGGTTAAATATTTAACAGTCTACAATTTTCCATACCCTTGCCCTTATTTGCTTCTCTATAGCTTCTCAGCCTGTGGTTGTCTGCCAGGCCAAAGTCCGTGCTTAGAAACTCCACAGAAGCTTCTCCTGCTGCTCTTCTTCATACTTAAGTACTGAGCTCCCCTTCTTATGATGCTGCCAGTTATCTGGTGAGCAGCTAATTTTATTTCTGCCTCCACTGAAAGGCTACATGATAGGTAGTGCCAAGGAAAGACAGGAAGGTTAGACAAGAACTCAGAGACATAGAATTGTGTGGGCTCTTTACAAGAGGTTCCCATTGACAATATGTCTCATAAAATATTTTTTTCTACAAATCTCTGATGTTATAAATGGAGAGGAGGATTCAGAAACTACACTTGCCCTTCCCAGCAAATTTAAGAGCTAAGTAATGCTTTTCTGAGGACATGCCTTACATGCGTGGGCTACTAACACATCTTTATCAGAGAGTTTAAATAAATTACAGCTCCTGTCACAAAATATATATTCAGAGACAATGGTCAGTTCCATTTGCAATGTGTTATCTGATCCATTGCCCTTATACTAAAGGTAAAAATTAAAAAAAAAAGTACCTCATTTTGTTTTTATGATAACAGGCTTTGAGAAGTCACGTCTTCTTTTGATTTTTGTTATTTTCACTGTGGTCTCCCAATTCTCCAGTCTTCAAGGGTTACACCTCTCTTTATTACCCCAGTAAGGGTTGAGCCTCCATGTTGCTTGATTTCAGAAAATCCAGTGTATTTAACTGATTCTCCTAACTTAATATTTCTGAAACTGATAGAAAATGAACCACACATCTGTCCTGTACATCACCTCAGTCAAGTTCCTTGCTATGAACTTTTGCTCTATACCTGCATTTCAACTCCTGTCCTCTTAAATGACTTCCCTAAGTGGTTACCTTCTCATAGCATGGACAAATATCTTTTCTTTAATTTCCCCAAAACACAACTCCTACCAGGGTGTAAAAAGTGGAAACATTTTAGATAATTAGGCAAAATAGAAGGAAATTACAATATGGATAAGAAAAGTTAAAAGTAGCTGTTAGATATCATAACACCTATAGTCAATGGCTCATAGGTCTTCGAAAGGTGCTCCTCAAAGGTCTCCAGTCTGCCAACATAAAATAGGGGCCAGCTTACCTCCCACCACTGAATATTAATATACAAATACCTTTAACCATATCTCCCCTCTCCCATCCCAGACCACCCACCTCCTCTGAAACCCAATGAGGGGACAGGCAAGTTGCTTCTTCTTCCATTATCAGGCCTGCTTTCTTATAATATAATAATATTCTGAAATTCAATTTTATATAAAAATAGAAGATTTTTTAAATTATAATGATTAAGTTTACCTTCTCATTGTTTTAAAACTTTCAACTTCAGGACAGAAACTTAAATTTTTCTTTATATAACCAAGTGACCCATTTATAAATTATTTCCTACAATCCCCCAAAACAAAGGATAAATCTGCCTTTAAATGAGAATCCAGACTTTCACACAGAGAAATGGAAACCTAGTCAGTGTTTTAATATAGTAGCCACAAACTGTCCCCATATTTTTTTAGAGTAACTTAGACTTCAAAATATTGGGTTCTTGTGTGTTGAGGTAATTATTTGTAAAAATAATAAAACCTATTTTATATGCTATTGCTATTTTCTGTTTGTTAAGTATATGGTGGACACTGTTCCATGTCAAGAATTTTAATGACTACCTCTTTTTCCACTGTGTTGGTGTTAATAAGTTATCTAACTGATACCCATGGATAGGCATTTAGATCATTTTGAATGCATTGTTAATATAAACATTCTGGTGTACGTATATCTTTTCTCCTCTTTTCACTTATTTCCTTAGGATAAGTATCCTGAAGTAGTCTTTTTATTTCCAAGAAGTACACATATATTAAATGTCAATAGATATTACAAAATTGCTCTCTAGAAATGGTATACAAATGCATGCTTACTCCTACCATCAAAACAGTGAGTATATTCATCATCTTAAACCTTGGTACACGTCATATTATCTATACTGATCAACTATCAGTAGGCATGTGCTTTAAGTTGCACTACTAGTTGGAATGATTTGTGTCCAGGCTATCCGAGACTCTCCAGCATATTTTTGGGAGGCCATACTTCATGTTATGGCCTCTAGCCATGACAGGATAGGCACAAGGAAGATATGCTTGCTAATATAGAGGATGAGGAAGAGGGAGAGGTCAAGGACAATCCTTAGCTTTCAGGATTGTGAGAATACATGGATTATGGTAGGGGATAGGAAGGATGGTACTGTTAAAGAGACATTCAGGGAAGGAATAACAGATAATGAAGGGCCTCACAAGCAAAGTTAAAAAAGAGTAAATACAACGTGAGATAAGAAGCCACTTGTATCAGTAAGCTATTGCCACAAAACAAACCACCCCAAAACTTACCAATTTCCTTACATGACAGACTCAGGATAGCTTTCCAAGAAGTCAAAAGCAGAAGCTGCAAGGCCACTTGAAGCCAGGGCTCCCAAACTTGCACAGCACATTTCCAGTACATTCTCCAGCACAAGGAAAGTCAGTAAGCTATTCCGGATTCAAGGGGTAGGGAAACAGACTTAACTGCTTAATAGGGAGAGGGACAAAGTCACATTGCAAAGGGACATACATACAGGATTGGAAGGAATTTATGGCCATTAAACAGTCTACCACATACTAAAGGGTATTAAGAAAGGAACTCACATGATCAAAATGTTTTAAAGATCACTCTGGCTATTGTGAGGTGAATGGATTGTCCTGGGACATAAGAAGCAGAAATGTCAGGCAGAAGGATAGGCCCAGGAAAGAAAGACAACTTTTTTTCAAGATTTTCAGCAAATATTACTAGACATTTCTGAGTGAACACTGTCACTGATATTGTTACATTGGTACTGTGGTATAGTCTAGACTGATTAACTTTCTGGATACAATCCATCATAGCTAAAGAAGAATGAACAGATAACTCCCTATTGGAAAAATGCTTTAGAAGAAAATGTTCAGAATGATAGCTTCAAAAATGTAATCACTGAGTTCACATAATGTACGTCTACATGTGCAAAACCCAATGTGTGTTAGTCTCTGTTCAGAAAATTTTCTAAAAAATGCAAGGTATTCAAGAATACAATTTATTGTCTATCATTCCTCTAACTTTTGTACAAGTTCGATGACAACTTTGCAAAGGAATTTTGAATGTGTGTTCCTTGAAAAACAAAAGATATTCCTGTGACCTAATTAAAAATTAAAACTTAGGAATTGGATGAATCAATTCACAGTCATAGAGAACTGATAATGAGAATGCTGTTTCTAAAAATGACTCCATTAAAAATATAAAGGAGGTTGGTGTTGTGTATGATGACATGAAATGATATGTTGTTCTCCTGCAAGAAAAGGTAATGAATGAAGTAGCCAAGGAAAAGAGAAACTGTCCATTAATCCTAAACAAAGAACTGCAGAATTGCGCTGAATAAAGACATTTGGAAAAGCAACTCAAAAAGTGCCAGGTCTTTTCAATTATCTAATTACAAAATTGTATATATGTTAATGATAATTCTCATTGTGGGTGTGGATATCATATGAGAAACACTCTCAGTGTTGGAGGAGGAATAACTTAATCTGGTCTTTCTTGAAAGTATTTAGCAATGTGTATCCCTTAACATTTAAAAAAATGTATCTTTATAATTCTAATCATAGAATTGGCTTAAGGAAAAAGAGATTCACATACAAAAAATATCCGTGGCAGTTCATAAAGGCAATGAAATGAAACCTAAATTGGCAACAGTAGATGCTTAAATAAATAATGATATCTTAATATAAAGAACCACCATGTGGTCATTAAAAATTGTGTTTCAATGATTTATGATGACTTAGAGAATTGATACTAAGATAATTGAAAACACCTGATATAAAACCAAATTAAGAATATGAACTCAATTATGTAAAAAATGTATACATTCATGGGGGAGTGCTTACAACTATGGAGGAGTGAAGTTGGAAAATCCAATCCCCAACTACAAAATTGGACACATATCCTATAACTATTTCAGGTTATGGAATTTGACCGAAGGCAATCAAAAAATTGATAAGAGTTTATTCACAAAAATCTGCTTGAAATACAAGTAAGGACTGTGGAATTCTGTGGCATTCTGAGGCTGCCCCAACCCTCACAAATTTAGTCAGAACAATAATGATACAAGGATAGGGTTAGCTGTGAGAAACAGCAGCTTTGTTGCGAAATGAGGATGACTTGATTTAGAGTAAAGGATGAAAAACATATACACAGTGGCAAACAAGAAATGTCTGTAGCTCACATAGCCTGAGGTGTGGTCCCAGTTGGGGTGAGCAACAAGTTGGCAAACTAGACAGAAATTTAATAGAGAGATCCTGGAAATGAGCAAGGTATAGATGGGCTTGATAAGGACTTCACATATATCTTATTGGCTCACTCAAATATATAGGAGACACCCAAGAAAATCCAAGTTGTCTAAACAACCTTTGCTGACTGAGAGATGGTATAAATGTACAGGAGAAACTTGAGAGGACCCAAGGTCTCCAAATATTCTCAACTGACTGATAGACTGTAAAAACATGATGAAAAAATCTAAGATGACCCAGAAGAAAATAAAAGAGTGGAAAAAATTGGAAACTACCTGAACTTTGAAATGCATTCTTGAAGCTATGCACAGATCCATGGATAGAATATGGTAGCCTTATCAACTTGAGGTTCTTGTTCAAAAAATGTGACCAATTATTGCCTAACCAATAAGCTATGCAGAAATAGGGGTTACTTATATGAAGTCAGGCCAATAAAATTAAAATAAAATAAAATGAAATAAAACTTGAGCATAGAAATCAGTGACCACACAAAGCAGGTGAGATAGATACCACAGATTAAGTCCAGAAAAGTCATTCTTAAAAACTAAGATGTTGAGGCTTCCAGTCAACCAAGATGGTGCTGTAAGACAGTTGAGGGTGCCATTCCCCCACAGAACTCATGAACTACTAGCAAAACCTCACAGAGCCATTTTCTTTACAACCATGGAAAATAGTAAAGAATTGAAATGACTAGGAAAGGGGGAAGAAACAAACCAAGAAAACACAGCTTTACACATAATAGAAGAAGCTTGTGGCACCCTTTTTGGCCACTCCCCCATGTCCTCTCCAGGGCAATGTGGAGCCAGCCTGCAATCCCATTGTGGGTTCCAGGCTCTATTCTGGTGGGACCAGAGAAACCCATATATGCATACTGCAGTGACTGTATGTCCCTGCCAATCTATCAGGGGATAGCATTAAAAACTGAACCAGGAAATTTATCTCTGGATCACCCTCTGAGAATTTTTCCTCCAGGCAGAGGCAGCTATAAACAACTAACACAGCGTAAGAAAAAATTAAGTCAAATATGCCTGGGACAAATAATTATCTGCATTAAGTCATACACTGGAGCACCCAGAAGAGGAGTCATCTATTTCATAGGGAGCAGAGGGAGTATTTGAATTATTGTAAGCAGGGCAATTCCAAAGAACAGGAGCAAGCACAAGCCCAGGACAAAAAGCAGGCTCAGAAAAGATTAAGAGGACACTGTACATCACATTTGCCTCTGGCTGATCTTCTTGATTGGAGGGGTAAACTCTGAAGGAGACCACCAGCCAATTCAGAGTGAATTTAAGACTGTGAAAAGAGTTTTTTTGAATTGGTTTGTTTTTGTTACCTCCTGACACTCAAGGAAATCTCTGTCACGTCACTATCAGGACACAAACAAGAAGACAGCTCAGAGAGTAAATCCCACAGGTAACACTTTTAAATATTAAAATGTACAGTGTACAACAAAAGATTAAAAGACAAACAAAGAAACAGGAAATGATGCCATGTCCAAAAGAACAAGATAAATATCCAGAAACCATCAACAAAGAGGACCAGACTTTGGATGTACCAGAAAAAGAATTTTAAAAATGATCCTCAATATGCCCAAGGAGATAAAAGAAAAATACTAAGAACTAAAGAATGTCAGGGAAACAATGAATGAACAATATGTGAATCTTACTAGAGATTTAGAAATTTTAAAAAGGAACCAAACAAATACTGGAGTTGAAGTCTACAAAAACTGAAATGAAACATTTCCTAGAAGGCTTTGTGCTGGTTTGAGTGTATTGTGTCCCCCAAATGCCATTATCTTTGTGGTCTTGTGTGGGGCAAACGTTTTTGGTGCTGGTTGGATTTGCTTGGAATGTGCCCCACCCAGCTGTGGGAGATGATTCTGATGAGATGTTCCCATGGAGGCATGGCCCCGCCCATTCGGGGTGGGCCTTGATCAGTGGAGCTATATAAATGAGCTGACTCAGAGAGAGGGAACTCACTGAGTGAAGCTGGGAGTGATGTTTTGAAGAGGAGCAAGCTTGCTGGAGAGGAACGTCCTGGGAGAAAGCCATTTTGAGGCCGGAGCTTTGGAGCAGACGCCAGCTGCCTTCCTAGCTAGTAGAAGTTTTCCGGACGCCATTGGCCATCCTCCGGTGAAGGTACCTGATTGCTTGGATGCTTTGTGACCTTAAGACTGTAACTGTGTAGTGAAATAAACCCCCATTTTATAAAAGCCTATCCATCTCTGGTGTTTTGCATTCTGCAGCATTAGCAAACTAGGACAGGCTTCAATAAAAATTGCAGTGGGCCGAAAAAAATTCAGTGAACTTAAAGACAAGAAAATTGAAATGATCCAGGCTGAGAAGCAGAAAGAAAAAGACAATGAAGAGGTGGGGCAAGATGGTGGCGTAGGGAGGTGTGGAATTTAGTTAGTCCCCTACAGCAACTAGTTAATAGCCAGGAACCACTAGAAAATAGTCTGAAACAACTGATGGAGGGACAGCTGTGATCAGAAAACATAGTACACTGCTCTAGAGTGGGTGGAATGGATGAGATCACAGTATAGAACTGTAAGTAAAGCACCCCACACAGCAGAGCTGGTGCCCCTCTCCCACCAGCACAGCAGGCTAAGTTGCAAAACTTTGCTGTGGGAAAAAGAAACAGTCCCTGCCGGAAGCAAGGGAATGTAGCTCAACCAAGCTCCAACTGCCATTTTAATTAACAAATTTGAACTACTAAATACAGGCTATGAGCACAGATAAACCTGGAGTAAGCAGGAAAGGAACCCAAAGGTACATCCTAGCAGAGAGGAGGCAGGGCTGATGGAAGAAAAAACATGAATAAATAAAAACAGAGGCATTTGGAATCCATACTGAGATCAGAATATTGGAAAACGGCTGTGTCCAAAGGAAAGGGCACAAGAACCAGGTACCAATTCTGGTTCTTCCTGCTGAACTGGAGGGCTGGGGACTGGCTCTGAAAAGGGAACTTATTGCTTTTCTCCCCTTTTTTTCTCTCATTCTAAGTAGCTCATTAGAGAAACTCTCAGGCATTTTCGATTGCCAGCACTGACCCAGGCAAGGATGGAATTAAGATAGAGAGTGAAAGGAAAAACTCAAGTGTGGGAAACAATTCCCTAAAGGGCTTCTCTTCCCTAAGAAGAGAGGGGGGCAGGGCCCAGTTCATGTGGCATCCCTTTCTCAGAGAACTCAAAACTACAAGGCCTGGAGGAGAAAAAAAAAAACAGCTTAAACATCTCTTATGACCCCCTCGGTTCCTGTCTGGGACAGGACCACTGAGAATTAAATACACTGCACCTCTTAATGCCAGTGGGGAGCTGTGGGCTAACAAACTCCACCTACTGGGCAGGACAGGAAAAACACAGAGTTCAGAGGCTTCACTAGGAAAGTCTGACAATCTTCTAGGACTTACCTTCAGAGAAACCTGATACTGAATACAGCTCCTTCTGACACCTGGGCCTTTCTGGTCTGGAAAAATTGGATTGGAGTATTCAAGGAAACCATATGTCTAGACAACAAATAATTACAGATCACACTTGGAAAAACAAAGATATGGCCCAGTCGAAGGAACAAACTTGCACTTCAACTGAGATACAGGAATTGAAACAACTAATTATTAATCAAACAAATCTTCTAAATCAACAAGTTGAGGGAATATATGGCAAAAGAGATGAAAGATATAAAGAAGTCATTTGGCAAACATAAAGAAGAATTCGAAAGTTTGAAAAAAACAATTGCCAGAACTTGCGGGAATGAAAGGCACAATACAAAAGATGAAAAACACAATGGAGACATCCAGTAGCAGACTTGAAGAGGCAGAAGAAAGTATTCATGAGCTGGAGGACAGAACATCTGAAATCCTACACACAAAAAAAAACAAGGAAAAGAATGGAAAAATATGAACAGGGTCTCAGGGAACTGAATGACAACATCAAGCACACAAATATATGTGTCATAGGTGTCCCAGAAGGAGAAGAGAAGGGAAAAGGGGCAGAAACAATAATGGAGGAAATAATCACTGAAAATTTCCCATCTGCTATGAAAGTTTTAAAATTACAGATCCAAGAAGTGCAGCATACCCCAAAAAGAATAGATCTGAATAGACTGACTCCAAGAAACTTAATAATAAGATTATCAAATGTCAAAGACAAAGAGAGAATTCTGAAAGCAGCAAGAGAAAAGCAATCCATCACATACAAAGGAAGCTTGATAAGACTAGTGAGGATTTCTAAGTAGAAACCATGGAGGCTAGAAGGCAATAGTATGATATATTTAAGATACTGAAAGAGAAAAACTACCAACCAAGAATTCTATATCCAGCAAAACTGTCCTTCAAAAATTAGGGAGAATTTAAAATATTTTCAGACAAACAGACATTGAGAGATTGTGAACAAGATACCTGCTCTACAAGAAATACTAAAGGGAGAGCTACAGGCAGATAGGAAAAGACAGGAGGGAGAGTTTGGAGAAGAGTGTAGAAATGAAGACTCTCTGTGAGGATAAAAAGAGAGAGAGAAAAAAAAATTTAAGTTAGATATAACATATAAAATCCAAAAGACAAAATAGTAGACCATAGACATCACATTGAGTGAAATTACCCAGAGACAAGAGGATGGATACTGTATGGTCTCACTAATGTGGACTGAAAATGATGAGTGAAATTTAAGAGTTGAGAACACTGGTTATCAGGAGATATAAGGAGGTTAGAGATTGGGCATTTGATGCTGAAGGAGTACAGAAGGTTCAACAGGATTGATTGTATAGATCCAGAAATGGATACCACAATACTGTGTGATGGTAGCACAATATTGTAAGTACACTGAACAAAGATGAGTGTGAGTATGGTTGAAAGAGGAAGGCTAGGGGCATGTATGACACCAGAAGGAAAGATAGAAGATAAAGACTTGGATTATATAACTTAGCAAAACCTAGAGTGGTCAATGATGTTGATTAAATGTACAAATATAAGAATGTTTTTTAAATGAGGGATAGCAAATGAATGTCAACATAGTAAGGTGTTGAAAATTGGATGGTATAGGGGGAAAATGCAATCAATGCAAACTAGAGTCTATAGTTAAAGGTAACATTTAAATATGCTTCCATTAATCAGAACAAAGGCAATATTCCAAAACTAAATGTCTATAAGTGGGAGAGATAAGGAAGTGACACGGGATTCTTGGTGGTGGTGATGTTGTCTGACCTTTTCATTGTATTTTATTTTAATTTTTCTTCTATCTTTTGTGTTTTTATCCTTCTTTTTTTCTCCTTTTCCTGTTTCTTTGGGGAAGAGATGGAAATGTACTCATATAGATTGTGGTGGTGAATGCATAATTATGTGATTATACTGGGAATCATTGATTATTTATTTAGGGAGGATTGTATGGTGGGTGAATAAAACTGTTAAAAATAAACAAAGGGATACAAATGCTAGAGAAAATGTGGAGAGGGGGATATACCTATTCCCTGTTGGTAGGGAAATAGAATTGCACAGCACAGCTGGAGGGCAGTAGTGTGGGGGTTCCACAGGAAGCTAACTATGGGGTTGCCATATGGTGCCATATGGTCCTGCAACCCTGTTTCTGGGTATATACTTGGAAGAACTGACAGCAGGAATATGAGTGGACATTGCACACTGGTGTTTATGGTAGCCACATTCACAACTGATAATGGAAGGGGGTGGCCTAAGGGTACATTGACTGATAAACAGAATGGTGAACTGTGGTGTATACTTGCAATGGAATACTGAGCGGTGGCAAGAAGAAATGAATTTGTGAGGTATGCACCTAGGTGAATGGACCCTGAGGATAGAATGTTGAGTGAAATAACCCAGAATTGAAAAGGCAAACATTATAATGCCTCACTAATATGGACTAACTATAATGTGCAAACTCTGAGAATTGAATCTGAAAGCATAGGTTATCAGGGGCAGTCTTATGGTAAAGGTTCCTAGCTTGTAATCTCTTAAAGCAGTCACATCTCTTCATGAGTTGTAATGGTTATCTTTAAATTCTGAGATGCTGAGCTCTTTGTGTATTACCTGGTCAGTCCCTGTAACTTCAGGTATCTGTGTGACACCTGAGACTCAGAGCCAGAGTTCAGCAGCTATGAATGTCAGCATTACCCCATACAGCAAATGTTAAAAAAGCTGAAAAAAGAGATCAGATTTCAATTAGATATACAAACAAAATGGACTTGATTAAAACTAAGGTAAACCAAATTGAAGTGAAAAAGATGATATTGCCTGTGTTTTAAAACTTCAACTTCTGTGTGAGACCAAAGGAAGAGATGTTTATTTGGTGTAAAATCTATACTTTCTGTAGCACACTATATAATTTAACTTGTATGGTCAGTTTATTCAAACACCATAATTACATGGAACCTTGAGTAGGGGGCAAGATCTGGTTGGTTTATACAGAGTAGTGTGAAACCCTGATACATCCCAAAGTAATTTGAGCAGAGAATTAAAAGTTATCTGCAAAGCCCCCTTGAGGGCTTGGGGAAAAATGTGGAAACATTAAATTTCCCCACCTGCGGAATTCCTGATATTTTCACAAGAATTGATGAATACCATTGTAGTAGGCCAAGTCCTTGATCTTGGGACTTGCCCTTATGAAGCTTGTGACTGCAAAGGAGAGGCTAAGCCTGCTTGTGATTGTGCCTAAGAGTCTCCTCCTGAGTACCTCTTTGTTGCTTAGATGTGGCCTCTGTCTCTTTAAGCTCACTCAGCAGGTGAACTCACTACCCTCCCCTCTACATGGAACATGACTCCCAGGGATAAAAACCTTCTTGGTTACATGAGACAAGACTCCCGGAGATGAGCCTGGACACAGCATCATGGATTGACAAAGCCTTCCTGACCAAAAGGGGAAGAGAACTTAAACAAAATGAAGTTTCGGTGGCTGAGAGGCCTCAAATGGAGTAGAGAGGTCATTCTGGAGGTTATTCTTATGCATTATATAGATACTCCTTTTTAGTTTTTAGTGTACTAGAATAGCTAGAAGGAAATACCTGAAACTGTTGAACTGCAATCCAATATCCTTGATTCTTGAAGATGATCGTATAACTATATAGCTTATATGGTGTGACTGTGTGATTGTTAACACCTTGTGGCTCACACTGCCTTTATCCATTGTATGAACAAATGAGTAGAAAAAATGGGGACAAAAAGTAAATGAATACTAGGGGGTAAAGGAGTATGAGATGTTTTGTGTGTTCTATTTACTTTAATTTTTATTTTTATTTTTTGAAATAATGAAAATGTTCAAAAAATTGATTATGGTGATGAATGCACAACTATGTGATAATACTGGGAACAATTGATTGTACAATTTGGATGATTGTATGGTATGTGAATATCTCTCAATAAAATTGCATTAAAAAAAAGAATGAAAGAAAGTGAACAGAGATTAAAACACCTGTTGGATACCCTCAAGCCTACCAATATATGTTTTATGGGAGTCCCAGAAGAAGAAAGAGTTGAAGGGGCAGGAGGAATATTCAAAGAAATAATTGCAAAAAAATTCTCAAATTTAACAATAGACATGAAAAGGGACATTCAAGATGTTCAATGAACTCCAAACAGGAAAAAACTCAAAGAGAACCATATCCACATACATATTAGTCAAACTGTCAGATGCCAAGACAAAGAGAGAGTTCTGAAACCTGCAAGAGAAAAGCAATATGTCATGTATAAGGTAGTCCAAATAAGATTAAGTGCAGATTTCTCTTCAGAAAACCTGGAAGCAAGAAGGCAGTGGGATGAAATATTTAATGTGCTGAAAGAAAATAACTGCCAATGAATTTTAAATCTGGTGAGACTGTCCTAAAAATGAGGAAGAAATAAAGACATTTCCAGGTAAACAAAAGCTGATGGGGTTGTTCACCACTAGACCTGCCCTACAAGCAATGCAAAATAAAGGGAGTTATTTACACTGAAAGTAAAGGACACTAGACAGTAGATCAAAGGGGCATAAAGAAATAAAGACATCCTATAAAGGTAAGCATATGGGTAGTTATAAATTACAAGTATGTAAATCCACTTTTTACTTCTTTCCAGATTCTAAAATGCAAATGCAAAAGAAGTAACCATAAACCTATAGTTTTAGACATACGATGTATAATGATATAATCTGTAACAAATACAACAAAAAGGGAGGAGACAGTGAGGTATAAGAGAAGTATATTTGTATGCTGTTGAAATTATGTTGGTACCAAATCAAACATGATTGTGATAGATTTGAGGAGTTAAATTTAAGCCCCATGGTAACCGCATAGAAAATATATAACAACTATATACAGAAGCAAATGAGAAGGGACCCAAAATATTACACTACAAAAATAATGAAATAAATATGAAAGGCATTAATGGAAGAATTAAGGGGCAAAAAATGTAGAAGACAAAAAAAGTCCAAATACCAAAATGACAGAAGAAAGTCCTGCATTATCAGTAGTTACATTAAATGTAAATGGATTAAACTCTTCAGTCAAAAAGCAGAGAATGGCATAATAATTAAAACAGCATGACCAATGTATGTGCTGTTTGCATGAGACTCACCTTAAAATTCAATGATACAAGCAGGTTGAAAATGAAAGGACAGAAAAATACATCATGCAAATAGTAACCAAAAGAGAGCTGAGGTAGATATGCTAATATCAGATAAAATAGACTTTAAGTCAAAAACTGTTGTGAAGAAGAATTCAACAAGAAGGCGTAATTATTACAAATATCTGTGGACCTAATGGCAGAGTCCCAAAATATATAATGAAAATATTGACAGATTTGAAGGGAGAATTAGATGATGCTACGTTAATGGTAGGATATTTTACATGGATAGAGCATCTAGACAAAAGATCAATATGGAAATAAAAGATGAGCAATACTATAAACTATATATATATTTATGTGTGTGTATATATATATACACATATATACATATATACATATATATATATATAGCCAGTGTCAGCTGGTCCTTGGTCCTTCTCTCCTGGTTTTACTTGCTTCCAGCTTCTGGCTTCAGTGGCTTCCTCTCTCAGCTACTATGGGTGCATCCTTTTCTCTCAGCTTCTCTGGGGCTTCACTGAGCTCTTCTGGGCTTTTTTCTGTCTCTTATCCTCTCATAAAGGAGACCAGTCAAAGGATTAAGACCCACCTTGAATGGGGGTGGGTCACATCTCAATTGAAATAGCCTAACCTAAAGGTCCCACCCACGATAGGTCTGTACCACAGGAATGAATTAAAAGAGTATAGCCTTTTCTGGGGTACATAACAGCTCCAAACTAGCACACTCCATGCTCTGGACCCCAAAAAGACATGTTCTTTCCATATGCAAAATACATTCACTTCATCACAATATGCCAAAACCTTAAATCATTTCAGTAACAATATTAAGTAGAAAGTCTCATCAAAATCAAAGGTATCCTTGGGCAAAATTTTCCTCTGGCTATGGACCTGTGAAACTAGAACAAGTTATCTGCTTCCCTTATACAAAGGAGGGACAGTCATAGCATAAACATTCCCATTTCCATAGGGAGAAACTGGAAGGAAAACAGAGGTCACAGGACCCAAACCTGCAGGGTGTACTTTATTAGGATTTAAGGTCTGAGAATCATCTACAGAATGACATTTTATCCTTGTGGCTTGATATAGCAGCAGCCACACACTATCCAAGTGCTTACACAACCTTGCTCTCTACAAACACTAGAATAAGGGCTCCAACATCTCCCAGCATTGGGGATACAGCCATGTTCTCAACTCCACCCTCTTCAAGCAGTATCGGGGTGGCAGCTGAACTCTAGGCCCTCACCCTCCTCAAGATTTGGGGTGGCAGCTGTACTGTCCTCAATCTCCTGGGCACAGGCTCAATCCCCTCATAACAGTAGGTTGGAAACCAGACTCTCCCCAATCCCCAGGGAATGTGCTCCACCTTCTCTGAAAACTGGGGTGGCAACACTTTTCCTGAACAACAGGGTGGAAGTCAAAGGAACTTATCACAATAGTAAAAAGACAACCTACTCAAAAGGAGAAAATATTTGGAAACCACATATCCAATAAGGGTTTATTATCCAGAATATATAAAGAAATCTTACAACTGAACAACCAAAAGACAAACAGCCCAACTAAAAATAGGCAAAATACATGAATAGACATTTCTCCAAAGATTACATACAACTGGCCAATAAGCACATGAAAAGACTGTCAACATAATTAGCATTTGTTTGGTGTGATAGGGAAGTTTTGGTAATAGATGGTGGTAATGGTAGTAAAACATTGTTATTGTCATTAACACCACAGAATTAAATGTTTGTATATGGTTTAAAGGGGAAATTTAGGTTATATATGTTACTTGAATAAAAATTTTTAAATACAACATTGAATTATACAACACAAACAGTGAACTGTAATGCAAACTGTGGACTATAATTAATAGTACAATTATAATAATATAATTGGGAGGACATACACTGACTGACTTTGAAGTCTACTATAAAGCCACAGTAGTCAAAACAGCATGATGTTGGCACAAAGATAGACACATTGATCAATGGAATCGAAGTGACAATTTGGAAATAGACCTCAGATCTTTGGTCAACTGATTTTTGATAAGGCCTCCAAATCGATGGAACTGGGACATAACAGCCTCTTCACCAAATGGGGCTTGGAGAACTGGATATCTATATCCAAAAAATGAAAGAGGACCCCCACCTTACACCATATACAAAAATTTACTCAACATGGATCACAGATCTCAATATAAGAGACAGTACCATAAAACTCCTAGAAGAAAATGTAGGGAAACATCTTCAATACCCAGTATTATTAACTTCTAGAGGATAACGTAAGGAAACATCTTCAAGACCTTACATCTAAAGCACAAGCAATGAATGAAAAAAATAGATAAATGGGAACTCCTCAGAATTAAAAACTTCTGTACCTCAGAGGAATTTGTCAAAAAAGGAAAGAGGCAGCCAACACAATGGGAGAAAATATTTGGAAGCCACATATCTGATAAGAGACTGGTATCTTGTATACATAGAAATCTTACAACTCAACGACATAGTACAAACAGCCCAATTATAAAATGGGTAAAAGATATGAAAAGACATTTCTCTGAAGAGGAAATAGAAATGGATAAAAAAAAACATGAAAAATTTTTATGCTGTGGCACTATTCTTTTCTGTGTTATCCATTACTGTATGGTCTTTTATCTTTGCATGTAATAAAAATCATTTAATCACCAGTGATAATATGAATAGTAGTTTTTATTTAACAGTTATCACAGCTCAAAGTTGTTAAGAGTTTATCAGTGTACCATGATCAATTGAAATAGTAATAATAATAATAATAATAATAGCTGCACCTTATGTGTTCTATGTCAGTCACAGTTCTCAGCTAAGGTGACCATATAAGTTCTCATCTAAACAAGGACACTTTTGAGAATAAAAGGAGGTGCTGATTACCAATTACACAGAGGTAGGAGGCAATGGCAGGAACTGTCATGTAGATTAACAAACAAGGTAATTCCCTGTCCTCTAGAGGCTCACAGTCCAGTGAAGTTTTCTGCTATGATGTTGCAGACCAGTTTTTCTTGGTGCAGGAATGCCTCTAGATTTCGAAAAGACAGCCAGAACATTCTTTATAGCCATTGTTCAGTGTTCTGTTATTCTCCCCAGAGCATGACATGTACCTTTGTGGCTATTGGCTTGTACTGAGGTACTTGAGCCCAGGGTAAGAGTCTAAAATCAGAACAGTGCCTTCCCATAGCACCACAAAGCCTTTGGCTGAGCCTGCCTCTTTTGGAAGGCTTTCACCTTGAAAACATTTCAGCAATAAGGCTGAATGGCAGGGAGAAAAGCAGATTAAACAGAAGGAAAAGTCATAGTAGCAGATCTTCCTGAGGATGGAAGGAACTGGAGCAGACATTTCAGTCTGCCAATAGTTTCCTCCTTTCAGAAATGTCTACTGGAGGAAAAGGGGAGGGTAGAAGGCAGGCAGGCAGTGAATTGCCCCTTGGATCCTTTGTGACAGCCTTTGCTTCCTGTGCCCTTTTATATAATGGGAGCTTAAACATTGCTGATTGAGATTCTGAGCAGTATCATACCACTGCAGGGGTTTGGCAAGGCCTAGGTGGAGTTATGTGAACCCTAGAGCCACAATATCATACTACTGAAAGTAAATTCTCCAGTTTTTAGTAAAATCGATTCCATGTTACCTTTCAGTGAAATGTCTCCTGGGTGTGTCTGGAATTCCATAGTCAGACAAATCCCATATCACCAAAGAAGATGGACACTAGATCCAGAATGATCAGTCCCTGTCAGATTTTTTTTAAATTATCAATATATAATTCACGTATCATTAAACTCACCCATTTAAAGTGTGCAATTCAGTGGTTTTAAGTGTATTTACAGAGTTGCACAACCATCATCACTCTCTAATTTCAGAACATTTTCATCACTCCAAAAAGGCACCCTGTACCCCATTCAAGGATCATTAAAAATAGACAGAACTCTTATATATCAAGTGCATGACTGAAGTCAGTGGTGGATTGCACTAGTCCTAGAAAAATCACTAAACCCATCCCCTTCCATACTAAATCTTTGGTTCCATTTAAATACAGGCATACCATGAAGATACTGTGGATTCGGTTTCAGACAACTGCAATAAAGTGAATCACATGAATTTTTTGGTTTCCCAGTGCATATAAAAGACATTTTTACCCTAAATTGTAGTCTATTAAGTGTGCAATCACATTATGTCTAAAAAAGCAATTCACATACCTTAACTTTAAAAACTTGATGGTTAAAAAATTCTGTCATCTGAGCGTTCAGCAAGTTGTAATGTTTGTGCTGGTGGAGGATCTTGTGTATATGTAGATGGATGTTGGCTGATCATGGTGCTGGTTGCTGAAGGTTGTGGTGACTGTGGCAATTTCTTTTTTTGAAAGCATACAATCGATCTGCAATGGTTTGAAGCTTTATGGTCCCCAGAAGGTCATGTTCTTAAAGTTAATTGATTCCTGTGGGTGTAGACTCGATGTGGGTGGGACCTTTTGATTAGGTTATTTCAGTTGAGGTATGTCCCAGGTGAGTCTTAATCCTCTTACTGGAGTCCTTTATAAGAGGATGAAATACAGAGAAAGAAACAGAAAGACATAGAAGCTGACAGAGAAAAAGTCCTGACTCCTATATTAATGTCTTTGATCCATTTGTTAATTTTTGTATATGGTGTGAGATAGGGGGTCCTCATTTCTTCTTTTTTTTTGAGATTGTTCACATACCATACAATTATCCAAAGATTCTAAATGTACAATCAATTGTGCCTCCATCAACACAGTTAATTTTTTTTCAATTTTTAGAACATTTTCATTACTCCAGAAAAGAAAGAAAGACAAAAAGAAAACTCAAATCCTCCCATACCCCTAACCAACCCCCCTCCATTATTGATTCATAGTATTGGTGTAGTACATTTGTTACTGTTGATGAAAGAATGTTAAAATACTAACTGTAGTATATAGTTTGCAATAGGTATATTTTTTCCTATATGCCCCTCTATTTTGAACTTCTAGTTATAGTGTCATATGTTTGTTCTAGTTCATGAGAGAGATTTCTAATATTTGTACAGTTAGTCACAGACGTTGTCCACCACAAGATTCACTGTTTTGTACATTCCCGTCTTTTAACCTCCAACTTTCCTTCTGGTGATGAACATGACTCTGAGCTTCCCCTTTCCACCACATTCACAGAGCATTCAGCACTGCCAGTTATTCTCACAACAGCTACCATCACCCATGTCCATTTTCAAACATTTAAGTTCACCCTAGTTGAACATTCTGCTCATAATAAGAAACTGCTCCCCATTCTTCAGCTTAGTTCTATACCCTGGTAACTTACATTTCATGACTATGAGTTTACACATTATAATTAGTTCATATCAGTGATATCCTGCAATATTTGTCCTTATGTGTCTGTCTTATTTCACTCAATATAGTGCCCTCAAAGTGTATTCATCAACCCATTTTTTAAGATAGTTTTGTTCACACACCATACATTCTGTCCTAAGTAAACAATCAGTGGTTCCCTGTATAGTCACATGTTTATGTATTTACCACCATCAACACTATCTATATAAGGACATCTTTATTCCTTCCACAAAGAAGGAGGAAGAGTCAAAGAAGGTAAAGAGACAAAAAAAAAAAAAGAAAGAGAGAGAGAAAAAAAATGACAGCTAGGAAGCAACAAAAGGAAAGATAGCATTAAATTAAAGTAGAATAAAGAATCAGACAACATCACCAATGCCAAGAGTCCCATACTTTCCCCTATGCCCACTCCCATATGCATTTAGCTTTGGTATATTGCCTTTGTTATATTAAAGGAAGCATAATACAATGTTTCTGTTAACTATAGTCTCTAGTTTGTATTGATTGTATTTTCCCCCAATGCCACCCCATTTTTAAAATGTGGCAATGTTGACATTCATTTATTCTACCTCATGTAAAAACATATTTGTACCTTTTATCACAATCATTGAGTACCCTAGGTTTCACTGAGTTATATACTCCGAGTCTTTATCTTTCCTCTTTCCTTATGGTGTCCCACATGCTCCTAACCTTCCTCTTTCAACCATATTCACAGTCATCTTTGTTCAGTGTACTTACATTGCTGTGCTACTATCACCCAAAATTGTGTTCCAAGCCTCTCACTCCTGTCTTTTCCTTTCTGTCTGTAGTGCTCCCTTTAGTGTTTCCTGTAGAGCAGGTATCTTGTTCACAAATGCTGTCATTGTCTGTCACAGAATATTTTAAACTCTCCCTCATATTTGAATGACAGTTTTGCTGGATATAGGATTCTCGGATGGCAATTTTTCTCTTTCAGTCTCTTAAATATATCACCCCACTCCTTCCTGCCCCCATGGTTTCTAGTGAGAAATCCGCACATAGTATTACCAAGCTTCCTTTGTATGTGATGGATCACTTTGCTCTTGCTGCTCTCAGGATTCTCTCTTTGTCTGTGGCATTTGATAATCTGATTATTAAGTGTCTTGGCATAGGCCTATTCAGATCTATTCTGTTTGGTGCATGCTGTGCTTCTTGGATCTATAATTTTATGTCTTTCATGAGAGATGGGAAATTTTCATTGATTATTTCCTCTATTATTGCTTCTTCCCCTTTTCTCTTCCCTTCTCCTTCTGGGACACCTGTGACACATGCATTCCTGCATTTTGTGTTGTCATTCATTTCCCAGAGATGTTGCTCATCTTTTTCCATTCCTTTCTCTATCTGTTCTCTTCTGTGTAGGCTTTCAGGTGCCTTGTTCTCCAGTTCCTGAGTGTTTTCTTCTGCCTCTTGAGATCTGCTGTTGTATGTTTCCATTGTGTCTTTCATCTCTTGTGTTGTGCCTTTCATTTCCACAGATTCTGCCAGTTGTTTTTTCAAACTTTCAATTTCTACCTTATGTGCACCCAGTGTTTTCATTATATGCTTCATGTCTTTTGCTGTATCTTCCCTAAACTTTTTGAACTGATTTAGCATTAGTTGTTTAAATTCCTGTATCTCAGTTGAAGTGTAAGTTTGTTCCTTTGACTAAGCCATAACTTAGTTTTTCTTAATGTAGGTTGTAGTTTTCTGCTGTCTAGGCATCTGGTTTCCTTGGTTACCCCAACCAGGTTTTCCCAGACCAGAATGGGCTCAGGTCTTGGAAGGAGACAATAGTATCCAGTTTCCCTGAGGGTATGTCTTAGAACATTGGTACATCCTGTGAGGCCTCGGGACACTGTGCTTTTCTGCCCAGCAGGTGGTGCCTGTCAGCCTGTAGCTCCAGACTGGTGTAAGGAGGTGTGGCCTGTGGCTGTTTTCCCCCAGGCTCTGGGGTTTGGTTCTGAATGGAAGGTGGGTGGTAGAGCTTGGCACAACCTTCTCCCTCTTAGGGAAGATACATCCCCTAGGGAGAAGTCATTAGCATTTGAATAGTCTCTCTGACTGCTATCTCCACCCTTGTCTGGGTCAGAGTGCTGGGAACTGAAAATGGCTGAGGCTTTCCCCACTGATCCAAAAAAGGACAGAAAGTTCCCTTTCAGGGCAGGTCTGTGGCCCCCCCTCAGTTTCACCCATCAATCAGAAATAGCACTGAGTCCTCTGGGCTTCCCCTCCCTCCCAGAGATGTCCTTTGGCTCTCCAAGGTCAGTCATCACCAAATGCCTCCGTCTGCTTATTGGGGATTCATGGCTTGTATTGAGCAGTCCACGTTTGTTAATTAAAACCACAGTTGGAGCTCAGCTGAGTTATATTCACTTGCTCAGAGAGTGCTGCTCTCTAGCACAGTGAGGCTTTGCAGTTTGGACTGTGGGAGGAGGGGCTCCTGGCTTGGGTCCTCAGTTTTCACTTACAGATTTTATGCTGTGATCTTGGGCATTCTTCCCAATTCAGGTTTGTGTATGATGAGTGGTGGTCACGTTTGTCCCCCTGCAGTTATTCCAGATTATGTACTAGTACTTCCTGGTTGTTTATTAGTTGTTCCAGGGGGACTAACTAGCTTCCACTCCTCTCTATGCCACCATCTTCTTCCCCTCATTCATTCTTTTGGATATGGATATCCAGTTCTTCCAGCACCATTTGTGGAAGAGACTGTTCTGTCCCAGTTGAGTGGGTTTGGAAGCCCTGTCAAAACCAATTGACCAAAATGGCAGCATAGAGAGGATTGGGATTTAGATATTTCCCTGGAACAAGTAATAAACAACCAGGAACAACTAGTACATAATCTGGAACAAGTGCTGGTAGACAACCGTGACTGTCCACATGTCATTCGCCAACCAGGATTGGGTGGAATGGCTAAGATAACAGCATAAAATCTGTAAGTAAAAACTGTGGAAACTCATTGGGAGTCCCCTCCCCCCATGGGAGGCTGAGTTACAAGCCCTCACTGTAGGAGAAACCAGAACTCCCTGAGCCAACGAATATAGCTCAGCTCAGCTCCAACTGGAATTTTAATTAACAAATGTGGACTGCTGAATACAAGCTACAAACATAGACAAAACCCCTAACAAGCAGAGGAATTTAGAGATGACTAACCTTAAAGAGTCAGAAAGGCCAGGGGCTCTCTCTGACCGATGGGCGAAACTGGGGGGCCATGGACTGGCTCTGAAAAGGGGCTTTCTTTCCCTTTCTCTCTTTCTCAACCTGAGTGGTTCAGTGGAGACAGCCTCAGCCATTTTTAGTTCCCAGAGCTCGGACCCAGACTGGGGTGGAGATAACAGAAGCATCAATTCAAATGCAGAAGAGAGCTCCCTAGGGGGGTGTATCTTCCCTAAGAGGAAGGAGGTGTGGCCCAGCTCTAGGCCCAGCCTTCCCTTCAGAACTCAGACCCCAGACCCCTGGGGAAAACAGCCAAAACAGAAACTAAAGAGGCCACACCTCCTTACACCAGTCAGGAGCAACAGGCTGACAGGCACCACCTGCTGGGCAGGCTAGGAAAAGCACAGTGACTAGAGACCTCACAGGAAAGCCTGTCGTTCTTATAAGATACACCCTGGATTTAACACCATTCTGAGACCTTAACCCATTCTGGTCCAGGAAAATCTGCTTGGGTAACCAAGGAAACCAGATGCCTAGAAAACAGAAAGCTACAAATTACAATATGAAAAACAAAGATATGGCCCAGTCAAAGGAACAAACTTACACCTCAATTAAGATGCAGTTGAGATATTGTTTCACTTTACTGAAACAATTAAAGATTTTCAAAAAATTATGCTAAATCAAATGAAAAAACAAATCAATGAGTTCAGGGAAGATATGGCAAAAGTGACGAAGTATAGAAAGCAAACACTGGGTGAACATAAGGTAGAAATCGAAAGTTTGAAAAAACAACTGGCAGAATCTATGGAAATGAAAGGCACAACACAAGGGATGAAAAACAAAATGGAGACATACAACAGCAGAGTTCAGGAGGCAGAAGAAAACACTAAGGAACTGGAGAACAAGACACCTGAAATCCAATGCACAAAAGAACAGATAGGAAGAAGAATGGAAAAATATGAGCAATGTCTCAGGGAATTGAATGACAACATGAAGTGTGTGAATGTACATGTCATGGGTGTCCGAGAAGGAGACGAGAAGGGGAAAGGGGGCAGAAGCAATAACAGAAGAAATAATCAATGAAAATTTCCCATCTCTTATGAAAGACATAAAAGTACAGATCCAAGAAACACACCATACCCCAAACAGAATTGATCCAAGTAGACTGACTCCACAATTCTTAATAATCAAATTATCAAATGTCAAAGACAAAGTGAGAATTCTGAAAGCAGCAAGAGAAAAGCAATCCATCACATACAAAGGAATCTCAATAAGACTATGTGCGATTTCTCATTAGAAACAATGGTGGTAAGAAGGAACTGGGGTGATATATTTAAGATACTGAAAAAGAAAAACTGCCAACCAAGAATCCTATGTCCAGCAAAACTGTCCTTCAAATATGAGGGAGAGTTTAAAATAGTCTCTGACAAACAGACAATGAGAGAGTTTGTGAAAAAGATACCTGCTCTATAGGAAACACTAAAGGGAGCACTACAGACTGATAGAAGACAGGAGTGAGATGTCTGGAACACAATTTTGGGTGGTGGTAGCACAGCAATGTAAGTACACTGAACAAAGATGACTGTGAGTATGGTTGAAAGAGGAAGGTTAGGAGCATGTGGGACATCAGAAGGAACAAGGAAAGATAAAGACTGGGACTTTATAACTCAGTGAAACCTAGAGTACTCAACAATTGTGATAAAATGTACAAGTGTGTTTTCACATGAGGGAGAACAAATAAATGTCCACTTTGCAAGGTGTTAAAAATGGGGTGGTTTGGGGGAAAAAAACACAATCAATGCAAACTAGAAACTACAGTCAACAGAAACATGGTATTATGTTTAATGTCACAAAGGCAATATACCAAAGCTAAGTGCCTACAAGAGGGGGACATAAGGGAGGGGTATGGGACTCTTGGCATTGGTGATGTTGTCTGACTCTTTTATTGCACTTTAGTTTAATTCTCTCTTTCCTTTTGTTGCTTTTTAGCTGTCATTTTTTCCCTTTCTTTTTCTTTTTCTTGTGTCTCTCTACCTTCTTTGACTCTTCCTCCTTCTTTGTGGAAGAATGGAAATGTTCTTATATAGATAGTGGTGATGGTGGTGAATGTATGCATAATTGATACAGGGAACCATCAATCATTTACTTAGGACTGAATGTATGGTGGGCAAATAAAACCATATTAAAAAAAACGGGTTTATGAAGAAACCTTGAGGGCACTATATTGAGTGAAATAAGTCAGACTTATAAGGACAAATATTGTATGATCTCACTGATATGAACTAATTATAATATGTAAATTCACAGACATGCAATATAAGTTACCAGGATATAGAACAAGGCTAAAAATGGGGAGCGGTTGCTTATTATGAGCAGAATGTTTAATAAGGTTGCACTTAAGTGTTTGGAAATGGACAGAGGTGATGGTAGCACGTTACTGTGAGAATAACTAACAGTGCTGAATGGTGTGTGAACATGGTGGAAAGGGGAAGCATAAAGCCACGTATGTCACCAGAAGTAAAGTTGGAGGTTAAAATATGGGAATGCATAAAGCAGTGAATCTTGTGGTGGACAATGTCTGTGATTAACTGCACAAATATTAGAAATCTCTCTCATGAACTAGAACAAATGTATGACACTATAACTAGAAGTCAGTAACAGAGGGGTATATAGGGAAAAAGTATACATATTGCAAACTATGTGCTACAGCTAGTAGTATTTTAACATTCTTTCATCAGCAGTAACAAATGTACTATACCAATAGTATGAGTCAATAATGGGGGGGAGGTTAGGGGTATGGGAGGATTTGAGTTTCCCTTTTGTCTTTATACCTTTTCTGGAGTAATGAAAATGTTCTAAAAATTGAAAAAGAATTAATTGTGGTTATGGATGCACAGCTGTATGATGGTACCATGGGCAACTGATTGTGCACTTTGGATCCTTAGATGATTGTATGGTATGTGAACAATCTCAATAAAATTAAAAAAAAAAAACTCAATTGACCATAGATGCGATGGTTTATTTCTGAAGTCTCAATTCAATTCTATTGGTCAATACATCTATCCTTGTGCCAATACCATGCTGTTTTGATCACTGTATCTTTGTAATATGCTTTAAAGTCAGGATATGAGATCTCCAAATTCATTCTTCTTTTTCAAGATGTTTTTGGCTATTCAGAGCCCCTTACCCTTCCAATACATTTGCTAATTGGCTTTTCCATTTCTGCAAAATAGGCTATAGGAATTTTGATTGGGATTGTGTTGAGTCTGTAAATAAATATGCATAGAATTGACATCTTAACAATATTTAGCCTTCCAATCCATGAACACAGAACATTCTTCCATTTATTTAGGTTTTCTTAGACTTTTATAGTAATGTATGTCATTTTCTGTGTATAGATTCTTTACATTCTTGGTTAAATTTATTCCTAGATATTTGATTCTTTGAGGTGCTATTGTAAATGGATTTTTTTCTTGATTTCCGCCTCAGATTGCTCATTACTAGTATATAGAAACTCTACTTATTTTTGCATGTTATCTTATATCTTATCACTTTTCTGAACTCGTTTATTATCTCTAGTAGCTTTTCTGTAGATTTTTTTTGACTTTCTATATATAGGATCATGTCATCTGCAAGTAGTGAAAGTTTTACTTCTTCATTTATGATTTGAATGCCCGTTATTTATTTTTCTCGCCTAACTGCTCTAGCTAGAACTTCCAGTACAATTCTGAATAACAGTGGTGACAGCGGGCATCCTTGTCTTGTTCCAGATCTTAGAGGGAATTCTTTCAGTCTTTCACCATTGAGTATGATGTTAGCTGTGGGTTTTTCATGTATGTCCTTTGTCATGTTCAGGAAGTTTCCTTTTGTTCCTACCTTTCAGAATCCAGAATGGATGCTGGATTTTGTCAAATGCCTTTTCTCCGTCAATCAAGATGATCATGTGGTTTTTCCTCTTCAATTTGTTGATGTAACATAGTACATTAATTGATCTTCTTGTGTTGAAACAGACTTGCATACCTGGGATAAAATCCACTTGGTCATGGTGTATAATTCTTTTAATGTGCTGTTGGATTCGATTTGCAAGTATTTTGTTGAGGACTTTTGCATCAATATTTATTAGAGAAATTGGTCTGTAATTTTTTCTCTCTCTCAGCTTCTGTAGCTTTCTCTCTCTCATCCCATTTATAAAGGACTCCAGTAAAGATCCACCCTGGGGCACATCCCAACTGGAGTAACCCAATCAAAAAGTCCCACCTACAACTGGTTCACATCCACAGGAATGGATTAATTTTAAGAAACTAATTTTCTGGGGTCCATAAAGCTCTAAACCATAACATGTTATATTTCTTATCATTTGTTAACTTCCTCAGAGTATTCTTTCTGACCTCTAAGACTAGATAATGTCACCCTACTACTTACTTCTACAATGGCCCTAAACTCCCCTGTCATTTTACTCATCATACTGCATTGCAATTACTTCTTCAATGTCTTTCTTCCCTGCAAGGCTGTAAGTGAATTGAATGAATGAATAAATGCTAATTTCAAGAAAGGTAAATGAAACTCTCACTCTGAGGGGCTTGGTTTCTTAAAGGGATTTCCAAAATTTCTCCTTTAGTATAACTACCCACTTTTATTTGTTCAATTTCAAAAGCTTTGGGCTACCTGCTAATTTGATTTTGGAAAAGCTCATGACATGCTGTAGGATGACTGGAGACCTGCTCATTCTATTGTCAACTACTTGGCCACTTCCTTTAGGCCAGAAATGTTGGCAGCAAAGCACTGAAATAGATAATGGAGTATCACATACAATGTAGTTAAGCAAGCTTTCTGATAGGGGATACACAGTGCTATGGGAGCTTATAGAAGGGTTATCCAAGTGATACCATAATGTGCACTCAACTAACTGAAGGTAGTTCATTAAGCTAAGAGTATACTGTGGGTAATAATAGAAAACCAGAAATTAGAATTATTGCCTTAGCATGCTAACCAGTGATAAATTTCTCATCAGGCCCTCAGAGCCCTCAGAAAAGTCTTCTGAATGAAAGGAAAACTCCAGGTAATTTTATATAAAAAATGAAAAATGCATTGTAACTTTGATTCTATCCCTAAAGGTAATCAGTGCTCATGTGCCTTGACACATGAAGTAGAGTGTGGGAAGAATATTCTCTAAAACCAATGTCACCTCTCAACCTTTTCCAGGTTCTTTCAATAAATAACTTTCCAGTAAACAATCTATGTCTATTTTAGGAATCATGTCAAACACCACCAGGTTGGTATTAATCGGGAAGAAATAAAACAGCCATGGAAGATCCTGGGCTCATTTTAAATATTGCATTTTGTAAAGCACTGTGTGTTTCCATGGTTTCTTGCTCTCTGAACATATTGGCTGCTGGCTGAGGCAAAAACAAGGGATGGTTTGGAAGAGATCATTAAATAGTGGTAAATAGTCACAGATTTCTCCCACTCCTCTCCATTCATTGGCATTATGGTGTGCCAAGGTTGTTTGTTTGTTTTTCATGTTTCTGGAAAGCAAAGCCTCTTGTCTTAGGTTAACAGTTCATGTCATCACCTCTTAGGAATTAAACATCTCAAACCAAAGAAACTTTTAAATGATGCAACTGAAATCAAGGGAAATCTAGGACTAATTAGCGGTGGAAAATCATTTATACAAATTTATAGTCTTGAAAGAAATTATAGTGTAATTTTTCCCCATGTTAAAGTTTTAAAAACCATAATTTGGTGCAAATTGAGTTTTAAAGACATATTGTAAACTGCTACAAATGGAAATTCACAAAGCAAATCAGTATGGGAAACTCACTTCATTGTTAAAAATGCTTTAAAATCCAGTAAATCTATAAGTTCTAAATATCTAGTTGGAATAATGAATAAATATTGGAATGACATCTTTGATGTGATATATTTGACCTTTAAGTTTCCAAATATGAATTGTTTATGAAAAACTAAGAGTTTGTGTATGTTCATATATGTACATATACACACAGTGTACACATCTGTGCATATGTGTATATGAAAATAACTAGGAGATTGTACTCAATGCAATGAGAATTTAAATTGTGATTTTCAGTTCAAGTAGTTGAAATATATTTAAATACCAGTGATATATATTTTGAATGGATTTATATGTATTATTTTGCATTTTATTGGTGACAATAATAAACTGAGTATTGTTTTAGTTTTCTGGCTTTTAAATCAAATACCATATACCATGGCTTAACAACAGGAATTTATTGGCTTATGGTTTTAGAGGCTAGGAGGCTTGTGCCTTCCCAGGGTCAGTATCTTCTGGCTGGCCGGCAATATTCGTGGTTCCTTGGCTTTTCCATCATGTGGCAATGTACATAGCTATCCCTTCTCCTATCTCTTTTGGGTTCTGTTGACTTCCAGCTTCTGGCTATTCTCCTTGGTTTCTCTTTCTTTGGCTTTCTCTATAAGGCTCCAGAAAGAAGATTAAGACCCATCTTGATTGATTTGGTCCATACCTGAAATGAAGTAACTTCATTAAAGCTCCTATTCACAATGGGTTCACACCCACAAGGATGGATTAAAATTAAGAACATGTTTTTCTGGGGTACATAACTCCAAGCCACCCAAGTATTTCACGTGCTTTGAGTTTTTATAAGGCCGAGTATTTTAAAATGGAAGTCAAAATTATCATTTCAGCATTGTGTTAGACAATTATGTCCAACAGATGCAAATGTTGAGAATCTTTGGGATGTCAGCATCTTCCTACGTAGGACATCGCCATGCTAATGGTGAAATGGAATCAAATGGCATTCAACTTGAGAACGTGAGGCAAGTATCCTTGAATTAGAAAAGGACAGGACTAACTATATTGAGCCAATAAAGCCATGTGAACCTCTATACAGTAATGGGAATTCTGTCACAGTCTGAGGACAGGATTGGTCTCTAAATCTTTTTAAATCTTTTATTCATATGTATTCATGAAATGCATGCAATCTGGAAATTTCTTCAGTGATGTGTTTGTATATGATATGTCATGACTATTTTGTAGTATCGTACTTGCCTGTCTGGGAAAAGTATTATAATATCTAAAAGACAAATCGGTAGGCATTGACATTATAATTTTTCTATTCCTTAACAGTATAGAATGTATCATTTTTCATGTTAAAACTATTCTTTTTCTTATTATTATCAGGTGAGAATAATACAATGGAAGCAAAAGATACAGACTTTAGGATAGAAAATACCTGGGTTCAAATCCCAGCTCTACCATAAGAAGCTGTGCTCACTTCTACTACTCTACAATGGGGCCAGTCTTAATTGAAGATATTAGTTGAGTCAGAAAACCCTGACTCTTAAAGTGCCTTAACCATAAGGAAATCATTATTTCTTGTACCAAGAAGTCCTAAGGTAGGACAGCCTCCTCACAAAGTATGCCAGTGACTGGCTTGACTTCTTTGCATTTCTCCCTGTCCTCCTCTCTGTGTTGGCTTCTCCTCCCTCAGGCTCAGAGGAGAATGTCTGCAGCATTTCCATGCATCACACCCACACAAGTCAGCATCCAGAAGAAGAGTGGCCATCTCTCACAGTGTCTTGTTTTAATGATAAGGAAACCTCTTCCAAAAGACCTTCTATCCTTCGTTCTCAGTGGCCAGAATTGGGCCCCAGGCCCACTCCCAATGATCATTGGCAAGGGAACTGGGGCCCTAAGAGCCTTAGATCATCATGATCTCCTTCTGAGAAGAAAATGGGGTTGGTCATCTTCCAAGAATGTACATGGGAGGTGGTAGATATCTGAACAAACAAACATTTTGTAGCTGTTGTAACCTCAGGGAAGTTACTTAGCCTCTCTGTGCCTCACTTGCCACATCTCTAAAAATTAGATGCTAACAGGACCTGCTTTATGGAGTTGATCTGAGGGCTAGAAAAGGATGCATGTCAAGAGACTGGCACATGGTAAGAGCTCAATTCATGACTGTGAATATTATTTCTCATTTTCCTTTGTGTTATATTAAGTGCCTATGAGGCTGTGTCTACCGAGTAAGCAGTCCATTACTTGGGGGCGGGGGGACGGTGGGAATTGCAAGAAAGAAGGAAAAATGGCTGTTAGGTAGGACAATGAATGACTGGATAGCACCACCTAGGATTCTTTTGAGTATTAAATTAAACATATATAAATTCCACCTTAAGTGCTGACACAAAGTAAGCACTCAATAAATAATAGCTACTGATATTATCGTGTTTGTTTTTGTTGTTGTTATCAGATAATTACAAGGTGAGACACTAGAATGGAGACATGGTCAAAATCCAAAAGAAATATATTCTGATTTTGCTACTTACTAGCGGCATGACTTAGACTCTATACCAGAGGTTAGACTTTTTCTCTAAGGGAATAAATAGTAAATAATTTTGCCTTTTCAGGCCACATAGTTCTTCTTTGCCACACACTCTTCTTTGATTATTTTCTCAACCCTTTAAAAATGTCAAAACTATTCTTAGGTTCCAGGTAGTACAAAAACAGTCCATGGACAGATTTCCCAACCCCTAACTTAGAGCAAGTCCTCCCTAAATTCTCTGCCTCAGTTCTTCCATCTGTAAAATGGAGGTAATAGTAGTGCCTACTTCAGAGTGCTCTGGTGAGGATTAAATAATTTATGATTAGAACCAGTCCTGGTGCATGGCAGGCACTCAATAAATATTAGTAATGGCAGTTGTTGTTGTTGTTGTTTTAATACACTGCATCTGTGCATCCATCAATCGACAACCATTCAGAGATAAAACACACGACTGCAAATGAGTACACTATGCGCTAATAACAGATCTTATGCTGCAGAGGGGTATAGCGAGTGATGAAGAACTCCTGGCTTCAAGTGAGAGGCAGCATGGCCTGGAAGAAGAGGACATCCTTATGAGTCAGGCAGGCCTGGATTCCAAACCTGAGTGCAGCACTTTGCAGCTGTTGTAACCTCAGGAAAGTTACTTAGCCTCTCTGTGCCTCACTTGCCACATCTGTAAAAATTAGATGCTAACAGGACCTGCTTTATGGAGTTGATCTGAGGGCTAGAAAAGGATGCATGTCAAGAGACTGGCACATGGTAAGAGCCCAATACATAGCCATGGATATTATTCCTCATTTTCCTTTGAGTTATATTAAGTGCCTCTGAGGCTGTGTCTACCAAGTAGCCAGTCCATTACTTGGGGGGAAATGGCAATCACATGATTGTGGTTTGACCATATTTTTGACCGGCACAATAAACCTAATGATTCAGAACAACCAATATGTGTAGAAAAACAGGAAGTAACTGGTTAATTAAGCCTTAAATGTTGATCTAATAGCCCTGTGTATACACACAGCTTGATTATGGTTTCTTTCAGTTATGTACTGCCTTTTTTAATATATCTGACAGAAAAGTGATTGGATTTTAATTATTCAATTTTAAAGTGTTTTTTTTTTTTTTTTCCAGAGGCTCCTAAGCTTCAATTTAGCTCTGTTACTGAGGTGATTGGGCATTCCCATCCTGGCCAGGCTAATTCTGGATATCACCTTCTTGTCATAGATGCCTGATAATGTGGACTCCGATTTAAGGCAAATTTTTGAGCTCCTGATAAAAGCCACCCAAGTCTGAGACGAAGTCAAATCATATTGTGGGTTTGTTATGGGCAGCTTGAAGACAGAAAGGGGGAAGCAATTTACGAAGTGATTGAAAGTTGAAATTTATAGTTACGACTTTCTTTCAATGTCAAATTTGGAATTTAACATAATCCAGACTAACATTGCAAAAGTGCCTACTGTGCAGCACACATAGTTGAGGAAACTGAAGCATATGAAGGCCAAATAACTTACCCAAAGTCATAATCAATAAAGATATGAAGGGAAAGCAATTCAACTGGCCCTCCCTACCCACTGTCCCTTCAGTCTTTGTGCTGAATTCAGTGACATATTAAATTCTAGCCTCTGAAATCCTCAAAAAAGATTTTCGAAGTCTCTGGTTTTAGCTCTGTTTAGCCCTAAAGAAAAAGAATGACTGATATTTAGCAAATTACTAAGTTTGGCTATTTAAGGAGAAAATTTTATTCCCTTATGCTCTATATGTTGCAGGCAGGCAAGGACCATATCTACCTTGTTCACCACCGAGTCCACTATGTCTAGAATAATGTTTGTTCCATTTTAGATGCTCAATACATACTTCTTGGATGAATGAGTTTTTGAAATCCTAGAGAAATGAAAGTGAGGTTTAATCTCCTGACACTGACTCCTTCACAGAAAGTGATCAGTGATCTGAATGATCCAGAAGCAATGAATCTGCATATGAGCACCACTTCCCACCTTGGGGAAGTAGATTGCTGAAAATCCCACTTGCGTAATGTCCAAATGTGGGTTGAATTTTCCTGCAGTCAATGCTGTGATGCGCAACTCAGACCATCCCCCTTTCAGAACTGAAGGACTTATTCCTCCAACTGCTTGGGCTATTGGCAGCAGATAGACCTTAACTGTCAGCCCTCTTTGAGAATTACCTCAGCTGAAGAGATCCACCTTGCCCAAGCTCACATAGTCTTCATGGGATAGCCCACACCCAATGAATAATTGCAGTGGAATAAAAGCCTGGTCCCCTTGCCCAAACTCAAACAACTTTAAAGGACCAACCCAGCTTCAGAGCTCCTCAGGACATTGAGGCCTTTGTTGAGTTTCTTTAATAGGCCAACTTCTCCCTTTCCCCAATCCTGCTTCCGTCCCTTCCCTTCCACAGGTGTTGATGCCAAAGACACTGCTTAATAAACATCCTGCATATTCATCTCTGCACAGCATCTGATTCCCAGAGAACCCAAACTATGACAAATCCCACCATGTCCTCCTTCCTCCTAGTTCACTTTCCTCACACAGGAACTCTCCTGCGTGGCACCACAAACCCTCCCCTCCAAGACGAGTATGTGTCAGTTTTATAATCAGGTATGGGATGTAGCCAATCACACAGACACACAAGGGCAAGCGGAAATGTCTACCCTTCCTTGTTAGACCCGAGAAGTGCCCTCCCCCAGACACCTAAGAAATACTTTTCTCAAACTTTTCCCTAAGTCAGGAAGAGTGAAAAGATTTTGAATTTGGCATGCAAACTCATAATACGTCATGTTTCTCTTAGTTTAAAAGTAACATCCCCACCAAATAAATGAGTAAAATGAACTCCCCAAGAGGGTGAACATTGTTCTTCCCATGGCTCTCAGCATCATTATGGGGAACTCAATGTTTAAAGCTATGTGCTAATTCCAGTACAATGTCAATAAAAGTTGGTGGTCTCTACAATACAAAGTGGTGCCAGAAATCAGAGAAACCCCTGACTTGAAGAAGGCTTTCCTGTTCTTGTCAAGCTGACTTTGTTGTTTCTCCTTTACACTCCCATAGCCCTCTGCACATTCCTTTAGTGAGAAAATATTCCATTATATTCAATCCTAGGTTATACTATCTGCTTTCTCCACTAGATGATGAGTTCTTTGCAGGAAGTCTACTTGGTTCATCTTGGGATCACCAGCTGCCAGCATCATGCCTGTTACATATTAGGCATAAGTGAGAAAGTACCAATAAGACCAAAAAGGAGGGAGCTACTAACTCTTACTAATGGAGTTATGGAATGCTTCACAGAGGAGGTGACATTCCAATGGGGTGTAGACTGATTATATAAGAGCAGGAAGAATATTTCAGGCAAAGGGGACAGACTATTTTTAGCTCCAGTGAAAATGTGAAAAATTCTGAGAGATAAAGCATAGAACACATGGAAGAAGGTGTTATGTGGGTTGGAGATCAGTGGAAGGAAGTTCACAACCAGGCTAGAAGGCGTAACTGGGTCCATGTTGCAAAGGGCACCATGTATGTCAAGAAAAGTGATTTAGGATATTATCAGATATTTAATGGGGAGTCATTAAAGGGTTTTAGAGAATATAGATAGGGATTGATAAGACATTTTAATTTTGAAAAGATTAATCTGGCTATTATATGGAAAATGGGAGGGATGCAATAGGGACAGAAGAAAGCAGTTAGGGATTATTGTAGTCATTCAGGCAAGAAAAGATGGTGGCCAGAATTGGGTGGTTATGGGGCATATAGAAGTATATTGATCCAAGATTTAAGTAGATAGATAGATGATGGATAGATAGATGATAAAGTGAAAGAGAGAGAAAGGGAAGGAGAGGGAGAGAAGAGGAATTGGCAGATTATGAGGGGAAAATTGATTGGATATGGAGAAAAATTAAGAGGAGAAGTTCAGAATGGCTCTAAAGCTTCAGATGAGGAGTATGGGAAAGTAGCATACTTAGGGAAAACAATGAATTTGGTTTTAGCTGTTTCATATATAATTGTTATAAATGCACCAATTTTATTACCACAATTGAATCACACAGATTAAATATCCTAGTAAAATAAAAGCAGCACTATGCATGACTACCAACTTCTCCAAACTCCTCTTTTCACTTTCAGTTCCTCTTCATAGACATGAAAATTGTTTGGATGGAGTCAGTATTTTTAAATATATCTCTTGAATAAAATCATCTAACTTGATCATTTTGCCCCCTGAAAAATGTTTTCTTATAACTCTTCTTGCATTCTATCATAGTGGTTTTTACCCTGTTATAGATTCTTATAATTGAAATGCATAGTTTCCTAATTCCATATAATGTTGAATATATTATTGCCAGCATGTTTTATCACATTTAGCCAATCTATAATCATAGATACTTGAAATTTCATAAATACTAAAGCTTGAGTCTCCCTTCCCTTCAAATTTTCTTTATTCAGAGACTTATTTTAGCCTTTTCTTTTCCTGAATATTACCTTAAATACTTTTTACCACAAACCTATAGGCCTTTAGGGTCCAGGCAAATGTGCTAAATGAGAAAAGCAAGCCAGTTATAAGACACTAAGGAGTGGTGGAGCCTGTAGTGAAAGGGGAAGTAAGCTTTGTTGAATGACATTTAAAAGGAGGAAGGGAAATCAAGAAGAGAAAAACACCGTTCAGACAGAACTAAATCACATTTGCTGGCAAACTCCCCAACCTTCAGACTGTGCTTTAAAATATTATGTGAAATAGGTGTTTCCATGGCATGTATCAGGCCTCCTATAACCAAAGACTACCCTATCTTGGTATCTGGGTATGAAAAATCCTAGGGTTTCAATAACAGGCCATTAGGGAAGGAAAGGAAGCTGGACATGAATGGGTCTGGGCTGGAACTAGGACCAAAATTAGGCTACAGGGATGAATTTGACAAGGCTAGCCACTGATACAGTTATAGCATCCAAATCACAAAATTCAAGGGGGCATGATTAACTCAAGCTGGAGTAATCAGTGGTGACAGTCAATCAAGCCTGATATAATGGCTAGGACATGGCAGTAGGTGTTCTGGGGGGTAATCATGCTCAGAATCAAACCAGTGACAGCAGCAAGCATGCTAAGGTGGGCAGAGAGGTCCATCTGTTTTGGAATTAGGCACAAAGAACACTGAATCCTTCACTTCAGTGATGCTGCCTTGCATAATATTTGTAAAACATCAGCACTTTGAGGAAGTTTGCCAGGGTCTCAACAGGTTTCTAGGATTTAGGGTATAAATTGAGAAATCAAAGGAGGAACACTTTGACATAGGCTGGGCATAAATGAAGGAGGTTAAGGGATAGCTGTAAAGCAGTGGGTAGCTTGTCTACTCAAGACAAACCTCCAGGCATGTGAGGTACCAAACTGCAGACAGCAACACTAACTCTAGTTCCCACCCAATTGTAAAGACGGAATTGCAGCCACGTTGCCAGGACTGGTCCAGAATAGACTCATATAAAAGGTGAGGCTAAACCTACAGGTTGGAAGCATCGGGAGAGCAACTTAATGTGGCTGGGGTTGGGAAAGTTAGAGAATGAAAAGCCCTCAGCTTCTTTCAGCTTGTCCCTGCTGTTTGTCTTGGCGAAGATGTTACATCTGTCTTCTTCGTCCATACAGGAAGAAGCCTCTCTTCTCTGAATTCTATTCTTTTTCTGAAATCTTTGGGCTTAACTTGTGAAAGTCTAAAACAACACCCAAGACAAATCCCAACTGACTGGAAAGCTAACTTGGAAGGACAAGAAGCTGCTGGAAATGATCTCGGCTGGGCTTAGGAACTTACTCCAACTTTAATGTGGGGCTCAGAGGGATGCAGTATTCATGGATCATGCGAAACAATGATGACATTGACAGTGCTGTTAACAGAGCCAGGAGGGCTCAAGAGCAAGAACCCTGTAGGTACTCTGAACTCAAATCATAGGCACTATATTAATGATAGGTAGCATGTCTTGTGTGGCATAGCACCCAAGCCAGCACCTGGAAATAGAACACAGAGTCCAGCTATTGGATGAGGGATTGATTGGAAAGGACTAGGTAAAGAATTGGGGCCCACTTCCAAGTGGAAGGGGGTTTAAAGCACAGCTTCAAAGAGGAACTGAACAGCTATAAAGGAACTGTAGCAGATGCCCTGTGTTTGTAATAAGGTGCTCAGAAGAGCAATTTCAATTCCAGATTCCACCCACTGATGTGAATAGGGCTCCTAACATTTTGCCAGGTTGGACCAATATTGGCCCATGATCTGGGTGGCACAAAGTCTGTGGTTTGATGGAATAGCACCCGTAGCTGAGTAGGGCTGTGGAAGTCAAAGCCTGACACTTTGGTTTTACAGAAGCCAAAGAGTATTTAGTGTAATTATGAAAACTGATTTGCTACCAAACCAGGGTATACCTAACCTTTACTATACTGAGAATTAGAGAAGATTGCAATGACTATTGCACTTTACCCTTAACCTTCACTCCCCAAAGAAAATAATTATAAATTATAGAAAGAGCAATAAGGAACTGTGTAGCACACTGTAAATTGAATAGACCTTGGCTCACTGTTATTAGGAATTACTTAATGAAAGTTGCTCTTCAGAAATGAATCTTTGTAATCAACAGAGAGCAGGGATAGAAAAGAAATACTTGTAAATTTGGTCACTCAATGTTAAAAGTATAATGAGTGAGATCATAGAGGCCGACTCAGAGAAAGCAGTAAACCTAGCCAAAGTCACAGACACACAAGGGGAAGTGAAGCACAGAAAGGGGCCTATCACTCCCACTTCCTCTCAAGCATTAGTTTTCCCATCTGCTTAAAGATAATTATAATAGCTCGGGTCTGTGTTTCTCGAACACTTTGAATATGAGAAAAATGAAGCTCAATAGCTTTCCTATTCTCTGTAGTCAGTATTGTGAATGAAAAGACATGACAATTCAGCAGAGTGGTATGTGAGCATAAGAATGGTGACACAAAAAGCTGGGAAATTCTGAAGCTTTCATGACCAAGCACGGGGCATGCTGATACCTACAGTACTGTCCTATCAGCAAAGATCATCTTTGCATTTGTTGACCAGAACTCTTATAAAGATGTGGAATTATGAGAAAGGTCACATTTGGGTGCGTTACCCTGTGGCATTGAGTATAATCACCATCCTAGGGCAAAATGTTTATTTCTGTAAGTAAGAACGCCAGCTTCCAGCAGGGCAGTCTGCTCATAGCCTGAATCTAGTCATTTCTTTCTGTTATATGACAGGAGGTAGGTGAGCCCTGCCTATTCCAGTTGTTCCCTTTAAATGATTCAGACGTGCTCTTTCATAAGAGTGTGATGAGCCACCATCATGCACTACACCTGGGGGAAGCCTCAAGGTATATTGAAGGTCTGTCTGCTTCTGTATGGCTCTTTCATTGCTTTTCTGATTCCACTCTCTCTGCCCTGTTTGGAGTCTAAGTTTCTATTTGCATTCAATATTCACCCCTCATATTGGAGACACTTTGGGACTGTTTACTTTGACTCTGGTGCTAATGAATTATAGGACACAACCTCTAGCATTTGTTTGTTGGCTTCACACAGCACCAGTAATGCCCACCACCATCCTACCCCACCTTTGCTCAAGAACACCCACCCCATTTCTAAGGAATCTGCCCAGCTTGACCTTCCCTTAGGTTCACCTGGAAGGAAATAAGACCATTCTGTTAAACTTTAGGAATAGTAGGCTATATCCTATTTCTCTGGCCCATCTTTAAAAGAGTTTGCCTGTCTTCATCTTCAGGTCAGCTTCTTTTTAAAGTTTCATAGAAAATACCACATGAGCATTTGACTCTTTTCCTTGAATATTAATGATGTTTTACAACAAAAAAAAAAAAAAGAGAGAGAGATTTCATTATTTCCATGGTCACGCAGAAGCAATGCCACACAGTGTTTACTAGCCAGCTGTTAGCATGCACGGGCGCACACTGACAGCAGAATCAGCAAACAATTGGCTCAATCTTTGAAACATGTTTTTGTGCCAGGTACATGAAGGTTTAATTATAAGCGCTTTGAAATATTCATGGTTATTGAATCTACTTTTTCCCATGCACAAACAAGATAAAAAGTTCTTTTGAAATCTGATGACAGAAAACACTTGATACTGACAACACACAGTTGTGTAATGCCTAATTAATCACTCGTAGGAAATAAGCATTTTACCCTAAGATGGTGATTATACTCAGTGCCACAGTATTACATACCAAAATGTGACCTCTCTCATAATTCCGCATCTTTATAAGAGTTCTTGTCAACATATGCAAAGATGATCTTTGCCGATATGACAGTATTGTAGATATCAACATGGCCTGCACTTAGTCATTGAAAACTTCAGAGTTTCTCAGTTTGCCAAGGTCATCTTGTGTCACCATTCCTATGCTCCCATGCATTCTAGGATATATACACTTTGTCTTGAAATTTATGCTCAGTATCCCACTTCTGCTGAATTCTGGTCCCTCTGAAATTCTTACCTGATCCCTATGAAGTTCAGACATTTTTCCATTAAACAAAAACCTATTATGCACTCTAATGTGCCATGCCCCATGCTAGACACCTAAAATATTGAAAAGAAGAAGATAGAGCCCCTAACATCAAAGATTTCATGGTTTAGAGGCTAAGACCATCATGTAGATAAGCAAGATTAACACAAATTAAAAAGTGAGAAGTAAAAAGAAAAAAATAGTGTAAAGATAATTGAAGTGCTAAGAAATCATGCTGGGGAATTCGCTGACACAGCAAGATTGGCCAGATCTCCCTTCACCCCAATGCCAGTCCACTAGATTCATCTTCTCTTTCTTATCATTTCCTATAAGACATATGTCTTAATTTACCAGGCTGCTATTATGACAGATACCACACATTGGGTTGTTATAACAGCAGGAATTTATTGGTTCACTCTTTGGAAGACTGGAAGTCTAAAACTCAAGGTATCAGAAAGGCCATACAAGCTCCCTAAAGTCTGTAGCCTTCTTGTCTTGGTGTGCCACAATCCTGGGGGTTCCTTGGGTGACACTGCTGCCTCCCATCACATGGCAGTGTTCTTGATCTCCTTGTGTCTGCTCTTTCAGTTTCCACTGACTTCCAGCTTCTTGCTCTTCTCCCTGTGGCTTTCTCGCTATAAGGCCTCCAATAAAATGAATTAAGGCCCGCCGTTAGAAGACTCTATTCACAATTGAGTTCATACCCACAGGAATAAGAATTAAGATTAAGAGCATGTCTTTATTGGGCTATACAATTCAACCTACCACACCATACTTTTGAGTGGTGGCCCTAGACACCCATGCTTGTCGCTCTGCCAATGCTCACTCTATCCACCAAACCTCTCCACTACCAATGCTGATCCATGTGGTTCAGGCTTCAAGTCACTGCTGAAGATCTTCAGAGAAAGGAGTGCTCAACTCTACTGCAAAGCTTGACCTTTCCTTTTGGGATGCAGTTGAATCTGGTGTTCCAGGTGTGCAAGTTTGGACGTATTATGTCCCCACAAAAGCCATGTTCTTTAATGCAATCTTGTGGGGGAGACGTTTTAGTGTTGATTAGGTTGGAATCTTTGGATTAGGTTGTTTCCATGGAGATGTGACTCACCCAACTGTAGGTGAAATTTTTGATTAGATTATTTCCATGGAGGCATGGCCCCACCCATTCAGCATGAGTCTTGATTAGTTTACTGGAGTCCTCTAAAAACGCTGGCACAGACCCAGACACTTGCTGGCTTAGCTCAGAGATGCTTGGAGTTGTGGACCCCTGATATTAGCTGATGCTTAGACATTTTGGAGAATGCCATTTTGAAACACAACCTGGGAGCAAGCAGACGCCAGCCATGTGCCTTCCCAGCTGGCAGAGGTTATCTGGACCCCAATGGCCTTTCTCCAGTAAAGGTATACTCATGTTTATGCCTTAGATTGGACATTTTTATGGCTGTAGAACTGTAAATTTGTAACCAAATAAAACCCCCTTATAAATGCTAATCCATTTCTGGTATTTTGCATAATGGCAGCATTAGCAAACTGGAACACCAGGTAATACAGCACTTGGAATAATCTGATTGGTCACAGCTCCATGATTTCTTTAGAATCTTCCCATAACCTAAACCTTTCGAAAAATGGTTCTCAATGTGTGAACCTAGAACTACCTATATCAGAGTCATTGGTGGCAGTTGTTAGAAACTCAGATTCTTGGGCCCCATTCTCAGACCTACTAAATCAAAATTTATTGGGATAGGGCCTAGGTTTCTCCCAAAGGAATTCTGATGCCCTCAAAAATTTGCAAACCATGGCTCAGGAACCATCTATCTTTATCAGATCCTCTGCAACTTCATATCATGGGCTTCGTCTGCTTGATCCATCCTCCTAATTTTCTTAGCATTCATGCGTTCTTTCATTTTGTCAATAAGGCGGACAAGGTCCCTATATTCATGGATCTTATATTCTAGTGCAGTTATAATGATGCATAGCGAAAAGCTCTTGGGAGTATATTTCATATTTTTATTGACATATACAGTAAAATGCACAAATATTAGATGTATCACTTGATGTATTTTTGCACAACTATACAACCATGTTACCAACAGGATCAAGAGTTACAACACTTCTAGCTTCCCATAAGTTTCCCTCATACCCATTCTCAGTCAATATTATCCCCCCACTTTCCAGCAAAGGCAACTACTATTCTTTTATTTTTCACCATATATTAGTGTCTGGTTTTCTTTGCTGGACATATATTATTAGTGTCTTGGTTTTCTTTGCTGGACATTATATTTGTGATTCCCATCTTTGATGTTACATACAGTAGTAATTTGTTATTTTTATTGTTTTCATATTCATTGAATGTATCACTATTTATACGTTCAGCTATTGATAGACATTTGGATTTTTTTCCCGTGTATAGCTATTAATAAAGCTACCATGAATATGCTTTACATTTCTTTTTGGGAATGCAATTATTTCTCTTGGGAATATATCCAGGATATGTGTGATAGGGTAGATATATGCTTACTGCCGAACTGTTTTCAAAAGTGGCTTTACCTTTTTGCATTCTTACCAGTGACTGTATGAGATTTCCAGTTATTCTACATCCTTACCAACAATTATTGTTAGTAATTTTAATTTTAGCCATTCCAGTCATTGTGTAGCAGTATGTCATTGTGGTTTTAATTTGATTTATAAACAATAATGTTGATCATATTTGCATGTTCTCATTGACCATTTGGATATCTCCTTTTGCGAACTGTCAGTTCAAGTGTCCTGTCCATTTTTCATTGAGTTATTTGTCTTTCTTATTGGTTTAAAGACGTTCTTTTTACATTCTGGATATGTGTCCTTTACTTGATATATGCATTTTATGTACCTTCTCAAAGTTTGTGGCTTGCCTTTTCACTCCCTTGAAGGTGCTTTTTGATAAACAGAAGGTCTCAATTTTAATGAAGTCAAATTTTATCAATTTTCTCTTTTATGGTTAGTCCATTTATTGTCATGTTTAAGAAATCTTTACCTACCATATCCCAAGGTCATGAAAATATTTTCCTATGCTTCTCAAAGACAATATGTGTCTTTAATCCACATGGAACTTCTTTATGTGTCTGATGTAAGGTAGTGGTCCAATTTGATGTTTCTTCCTGAATGGATACTCTGTTATCCTACTGCCATCAATAGAACGTTTTGTAATTTCCCCACCTATCTTTAATGCCCCCTCTGTCTTAAATCAATGTCATGAAGTTATTCCCCTATGTTTTCTTCAACAAGCTTTATTTTCCCTTTCATACTTAGGTTCCACAAACCCTTGACAAAGGAACCTGAGTGAGTCAGCAAGTCTCTTGCTTGAACTGAGTTCTGAAGGATAATCCTAGTTAACAAGGCAAAAGAGTGAGTAAAGAGGGAGGAGGATATTGTTGTGAAACAATAGAACAACATATATAGCAAGCCTATGGTAGAGGAATACGGTATATTTGAGGTAATGAAAAAAAGGTCCATATGGTTAAGGTGAAGACGAAGCTATAGTGTTACAAAATGTAATCCAGGAGATAGGGAAGGGCTAGGTGATGCAGGGCCAAGTACACCATGCTAAGGAATTTGACCTTTATCTGAAGAACAATGTCAATCCATTTGAGTTTTGAAAATTACCACACTGGGCTTAATGAGAAGAATCTATTTGGGGAAGATGAGTGGTGTGGAGAAGAGGAGATCAGAAGGCTATTGCAGAAGTCCAGGTGAGAGATGATAATAGATATAGAACACCTACACAAGTAGGATAGGATCTAGGGGGTAAATGGGAGATGGGAGATGGAGGGGAGATAACGAGTTACATCTTAGATGTGTTTAGTTCAATTTCTTTATGATACATCCAAATGGATATGTGACAAGTAGTTGGATATATAGTTCTTGAGTTCCTCAAAAATAACTCTTCCTCCTAAACCATTCCACTCTGCTCTGTTACTTCTGCTACCTCATTAATCATAATTTTCTTCCACAGACTGCCCTAACCAACATTTATATATCCCTTGGAGTTGGTTGATGAGTGGATGAGCATATGAACTTTCACTTGGAGGCTCTTCCACTCCTATTTAAAAGTAGGGAGACAAGATCAGCATTCTCCTCATTCCCCGTTACTACAACCAGAGCCTTCATCAGTCCATCATAATAGAAAATACCCATACTCCTTTGAGACTTGTGACATCCACCTATATACCTAATTTCCTCCTACCTCATCACTGTTTTCTACTGACCTGGTTCATTCCCTTCCCCTCTACACAGAATTCTCTCAGCATCCTGAAAAAGCTCTCCCTCCTATTTAGTATCTACTCAACATCTTATTTTCTCAGTTCCTTGACCTCCTTGTTCTCCAAAGTATTTTCTTCCTTTAGCTACCCACTCGTAAGATCATAACCTGAATATTCTCACCTCCTGAATATGTTCCATTCCTGTAGTCATCAGTGCAGGTACCCCATTCTGTAAACATAAATTACTGCCTTTAATGGAAATCCAGTTCTACAACAAACACACTGTTTTCTGTCTCAACTGGAAGCTCTTCATTCTACAACCTCTGCCCCTCAGATGTTAAAATTAAGGTTGATGTCCAACCAGCTCCACAATACTGCTTTCAGAACATTATTACGCCCACTTTTATTTCTTGAAGCCCTGCTTTCCTTAGGCCCATGCCCTCCAGCTAGGCCATTCTCTCCCATTTCTTATCACTCTATCCACCAACCTCCCAGTCACAACAGCCCCGCCCACCGACTGCACTCCAATTATTCATTCAAGGCAAAGGAACCTGGTCCATAGGTCTTCTCTCTATCCCAAGCCTTGCTGCCATCCTTTGTAACTTCTGTGTCCATGAAGATGGCATGCTTAACATTCTGATCTCTACTTTTTCTGATCTCTTTATCTCCAATGTATTCTTTTTTACAGTCTACTTGTATTATCACACACCAGGACCATCACTTAGAAATGAGCCACCTACAAGTCATTTCAGTGTTTTATCACAATTTCTAACCTATTCATTCATTCTTTCTACCACAGTTCTTTGAGCTTACAGGGACTTCAAATTCTTAGTCCTTCCTCAACATTCTTCCTATTAGCCTCAATCCTTACCTGGTAGAGTTTAGATGTCCTGTCACTTCCAATATTCTTTTTATATATTCTATTCTCCCTTTCTTCACAAAAACACCTGGAAATATCCTAAGCTTGTATAATCGAAATTTCACCTCCTCTGCTCTTACAACCAAACTGGAAAGGCTACAAAACTTTGCTGACAGTAACACTCGAAAAATATTTGTTACCAGCCTCAATTGGGGCCCAAAGCAGCAGTCCTACTATGATTTCTCTATTCAGCTTGCCCTCCCTTTTTCCACAGTGATTACCTCAAATCTTTCTCACTTCTCTGATATTTCCTGCATCACAAATCCATCTCATACAACTCTGCAAAGATGAGTTCACCTCCTCCAATCCTATATATATCCATACCCGTTCTTTCTCCCTTCCCTCCAGTTAGCATGGAAGAGGCACATCTCCTCCCATCTAAATCATATCATTTCATATGTCCCTGGGATTCTACACTCACCTACTTTTTCACTGTTCCTATATTTCAACCTTTCCCTCTCTAATGAATTGTTCCCATCAACACTTACATATTATCGTTTTCTCCTGATTTTTTTTTAATTTTCTCCTTGACTTCTCTGCCCCAGGCAGTCCTAATTCTCTCCTACTTATGCACAAACTTATCCTCTAAACTTATCTTCTAAAAGGCTGTCTAATTGAGTTTCAACACACCTGCCACTCACTCCTCAACCAAATCAAATCTGGATCCTCTCTGATTAATACAATGATACTACTCACAATAAGTTTGCGACATGAGCTCTGTTTCAGTAAATCCAATAGTTGCTTTTAGACCTTATGTCACTATATTTCTCAGTAACCTCATAATCAGTTGATTGCCCACCCCTTCCTTCTTAAAAAACTTTGTTCTCTTGGCTTCTTTGACACCATACTTTGCTTATATCCCTCCTCTACTTCACCCTCAGAGATCTTCTCAATACCCTCTTCATTCATTCATTTTCTGGATGATGTTATGTAAAGCAATGATTTTAATTAGAATATATATTCTTATGTCTCCAAAATATTTCTTTCCAATAAAAATCTTTCTTCTAGTCTCCAGGCTCATATAAACAACTTCCCATTGGAAATATCCCTGTGGAGTTTTCATAGCCCTCAGACTCGATATGATAAAAGAGAATGTCATTATTTCTCTCACCCAAAACAATCCTTTTCCTGTATTCTCAGTCACAGAAAAGTCAAAACTTCTACATAAGCCAAAAATATGGGACTTACTTTGATTCCTCCCTCTCACTTGATCCTCACCATGTCCCATAGATTTACTGCCTCTCCCTTGAATCTATACATTTGACTCCATCTCCAGTACAAACATCCTTAACCAAAAGTTATTATTTTTCTCATAAACTACTGAAAATGATCTCCAGCTTGGTCCGCATACAACCATTCTTACCTCTACCTCCCTCTTGTCCCTTTTCTGCAAAGCACCCATGATGATACTTAATAACTCAATTCTGATCATATATTCCCCATTTTATGAAATTTTAAAATGTCTATATTCCAAAAATGAGGGCAGGAACTGTGACTGGCATATTCCCCACAACATCATCATATGGGAGTTGTCCTTTTCAGATGGCTTTTATCCATGTAGTTGTTTGCCACGTGGTTATTTTGTTTTTAATCTTATGTTTGCTGAAATTTGTTTTTGTTTTGTTTTGTTTTGTTTAGGATGCATGGTTATGGTAAAAAAAAAAACCAGAAGCATAAAAATGAAGGCAATTAATTAAATTTGTGGTGTATTATATACCTAGTTTCACAAATATATTTGATTTCTGAACCTTTTTTTTCATATAGGATCTCATGGAACAACCTGTGAAAAACACTAATGTAAATCATAAAATAGCAAACTCATATCTGAGTGTCAGATAATTAAATGTGTGTAAAATGTTCAGCATTACTGATCCACTTACTGTCAGTTTGGTACTAATGCAAGCCCACTAATTTTAGATAGCATTTAAAAACAGAAAATGTCATAAATGTTTAAATAGCATAAATACAGTATTTTTAAGTTAATGATAATAATAATAGTAGCCACAAATATTTCCTGTCAGCAAGTGGTTTGTTCATGGAAGAATCTATATTTGACTTACAGATAGGCTGAGCTAGAGGGTCACTTTCCACATTCAGTGTTTCTTTTCTTACTCTTTATTTATTTAAAATTAGAAAATTCTAAGTCACAATTATAGGGTGTTGGCAATGGTAGCAAGTAATTGATAGCTCTTTCAAATAGATCTGGATATTAAGATGAGATGAGGACCCAGAAATTATGGAGAAATGTCTCAATAAAAACTATTATCAGTGCTCCATCAGATGCAAAGTTGACAAGCACATTGCACTCAACAGCTGGAAGTTTGGATATTTCAACTTGGAAGATGGCAGAAGATAGATTCCCATTCTGGTATCTAGCTTTACTTGGCTCTGAAATATATTCTGCATGTTTTATTATGTCATTTAAATGTGGGTTTTAACTATGCCTAATGATATGTCATTGACTTCTTTCTCCAACGAGTGAGGAAGATCTTTAGATGTGGGGAAAGAGCCAAGTTCTTGGCAATCCTTTTGCAAGCCATTTGCACTTAAGGTTTGGGCTGTTCAAGATACTGAATATATCACTCTTTGGGTATGAGGAAAATATTTTATTTCATCTTTTGTTCAAAAACTCATATGAAAAATTTAGCATTTTTCCCTCTAGAAGAAACATCCTTAACTGTGTAAAAGCAGAGTATTATTTTCTGATCATTTCTATGGACAGCATGTAAAACAGTTATGCATTCAGAGGCCACGAGCTGATCATTTTCACAACTTTCACTGAGTCTACGTCAGGAGGTATAACCGTTTTTTTATGATTAAAGCAGTTTGTGGAATAACACTCAGGTGCTACTATTATTTTCATAGCAACTTGCTACACACAGAGCTGGTGCTTCATCAGGGATCCTCCTAAGGCAGCTTTTCTATTCCTAATCATGTGTTACAAATGAGAATTTGAAACTTTTCTTCTTCTGTAGCCTGGATTTTGAGTGATAAATAAAACAAAATGTGCTCTCACAGTTCATCCATTTATATATGACACAGATGCAGGAAGCTGACTCATACTCAGCAAAGCAAATTTTTAAGAATATCCTCCAGCACCATAGGTATTTGGGTATTTACTCTTCTATTTCATATGCCATTGATATCATGTGACCTCCAGTGGTGGTTTATATTGTGCCCAAATGGTTTCTGCTATTACACTATGGATAATATTTATCATTAGCTTTGCAGGTTTATTTTTTGAGCTGTATGCTGTACATCCTTGGTTTACTTTTTTTATTAGTTGCTCAAGGGTTGCCTTACTGTGAATTATCACATTCTGCATTCAAATAATCTTATCATTTCACATACAGTGTAAGAAACCTAAAGTAGTAAATTTCTATTTCCCGACTCTCTTCCTCTAAGCTATTGTCATATTTTTTACTTCTACATGTTAAAAATCTGAGACTATCTTATTATTATCATTGCTTTAAACAGTCAATTACCAGTAAAATAAATATAAAATAGGAAAATACTTTATGTTTACCCACATGTTTATTACTTGTGGTATTCTTCATCTCCTTGGGAAGATTCAAGAAGTTTCTATCTCATAATATTTTCCTTCTGCCTGAAGAATGACCTTTTATCATTCCTTGAAGTACAAGTCTGCTCCAGATACATTCTCTCAATTTTTGTTTGTCTGTAAAAGTCTATATTTCACCCTCATTTTGAAAGACATTTTTGCTGGTTATAGGATATGGGTTGCCACATGTGTTTTTTTCTTCCAGTACTTTAAAAATGTCACGCCAATGTCTTTGATTTGCATAGTTTCTAGTGAGAACACTAAGGTCATTCTTATCCTCTGTAAGTAATGTATCTTTTTTCTCTGACTTGTTATTAATTTTTTGAATCTCCTCTTTTCAGCATTTTGATTAAGATGGTCCTTAGTATGGTTTTCATTGTTTTATTCTGTTTGGCATTGTCAAGCTTCTCATGTCCTTGGATTTTTAGTTTTCATCAAATTTTTCAGCCATCATTTATTTAAATATTTTTTCTCCTTCTGAGACTACATTTATACACACACACACACACACATGTATATATTAGACCACTTGATATTTTTTCACAGGTCAATGGGGGCCCTGTTCATTTTTTTGTTCCAGCCCTTTTTCTCTCTGTACTTTATTTTGGGTAATTTCTATTGCTGTATTTTCTCATTCACTGATATTTTCTTCTTCTGCAGTATCTAATGTGCTATTAAACACACTCAATGAATTTTTCATTTCAGACATTGCATTTTTCAGCTCTAGAAGTCCTATCTGTATTTTTATGTATTTTATATATTTTTAATTCTTTCCTAATTGTCTTAATATTTTCCTTTAAGTCTTTGAGCATATTTTAAATAGCTGTTTTATAGTCCATTTTGGATAATTTCATCTTCTCTGTCTTGTACTTATTTTCCTCTAGATTGTGATTGACATTTTCCTGCTTTTCCTACCTAATAATTTTTTTAATTCCATTTTATTGAGATATATTCACATACCTTACCATCATCCACAGTGTACAATCAGTTTTTCATAGTACCATCATATAGTTGTGCTTTCATCACCACAATCAAATTTTAAACATTTTCATTCCTCCAAGAAAAAAATAAAAATAAAAGTAAAAAAACACCCAAAGCATCCCATACTCCATCCCCCCATTATTCAACTAATCTTTGTCCCCACCCTTCTATTCATCTGTCCATATACTGGATAAAGGGGGTGTGAGCCACAAGGTTTTCACAATCACACAGTCACAATGTGTAAGGCTATATAGTTTTATGATCATCTTCAAGAATCAAGGCTACTGGGTTGCAGTTTGACAGTTCCAGGTATTTCCTTCTAGCTATTCCAATACACTAAAAACTACAAAGGGATATCTATATTGTGCATAAGAATAACCTCCAGAATGTCCTCTTGACTCTATTTGAAACCTGTCAGCCACTGAAACTTCATTTTGTTTCATTTCTCTTCCCCCTTTTGGTCCAAGAAGACTTTCTCAATCCCCTGATGCTGGGTTCAGGCTCATCCTTGAGAGTCATGTCCCATGTTGCCAGGGAGATTTACACCCCTGGGAGTCATGTCCCACGTAGTGGGGAGGGCAGTGGGTTTACCTGCTGAGTGGGCTTAGAGAGAGAGGCCACATGTGAGCAACAAAAGAGGATCTCTGAGGGTGACCCTTAGGCATAATTATAAGTAGGCTTAGCCTCTCCTTTGCAGTAACAGGCTTCATAAGGTCAAGCCCCAAGATCAAGGGCTCAGCCTTCCATATTTCTACCTAATCATTTTTTATTGGATGATAGACATTGTAAAATTTTAATTGTTGATATTTAGAGTTTGTTTTCTTCTTTTAAAGAGTGTGGACATATATTTTGGAAGTAGTTATTTGTGGATAAACTTGATCTTTTCAAGCTTTGCTCTTAAACTTTTCTAGAGCAGGTGTAGAGGAGACTTTACCCTAATGCTAGTTAAGTCCTGCTAATAAGGCCTGAACCTTCTGGGCTTACAAGGAGATATCCCTCCACTCTGTCTGCTAGGAATTAAAATGTCTCCAGTACCACTGGGAGCTCTAAAATTGTTAAGCCTCTACCCTCTACCTCAATGGAGGGGGTTTTGCTTGGTCTCGTCAAAGAGCTTCACCCTAAACATGCTCAGATTAGTATGCATTCAAAGACATTATAGAGCTCTTTCTCTGTATAGTTCCTTTTTCTGTAGTATTCTGCCCCAACAGTTCTAGTCACCTTGGCCTCCTTGAATCCCCATCTCTATCTCCTTAACTCAGCAAGACCTAGAAGTGTTACTTGGGTTCCCCAAATAATGGTCTAGAAATCGTCTCCAGGTAAAATGCCAGGAAAAATGTAGGATTCATCTTGTCTGTTTCCCTTCTCTCAGAGATCACAGTCCTGTGCTGCCTGTTGTACAATATTTGAAAAAAGCTGTTTCATATATTTTGCCCACTTTCCTAGTCATTTTCAGCAGCAGAGTAATTCCCATGCCAGTTTTCTTTCATGAAAGAAAGTCTGTAGCTTTTTGTACCTATTTTTGCCATGATGAACATAATGTTAAATGATGCCTGTGAATTCTTTGGGTCTTCTCTGATTTAAGTTACAAATTTATCCATTTCTTTCTGGATACATTTATTTATAAATGGGTTGGGAAAATATTGGTTTACCAGTGAGGTCATTGTATTTTATTTGAAAATGATGAAAAATCTTTGATGGCTTTAGGCTACAGTTTAGCAAAATTTTATAACAGTGAATTTCTGTAGCTAGGGACAAATTCATCAACTATTGAATAAAATCTAATTTTTTCAAATATTCCCTTTCATTTCTCCTAATTCCAGTTTTCGTTTCTGGATGCTTTAGTAAAACCACCACATTCACAGATTTACTTTTTCTTTTTTGAATTCATAGATACAAGTTCTTTATTCTCTTTGGAGTCTTATTTGCTAATTATGTTTATGGTATTATCCTGAATTGTACTATTTGTGTTACCATTTTCATCACAATCCTTCCACTTGAATACAGTATTTGAAACCATTGCTCCATTTTTTAGAATTGAGGATATATCTTAATAGATTGTTTACAAGGAAATCTGAAAATACTGCAAATATTAAAACTAATGTAAAAATGGCATGCCAGTATTTTTCCATTTATAGAAAGGTTAAAAATAAGAAAAAATAACCTATAATTTTAGAAGTAGGTTAATGATTACCTTTGCAGGGATCATGACTTGGATGGGACATCAGGAAAATTTATGGGATGCTGGTATTTTCCTAAATCTTGATATGGGTGCTGGTTACATGGATGTGTTTACTTCATAAAAATAAATTGAACTGAACCCTTAGTATTTGTGCATTTTATTACGTGTGTTAAAAATTATAAAAATATCTTGACGACAGTCAAGTATGTTAATTAGGATCAGCTGTGCCTGTTAATTGAAGGATAGCTAAGACTAGGTGACCAATCTTATCTTACTGTGCATGTGCAAACTTTAAGAACATAATAATAATGAACTTTGAAAGAGGATTTCTGTGAAAATCATGATTAATTTTACTTCTAAATTTTTGCTCCACTATCTTTTCCTTTAAAACCTCAAAACCATATGTGGAACAATTAATTTATGTTTCATGGACCATATATTGGAGAATACTGATTTAGAAAATAAATTTCAGTTACTCTGTTTTCTGCTAATTTTGCCTACTGCAACAATAGAATTTGAATAATCCAAAATAATCAACCAGATTGCTTGACAAATAGAGTGTCTCTCACTGAAGGACACTTTTGGTGGGTATTATATTCCAATTAGTTAACAATTAAACTTCCATAAATATTAGTTATGCACCTATCATTTTATGGTTCAACTGAGAATCAAACAATTTACCTTTCTGTATATTTTTTAAAGTAATATGCATATGTGGACAAACTTTAAATGGCAAATAATAAAGAAGACCTTACCTATAGAGGAACTAGAGTAAGAATTACCTCAGACTTCTCTTCACAAGCCATTCAGAAAGAAGAGAGTGAAATGAAATATTTAGAATATTGAAAGAAAAAACCAGCAACCTATAACTCTGTATCTAGTGAAATTATCCTTTAAATGTGAAGGGGTAATTAAGTAGTCAAGTCATCAAGAGGATGAAACAGATCTTCAAAATAAGTGAAGGAAAATTGAGGGAACTTGTAGAAGTAGACAAATTCACAATTACAATTGGAGATTTCAACAATCTTGTCTCCATAATTGATAGAAAGAATACACGGAAAATCATGTGGAAACAGAAAACTTGAACACCACCATCAACTAACCTGACATAATTTGTTAGTTTAGAATGCTCCATACACACAAAATAAACAAAAGAATACATATTATTTTCCAACACATATGGGGCATTTACCAAGGTAGACATTACTCTGTACCATAAACTGAGTATCAATAAATTTAAAAGTATTCAAACCCTAAAATGTATGTTTTCTGACCACAATTGAATTATAAATCAGCAACAGAAAAAATATCTGGAAAACCCTAAATATTTTTAATTAAATAGCATACTTCTAAATAACTCATGAACCAAAAAAGAAATCAAAGGGAAATTAAAAAGCAATCTAAATTGAATGAAAATGCAACATATCAAAATCTGTGAGATGCTGGTAAAGCAGAACTTAAGGGATAAAAAATAGTTTACTAAAATAGTAAACACCTATTTTAGAAAAGAAGAAAGATTTCAAACCAATGACCTCAGTTTCCATATTATATAATTACTACAAAAAGAGAAAAAGAAACACAAAGTAAACAGTACAAAGGGAAAAATAAATATAAGATGAACAATTGTCAATCTGGAGAAAGCGTATAAAATTTCAGTATTCTTGCAACTTCTCTATAAGTTTGAAATTATGTCAAAATAAAAAGTTATTTTACAGAAATTTTCCTATCAGAGTAAAATATATTCTGTTTTACACTCCATCAGTTACTGAAAATCCTTCTCCACTTTAGTTTGATTGTCTTGTACAAGTTTTGTTTGTGTTGTACATGCTTTTGTTTATGTTGTTCCCCAGGGTTTTTAATTTTCCTTTTTTATCTGGCAAAATAATAATGTCCCATAATTATACTCTAGAATTTTCCATTTTTTTCAAACATAGATTTAACTTTTTCTCCTGGAGACATCCCTTTTGCAGCATTCTGTAGTCTCCTTTGCTCCAAACTGGACCAGTTACTCTTTAGGCCTAATACCGCTACCGACACACACACACACACACACACACACAAACACACAAACACACTCAGAGATGTACACAAGCACACACATTTTTCTTGTTGTTGCTTCTGATTTCTAGTATCGCTTTATGGTCTGAAAAGGAGGCTTATACAACTTAGACATTTTGGAATCTATTAAAGTTTCCTCTTAGGTCAAGCATGTGATCCATTTTTTTAAAGTCCATTGGGCATATATGAAAAAAATGCTCCTTTCCTAGCTATAAAATCAAACTTGTTCATCTAAATCTTTTATATCATTAATGATTTTTCCCTATTTTTTGTATGTTAATGTATTCCAATATGATGTTGGTTTTAAACAAAATCTTGAATTTTTAGCGTTTTCATCTTATGAGTATTGTTCCTATATTGTTCTGAGCATAAAGATTTATTCTTATAATAACTTCTTCGTGGATCATGCCTTAGTTTCATGGCCGCTAAAACAAGCACCATACCATGGGTTGGCTTAAAAAATGGGAATTTATTGGCTCACGGTTTTGAGGCTAGGGAAAGTCCAAAATCAAGGTGTCATCAAGACAATGCTTCCTCCCTGAAGAATATGACATTCTGGGTCTGGCTGCTTGTGATTCTTGGTTCTTGGCTTTGCTGTTACATGGCAATGCCCATGACAATGTCTTATCCTTTCTTCTATGGGTTCTGCTGACTTCCAGCCTCTTCCCTTGGCTTTCTCTCTGTCTATGTCTGAATTTCATTCTGCTTATAAAGGACTCCAGTAATCTGGGTTAAAACCCAACCTCATTCAGTGGGGCCACACCTTAACTAAAGTAACATCTTCGGGTGATCTTATGTACAATGGGTCTATACCCACCAGAATGTGGACCAAGACCAAGAACATGTCCAAACTTGGATACACAATTCAATCCATCATAGATTGCCCCTTTTATCACTACAAAATGTCTTTCTTTGTTAAATTTAATGTTACTAGTTTAAAATTTCACTGTATCTGATATTAATATCACACCCCTTTTTTTGCATTTTGCTAATATATGTTTAATCACCCCTTTACTTTTAACCTTTCTATATCGTTTAATTTAGATGTTTTCCTTGTGAACATTATATTTAATCTGAACTGTCTTTTAACAGATAAATTCCTCCAATTCATATTAACTTTAATTATCAATATTTCTTATTTCTAACATTTTATTTTTATATTTTCTATTTAATCAGATTTTTAAAATCTTTTCTTAACTTTTTCTGAATACATCACTATTTTATCATTCTTTTTTTCCCCTCTGCTAATTTCAAATAGGTACTATATAATTCTTTGTGCCGTAAAAGTTGTGAAAAACCTACTTCAATGAATATTGTTATATCATGTACAAAAACTGAATAATGGCAATGAATCTCCAATGTGCTAAGTTGAGAACCTTCACATAATTTTATTCTTTTCTGTCCCCAAGTACTGTGTTTGCTTTCACAGATTTGAAATGTGAGTTCTAAGTTATTAGTGTCTTACAAAGTCAATTTATTTCCTATTTCAAGAAACTACCCTTAACATTTTCATTATAATTTGCAGCTACCTTAGGAATAATTATTTAATGTTAACTATGTTTATTGTCATTGCTCACCCTTTTTCCTTTATATTTCATCATCTCCCATAATAAGTTTCTTCTGATTCATTTTTCACTCAACTGGAGTCATTCCTTAAGTATCAAATAGCCTTTATGTGTGTTATACTTTCTAAGCTCTTTCATATCAAAAAATGCCTTTCTTCCTCCAAAACATATGAAAGATATTTTGAGGATAGTATTCTAAAATCAGAGGCCTTTCTTTTTATAAATATGTAAATAAAACTGTATTCTCATACTTTTCACGGTTGCAGATGAGATATCTTATAGCTATCCAAGTTACTTTCTTTTAAAGTTACCTATCCTTTTTATCTAGAAGCTTATAATATTATGTCTTTATCCATGAAATTCATAAACGTCCAGAAATCCCAAGGTGATTGTTTGTTGTTTCTTTCTAGAGGTCAAATGTATGTCTTCCCCTCTAAAGCTTTAGGGGTTCATGTCTTGCTTAGAAGGGCCTTTCACAATGGCCAAATTGTATTCAGTTTTTGAAGTCTTCATCAAAAGACTTATGACTTTGGAACAGTGAAAAAGCAGCCCTCTTTCCCCAGCTCTTCTATGTGGGATTGAGCTTACATTCAAATGGAGGGGAATTAGAACTTTAAAATCATATGGATTTCTAGTTTGGGATGATGAACCTTCTTCCATAAAGCAGCCCCTTGGATTATAGGATCACCTTTTGGGTTCTGGAGAGATGGGCAGGTGGGGATGGTAGTTCAGCTTCTGAGGAGCCAAGTGGGGAAAATACCTAGCATTCTCCTTTTAGACCATGAGTTCCTCACTGGGATGACCTCAGAGTACTGCTGCTGTCTACTCCCATCATTATAGACATGGGAAAACATTTTGTAAGAATAAATAGAAAATGCAAATACACTAAGAAAGATCATTGAGTTTCAAACAAAATCAGTTTTTAGGTAAAAGTTGCTAAAACTCCCTGTGGTCATAAAGACTTGCAGAAAAGATATAGTTTCATCCATTTAAAAGAATCACTTTCACTGCTCCATGGCAACACCATTAAAACAATTCTTCTCAAGTTTCTACATGTTTGGTGTTCAAGGTAATGAATATTGCAGTTTTTCAAATTTAGGAAAAATTTACCATGTGTCATACTTGGCACTTGGCTCTCATGGCAAGGTGTTCAGGCCTATGGAAATGGAGGTGATTCACTTCAATCAACAAATATTTATTGCGAACCCACTGTTCTAGTTTGCCAGGCTGCCAAAATGCAGATACCATGAAATGGGTTGGCTTTTAACAATGGGAATTTATTACCTTACAAGCTTACAGTTTAAAGACTGTGAAAATGTCCAAATCAAGGCATCAACAAGGTGATGCTTTCTTCCTGAAGACCAGCTGCCAGTGATCCTTGGCTCCTCTGCCACATGGCAAGGCACATGGTGGCATCTCTACTGGTCTTTCCCTTCTTTTCTGGATTTCCTTGCTTTCAGCTTCTTGTTTCTGTTGCTTTCTCTCTCTTCCAGTATTCATCCTGATTATATAAGACTCCAGTAAGATGATTAAGACTCACCCTGGGCCACACCTTAATTGAAATAACCTAATCAACAGGTCCTACTTATAATAGGTTTACACCCACAGGAATGGATTAGCTTTAAGAATATGATTTCCTGGGGTCGCCGTGTGCCAGACATTGTTCCAAGTACTTAAGATACAGTGGTTTACAAGGAGGGCAAGATCCCTGCCCCCAGGCAGCTTATCATCTAACAAATCCACAGGGTCAACATAGTGGATTTGGAGAACTCTTTGGGTCAGGTAATAGAAGGAAATCCAGGAGGCAGGCAGGCAGGCAGAGTTCCAGAGCTCCAGCATTAGTAAACAGTAAGGCACCCTCTGAAGAATGCAGGTGCACCAGGAGGGTCTGGCCATTAACTATAAGCAGGGGTCCAGTCTGGACAGACAGTTGGCAAAAGGGATATCTAGCACTAGGCAGCCGGTATCCATAAGGCTGAGTTGAAACAGCTATACTCCCAGAAGGATTGAGTGGGGACAAAGCAGAACCCTAATCCAGGGGTATGGGGCTATTAGAAAAGGAACTGAGTCATGGATTTATAAACAGAGAAATAAAGCATGGATCCAATGACTGAAAATGGAAGAGAAGTTAACTGTTGGATTACCAAGGTGAGCAGGCAGACTTACCGAGTGCCAGGACTAGTAAAAAGGAAGGTGCCCTTTCAAGAATGTGGATGCACCAAGAGTTTGCAGTCATCAGCTACAAGCAGGCATTTATCTTGAAGGGTCAGCCCCCGAAATAAGGGTAATATGACTCAATTTCCTGCTATTCCAGAATTTCAGACCTAATCGGCACGTTTAATCAGAAGGCCATTTTCTATGCTTTTCTTTCTTTTTCTAGAATATTCCTGATTAAAGTTCATGTAAATCAGGATCTCCACACGCACCTTAGTTCGGAGTTTCCTCATTATTCCACCAATAGTAGCTAAAGAGGTGATTCTAAAGCTATTTTTACTTAAATGTCTGATGGAGAAGTTAGCCTCTACCCTGAGAAACTTCTAAGGGGAGGAAATTGGGCATCTCTCAGAGAGCGGGGCTATGGGACAATAAAAGCACACTGGGTCAGAGCCAAGATATTCAAAGTTATCTAAAAGTGAATCTGACTCCCAAGCCCTTAGACTTGACTGAAGCTGATGAGGAAGTGTAACAAAGATAAAATCTCTGACAAAGGTTGACACCAACCAGACACTGGACAGTGGTGAATCACTAAATTTATGCCTCTCAGCAGAGACTCTCTTGGCAGCATTGAAATGTCTGATTGCGCTTTCCATAAAAATACACACACACACACACACACATGCACATGCATGCGTGCATAAAACTGACCCAGGATCAGTATAATTTACCAAACTGGAAACAGAGGTTAGTTTTAAAACTTCCACATTGGACTGTCACTTTGCCAAGGCTGACATCTACAACTCTCTTAACTTTGTGACATTAGATACTCAGACTAATAGAATTGGGGCCTTAGAAAGACTCAAAATGAGTTAAGTGAAGATATTATTAAGCACCCTTTAGAATCATTGTCTGAGGTTTGCAGCTCATAGTTTTCCTTAACTTAAACTCCCTTGCTCTATTCAGCCATTTAAATTAGACAGAATATGATGTGCTGTCAAATGCTCTCAAGGATAACGTAGAATTTCCCTCACTAATTTCCTTCTTTCATTCAATGTTTCTCTTCTGCTAACATAATGAGATGCAGTAGAAGGAGGTCCTTCTCTCATTGCTTTCTTAGCAACAGGAAGAGCATGAGGCATGTAATGCATGAATAGAAGAGGGGTGGTAAGGAAAGTTACTGCAAAGACACCCAGGGCTCATATTTCTTGTAACTTGTTGTGCTTTAGAAACCCACAGAGTTTGCTTGATAATGTTTGAGTGCTTCTACAAACCTGAAACCCTGCATCCAAAGCCAGCTCTCATCTGAGCAGGATGGTGCATCTAAAATCCTCAAAAGAGGGGATTCACTGCAGCTTTCGGCTGTGAGAGATGGCAGGTACTCAGCATGCCTTCGAGGATCTTTGGTACATTTCGGGACCTCAAACGCAGTGACCCAGAAATCTGGGGAATGGCAAAAAGGGAAAAGGTGAAACACCAGACATGTAAAAGTAGTAATTGAAGGAGGCAAAAGAAGCTCTTGCACCAACACGCTCTTGCCCTGATGAGCACTGGAGAAGCTGCAGCCTCCTTGCTGAAGTGAGATTCTTTGTCCCTTGTGTTACATTTAAATGCAAAGTAATTAAGCTTCAGCAGAGGGATGGAGATGAGTGAGTTTTGTTAAGCCATTCTCAACAACAAAGTATCACATATGGTTCATAATCTTACCTTTTTCTGCTTTTTTAATTCTCCTTTCCATTTCTTTCTCATCTTTTGCATATTCCTTTCTAGGACTGTCTGGTTTTCCCTTCTTCTCTCTGAGTCAGGCTCATCTGTTACATCCCTAGACACAGGACACAAGTTAGCTTAGAGGTGGATAATCAAACTAAAATAGTCACTGATTCCTTCCTGAAATTCTGTGTGACCCTCAGCACACGTAATGGATATGACTAAATGCATTATGGAAAAACACTGAGGAAGTGTTCACTGAGTCTTGTAGAAAAGCTTGATTTCTCCATGTCCCGAGCCTTGGCTCCCACAAAGTCTGTTCTGTCATGTGGGGACCAAGTGTCCCTGATTGCTGAGCTCCTGCCTATACTATTACAGAGACCTCAGCAGACATCCTGGTGTGAGATTCTGAGACTGCAAGTGAGGACTGCTGAATTTTCCTAATCTTGGTTCTGATGCTATCTCCCTAACCTTGGACAGACCAAACTGTTTCTCTCTAGACTGCGATTTCCTCATGTAAATGAAAGGAGTCGATAGGGAAGGAAAATAGTTGTCACCAACTTTGAACATCACCACTGGTTGGAAGTGGTTGCTTGGGTCACTCTGTCCAGAAAGATTCTGAGGCTGTGTCTTAGATCAAAGGGTAACAGTCTCACTAATGCACTCCATGGTAATTGCAATCTATCGTAAAGGCAAAGAGCAGTGGTTAAGAGTACCTACCTGGACTTGTGTCTTAGATCCTCTACCTAGCAGGTGTGTAACTTGTAGCACATTATTTAACTTCTCTAAGCCTCAGTTCCCTCACTTGTAAAATGAGAATACTATTACCTTCCTTAAAGGGTGCTGTATTTGGCAAATTTTCTGCATGAACCTACCACCTAATAAGCCCATACATATACAAGCTAATTATCTGCCAAGGATAGAGGATTGGGGAATAATGCCTTGTTGGTACCATTTCTAGACTGGCTACTTGCTAAGGTGCTTTCTAGCCCTAGAATTATGTTTCATTTAATGATAAAACAGCACAGATAAAGGCTTAACCACCTCAGCAGCATGTGTGATAGAATTTATGGTAGGAATCAGAGAGATGTTGACAACTTTCCTTGGTTGGCTATGTCAATTCAGTTTGTCATCCGGCTTTTGGATCTCTTTTAACTAGGGATGTCTCCATACGACAAGAACCAGGAGTTAAAAAAAAATAGCAGGCAATTATGTTGAACCAACAGATTGACTTTATACCAAACAGATTTATATCAGTGTTTAATGAATCTAGTATTTTTTTGTGGTTTTGGTGCAGTTGCCATTTTCATTCAAATTCTAATTCTATCAATTCAATTCTAATTAATCACTCTTCTCCAGTTTTGGGGAAAACCAATTGTTCAAAGTTTTATCGAGTGCCTAAGTGTCAGGCTCTTGGGGCTAAAGGGCACAGAATCTGGAAGACAAGTTTTAGTGGAATTCTAGAGTTTTGCCTGTCCCATCTCCATATATTTATTCTTTATTCTCTGTGGTAGTTATTCCAGCATTTACTGATATCTGCTTCCCCTCTCCTTCCCAGGCACAGGGATGACCGCACTGAACAGCTCCTTGCAGCTGGGTAGGACCATATGACTAAATCTAGCAAGGATATATGAGTGTAAACGATGTGTGTCACTTCTGTTTACGAGGCAATTAAAATCAGGTAAATGCTCTCTATGCTTTCTCTTTCCCTGACTTTGGTAACCTGGAACCCCCCAGTTGATATGGTGACATCACAGGATGGTGGACCATCCTTTAGACTGTGACCCTACCATATATCCACCCCATCTCAGGGATTACTGGTGTGGGACATGTAGGGTGAGCAAAATATAAGCCCTTTTTGTGTTAAATCACTGAAATTTTTAACATTGTTAACTGCAGCATAGTGAAGCCTACCCTTTTCTATATATCTAAAATCTTCCAGATACAAAGAGTGCATGATCTCACCTATGCCTATTTTCTTCTTTTAACCAAGTATTTGAAGTTGAAGAATATTTAAGACATCATTTATGCAAGATGGGGCACAGGCTAAAACAACAAGAAAATTTTAGTCCTATCGCCAAATTAGTCTCGGTCCTACGTATGTTTTATACACAGCACTGCTTTTAGATAATTGCTCAGCTTATCTGCTAATACTACAAAGTTGCATGAATTATTTTCAATATACTTAGTACTAAAGTGGGCACATTTTGTGTTATGGTAAGTAAATTCAATTCTTCAAATGGTTTCCAATGTAAACATACTATTTTTACTCAGTCGATTTCAGAGCTGAAAAGTACCAATGTTGATAATAGAGGGTTTGGTTATGAGAGGTTGACTTGGGAGTATAACGTAGTGCCACAAGTCTTTAGATTACAACCAAATCCAAAGTCATTTCTCTGTATCATATCATTGCATGTACTTTTATAAGCTTCTGCAACATCTCCTATTGTTATTAAAATAGTACAGCAACTCACTGATTCATAATTGGAAAATTTCTGAATATTCAATACTTTGACCACCCTCTTGCAAAGAAAAAGACTTAAATGTATGAATAATTCATAAATGCTTGACAAAGGCACAAAAATGTCTAGCATTTCTATATTCTAATGAGCAATGTGAAAATTTTTTAATGTTTACATTTCACACTTATTTCACATGTGCTTATAATTGAAAAAAGATCTAAACAAAATTACCTATAGTCCTTTTATTATTTATTTGAAGTATTGGGGAGACTATTTCTACATAAAATCAAACTGCAGGTGTAAATGGAAATATTCAGGAAAATGCTTGTGTTTATCAGTACTCAAAAATACCAGACCAGGACTATTCAGAGACATTTGTGTCATAGGTGACATTTCAAGTTTTCATATTCAACTCATGAAGCTTACAAGCTAGTTGTGCATATGGGAAAGGAAACTCATCTACATCTAAGCTTACACCTCTATTAAAGCGCTTATAGCCTTAGATCACAGTAAACCTGCTGAGGAATGTATGAGCTCCTTGAGTTTTGTCCAGTTCCTGCTCCTACCAACAGCTCCATCCCCTTCTCACCCCATATGTTCTCTGGCCTGCATCCTGTAATCTCCATGATCCCCCAGAATCCCTCATTGATCTTCCATTAACATCAGGTATAAAATCCAAGCTCCTTGTCACATTATTGAAGTTCCATCCTGACCTGATCCTTTCCTATCCCTCCAGATTCATCTACTCTCCTGACTCCAATAAAACACCCATGCCACATTTAAACCAAAGTGTGGTCTATGTATTTATCCTACAAAACTCAGCTTAGATGTCAACTCCTCAGGGCAGTCTTTTCCAACTTCCTCCATAGGGTTGGCTGCCCCTCCTTGGTGCTCATTTAGCACCCGGTGCTCAGGTGCTCATCCCCTTCACCACACTTATTATAGTGCACAATTGTCTGTCTCCTTGTCATTCTTCTCCATAAAGCCTGGGAGCTCTTTGGGAGCAGGAACCCCTGTCAATTCTCTGTATTTTCCCAGTTTCTAACAGTGATGCTGGACTTAATAGTAGGAGGAAGTGGGATGGAATGGTGCCCTGCTTACTATTTCATAGATGTAGCCTGAAAACACACAGCTAATGGTGAGCTGCAGCCAAATCACACCAGTTCCTAAGAGCTGATTGCGAACATCTCTTCCCAACTCTGCTTACAGTGACATCACAATGGTGGCTTGAAATTGACCCTGGTAGGAGTAAATGCCATGGAAATGGAAAAATGTTACAAACTGTGACTTTTGTTTTCCTTCTAGAAGACTGGTTGTGTCCATTTACCAACACACCACTGCAAAATGTTTATGTCTATTTAGGTAAATTGACAAGTTGTACAAATGTACCATGAATTCAAACAAATGAGATAGCCAAAATACATCAGTTTTGTTGAAAAATAAAAATAACTCTTTCCTTAATTAAAATATGATGACTGGATTGAAGAGGATTTGCAGTTTTCTTCAGTAATGATTGCCTAAGGACATGAGTAATTTATGATTCTATGTATAGTAACTGTGGTTGTGATGGTTAAGTTCATGTGTCAACTTGGCTACTTTACGGTTTCCTGTTGTTTGTTCAGACAAGCACTAGCCTGGTTGTTACTGTGAGGATATTTCACGGATTTAAATCATTAGTCAGTTTATGGTATCTATGGCTGATTACATCTACAATCAACAAAGGAGATTGCCTTCAGCAATGAGAGAAAGTCTCATCTAATTAGCTGAAGGCCTTAAAGGGAGAACTACTGATTTCAGCAGTCAGGAAGAATAATTTCCATCTCTACTTCAGCCACCCAGCTTCGAGCTAATTTGTATAATCTCTCTCTCTCTCTCTCTCTCTCTCTCTTTCTGTCTCTCCATCCCTCCATCCCTCCCTCCCTCCTGTTGGCTCTTTTTCCTTGGAGAACCCTGACCAATACAATGCTCAATTTGTTAATTTTGTTATTGTAACAACCATATCAGATCATTGTACAGAAATCCCATAAATATTAGCATTTATTTTGGTGAGGGGTCATTGTTATGACAAATGGAAAAATACATGTATGCATTCCTACCTAAAAGCAAAATCTGTACCCAACCAACTATTTCTGAAGCATCTTCCAAATAGAAATTTTGGGCCAATAGGCCTTCTACCAGATAGCAGTTTGCATAGACCTCAACACACCCATATTTACAATTGTGCTGCTATGAAAATACTACGTGGGGACTGCTCTTATCAGGAATCATATTGGGAATAACTGTCTTCCAACCACTTCCCATAATATATAAACTATCAAACATATAGGAAACCTCCTAGAGACCCTCAACTGTTAAATATTTACTATGTTGTAGCTCAGTCATTCCCAGACATCACTGGTGCTGGCCAGCCTAGATGCATCAGAATCACCAGGAGAGCTGGTTACAAATACATATTCCTGTACCCCATATCAAGAGGGTCTATGGTAAGAACAGAGAATCTATATGTTTAACAAGCTCCATAGATAATTCTAGTATATTGACTGAGAGCAATAATGCAGTCACTGACCCTAAGTCACCTCTCACAAACATTTTGTTTTAGTTAGCAAGTGTGTCTTTCTTTTACTTTAAAACATATGCTCTCAGATCAGAGTAATGACCATGCAGAGAAGCCAGAATTCATTAGTAACATCAACAAATGGCCAAAAAAGGTTTTCAGTATAGAATGCAAAGTACTGTGCTTACACATGAAAAATGACTGGGGAAATGGAAGCAATTACCTCAATAATTTAGCTTCTTTTCCACTGGAAATATTCTCTTTGATGACCCATTCACATAATTGAGGGACAGGTATTTTGCATTGACTTTTCCAAAGAATTTTCTCAATTCTTCTTTTTAAATATATAGTTATTTTCAAACTGAAAAAAAAATCAGAGGCATGGGCTTTCTGTGACTATTCCTCTATGAAAATCTTTGCTTATTTTCAGATGATAGATCCACCCCTAATGACTCAAAAGCCACTTGAAAAACTGGAATTCACTGGCAGAATAGTAACTTAGTATCTCAAAAAAGATGGGTGTGTATTTGAATAAGACAAGATAAACCTGCTTTGATAACTGATGTATTCATTTGCAAATGTCCCTTTGCTTTTTGTGAACAGGGTTTTTACTTCTCTCAGTTGAGTTTGCCTTTGTATTCACCTCAAGGCAGCAAATGGGATACAAAAGGGATATAAGGGAATACTCAGCCTTTCTTTAGAAAGTATCAGTCCTTTAGAACATTCAAATTTGTTCTGGAAACACAGGGTATATTTCCTTTAGCACCCATGGGCACATAATAGTTCTCACTTTTGTATTTGGTAATGCTCTTTCTTTTGAAAGGAAACCCAGAGGTTTCCCTGTTCTATAATCATAGATTCTTTATCCACCTTGTTGAATGCCTCCAAATGTCATTAAAACAGCACCATGTAATTTTCATCTTAATTCATAAAAAAAGTGCTAAAACTTATGTTAACATTGGGGAACTCTGGGAGTACACAGCTTCTGAAAATAAAAATGTTAAAACTTGAAATCTTGGGTAACAATATATTTTTAGGGTTTACTTCAACTGGTTTTTGTTTTGTTTTGTTTTGTTTGGGGGGGGATTAGATCTGCATCCTTGACTTTATCACCTTGGTTCTAATGCCTTGTCCAGAGTCACTCAATTACTTTTTCAAAACATTCATAACACAACATAGCTATAACCATACAGCTGCTGGCCTTTACCTGGAGTTATTAAAATCGGTTACAGTATTTGATCTGGTCTTCCTTCTAAGTGGTACCATTACTTCAAATTAAAACCCTAGGTTCCTGCCATACATGTAAATGAAGACATCTTTAAATGACAATGGAATGATTTGAGATGATAAGGATAAGAGTAGATTGCATTATCTTTATTTTCACAAAAACTCAAGACAAAACGTTAAAATAATCAGAATATTACAAATATTTTAGATTTTAAAATAAGAGATACGAATTAGATATTAGTCATGTTGTGGAGCAAGTCTTGTTGCGGCAGTCATTTGGCTAACCAAGGCTCAGCTACTATTAAGCTGTGTGACCTTGAAAAACATTGCTTAACCTCTCTGGGGATCATTTTTCTTAGCCATGATATAAGGATATGGATTGGATGTTCTCTGCAGTCTCATCTAACGCTAACGATTTGGGTGGGAGAAATCAAAATCACTTTAAATTAGTCAGTAAATTGTAATTGCTAGAAGTCATTTGGCGTGATAGTTTGAGGCCACAGAGGTCTGGAAACATGAGAGCAAATCTTTTAAAACATTTTACTTAAGAACAACCTGGAAATAGTTGTTGAACATGATACTAGAATGTTATCTTTGCTAGAACATTTTCCAGGATTGCAGCTGACAAACCGTTTAGAATGAGAGTAAACATGTCTAGAAAGAAGACCCATGAAGCAGAATTAGTTGAAAAATTTTAAGTTGATTAGAGACAAAAATAGCACTGCAACCCAATTTTGGATTCAGTTTACAGAAATGATTGTATTGCAATTCAATCCAAAGTGGTTGTTCCTCCTGGGCAAAGGCAAAAGTTGAAAAAAAAAATATATATATATATATGACAAAACTTGAAAGTGGGTCAAGAACTACCAAATGTATGGTTCCCATCCCAAAGTGTGAAAGTGTGAAAAATGAATTGGAATACAGATGCAGAAAATGCATATATAATTTGAAGAAGAGACTCAGTTGAGAAACATGAGGTGCAGATTTAGAATCTAGCTCATCTCTGAGATTTAAATACTCATGATGGATTTCCACTAGCTCAAAATGATAGAATGGAGAAGCATTTAATAAGAAGAGTCCTTTAGCAAAACAAAGACATAAGCAGTGTTACAGAATGACTTCAATTCAGAACAAATATAATATTTCATCGGCTTGCTTCCTCATTGCTTCTCATGGAGAAAGCAACATAATCCAGTCAAAAGAGCACTGACTAGTTTAAAGAAGCAGATCGATCTATTTGATTATAAGATGTGCCCCTATTTCAGAGAATGTTTGAGAAAAATTATGAATCTCGGAAATATAGTGATTGATCTACTTGTTCTCTTCTCCTTTTCCCCAGCTCTCATTTAGTCTGTCCAATGCTTTCATACTATCACCTTACTTTTGGTGACATAGGAGTTACTCTTGTCTCTTTGGACATAACTGAACCTCAACCCACATTTGACTAAATAATATTTATCTTTGCATGACATCCTTTAACCTTTAAAGCATTTTCATAGCCCTTTCTATCATCCCTCTTTCATACTGCATGGTAGATGGGGATTGAAAATCTGGCTCTACTACTAAACAGTTTGATGACCTTGGGAGATTACTTTCCTCTGGCCCTCAGTTTCCTCATCCATAAAATGAACACCCATAAGGTCCCTTTAGTGCCACAGTTTTATGGATCATTTTTGTCTCTTCTCCTGTGGATATCACTTGTATGCTTTGTTCATTGTATTTATACTTCTGCAATCCTTTTTGGGATACAGTATGGATTTATTCATGGCCAAAAACCTAAAAGAAGCCTCTTATTCCAAATTAGAAAAATCAACACAATCCAAGTATTCAAATCACCCATTCTTTAATCATTTTTTTCGTTCAACAAATATTTACTGAGGCCTTATTAAGTGCTAATAGGCTAGAGCGCTCACATTATAATAAAGGCATAAGTAAGAAAACAGACAATTTTAATAGAGTATGACAAGGGGTATGATAAAAAGGAACAGATACTGTGGGAGCACAGAGAAGGAAAACCACAACTGGGATATGTCTTCTAATTAGATAAAAATTAGGAGGCTTTTTTTTATGGTACCACTAGTATATAAATTTCCATTTTAAAATCCCATAGCCAAAAGGGTGAAGGAGCAGCTTTTATTTTATAGGCATTTAAATGGGAAAATATATGCACTTAACATAAAAATAAGTATAAATATAAATACAGATATAAATATAAATCTAAAGGGAGCCCAATGTGAATATTCATCAGGCTCACTAGAGTTAATAAATCATGCTTCTTTGAAAGCATCAACTATAAACAAACCAGAATGCACCATCCAGAAGAAATGACAAGGAGGAAGAAAAGGGAGTATGGCTGTGCTATCGCAGAACTGCACTGAATATGCAGTTTGAAAGGTGCACTAAGGATGCATCCATTAAAACCACAAAGAGAGCCATACATTATGTGTGTTGGATTTGAGTACCTCACTTTTTGTATGATTAATTATGCCTGTCAACTTCCAATCTGAAATTATGGGAGGAAAACTATAGGGTGCCTCTAGAAAAGGAATATGGGAAAATGCCTACAGATCTTCCCCCATCCTCATGTTGAATAATTAATAAACAAACACATTTCTCTGTCAAGTTTGTTAGCTAAGGAAAGAAAAGAATGAGATCTGAACATTGCAATAATGTCTACAGAAGTAGAGCAGCAATAGAGAACCAAGATAATTATCTAGTAGAATCTGGGGATGGAGTTGTATCAAAGAACTAGAAAGGCAGAAGGAATTTGGGTCTCAGTCACCTGGATGAATCATCTACCCTGTTCACATTGCTTGAGTAAATAATCAGCTTTCTATTTAATGTTCCATTGATCCCATTGTCTAAAAATAACAATGACTGCTGGGTCTTTATGGGAAAAGTCAAGTTCAGTATTAAAGCAACTGGCCAGTTGATTACAGGCCATAGCTACTATCTGGGACATGTTTGAATAAAAGGAATTTTTGTTTTCTTCATTTGTATTAAAGTATCATGGCTGTATGTAGCAGATGCCTCTTTTTCTCCGTGTCACACCTGTTCAGCCCACATCTGACTTTTCCTGCAGCTGCAGTGGATTCATGTGAGCTCAGACTCACCCCATGATGGCAGCATCCCACCTCAAGCCCTTGCCATGTGCTTTCTGCCATCTGCCCAGGACCTTCCCCAATGACATGAGAGAATATTCTTTCTACAAACCAGAGATGTGGGATTATTATCCTCAAGAGCAATCCTTAACCGGTAATGAGAAAAAGCCCATGGATACATTATCCTGCCTCTGTCCATCAAGTGGACAATTCTGGCAGGCATTTTGTATAATTTTCAGGAGGTCCCAAAAGAATTGAGATCCCGTGGCCCAAAGGTGATCTCAATCACGTACTTTATATTGGGTTTTTCGTCCTCTGCTTTACTCTCTTTGCTCCCGCACTACTGCCATTGCAATCCACTCCCAAATAAACTACCTGCATCAGGGTTTGTTTCACGTTCTGCATTTAGGGAAACCCAAACTAAGAAAATGTGACAGAGAAATTGTTCAGTGTTCATCACAATTTCCTCTTTCTGAGTGCACAGGAAAACAGTATTTCCAAGCCTCCTTGAACTAATGCTAGGATTCATGTGACAGAATCCTGATGAGCAAATGTCAGCAGAAGTGATCTCAGTTACTTACAGACACGGATGAAAAAAATATCCTGCACGACTTTCCGACCCACTCTTCCCCTGGCTTGGAAACCTTGAAGATGACTTGTTCTAAATGGCATAGCCAGAAGATGAAGGAGAGCCATCTGATCGGCATAGGGCATTGCATAGATAAGAGAGAAAACTATCTGAAATCACTGATATTCCATGGTTAATTTGTTTTTCAGCACAGTTTGCCCTATCCTGACTAATATATATGGTTAATTTCAGCATTGCCTATATACATAAAACCTTTGCAACTCAAGGTGTTTTGTGTTTTTCCGCTTTTGTTGTTGTTGAAATATTAGGCTTTATTTATGTATTTATCCATGAATGTTGACTAAGAGTTTACTCTGTAATAGATCCTGTTAAGGAGTTAACAATCTAAAGGGGTCAGGGTGAGGAGAAAGACAAATATACCAGTGATTTCAATAGAGCATAGTTAAGTACTATACAGGGTAAGCAGGGTGCTACAGAAACAGCAAGAGGCCCCCAACATTGACCTCACTCTCCTTCTTAGAAAAAAACTTAGACTGCAACTTCAATGAGCAATAGAGGTCATCACGATCAAATACCCTTTCTTCACCCCACATCCATTCTTCTGATTATTCAGCCTTTTTCTCTCTACAAGCCCTTCCTATTGACAGATTTTCTTGCTCAGGTCACTCTCCCAAACAAAACAAAACAAAAACGTTCCTAGGCATTTTTTGTACTCGCCAGTGAGTCTATCCTTCCTATTCCATTTCACAGCCAGACTTCTTTAAAGAGCTGTCTGTACTCACTGTCTATGCTCACTGTCTATATTTCCCACTCACTTCCTACTAGCTCTTCAATCTATTTCATTCTGGCTTCTGCCTGCACCACTCTGTTGAAACTGCTCATTGAAGGTGAAGACCTTCAAGGCACAATTCAACAAGCAGCTATAGAGCAAATCCCAAAGGATACTGTAGGCTACAGTTCCACCATGTCATTTACCTCCTTCCAGCTATTCCAACACCCCAGCATCTACAAATATATATATTTATATAAAGTTTGGTATTCATAGACCTTTGTAAAATCTTATCTTGTTTGTTGCTACCCCTTCCTCTCACTTAATCTCTTTCTCCATCTTCAGGGGTGTCTAGGCAGTGAGCACCATAACTTCTTCATATTGAAAAGGATATCAACAGTATGGGGAAGGGGGCTGCATCTGATTGTTGTTCTTAAAGAGGCTGTTGCCTCTGGCTTTTAGGACTTGTCTGGCTTAGGGACACTCTGATGGATTTAATTTTCTGAGAGAAAAAAACTTAGTGAGTGGAATCTTTTATAGAATCTCAGGTAGAGACCTAGGTATTTGGGGGCTACTTTTGGTAAGGGCATGGCATGCAGTGGCCAATTGGGATGTCTAGCTGGAGCTTGCATAAGAGAAATCTCCAGGAGAGCTTCTCGACTCTATTTGGAATCTCTCAGCCACTGTGACCTCAGCTTGTTACCTTTCTTTTTTCCCCCCTTTTTGTCAAGCAGGCATTTTCAATTCCTCACTGTCAGGGCTCGGCTCATTCCTGGGAGTCATGCCCCATGTTGCCAGGGAGATTTATTCCCCTGGTAGTCATGTCCCTAGTGGGAGGGAGGTTAATGAATTTATTTGCCGAGTCGGGCATAGAGAGAGAAAGGCCACATCTGAGCAACAAAAGAGGTTCCCTGGAGATGCCTCGTAGGCATAATTATAGGAGGGCTCAGCCTCCTATTTACATCCCTAAATTTCACAGGAGCAAGCCTCAAATCAAGGGCTTGATTTATTAAGTAGTGGATTCCTAATTTCACTTAATATATATTCTATCCCAAGGTAAACGGTCAGTTTCTTACATTATCTTCACTTAGTAGTACAATCATCATGACTCTCAACTTTAAACAATTATCATTAACATAATACATCCCAGAGCTCTTCAATTATATCTTAAGTCTTTCTTTCCCACTAGTCTGAGTGCTCCTAGATGGCAAATAATGTTCTTCTGCATGTTTACACTGGTACAGTAGGTACTTAAAACATGTGAATTGAATGAATGAATAAGGCAATGAATGAATGAAATCCACTGTGTATTTTTCTATAATTATTCCATGCATTGTATATATATATATACTGTTTCATTATCTTGTGAGCAACCTGCAAGCAGGGGCAAGGTCTTACACTTTGTATCCCAACATACAGAATATTTTCAATAGTTTATTGAAGACTGATGAATAACCTGAGCATTCGAATATCTTTTCAAAGGAAACCACATAATTTCTTTTAAAAAATACTTGTTGGTTTGAATAAATATGTATTTTAAGAAATCAAATACCATTTTGGCTATTTGGAGGTAATGGGATCAGCCGGTTTGAAATTTAAACAATGACTAGACAATTCTGTCAACCTTCCTGAGGGATTTTTGTTTGCTTTATTTTGCTTTAACAAAATACCCTAATTTGATCAATTCAACCAGTTATATTGGTATTGTCTGAAAAGAGTAAAATAGAGTTTTTCTAGATTTTTTTCACTTTTTCCAATACTGCTGAGGTTTTGTCTTACATGTAATCAATGCATTATGAAGAATTTTCGATAAAAACAGTCATACCATAATTATCGAATCGTATGGTAATTTGAAGCATCTTGGGTTTAACTCCCCATTTGTGCTATCTATGCAGAAAGCGTTTGGCAAATCAATTCATAATATTAAAGAAAAATGTTTGAGGGATAACAAATTGCTTGCAGGAACAAATGCTTCAAGAAACATTAGCGAAATCTACTTGGATACAAACAATGAGCCAGTTACAAATTATCTTTATCTAGAAATTAAAATAAGGCTGATTAAATGTTCTATTAGACTTTACTGATTATTTTTTTAAAATTAGTTTCAAGCAATAAAATTTGTTCAAATAAAATGAATTCTAAATACTGAGGACTTTTCACCAATTCAGACTGGCCATCCTTCCAATGATTCTGAATTAACAGTGCTTTCCAGTGTCTCAAGAAAGGTAATTTTGAGGTAATTATGAGATCTCTATTGTGCGTGATGCATTTTTATCTTCAGAACTCTTAGGCTTTCTATATATAGGTATGCATGCACATTTAATTTTATTGAAATATTTGGGCAGTCTTATTTAATCTATTTCCAATTCTGTCTATACTGTTTGTACTAGAATGAACCTTTGACTGTTAGTCTTCTTGTCCATGGGGCCATTTTTATCCATGAGTAGTAATTGATTGAAATGAAAGTTTCCGTTTTCTTCACATCACCCACAAACATGTTTTCATCCTACTTAGACAAAAAAGACACAGGTTGTGTCCTGGACACTTAGAGTATTTGGGTATTCTAAAGTAAGGTGACACTCTTGTACTTTAGAAGACTCTTTCTCTGGAGTTAGATTTCCATTCCAAAAGGGTCAGTCCTGTCCATATTTCCACATGGGTTCAATGGAAAGCTTTACTGGCATCCTACATTCTAGAAGTATTTTAATCATTGGCTACAGATCACATCAGTGCAGTCTTTGGATAATAAAAGACTTCCTGCCAATATTTGCCCTCCAATTTGACCTTGGGAGATTTCTGGCATATTGAGCATGGTATTTATTTAATGTTAGATTTATATTTTGCTTTTCTGAACCAAAGCTCAAAGAACCAAGTGCAGAGGTATGATTTTCCACTACATGATTGGTCTCAGTATCATCACAATGACATGATCCACAAAGCTGTCAAATTGGGATTCCTAACTTTATGGCTAAGGGTGCTAACATCAAAAAGTATACGAAATTTAAAGGGATGCAGCCCCATCAATTAATCAACATAACACAACCTGACAAAAAATAAGCATTGGAAGGCTAGAACTGTGTTTTTCTTTTCCATTTGGCTTGGCTTCTTTATAGTTGTGCATTTTGCTCAGAAAAGCATATCTAGAAAGGGTTTAGCCTGCAAAAGAAAGAAATCTTGTGTGGACTCAGGGAATAAATAAGCCAGAAATAAAATGAATTAGACTCTGGGGCATATAAACTTCCAGTAAGTCACATAAATTAGGTGAGCCACCTGAGAGGCAATGAGAAACCAATAGTAAAATCTTTGTGGGGAGAGCAAGACAGTGAAGATTAGGAAGGGGATGAATTATATAATGAAATTTCTGATTACACTTTAATAAACCTGCTGCAGAATTTTCACCTGCTGTACATTTGTGAGGTCACCCACTCTGAATAATCTTTGGTCTAAATTGTCATCATTTAGGTGCAGACAGATTTTAATAAATTAAAATTTAAAAATATAACTGCATATTGAAAATCCACTCTTGTGATTTATGCTAAAAATAGATATCAAAATGCATGCTGGCTTGGGGAGGACAAACTTACTGAGTAAAACTCAGTAACAAATATGCATTTGTGGGAAGTTTCTACAAGATCACATGATTCAGGAAATATCATATATGTCTTAAAATTAAAAGCCTCAAAGACATAAGGCTAAAATTAAATGCCACTGGCATTGTTCTAAAATGGTAAGTAGGTAAAGGGGAAAAGAATGAAGCATAATCATAAGTGGGCTTTATTTGCCTTATCCATTGTTTTCTCCAGGCATTATCTTATCTGTGTGATGAATAATTGATAAGTTTCATCTTAGGAAGTTCCTATTGCTGCAAATATTTACCTTATCCAGATGACATAATTTCTAAAATGCTTCCATCAACACTGTGTTCTTTCCAGTTACTCTCTCTATAAATATCTGTGGTACAAGTAACAAGAATCTAGCTTAGTATGGAATCATACCAAGGTGGATTCTAATCTTGGTGTTTGACATTGGCCAAATTACTTAATCTCTTTGAAATCGGTTTACTCATCAGTAGAATGTAGGACCAATACACCTACATCAATAGGCTAGCGTGAGAATGAAATGACATAATCCATAAAAAAGGAAGTGACAAAGTCTCTGACACTTCCCACTTTATACCTCACTTCCTTTCATTTTAATCGGGGATGTACCTGAAAGGAAGTCTCTGCTTACCTTTATCTCTATCTACATAATTGCACCCTTTATACATTCAGACAAAGTTCACCATCTTTAGCATAACACATTTAGCCTTTAGCAGCAGTTTGTCAATTTGGTTAATAATGCAGGTCAGAATGCCTGGGTTTAAAGCCTATCACTTACTAACTATGTGACACTGTATGAGATAATCAATCTTGCTTTGCCTTGATGTCTTCATTTATAATGTGGGATTAATAATGGTTCCCACATCACTGGGCTCTTGCAAGGATTTAATGAAATTCTGTATGTAAAGCCCATAGCACACTTTCTGCCACATAGTGCTCAGTCCGTAAAAGCTATGTAGTGATTGCTATAATTGTGAATATTTTATTATAGATACCTATAATGGGCAGTGCTAGGCTAGGTGGTTTCATAAAAGGAGCAAGAGCACTACCAGTTGAAGAATTTAGAGAATTCATTCAACTTTTTTCTTTTCCTTTTTTTTTTTTTTGTAACGTACAGCTGCACTGGGCGCTGTTCTAAAGACTGGAACTTATGGCCTAGGGCAAAAGAGACAAATCTCTGCCTTAAAGAGGCTTACATTTACCAACTGAAGAACCTCTTCACAGTGAAGAACCTCTTCACACTCTGGGAAGGGATACCTAAGAGCAACTGACAAATTAAAATACAGTGTGATGAGTCCTATGATAATAAGAGCACAGGGACTAGGTGAACAAGGAGAAGGGGCACTTTAGCCAATTTTGTGAGAGGAAAGTGAGGGAAGGTTCCCTGGAAGTGACAATGGTTATGCTGAGCCTTGAAGGATTTATGGATTTAACGAATTCTTACATAATGCTTGCTATGTGCCAGGAATTGTTCTAAGTGCTTTATAAAGTAGTTCTTACTCATTTAATTTAGTTCATTTAATTCTCCTAACAGGTGAATGAGATGGGGAAAGTGAAGCACATGTGGGTTAAGTAACTTGCCCAAAGTCATGAAATTAGCTCCATAATCCATGCTCTTAACCACAGAATGCTATGATGCTTCTCTCTCTCTCAATACTTTTTTATTACTTGCTGGAATGAGCTGGGATGCAAAGAAATAGAACATTGGAGGAGCACTCAGTACTACATGAAAGGCTCTAAAACTTTTGATTTTAGCAGTAGAATGTAAAGGAGCCGGAAAGATCAGGAAAGAAAATAAAGAGAAAATGTGAAGTTTCTAGAAAGCAAGGAAGGGGATTGTGGTATTTCTGGCAGTCTAGGTCCACTTGATACTCAGTGTTATATGACTATGCAATATAATGCATAATTGTTAGGCTGGAAATATTCTGTGAGCTTGAATATGTAATTCAGAGCACATTATTATCAGTTTATTAAGGATATGCATTGCATGCCAAGTCCTGGAATAGAAATACTTATGATTCTCATATTTTATTTATTTCCAATTGTAATTGTGGTTACCTGTGCTTAAGTTATTATCTCTTTTGTAAGTTACCATAACATGAAGTTCTTCTTAGGAATGCTTTGCAGACCGAGGTAAAGTGAGATTGCCAAAGGGTAATCCAAATGATCAAAATAGAGCTATATGTCCAGAGAAAATGCTCATTCTAATTTTTATGGAAAATTTTCCAGTGTTTTCTCCCATGAGCAGTTTTATGTTTCCCCAGTATATAGCAACTGGCACAGACTATGTTCTAAGTATTTGTTGAATGGCTGGAGTTTCTTCTTCATGAAGGCACTGGGGAAGCACCCTTAGAACAGTTGATAATGTCTAGAAACAAGATTTGCAACTAAAGAGTTATCAATGGATGCTTGATTTTAAAGAAAAAACAAGTTATTTTGTTATAAAATAAATCAACAACCATGGAAAAATAATCAAACTGCATAGTCTGAAAAATAATCAAACTCTTCTTCCCATCTCTAAGGTGGTAATCTTGCCACCAGAAATAATTGCCAACAGTTTTTTGTTTTTCTGTCCAGAAACTATGTATGCAGATAGAAGGTTGACCTTTTTTTTTTTTTAGCATGAAATAGGTATATACTGTTCTGCAACTTTTCTTTTTCATGTCACAATATACATTTTGTGAATCTTTAGCATGCAATATTTCATTCATTCTTTTAGATGGCTGCATAGTGTTGTATTGTGTGGATGTACCACGATGTACTTAACCAAGACACTAATTTTTAAATTTTTATTGATTATATTTAAACACACTCCATATCTACCAAGCATATATTCTCCCTTCTGCCTACCCCATCCCCCAGTAACCTCTGATTCACTTTCTATCTCTGCATATTTGCTATTTCTAGACATCTCTTATAAGTGACATCATACAGTATTTGTCCTTATGTGTCTGGCTTATTTCACTGAACATGTTTTCCAGGTTCTTCCATGTTGCAGCATGTCTCAGAACTTCATTCTTTTTTATGCCCAAATAATATTTCATTGAGGGTAAATACTGCATTTTGTTCATCTGTTCATTTGCTGATGGACCCTTGGGTTGTTTCCACTTGATTTTTAAATTTTTGCCGTAATTTTTCCTATAACATGGATGCCACAACAGACATACTTCTATATATGCCATTGGCCACTTGTGCAACTTTATGTGTTTAATAAATACCTAAAGGTTGCATCACTCAGTCAAAGGTTCTATGCACTTACAATTTTAGTAATGACAATCTGTCTTCCAAAAACCTATTTCCCATTTTATAATTCCATCAACACTGTAGGTGTGCTTGCTTCTTCTTATCCCTTACGACAGTGTCCCCTCAAGCAATTTTTTATCTTATCCAATCAGATAGCTTAAAAATAGTATTTTGTCATTCTATTTTGTATTTCTTAAACTGAGAGAATGCAAACATTTTTTCACGTTTGTTAAATATTTGCATTTCTTTTTACATGATCTGTGTTTCCCCTTTAACTATTTTCATCAAGTTGATGTTCTCTTTCTTATTTATTGATTTATATGTGCTATTTAATATTAAGAAAATTGTCTTGGATTCTGGGAAGATGGTGGCATAGGAAGAAGTGGAAGACTTAGTCTCCCCCAGAACAATTCATAAATGAACAAAAAACCAGTAAATAACCTGAAACGGTAGCAGGGAGACAAATGAGACAATAAGCTCAACATCCACTGACATGAATTGGGAGGAATGCCCAAGATCACAGCATAAAATCTGTTAGTAAAATTGCGGACCCGCGCTGAGAGCCAAGAACCTAGAGCCGGGAGCCCCTCCCTCACGGAAGCCACACCGTGCACTTTCTCAGCCCAGCTCCAAGTGAGGTTTTAATAATAACTGCTCAATACAGACAGCGAATCCTCAACAAGCAGACAGAGGCTTTTGGTGACAACTGACCTTGGGAGAATCGGGGGAAATATTCTGTCTCTCACTCTCTCTCTGTGGAGAAAACCTCAGCTGCTCTCAGCCCACAAGGTGTTGCAGTAAAGACAGCCTCACACATTCTGCATTCTGAAACGAGCTGATAGCCCCGCAGCACAGCCAAGCAACCCAGGGCTTCCCTAGAGGGATGGCGTACACTGATGACGTAGCACGGCATCCCCCTCGGCTGAGGGAGGATAGCGGCTGGGAGGGGGGATCCGCTCGGAGAACCCAGGGGCGCTATGCCAAGTCTGGTGGTTTATGGGACACCGAGAGAGAGCTGCCCTTCCTCCCTGGCCACCCGTGCGCGCGCCCCACATTCAGGGCGGGAGACTCCAGCGGCACGCACAGGCTGAGCTCTCCAACTGAACACACAAGAATCATTTCCCCTCACTACACGAGAACTGACTGGAGGGATATAGGTGGCTCACAGACACCATCTGCTGGTTACTTAGAGAAAGTGTATGTCACAAAACTGTGTCTCTGAAAAATTAGATTGATATCCTTTTTTTTTTTTGATACAACTTGAAAGAACCCTATCAAGCAAAACAAATGCCAAGAGGCCAAAAACAACAGAAAATCTTAATGCATATGATAAAACCAGATGATATGGAGAATCCAGCCCCAAACACACAAATCAAGATTTCTGAAGAAACGTTATACCTCGCAAAATTAATTAAAGATCTACAATCAAAGAATGAAAACATGGCAAAGGATTTAAAGGACATCAAGAGGACCATGGCCCAGGATATAAGCACCATAAAAAAGACCCTAGAAGAGCATAAAGAAGACATTGCAAGAGTAAATAAAAAAATAGAAGATCTTATGGAAATAAAAAACTGTTGGCCAAATTAAAAAGACTCTGGATATTCACAATACAAGACTAGAGGAAGCTGAACAACATCTCAGTGTCCTAGAAATCCACAGAACAGAAAATAAAAGAACAAAAGAAAGAATGGAGAAAAAAATTGAAAAAATTGCAGTGGATCTCAGCGATACGATAGATAAAATAAAATGTCCAAACTTAAGACTCACTGGTGTCCCAGAAGGGGAAGAGAAGGGTAAAGGTCTAGAAAGGGTATTCAAAGAAATTGTTGGGGAAAACTTCCCAAACCTTCTACACAATATCAATACACAAAGCATAAATGCCCAGCGAACTCCAAATAGAATAAATCCAAATAAACCCACCCCAAGGCATATTCTGATCAGACTGTCAAATACTGAAGAGAAGGAGCAAGTTCTGAAAGCAGCAAGAGAAAAGCAATTCACCACATACAAAGGAAACAATATAAGACTAAGTAGTGACTACTCAGTGGCCACTATGGAGGCAAGAAGGCAGTGGCATGACATATTTAAAATTCTGAGAGAGAAAAATTTCCAACCAAGAATACTTTATCCAGCAAAACTCTCCTTCAAATTTGAGGGAGAGCTTAAATTTTTCACAGACAAACAAATGCTGAGAGACTATGCCAATAAAAGACCTGCCCTACTTCAGATTCTAAAGGAAGCCCTACCAACAGAGAGACAAAGTAAGGAGAAAGAGATGTAGAGAATTTTAACAGGCATATATAGTACCTTACATCCCAAATCACCAGGACACTCATTTTTCTCTAGTGATCACAGATCTTTCCCCAGAAGGGACCATAAGCTGGAACATAAAACAAGCCTCAAGAAATTAAAAAAAAAAAAAAATTGAATATACTCAAAGAACATTCTCCAAACACAATGGAATACAAATAGGAGTCAATAATTTTTGAACTATAGCTCCACTATTTACTTCCTACATGATAAAAAATACACAAACTCTAAGGACAAATCAATGGTTTTGAACTCAATGTAAAATATGTAATTTTAGACAACTGTATAAAGGTGGGGGAATGAAGGAGTATAGGAACATAGTTTATGTGCCCTATTGAAGTGAAGGTGGTATCAAAGAAAAACAAGATTGATAGGGATTTAAGAGGTTAATTTTAAGCCCCACAGTAAACACAAAGAAATTATCAGAGAATATAACCATAGAGATGAAAAGTAGAGTTTGGGTTAAGAGAAATGAGGGAAGGGGCAATGGGAAGTTAAGAAAGGAATGTAGGGTTGCTGTTTGAGATGAAGGGAAATTTCTAGTAATGGATGGTGGGAAAGAGCATAACATCATTCTAAATGTGATTAATCCCACTAATGGAAGGCTAGGAAAGGGGTGGAATGGGAAGATTTAGGCTGTATATATGTTTCCACAATTGAAAAAAGAAAAAAAAAAGAAAGAAAGACAGTCTGACTAGACGACAATTGAATGCTAAGGATGAACTTGGATGGGATTGGAGGGTGGAGGACAGGTGGCTCGAAGGGACACAGTTGAGACATAAGGAAAAGGAAATATAGAATGTAAGTATTGTATCATTGTTGAATCTCTTATACTTCTTAGCTGTGCTTAATGGAATTACATAAAAGAATGTTCTTGTTCATGGGAAGTACATACGTGAATTATAGTGGATGTTCAAGGATGTGTGCAGCTAACTCTCATATATTCAGAAGATAGAGAAATATATGATGGATGATAGATAGGGAGGGAGGGAGGGAGGGAAAGAAATAGTGATGTGACAGCATGTTAAAGTTGGTGGATTGAGCTATCGGGGGAAGGGGATCAGGGAATGATGGAATTCTGTGTATGGGGCTAGTATTGTTCTTGCAACTATTCATGTAACTTTGAATTTATTTCAAAATAAAATAAAATAAAATAAAAAAAGAAAATTGTCTTGTCCAGCCTGAGTGTTAGAAATCTTTCTTCTCAAATTTGTCATTTGTCTTAGACTGTTATGATATCTTTGTTGTTCAGAAATTTTAAGACTTATTGTTAGGGACTGAATTGTGTCCCCCCAAAAAGGCATGTTCAAGTCCAAACTTCCTAGTAGTAGGATTACCACTTGAAGGTGGGAGGAAGGGACCTGCCATGCAGTTTGATTATTTTTCCACGATCATTTATTTATTGAATGTGAAAATATTTGTAAATGGGACCTTTAGAGATGTTATATTAGACGGGGCCAAACTGTATTAAGGTTGGTCCTTAACCCTATATGACTTTTGCCCTTATAGGGAGAAGATATTCGGACGTAGGAGAAAGACATGTGATGGAGGCAGAGACTGGGTTATGCAACAAGCCAAGGAACATCATGGATTACTGGTCACCCATCAGAAGCCAGGGGAGAGACACAGAATGGATTCTCCCTTTTAAAAAGAAGCATGGCCCTGCCCATGCCTGGATTAACCATGAGATGATAAATTCCTGTTATTTAAACCAACTAGTCTGTGGTACTTTGTTAGAGCAGCCCTAGCAAACTAAGACAACTACATAATCAAGTTATCCTCTTCTTTTCTCTGTTTTAGGTGTGTTTATATTTTTTATTACTGTCATATTAGAATATCTTCTCTCCAAGCATACAAATAAGTTTTCCTGTGATATCATCTGGTCTATTTATGTGGGGGTTTATTCTGTTTAAATATTTCATCTATCTGTTATAAACTTCAGAATAAGCAATCAGATAGGAATGAAGATTTACAGTTTTATACAAAAAGCCAGTTGCCTCACTATCATTTATTGAATAATCCCATTTCACCACCATTGGAGAAGCTACTTAGAGTAAATTCCAGATGTGTAATGACTCTCTTCTACTCCTGTTTTCAGTCATCTCATGTCCCAGAATCAGTTTTAACTATACTGTTGCTTTATACAATGCTTTACTATCTAGTAATACTACTTCCCCTACTTTTCTTTTCTTTTTTCAGAGAATTTTTCACAATTCTGTTTATTATTCCAGATGAACTTGAGAATTATTTTGTCACATTCTGTCTAAAATCTTTTTAGCATTTTGGTTAGGATTGCCTATAACATTTTGATGAATTTAAGCATAATCAGTATATTTTGAATATTGAATCATACTATCCAACAACTTGATATAGTTTCCATTTATTTAAACCCCATTTTAAGTACCTTAGGACATTTTTTAAGTATTTAGTTTATATAAGTGCTGTGTCTTTCTTGTTATATGCCAAGAAGTTTTAAAATTGTATGGCTACTGATGAATAAGATTTATCTTTCATAAATATCTTTCATGATATTTTATACCTGGTTAGCATTTATATACAGAAAAGCCATTGATTTATTTTATTGATTTTGTAATAGTTCACTGCACTGACTTCTCTTATTGTTTCTAATAGAGTTTCAGTTTATTCTCTTAGGTTTATCATAATCATATTATTTGAAAATATGGATAATTTTGCCACATATTTTCATTTCTGTCACTTATTACCATGTTACCATGAGAGCCTCAGGGAGGAGCTTTGCCTTGTTCATTGTCAGGTGGTTAGGGTTGTTTGCATTTTGATTTTATTTGCTTTACTGTTATGTTGGTGGTTTGAAGGGATTGTTTCTACTATTTGTTATTAAATTCCAGTTTCAATTCTAGCATATTTCTCCTTATCATAATATTAAAGGTTTACATTCTGTTTTTCTATTCCTACTGTTTACCTTTCTCAATTTAAATACTATACTTAAATAACTGCTTGTTGATATATCAAGTTTAGATGGTCTCTCTGCTTCGCTTGCTGGTTAAGAAGTTACTCAAGTACTTCAACTTCCTCCCACTCTCCTCCCCCATCACACCTCCAGATTTTGACAAGCTATATTATAATTTTTACATTGTCAGTGTTTATAACATTTATGTTCTCCTCTATAAATTGTAATCCCTACAGATTTTCATTTTTAGTTCCAAATGTTAATGGAATCAGTACTTGCTCCAAGCCCTTGCTTCCTGTAGCTTCTCCATTTTTTTTTATTGTTGTTGTTGCTGTTGTTGTTCTTTATTTCTCTTTACTTCTTGAGTTGGGTGGATTTCTACATCAGGTACTTTTTTACAGAAGGAGCTCATGAGTGCTAATGTCCTGACAAATTCTACATATGCTGTGGTTTGGGGTTGTGAACATTTCTTAGTCTCATTAAAGATGCAGGTTTCTTCTCTGTCTCTTGTTCTTTTTACTATTTTGTGGAGGATGTTAGAGAAGGAAATAGAGAAGAAATGTTATTAATCAGCCATCTTCTATCCGAAGTCTCCCAAACGCTTCTTTAATGAACTGTTCACTCCTTCATGAAGTTATAAGTTCATGAACTTTGAAGTCTTAGACTTGTAATTTGCTAGCAGCAGAGCTTGATGGGATATTACTTAGACTTGCTGAGCCAAAGTTTGTAATATGGAGATTTTAATAGGGTGACCATATTTCCCAGCTTTCCCAAGAAAGTCCAACATTATGCTTATTACCTGTAATTATTAATAACTATCATTCTACTCTCAGAAGTGTACTGGTATGGAAAATAAATTGTATGGAGAGTCTGGATATTCTAATTGTCATGGAGTGCAATTCTTATTATTGCTGTAATGATTAAATGAGACACTATTTAGTACTTAGCATGGTGCCTGACACATAGTTTATTCAGTAAATGTTAGTTGCTCTTTCTTCCCAGGACTCTTCCCTCTCTACAGACTCTATATGTGGAAATAAATGTAGCTTGTCCCACTGGAAGGAGCACTCTCCAGCCTGGCTGCCAAATGGTAGACATGGCATAGCTCTGGTCAGCTTGGGGATTCCCCATTCTGTCTCTGGTGTGTTCTGAGCCCTGCTTCTCTGACTGCTTCTGGTTCCTAGGATCACACAAACTACAGTGCCCATGCAGAAAGAATCCACAGAAATTCTTTCTAATAAATGTCTTGTTCTCTTTACGTACCTTTCCACTGGCTAGAGAACACTGATTATGCATACTCTGCTTCAGTATAGAAGTAAATATGCTTTCATTTCAGAATCTGAGGACATATGAAGAATTCAGAAAAGGTCAATGAGGGCATGAGGTAGAAATGTATGTACATTTACCTTTCCCTAGATAAACAGTGAAATTTAAGTCATTCAAATAATAAGAAACTATTTACAATCCAATTTGTGAATATATGTCTGAGAAGTCAGTTGGGGTGGCAGAAGTTGGTCAAGCATCAAGGGCCTCACTTTTATTCATTGCACTCATTTATCTATATGAACCTCCTGGTGGAAATGGAAATTATTTTCCCTGAGAATTGTGATGACTATACTATTGTTAAATAATTTGCATATTTTTGAATATGTTAGCATAAAAAGAGAATCAGATAATATGCTGTGTTTGCCTCTAGGCAGAATGTTGCTCCTTAACTAGTAGTTACAAAAAAAAGGGAATGGGCAAATCGAGAAGTAGACCAAATATTTCTCTGTCCTTCTCTGCTTCCAGATTTCCAAAACGTACGATCTCGTTTATATTAAAGATACCCAAATAACATCATTAGGACTAAATGTAGGTGTACATACTTATGCATATGTCATGAAAATGAATATAAATGATGTGTATTCTCATGCTTATTGTACAACTACTTTCTGGCTTTCTCCCTCCTACTATTTCTGCATATGTTTATCTCTGCTTCACTTATTTTATGAATATCTAAATAGAATTAAGATGCTCACAAATAGATAAAATAAGAAAGAACTTTTTTCCTTAACTATCTTTTTACAGCAATTAATTTAGACTGTCTCTAAAGAGGAGCTCATGTGAAGTTCCATTTAATGAAATACCAATATTGTTCATAAAAATTCCATTTTTCAGAATACACTTTGAGATGATGACACCATTATAGAGGGAATTTACATAGAATCATTTGAATGTGTTCTCTTACCTTAATTCAGATAGGCATATGTATTAAAATCAATGTGATGTGATATTTCAGGATATATTGGATGTGTAAAGCAACACAAAGAACTGTAAACCCATCCCTCAAATTAGAGGTTCACATTAGCATTTCTTAAAGCATAGTCTAAAAGTGTAGTAGTTAAAGTAGTTTGGCAATAGCTTGAGAATTAACAAAGAGAACAATAAACCTTATAAGCATTCTAGAAATAAGCCATTCTATACATAAGAATTCAGTATGTAATGAAAGAAGACTTTGAAACCAATTTGGACATGATTTACTACATCATGATGAGGATATTGGCTATTTTCAGGGGAAAATCAACTTTAAACCTCATAGCATGCACAAAAATAAATTCCAGAAAATTGTATTGATGAAACTGAAAAAGTAGAGCCATAAAATGTAGAAGAAAATACAAGTAAATATTACACTGGCCTCAGGATGGGAAACAACTTTAATTACACAAACTATGGAAGAAATCACAAAGGAAAAATTTCATAGATTTTAATATCTAAAACTTCTAACCTCTCTTTTAGGTGAAAAAGAAGGTAAAGGACAAATTCAAAATAAATCCTGAAACAAAATTAACAACAGTTTGGTACATTTAGTATATAAAGAGTACCTAAAAATCAATAATGAAGCTCTAATATACCAACTGGAAAAAATGGACAAAAGACCCAACCAATTAATAGGTGAAGTACAAATAGTCAATGGCCTATTAGCTAGGTTGACCTAACTAATAACTAAATAAATTTGCATTCAAATAATATACCATTGATTAGCAATCAAATGGATGCATATATATATGGATATATATATATATATATATATTCTTAATTTAGCCACATAAATCTAACCATATATATAAATGCTAAGAGATGGTGAGACAACACAACTCTGGCAGACATGTAAATTGTAAACTATTACACACTATTTTTGGAAAAATATGTAGCAATATGTATCAAAGGCATTAAAAGCATTCATACATTTTAATTCAGTAAATTGTCTTCTAAGCATATAAAGAAAATAGGTAAATAGGTGGACAAAATTCTAATAGGAAAAAGTACTAAACCACCCAATTGTTGAACAATAGGAAAATGGTTAATTAAATTATTGTCCATTAATATGAGGTGTTGTACAAACATTTAAAATTCTTTTTGTGAAGAATATTTAGTAACATGAGATATTCTATCTGTGGCAGCCAGAATCTAAAGTGCTCCCCCCATGATCCCCACCTACTGGTGTTCACAACTTTCATGGTCACCTCCTGCCCCTTGAGTGCAGGATGTGTGTCTTTTGTCTAACTATTAGAATAGGTGGTTAAGTGAATAGAATAGGCAAAGATGGATTGTTTGTAGCACCAGTCTTTCTAGGGGACAATTTCTCCCTTGCTGGCTTTGATGAAGCAAGCAGACACATTGGGAGACTTCCCTATGGAAAAGGGCCACATGGCAAGGAACTAAAAGGGTTCTCCAGCCAACAGCCAATGAGAAACTGGGGTCGTCAGTCTGACAACCTGCAAGGAACTGAATGTATCCAGAAACCTCTTGAGCTTGAAAGCAAACTCTTCCCCAGTTGAGCCTCAGATGAGACTGCATAACTGGCTAACACCTTTATTCCAGTTTTGTGAGACCCTGCAGCAGAAGACAAAGTTAAACTGTGGCCAAACTCCTGATCCACAGAAACTATGAGATAATAAATGGATGTTGTTTTAAGATTAAGTTTGTGGAGCTACTATTACACAGCAATAGATAATATGCTGTCATTATATTAAATGAAAAAAGCATATATAAAGCAGTATATATTGTAACTGTCACTCAGCTTTGCTGCATAACAACCCCCAAATCTCAATGACTTACAGAACAGACTTATTTCTAAGTTACATTACATGTTCGTGGTTGCAGGACAGTTGTGGCTGCTGTGACTTTGCTCAGTTTTCCTTACTTCTGCTTGACAAAGTTCCATGTATCATCTGACTGTAGGACCCTGACTGAAGGAGCAGCCCCTGAGTGAGGCATGCACAGTCTTGTACCAAACAGGAAGAGTGTGAGCCACGAGCTGAAACTGAACCATACAATTGCATCTAAAGCTTCTGATCAGATGTGGCTTATGTCACATTTGCTTGCATTCCCTTAGCTAAACCAAATTTTATGACCAAACCTGAAGCCAATGAGATGGGAATATACACTCCTCCCACAAGAGTTAGGCAAACTGCATGTCAATGGAAAATGGATACGGTTGTATAAGCCTTTTAAAGGGAAAGGGGGTATAGAATATCTCTTAATAATAATAAATATAATTTACCATACTATAAACTCCTAATTTTGTAGAAAAATATATATACATTAAAAGCACAGCAAAAAATCAATATTGTTTAACTTTGGTTGGCAGAATTGGGGGAGATTTTTATTTTACTCTCTGTACTCCATCTTTTATATTTTCAAGATGCTTATTCTATTATTTGTCCATTGCTGCATAACAAATTACAACAAACTTAGAATACCCTTAGCAACAAACTTATAGCACCTATTTATTATCTCACAGTGTCCATAGGTCGTAAGTCTGGCATGGTTCAATTGCATTCCCTGCTCAGGGTCTCACACTCAAGGTGCTGGATGGTTGTGTTCCCATCTGAAGGTCTGAGGAAGATTCTGCTTTCAAACTCATTCAAATTGTTGGCAAAATTCAGTGCCTTGTATTTACAGGATTGAGGACCCCATTTTGTGGCTTTTGGCTGGGGGGCTGCTCTCACCTCCTAAAGGATGCTCACCATCCCTTGCCACAGGCCCTCTCACAGCATCACAGCAAGCAGCAGGATCCCTAATGTTGAATCTCCCTTATGCTTTGAAGCTTTCCGACTTCTTTTTCAGCTATCAGCTGGAGAAAACTCACTTCTTTTAAATGGCTCGCCTGATTGGGTCAGGCCCACCCAGATAATCTCCATATTTTAAGGTCACCTGACTTGGAACTTTAACTCCATGTGCAAAATCCCTTCACAGCAGGTACTTAGATTAATGTTTGATTGAATAAACAGTGGATGGGAAACCTGGGTGGGGGGGGGCACCTCTAGAATTCTACCTACCACAATTATGTACGACATTTATAGTCAGAAAAAAATACATTTTAAAGGAATCAAAAATACTCTGGCAATTAAACCTGAGAAAAAAAAGAACAAAAACCTTGATCTTGGATCAGACAAAGCCATGTTCAGACCATGGATCAATCATTTACCAATATGTGCTTCAGACAACTTATTTATCTTATGAGCCTGTTTTCTCAGCTGACGAAATGAGTCTAATAGTAACTAACTCATTGTGTGGTTCTGAGGACTAAATGGGATAAAGTTTGCAATGTCCCTAGCAAAGCTCTTGACATATGGCTCTGCCAAATTTGAAGCTCAGATATTGATTTTATACTAAATTTTGCATTAAACAAATTCTTTATATTGACCATGCAAGGAAAGAAAATCAACAGGATATTCATTTCTATGTACGTTTTAGGTGAATATATATGTAATGTGAACGTCTGATGCCTCGATATTGACATATCAAGATATAATAATTAAAAATAATAGTAAAACTACAGAATTCCATCTGTATCACTTCAGTGTTGTTCTTACTCTTGGCGAGGAGGCTGGATACAAAATGATATGAGATGTTTCCTTAGCCAAGCTATGAGTTTTTGCTTCATAGTGCCTTGCAGCATGTGCCAAAACAGGCAATGAGACACCAGGTCTGAGATCAAACCCATCTTTTTCATAAAGGATTACAAATCTCTGACATTTCATTTCCAGGACTATTGCTTCAGTTTTTAAAAATGAAGTTTGCTTGGAATATGATCAACAATCAATGAAGAAAATGCATTGAAATTTCAAATAAGTGCCTCTGATACATGGTTTTCTATCTGGCAAACACAAAGCTAGGAAAACAGCATAAAATATGTTTCACCTTATTTATCCATAATAATAAATTTATATCACCAAAATGAAATATCACCGCAAATTAGAAACTTATAGCAACAGACCTGGAAGGGTCCTTAGAGATACTCAAATTCAGTGCCATCATTGTTCAGATGGGGAAATTAGTGAAGAGTAGAAAGGATCTGCCCAATGTCTCACACCCAACTATTTTTCTGGTGTTATTTTTAGAGCAGTGGAATAAATAGGGCCTCTCTGACCTTCAGCAAGATAATGGCTAGATCATTATATTCCTCGTTAATGAGATATCTGTCTACATTAGGACATTTCTTTGTCAAATCCAGGAAGTTCATCCTCAATGCCTCTTTCTTCTCCTTCCTGTTTTCCTTTCCTTTTTCTGTGCCCATAACACCTTCCCCTACCCCATACCATTAGAATACCAGTAAGTACATGTTCTCTTCTGTACCCCTTTTCTCTCACCTAAATCTCAGGAAGGGTCCAAATATGGGCATTCACAATGAGATTTGTTATTCAATAGGCCTAAGCAGTCACTTCTTACAGACATTTCCATATATTAATAGAAGCTAAAGTAATGGACTGTATAACTACAGAACCATCAAGTATCAATTAACTCAACTGGGAGAGGAAAGGGATTTATTCTAAGTGAAGTCGGTTCTTATACTAATAGGATCATAGGCTAGGAATCATAGGGAAACACCAACTTCTCAAGCTTACTGCTAAGGCATGCTGACTTTTGGCAGGCTACTAAATCCCTGACTTTTATATAAGCAAAGGCTCTGCCAGAAGGTGATTCTCTGGCAATATTTCCTTCTGTACACATGCAAACTACCTCACAGGAATTGCTATACCAGCCAGCTCTACTGGCTGAAGACCTAGCCATAGAATGGAGGAGAATGATGATCTCGTTGAGAGAGACATACTTCACATAAAAGAGACTCTCTCATGTCTATATTAGTGGTGACTCTCCTCAGACATAGAGAGGGAAGGAAGTTCAAATAAAGCATACATTTTTCCTTCCCATAGTACTCTCTGGACTGCATTTCCCCTTGTTAAGCCTCTCTTCCTTTCAAGGTCCAGATTAAGTTCTACCACCTCCTTTCCAGAGTTGACATGTTCAGTTAGGGGAAGGGAGCCAGCAGTGTTTTGAAGACTTGAAATTGGTACAGAATGTCTTTTACCCAGCATCACAAGTGCCATAGTAGTGACCCACATGGTGGCATGGTCTCCCCCAAGGTCACTGGTGTGACTGAGTAAATAAATTAAAAATAAGTGAATTGAAAGATGTTCCACTTCAACCTAGGTTGTAGAAAGCTGCAAGAGGATGTTTCTTCCATCCTAAAAACAAGAAAAATCCAGATAATCTACAAAACAGCAACTATTCCTGAGTCCTTCAGGTAGACTGAGGTTGCGAAGCTACTGAGTAAATTAATTTCCAAAGGGTTTTTGACAAGTCCCTTTGCAAAGACAGGAGACATGTAAATTGTTTCACCTTTGGGAGAGCATGGGAGGAAGACATGACCAATAAAAATGCAGGTAAGAAGAAAATAACTGAAAATTTAGTGAATTATTAAAGGTCTATTGTGAACTAGTGATTAATGTTGAATGCTTGAGAGACCCAGACCAAAGGGGAGTCTGTCTACCCACACTCAAAATCTCTTTTCTGCATCCTCCACCAGTTGCTCATCAGAAAGAGTAATAGTAATATGACCTGAGAGAGCTTCATTTATTGACAGGGCAGGAATGCAGATGGTGATCAGCCGCCAAGAGGGGAAAGTCAAGAAATGCTGCCTACTTCTCTGGACCCTTCTCTAGCATCTCAACCATAGGCCACCTGCCACAGGGGGAAGTGGAAGAAACATCTTGCCACCAGGACCCAGGCAAAGTTCTTCTGCTTCTGCAGGAGTGGTAGTGGCAAATCCCATCTGCCTTTGGGATAGGAGTCGAAACCTTCTCAGGCCCAAGAAGTCAACTACCACTTGGGGAGAGGCAGGAAATTCACTTTCCATCTAAGATACCCCACAAATCCAAGGCAGAGATTGACTGCTACTGGGAGGTGGGGCCAGGAGTATAAGAAATTCCCACTCCTGATGCCCAGGTACATGGGACCTGCCTAATACTGAGGCCAGAATTGAGGATCTAAGGACCACTCCCCCCATGCCCACAGCACAAGATTCTCACTGAAGAACAAGTCTACTGTTGGTAGAGGGTAAGACTAGGGAGAGAGAACCCCTGTTACACAGGAGTGCAGGACCTGCTGAAAGCTGTACCCTTTCCATATCAGGCACTTTTGATTATTTTGAACTAAGAGAATTCTGTAACTGTATAATAGAATCTAATGTTTATGCATTCAAATGCATTTTCCTATCAATAAATTCACAAATCTCAAAAAACAGATATTTTTCGCACATAATGTTTCCTGATTTGTGGTTTGAAATCACAAGTCACAAGTTCCTATATTCTATTAATTCTATTATGCGGTCTGTCCTGTCTCCTTAATGAAATGGTAAGCTGCTTCATTATTAGTTGAGCTACCATAAGAGATTAGCATGCTTCATCTTACAAAATGCTTGGAAGCATATCTTACCTTCCCCATTTAAAAAATGAGGAAAGTGAGGCTATTACATAATGGTCCTATGGTGATACCAGGAGTAAGTGACAAAGCCAAACTAGGCTTCCATGTTTATTTGACTCCTCTGTCTGTGTTCTTTCTCCCTTGCCATTGATTCCCCACATGAAGCTAGGAGAAAGCTGGGCACTTTGATAAACTGCTACAGTTCCCTCAATAATTCCACTCTGTTTCAAGACAAAGAAAGACTTTTCTCCCTCACCTATTTCAAACGTTCTTTTAGGGGATGAAATAATGAAGTATGAAGTCTGAGAGTGGATTAGTGACTTGGTCAAGGATATATGGCTACATATTGGAACAACTCAATTAAACAGAGCTCTCATAACTTCCCGCCCAGTACTATTTCCACTTTCTGTCTTTGGAAACCAATGGCCACTCAACATGGTGCTGGTCAGAACAAAGGGATATGCTTTATTCTGGTGTAGCCAGTTAGTTGCTCCCTTTGGCAAAAAATATGGAAGTATCAAATGTTCTTGAGTGATGTCATCAACATGGTGATGTAAGACAACCCCTGAAAAAGTCTCCTCAGAGAATCAGATAGTAAAAGGACAGATCCCTCTTGGTTAGAACTCTAAAGTACTGAAGAGACTAAAGAAGGACTCTACAAAAACAGAATCAAAGAAAAATAAAAAATATCTGGTAGGAAATTTCCATTCTGGACCCACCAGTCCAGACCACCCCCAATCAGTCCCACAGAACTTTGGAGTTGCACAAAGACAGCATGGCCCAGGTCCCTCCGGCTGTGGAGGCCGACTATACAGCCATTCACAGAAGCAAGTTAGAAATCAAAAATCCAGGCAAAAGGGCCCAAGTCTGCAGAGACCCCTGGTGGAACACAAGACTCTAAGTCATACTGCATAAAAAGGGCCCCCTGGGGGATGGGTAGAGACCATGGCAGAACTGTTGGCAAGAGGTGTGCACACTCAATCCATTTTCTGTATCCTGAACCACCTAAATGCAAAACAGACATTCTGAAGTGACCCACCTTTCTGTATTGGCCCCATCTGACTCCCCAGGACAGGATACCATAACATGGAAGAAACCAGAGGCAGAAAAGCCTCAGAAAAAAAAGAAAGGGGTGGTTAAACTGAACTGCAGTAAGACAGAACAGGTCCTAGAACTGAAAAGTATAAGGAAAAGGAGACACTGAATGAGGGATAGAATTCAAACAGATCATAGGAGCTGGGGAGAAAATTCTGCCCCAAAACAAACAGAACAGATTAAGATTCCCAGAGAAGGAACAGAGGAAATGATGTTTTCTCCTGGAGGTGAAAAAATTGCAAAAAAGTTCAACATTAAAAATTTTACCAGGGCAAAAGTCAGGTGAAGAAGAGCGAAGAAAATCTGAACAGTTAAACACAGGCTATGCTAAAGGTCCAGAACAAGTTGCACCAAGCTTCAAAGAAGAGCCTTAGCACAAAGTCAACCAACAGCAAAACCCTAGACAAGAGGGAGAAGCTGACTCTCAGAATTAACTCATCAAGATAATAAAATGCCCAGACATCAGCAAATATTACAAGCCATAATAATAAACAGGAAAATGTGACTCAGTCAAAGGAACAAATTAAAAAATAAGAGGTGCAGAATTTGGAACAACTAATAAAAGAAGTTCAAATAAATCTCCCATATCAATACAAGGAGAGGAAGGAAAATATAGACAAAGAGCTAAAGAATATAAAGAAGAGAACATCTGAGCACAAAGAAGAATTTAAAAGTATAAAACATATAAATAAAAGAAACTATGGTACAATAGTAGAGATTTAAAATACACTTGAGGCATACAACAGCAGATTCGAACACTCAGAAGAAAGAACAGAAAACTAGAAGTCAGGACAATCAAAATCATACAGACAGAAGAACATGAAATGCAACATACTCCAAACAGAATAAATCCTAAGAGACCCACTCCAATATACATACTAATCAGAATGTCAAATGCCAAAGATAAAGAAAAAATTCTGAAAGCCGCAAGAGAAAGGTGATTCATCACAAACAAGGGATACTCAATAACACAAATTTCTAATTTATCAACAGAAACCATGGAGGTGAGAAGGCAATAGAATGATATATCTAACGTACTGAAAGAGAAAAACTGCTAGCCAAGAGCTCTTTATCCATCAAAACTGCATTTCAAAAATTAGGGAGAGTTTAAAATATTCAGATAAGCAGAAACTGAGAGAGTTCATCAACAAGAAACTTGCCCTACAAGAAATCCTAAAGGTATTTCTGCAGGCTGAAATGAAAATACAGGAGAGAGAGGCTTGGAGGAGAGTGTAGAAATGAAGATTATCAGTACAGGTAACTAAAAGGGTAAAAGAGAAACAAAAATGAGATATGACATATAAAAACCAAAGGATAAAATGATTGAAGTAAGTACTGCATTCACAGTAATAACATTGAATGTTAATGGATTAAACTCCCCAATCAAAATAAATAGATTGACAGAATGGATTTAAAAAAAGATACATCTATATGCTGTCTGCAAGAGACTCATCTGTGACCCAAGGAAAGAAGTAGGTTAAAAGTGAAAGTTTGAAAAAAGATATTCCATGAAAAGAGTAACTGAAAAAGAGCTGGAGTGGCTATACTAATATTGGACAAAATAGACTTCAAATGCAAAACTATTACAAGAGACATGTGAATCCACCAACAAGAAACAATAATCATAAATATTTATGCACCTAACCAGGGTACCCCAAAATACATGAGGCAAACACTGACAATACTGAAAGGAGAAATAGATGTCTCTACCATAATAGTGGGAGACTTTGATACAGCACTCTCATTAATAGATAGAACATCTAGACAGGATATCAATAAAGAAACAGAGAACTTGAATAATATGATAAAAGAACTAGAACTAACACAGAACATTGCACCCCCCAAACAGCAGAATGTACATTCTTCTCGAGTGCTCATGGACCATTCTCCAGGATAGACCACATATTGTTTACAAAACAGGTCTCAAAAAATATAAAATTACTGAAATTATGCAAAGAACTTTCTCTGACTGTAATAGAATGAAGCTGGAAATCAATAACAGGCAGAGAACTGGATAATTCACAAATATAAGGATAAACAACATATACTTAAACAATCAGTGAGTCAAAGAAGAAATTGCAAGAGAAAACAATAAATATCTCAAGATTAATGAAAACTAATGAAGACTAAATATAGTTAAGATATCAATTCTACTCAAATTGATTTACAGTTTCAAAGCAATCCCAAAGTTCCAGCAGCTTATTTTGAATAATTGGAAAAGACAATTAGCAAATGTATTTGGAAGTGTAAGGGGCCCTGAGTATCCGAAAACATCTTGACAAAGAAAAATGATGTTGGAGGACTTACATTTCTGGACCTTAAAACATATTACAAAGCTACAGTGGTCAAAACAGCACAGTACTGGCATCAAGATAGATATACTGACCAATGGAATCGAAATGAAAATTCAGAAGTAGACCCTCACATCTATGGCCAAATGATATTTGACAAGGCTGCCAAGTCTACCCAACTGAGACAGAACAGTCTCTTCAACAAAGTGTCCTGGGAGAACTGGATATCTATATGCAAAATAATGTAGGAGGACCCCTGTGCTGGTTTGCATCTGTTATGTACCCCATAAAAGACTATGTTCTTTTAATCCACTCTTGTGGGGGCAGACATATTGTGGATGGGATTTTTTGATTAGGTTGTTTCCATGGAATGTGACCCTGCCCATTCAAGGTGGGTATTAATTATTTACTGGCATCCTTAAGAGAGCTCAGGGAGAGAGAGCTCAGAGCCAACACAGACCCAGATGCTTGGAGATGTGACAGAAAGATATTTGGTGATGCTAAGCTAAGAGATGAAGTTCAGAGTTTGCCCCTGGGAGAAGATAATAGAGAAACTAAGATACATAATCCGGAGTTTGCCCCCTGGGAGAAGTTAAGAGAGAAGCTAAGAGACAAACTGAGACAAACATTTTGGCAAGAAGCTAAGATATGTAATCCAGAAATGCCCTGGGAGAAACAAGAAGAGAGCCAAGAGAAGCCAAGAGAGACAGAAGCCCAGAGGCATTTTGGAGAACAGCCATGGAAACCAGAAGCTAAACCCAGGAGAGGACCAGCAGATTCCAGCCATGTGCCTTCCCGTGTGACAGAGGAATTCCAGATGCCATCGGCCTTTCCTCAGAGAAGGTATCTACCTCTTAATGCCTTGATTGGACATTTGCACAGCCTTAGAACTGTAAATTTGTGAACTAATGAACCCCAATTGTTAAAACCCAGTCCATTTCTGGTATATTGCATTTTGGCAGCTTTAGCAAACTGAAACAATCCCTATCTCACACTATATATAAAAATTAATGCAAAATGGATTAAAGAGCTAAATATAAGAGCCAGGACTTTGAAATTCATAGAAGAAAATGTAGGGAAACATCATCATCTTCTGTTAGGCAAGGTTTTCTTAGATTTTACACCCAAAGCACAAGGAATGAAAGAAAAAATAGATAAATGGGACTGCAACAAATTTAAAAACTTTTGTGCATCAAAGGACTTTTTCATGAAAGTGAAAAGACAACCTAATCAATCAGAGAAAATATTTGGAAACCACATATCTAATAAGGGTTTCATATCCAGAATATATAAAGAAATCCTACAACTCAACAATAAAAAGACAAGCCACCCAATTAAAAAATGAACATAAGACTTGAATAGATATTTCTCCAAAGAAGATATACAAATGGCTAAAAAGCACATGAAACAATGCTCAACATCACTAGCTCCTAGGGAAATTCAAATCAAAGCCACAATGAGATATCATTTCACACCCACTAGAATGGCTAGTATTAAAAAAAACAGAAAATTACAAGTGTTGGAGAGGATGTGGAGAAATAGAAACACTCATTCATTCATTGCTGGTGGCAATGTAACATGGTGCAGCTGCTGTGGAAGACAGTTTTGAAGTTCATTGGAAATCTAAGTATACAGTTACTATATGACCCAGCAATCCCTTTACTACGTATATACCTAGAAGAACTGGAAGCAGGGACTCAAACAGATATTTTCACACTGATGTTCTTAGTAGTGTTGTTCAAAATTGCCCAAAAGTGGAAAAACCCAAGTGTACATCAACCAATGAATGGATAAAGAAAATGTGGTATATATATATATAATGAAATATTATTCAGCTGTAAAAAGGAATGAAATCCTGATACATGTGACAGCATGGATGAACTCTGAAGACATTATGCTCAACGAAATAAGCCATAAACAAAAGGACAAATACTGTATGATCTCACTGATATGAACTAATTAGAATAAGCAAACTCATAGAGTTAAAATCTAGAATATAGGCTACTGGGGCCTGGACTGGGGGTAGAGAATGGGGAGTTAATGCTTAATTTATACAGAATTTCCATTTAGGTTGATTGTAAAGTTTTGGAAGTGGATGGTGGTGGTAGTAGCCCATTATTGTGAGTGTAAATAACAGCACTGAATCATACGTGAATGTGGTTAAAAGGGGAAATTTTAGGTCATATGTATTTTACTAGAATACAAATTAAAAGATAAAACATACAACTACATAACACAGTGAACACTATTGTTAACGGACTACAGTTAATAGCACAAGTATAAAAATGTTTTTCCTGTATTATTACACATTTACCACAGTAATGCAAGTTGTTAATAATAGAGTGGCATTTGGGGAAAAATACTCCTAATGTAAACTAGGAACTATAGTTAGTAGAACAATTTTAATATTCTTTCATCAACTGTAACAAAAGTTCGACACTAATGTAAGTGTCAATGGGAAGTATATGGGAACGCTGTAATTTTTACATGATTTTTCTGTAAACCTACAACTTCTCTTATTAAAAAAAGAAAAAAAAATATGTAAGCGTCTCTACTCACCAGGGAGGCCAGGTAAGAAAATCCAACTGGATAAATTCATAGTGTAATAAGTAGCTCAGCATCATACCCTGCTGAGCATAGGGCAGTCAAGCTATCTTTACCATGAAAGTATCTCTACCCTCCTAACAATTTAACTAAAAGGGACCACTTATCAGGAAGAATCCTAAGGGCCCAAAGATGGGATGCAACTCTGCTCAAAATTGTTAGTTTCCTTCCAAGAGGTTATATAAAGAAGTCACCAGAGAAGCTGCTTAACTTGTTTCTGATCTCTAGAATGCAGGATGATTCACGCTCAAAAGGAGTAGTTGGAGAGGTTCAATGAAGAAACTATTTACAAGGTGTGGGCAGAGCTAAGGAAAACCAGAAAGGGAAGGGGAAGCATCCCAGGCAAGCTTGTGGCTCAAGGTGGAGCAATCTGACTTCTTCTCCAGAGGAGCTGAATTTTGCACAGATACAAGAGCAAAAACACCAACAACAGAATGGTTGGTGCTAAAGTCACTCTGATAGTAAGGCCCTTAAGAAACTGCTAATTATTTCTTGCTACAAAATCCTTGGAGCAGCCCTGGTTCTATCCTTCAAGAATGGTCAGCTCTTCCTTTGATTATTTTTGAACAGAATTAAAAAAAAAAATTAACAACTTTCTTGGGCTATAACTTGCATACCATACAATTTTCCCACTTAAAGTGTACAATTCAGTAATTTTAATATATTAGCAGAGTTGTTCAACCATCATAGCCATCTAATTTTAGAACAATTTCAGCACTCCAAAAAGAAATTCCTGTACCTTTTAGCAGTCACTCTCCATCTCCCCAAACCTACTCCCCACAGCACCTGGCAACCAGTAATATAACTTCTGTTGCTCTAGATTTTCAGCAAGGAGGCTGAGATAATTTGATGAGGAAAGTAGTTTTTTCAACAAACGGTGCTGAGAAAACTGGATATCCACATGTAAAACAATGGATTTGGACCCCTACCTCACATCCTTTTGAAAAATTAATTGAAAATGGATCAAAGACCCAAATATAAGGAGTAAAACCATAAAACTCTTAGAAGAAAACATCTTCTTCCTTTGATTTTGAGAGCCAACCACTATCCTTTCAACAATTTCCTTTCGGAGTTTTGGTTTGTACAATTTGTACATGTGTGTGTGCGTGCATGTTTGTTTTTTGTTTGCTTGCTTGCTTGCCTGCAAGCATGGAACTCCACCTGATTGTCCTTCACCCTAACCCTCTTGCAATTATTATGATGTATTACCCATAGAAGTCACTGCTTGCTTTCTGCCTCAAACAATCCCAAGCCCTGCCACAGCTCTGGCCACAAATAGATGAATGTGGTGTGATTTCAAACATGCTTGCTTAGCTTATGGCCTGTTGATTCTGTGCACATCATTAAGGGGTTCTTCACCTGCTAAGTGCCAACTGACTAGGTTCTTGGGTGAAAGACAACATTGCCAAGAATATTCATCAGAGTTTTTATTTTAAAATTTGATTATCAGGCTCTTCTCTAATACTCTCTAAGGAACATGTTTCTTCCTCTGGGGAAACAGACTAGTCTTCCTAAATGGTTGGGCCCAGGTTCTCCCCCTTAATAGACATGATATATTTAGGTTTAAACTCAAAGACTTCTTTGCTCTGGGCTCGAGTGTGTCTGCAATGCTAATCCATGGTATTTAGCTAGTCAGTCTCTGCCGGCGTTTCAGTATGTTTTTGCAGGGATAATTGAAGCTGCAATGAACTTAAAATAAAAAAGAAATAAAAGTTGAATTGTTCAGCTTGGCTCTGTGGCCATGAAACTCAGTGTAAGGAACCAGGCAAGGCTGCTATGGGTTACAGGACATTACTGAGAAATGGAATTAAGAGAATTAATCATGAACAACACTAGTGATTTACAATTTAGTGATAGCCTATTCAGCTTTCCCATTTTATGTTTGTGTGGGAAATTTTAATTTTCAGAAAAATCAAATAAGAACATGAAAACCCTTTAAAAAGTACATTTATAAACACATACACATACATATAGCCATATACATATATATACATATATACATATGTGTATACACACATATATCCGCAGATCTCCAACAGGCTGGACAAATCATGACTATGCTTGCTGCTTTAATAATAAATGCTAACGTTAGCATTGCACATTACCACAGCTGTTCTTTAAGTTGAATAAAGGAAAATGCAAATTGCCATCACTATAAAGTGAATGCAAGAGTGTGCTCACGGTTGGACCATCTTGCTGAGAAAGTATACAGCAACTGCAAGATTCAAATAATAATAAAATAACAGGAACAATGCCTTCTGTTGTATAGCAAGGAAGATGCACCATTTTAACCATTTGCAGGGATCTTGTTTTTTCTCTGAGCAAGCCAAGTGAACCCCATGCTTCAGAATATAACTTTTTGACATTCCAGTGGAATGAATATAGTTTTCAAGTAAGAAAAATGCAGATGAAAAGGATAGCAACGAGTGTGCCGATATCCATCTGAAACAGCTTACAAGCTTGCTGTTAATTAAGTCTAGGCAATAAGATAGTTAAGGATGTCAGGTAATGCATCAAAACGTATGGAAAAGGGGATAGTATGTGAAAAATAAGAGGCAAACTAGTCCTCTGCTCTCTGGGTGTTCCTCTTATGTTCCTTGTTGCTCCCTTACTAAATCATTTTATTCTAACCAAATGCTGCAATTCATCATTATCCATTAGTAGATCCTCCTATCTTGTATTCTACATTCTTCCAAGGCCATTCCATCCACTCCTATAGCTTTAAGTATCGTCCATACACAACCAACTTCTACTCTTAGAACTCCAGTTCAGACCTTTCTTTGGAACTCCAGAACAGAGCTCCAGTGGCCTCCTAAACATTTCTACTTAGGTATTTCAAAAGCATCTCAAATTCAGCAATTCTCAAACTAAACTTGCAATTTTCTCCCCTCTAAGGTGCTCCTCCTCTGTTAACCCCATCTTATTAAATGGCACCACCACCTGTTCATTTCCACAAGTCAGAAACCTGAGGCTCATCCTTGATATCTCCATCACCTTCATATCCCACAGATCGTTAGTGGCAGATGCACAATCAGAATCAATATAATACTTGCAGTCTGGTGCTATTTTACTACTCCACAGAGTAGCAGGGATCCCAGAGTCTAAAAAGCAAAGCATTTCATGAATTTAAGCTTATCAGACCTATTTACTCTATATTTAGTAACCACTGTTTGTTCATAATACATTCCCAGGGGAGGGGGAGGGAACGTGTTCTAAAGTAGAATTGTGAAAACTGGGCACTATTCCCAGAGGGCTAATTAAAAAATGTTAAAAGTTCTTAATTGCCTCTCACTTTGAAACTCAATTTTTATTATAATATTATGGGATGTTGAGTGAGATTTTTTTTTTTTTCTTATTAGCCCAGAATGACAACTTGGCATCTAGAGCTGAGGACAAATTGGCACCAAGTACCTCATATTCTTAAGATGCCTGCCAATGATTGTAGCCAGATACCTCCCTAAGGGCTCACTAAACTTACCAAGAGGGAGCATGTTTGGCCCTGGTACCTCCAACCACCAACCCAGTACCTTCCCGCACCTAGCTTCTAGTATGTTTTAGAGGACTGGAGGAGGAAAAATCGGGAACAATTGTTTCAGGGGTGATTGGGCTTGCATGCAAGCATCATCCAACCAGCTTGAACTCTGGCCTTGGTACGGAATCAAGGCCCTGCCCACTGCACCCATCCCACCAAGCCAGACCTTACTACTTTATTTGCTTAGTGATAGAAGGCATGGGGGTGGAGGACTGAGCTGACCGATGTAGAGAAGCACTGGTAGGGGAAGAAGGTCAACTTAGTGGCTCTTTGCTAACAAGTAAGGAAGTATTTCAATATTTCAAAAGTTTTTCTCAAAGTAGGGAGGATATTGGAATTTGGAATGCCATTATTCTCTAGAAACTGTCAGTGCATTGCAGAACAGTTAGTATCTCTGTTCCCTGGATACTAAATGGTGGACTCAGTCACTCTGACTACCAAGAATGCCTTCACACATTTTTAAAGGCTCCCAGATTGGTGGGGAGTATAGAACAGGTTAAGAACCACTTCCTCATTCCCTGACACTGCGGAACTACATAAATAAACAAATTCAATGGGTTTGTAAGAATTAAATTATGGACCAAAAGGGAGCCTGCATTTCAATGTTTTTTTTTTGCAGAGAATCCTGATGGCCAGGAAAGGGCAACAGAGAAGCAGCAATAATCAACAAAAAAGGACTAGAGTCGCATCCAGGAAGTAGAGAGAAATTTGTTCATGTGTCTGTTTGCCTCCACTTCCTGTCCACTTCAACACACTGGAAGAGGTAGGCCTTGAAGGAAGAGGAGAGAAGTATTACCAACCCCCGTTCCTTCCCTGCCACTCCTACACTATGCAGGTCACAGCTTAAGTCAGTGCTGAGACCGGGTAGCAGTGATAAAGAGGCCCTTTCATTTTTGGCTCTGTGTTGTTTAAATATATATTTCTGTGCTGTATAAATCTACAATGAAGAGAGTACACTTTTTCATGTATCATATATGTAATCTATTTTTTATTCTTTATTAGAGAAGTTGTGGGTTACAGAACAATCATGCATAAAATACATGATTCCCATATACAACCCTACCACAAATGCCTTGCACTGGTGTGGAACATTTCTTACAAATGATGATAGCACATTTTTATAATTGTACTATTAACTAAAGTCCATGGTTAAACTTAGGGTTCACTGTGCAGTGTAGTTCATGGAAATTTTTGAAATTTTTATTTGGTTGCCATATATACAAGCTAACATTTCCCCTCTTAGTCACATTCATATATATATATCAGTGCTTTTAATTGCATTCACAATGTTGTTCTATCATCACCACCATCCATTACCAAAACATTTCCATCATCCCAAATAGGAACCATGTACATTTTAAGTCTTAACTTCCAATTCCCTATCCCCATCCCACATCTTGGTAACCTGTACTGTAGATACTGATCTATGAGTTTTCTTATTTTGTTTCAAATCAGTGAGATCATGCAATATCCTTTTGTGTCTGGCTTATTTCACTCAACATGGTGTCTTCAAGGTTCATCCATTTTGTCACATGCATCAGGCCTTCATTCCTTTTGATGGCTTAATAATATTCCATTGTGTGTATAGACCACATTTTATTTATACATTCATTGGTTGATGGACACTTGGGTTGCTTCCATCTTTTGGCAATTGTGAATAATGCTGCTAGAACATCAGTGTGCAAATATCTGTTCAAATCCCTGCTTTCAATTCTTGTGTATATACCAAGTAGTAAGATTACTAGGGCATAAGGTAGTTCTGTAGTTAGCTTTCTGAGTCGTCACCAAACTCTTTTCCAAGTGGCTGCACCATTTTACATTGCCCCCATCAATGAATATATGTTCCTATTTCTCTTCATCCTCTACAACACTTGTTATTTTCCATTTTTTTAGTAACAGCCATTTTAATGGGCATGAAATGGTATCTCATTGTGGTTTTTGATTTGTTTTTCCCTGATGGCTAATGATGTTGACCATCTTTTCATGTGTTTTCTGACCATTTGTATATCTCCATTGGAGAGAGGTCTATTTAAATCTGTTACCCATTTTTAAACTGGGTTGTTGCCTTTTGCTTATTAAGTTGAAGGGTTTCTTTATATATTCTGGATATTAAACATTTATTAGGTATGTGGTTTCCAGATATTTTCTCCCATTGTGTCAGTTGTCATTTTACCTATAAGTGTCCTGTGAGGCCCAAAAGTTTTTAATTTTGATGTGGTTCCATTTATCTATTTTTTCTTTTGTTGCTTCTGCTTTGGGTGTAAAGTCTAAGAATCCATTGCCTAACACAACGCCCTGAATATACTTCCCTACATTTTCTTCTAGGAAATTGATAGCTATAGCACTTATATTTAGATCTTTGATCCATGTTGAGTTGATTTTGCAGATGGTGTGAGGTAGGAGTCTTTTTACTTTTCTTTGCATCCGGCTATGCAGTTCTTCCACTACCATTCTTGGAGACTATTCTTTTCCAATTCAGTGGTCATTGACCCCTTGTCAAAATTAGTTGTCCATAAATGTGAGGGTTGAACTCTGAGCTCTCAAAAAGATTCCATTGGTTTGTATGTCTATGCTTGCACCACTACTGTGCTGTTTTAATTACTATGGCTTTGAAATATGCCTCAAGATCAGGAAACGTGAGTCTTCCAACTTCATTCTTTTTCAAGATGTTTTAGCTATTTGGGTCACCTTATTTTCCATATAAATTTGATGACTGGCTTTTCCATTTCTGCAAAGAACTTTGTTGGAATTTTCATTAGGATTGCATTGAATCTATAAATTGCTTTGGGTAGAATTGACATCTTGATATTTAATCTTCCAATCCATGAACACAGAATGCCTTTCCATATGTTTATGTCTTCTTTTATTTCTTTTAGAAATATTTTGTAGTTTTATGTATACAAGTCCATTACATCCATGCTTTGATTGATTCTTAGATACTTGATTTTTTTAGTTGCTTTGTGAGTGGATTTTTTTTCTTTATTTCTTCTTGTGATTGTTCATTGCTTGTGTATAGTAACACTATTGACTTTTTGGTATTGATCTTGTATGCTGCCAGTTGGCTGAATTCATTTATTGGGTCTAGGAGCTTTGTTATGGATTTTTCACTATTTTCTGTATATAGGATGATATAATTTGCAAATTGGGAACATTTTACTTCTTCCTTTGCAATTTGGTTACCTTTTATTTCTTTTTCTTGCATAATTGCTCTGGCAAGAACTTCCAGAACAGTGTTGAATAACAGTGGTGACAGTGGGCATCATCCATGTCTTGATCCAGATCCTACAGGGAAAGCTTTCAGTCTTTCACTATGAAGTAGGATGTTAGCTGCAGGCTATTTCCATATGCCCATTATCATGTTGACCAACTTACCTTCTATTACTAGTGTTCCAAGTATTTTGAACAAGAAAGGGTTCTGGACGACTGGGGAAGATGGCACAGTAGGGAGCTCTGTGACTCACTCCTCCTCCATAACAGCTAGTGGACAGGCAGAAACTGTCTGGAACAACTGTTGTGGGACTCTGGAAGCCAGGGTAACATTGTACAGCATCCCAGGAAGAGTGGAAGAAGAGGCTGAGAAATGGCAGTAAAGAGCTATGAATAACTCACACTGTGGTGGCTGCTGGCACCCATTCCCCACTCTCGAGGTGAGCTGCCTTGGATCTACTCCCTGAATAGCTTCTATGGGGGGAGAGGGGAATGGAAGCCCTCTTAGCCAAGAACAGGGGTGGGGCACAGTTGAGTACTGATCATGGCTTTTTATCAGTGAATTTAGATCACTGGGTCCTGGCTCTGAGCCACTGGTTTAGCCTGCTGTGGAAAGTGACTGCCATGGCCATTGTTTCAACCTTGCCCCAAACAGGGGTGTTCTGGTTTGCTAAAGTTGCCAGAATTCAATATACCACAAGTGAGTTGGCTTTTACAATGGGGATTTATTAGCTTACAGTTCTAAGGCCATGAAAATGTCCAAATTAAGGCATCAACAGGATGATACCTTCTCTGAAGAAAGGCCGATGGTATCTGGGGTTCCTCTGTCACATGGAAATGCATGTGCCTGGAGTGTGCTGGACCTCTCCTGGGGTTAGCATCTAGATTCCATTGCTTTCTCCAAAATGTCTCTGGGCTTCTGTCTTAGCTTCTGTCTCAGCTTCTCCTGGGGGCAAACTTTGGAATACATATCTTAGCTTCTCTGATCTCTCTTTGAGATGTCTCTGCCTTTTATCCACTCATAGAGGACCCCAGCAAGGGACCAAGACCCACCCCAAATGGTTGGGGTCACATCTCCATTGAAACAATCTAATCAAAAGGTCCCATCCATAACAGGTCCACCCCCACAAGATTGGATCAAGATAACATGGCTTTTGGGGGGTTCATAGTAGATCCAAAACAGCACAATGGGCAAAGACACTGGAGGTTCAAAGTCTCAGACCTCCTTAGGAATGCAAGGAACAGTTTGCTGAAGAGCACCATCTTCTGGACAGGCAAGCGAACACAGCATCAGATAGCTGTCAATAAAGCTTTTTGGTGTCTTTCCTGATACTCTGCTGAGGACTATTTAGAACTGGTGTGCACCCCCTTTGTGGGTCCCTGGCCCTGTTTAGGCTGGGAAGTACTGACATGGGAAAGTCCACTCTGGGATTACCCTTCTCCAAGAATTTGCCTTCCAGGCAAAAGCAGCTAGAGGCAATAAAAGGAAAAAAAAAAAAAAAAAAAAAAATAGAGAGGAAAAACAAAAACAAACAAAAAAGATCAAGATTCCCAGAGAAGGAACAGAAGAAAGGAAGTTTTCTCCTGGAGGTGAAACAACTGCACAAATAGTGCAATCTTAAAAATTGTACTGCATACCCAGGGGAAGAATCAGATGAAGAAGAGTTGAAAAACTGTAGTTAATTAAACATGGGCAATACTAAAGGTCCAGAATAAAATGAACCAAGTGCCAAACAAGCATTTTAACACAAAGCAAATCAATGATAAACTGCTAAGGAATAAAGAGAAACTGACCTTCAGAGGAAATTCATCAACATAATCAGACCCTAGATATCAGCAAAAAATTACAGGCCATACTAAGAATCAGGAAATGATGACCCACTCAATGGAACAAATTAAAACTTTGGTGGAGTCACAGAATTTGGGACAACTAATCAAAGGTATTCAAACAAATATCCTAAACCAATTAAAAGAAATGAAGGAAAATATGATTAAATAATAAAGAATATTCAGAAGATATGGGGTGAGCATAAAAATGAATTTGACATACAAAGTAAAATAGCAAAACTTATGGGAAAGAAAGGCACAAGAGAAGAAATTTAAAAATAAACTAGAGGAATAGAACAGCAGATTTGAACAGGCAAAAAAAAAGAATTGGCAAACAAGAAAACAAGACACTGAAAATCTTGCAAACAGAAAAACAGATAGAGAAAAGAATGGAAAAAATTAATCAGAGTCTCAGGAAATGGAATGAGAGCAAGAAGCACACAAACATACACATCATCAGTGTCCCAGAAGGAGAAGAGAAGGGAAAAGGGGCAGAAAGAATATTTGAGGAAATAATGGTCAAAAATTTCTCAACTCTTATGAAAAACATAAATATACATGTCTATGAAGAACACCATACTGCAAACAGAATAAATCCTGAGACCTACATCAAGACACATCCAAATAGAATGTCAAATGCCAAAGATAAAGAAAGAATGCTGAATGCAGCAAGAAAAGAAAGCAATTCATCATGTACAAGGGAACACAATAAGCTTATGTGCCTATTTCTCATCAGAAAACATGGAGGCAAGAAGGCAGTGGAATGACATATTTAGTTTACTGAAAGAGGAAAACTGCCAGCCAAGAATTCTTTATCCAGCAATACTGTCTTTAAAAAATGATGGAGAGTTTAAAATATTCACAGATAAACAGAAACTGAGAAAGTTAATAAGAGTCCTGCCTTACAAGAGATGCTAAAGGGTGTTCTGCAGGCTGAAAGGAAAAGACAGGAGGGAAAGGCTTGGAGGAGAGTGTAGAAATAAAGATTATCAGGAAGGGAAACTAAAAGGGTAAAAAGAGAAACAAAAATAAGATATTACATATGAAAATCAAAGGATAAAATGGTTGAAGAAAGTACTGCCTTCACAGTAATAACATTGAATGTTGATGGATTAAAATCCCCAATCAAAAGCCACAGATTGGCAGAATGGATTTAAAAAAAAGTATGATACATAGATACACTATTTACAAAAGAGTAGGAACCAAGGACAGAAATAGTTGAAAGTGAAAGGTTGGAAAAAGATATTCCACACAAAGAATAACCAAAAAAGAGCTGAGATAGCTATACTAATATTGAACAAAATAGAATTTAAGTTGAAAACTCTTATAAGAGACAAAGAAGGGACACTATATATTTCTAAATAACAATCATAAATATTTATGCACCTAACCAGGGTGCCACAAAATACATGAGGCAAACACTGGCAAAACTGAAGGGAGAAATAGATGGCTCTACAATCATAGTTGGAGACTTCAGTACCCTAGTCTCGTCAATAAATAAAACATCTATACAGAGGATCAACAAGGAAACAGAGAAATTGAATAACGTGATAAATGAACTAAGCCTAACAGAAAAATACAGAACATTGCACCCAAAACATCAGGATATAGATTCTTCTTAAATGCCCATGGATCATTCTCCAGATTACACCACATGTGGGTCTCCATAAATTTTAAAAGATTGGAATTATACAAAGCATTTCTTAGACTATAATGGAATGAAGCTGGAAATAAATAACAGGTGGAGAATGGAAAATCCACAAATATATGGAGGTTAAACAACACCCTCTGAAACAATCAGTAGGTTGGAGAAGAAATTATAAGAAAAATCAGTAAATATCTTGAGACGAATGAAAACAAGAACTCAACATATCAAAACTTACATGATGCAACAAAGGCAGTGCTGAGAGGGAAATTTATAGCCCTAAACACCTACATTAATAAAGAAGAAAGACATAAATCAAAGACTTAACTGCATACCTGGAGGAACTAGGAAAAGAACAGCAAACTAACGCCAAGCAAACAGAAGGAAGGAAATAACAATGAATAAAGCAGAAATAAATGAAATTGAGAAAAAAATGGATAGAATTGATAGAACCAAAATTTTGTTCTATGAGAGAATCAATAATATTGATAAACCCTCAGCTAGACTGACAAAGAAAAAAAGAGAGAAGATAAAATAAATATAATCAGAAATGAGAGGGGGGACATCACTTCTGACCCCTCAAAAATGAAAAGGATCAAAAAGAGATACAATGAACAACTGCATGCCAACAAAATACACAACCTAGATGAAATGGACAAATTCGTATAAACACACAAACAACCTACACTAACACTAAAAGAAATAGAAGAACTCGACAGAACATTTACAAGTAAAGGGATTGGATCAGTCATCAAAAACCTCCCAACAGATTGAGAATACCTTCTTGACCAAAAGGGGGATGCAAAATGAGATGAAATAGTTTCAGTGGCTGAGAGATTTCAAATGGAGTCGAGAGGTCACTCTGGTGGACATTCTTATGCACTATATAGGTAACACCTCTTAGGTTTTAATGTATTGGAATAGCTAGAAGTAAATACCAGAAACTATCAAACTCCAACCCAGTAGTCTGGTTTCTTGAAGACGATTGTATAACAGTGCAGCTTACAAGGGGTGACAGTGTGATTGTGAAAACCTTGTGGATCGCACTCCCTTTATCTAGTGTATGGATGGATGAGTAGATAAATGGGGACAAAAACTAAATGAAAAATAGGGTGGGATGGGAGGATGATTTGGGTGTTCTTTTTTACTTTTATTTGTTATACTTATTTTGATTCTTTCTGGTGTAAGAAAAATGTTCACAAATAGATTAGGGAAATAAATGCATGACTATATGATGGTACTGTGAACAGCTGACTGTACACTATGGATGATTGTATGGTATGTGAATGTATTTCAATAAAACTGTATTTAATTTAAAAAAAAAAAACCTCCCAACAAATAAAAACCAAGAACCAGATAGCTTCACAGATGAATTCTGCCAATCCTTCCAAGAAGAATTAATACCAATCTGGCTCAAACTCTTCCAAAAAATTGAAGAGGAGGGAACACCACCTAAATCCTCCTATTAAGCCAACATCACCCTAACACCAAAGCCAGACAAAGATACAACAAGAAAAGAAAATTAGAGAACAATTTATCTAAAGAACAAAGATGCAAAAATCCTCAACAAATTACCTGCAAATCAAATCCAATGGCACATTGAAAGAATTATATGCCATGATCAAGTGGGGTATATTCTATGTGTGCAAGGGTGGTTCAACACATGAAAATCAATTAATGTAATACAGCACATTAACAAATCAAAGGGGAAAAGCCACATAAACATCTTGATTTCATGTGGAAAAGCCGTTTGACAAAACCCAACATCATTTCTTGATAAAAATAGTTCAAAAGATTGAAATAGAAGGAAACTTACTCAACATGATAAAGGGCATATGTGGCAAGCACACAGCTAACATCATACTCAGTGGTGAAAGACTGAAAGCTTTCACTCTAAGATTTGGAACAATACAAGGATGCCCACTGTCACCATTGTTATTCAACATCGTGCTGGAAATTCTAGCTAGAGCAATTAGGCATGAAAAACAAATAAAAGGCATCCAATCTGGAACAGAAGAAGTAAAACTTTCACTGTTTTCAGATGACATGATCCTATATCTAGAAAGTCCCAAAAAATCTACAACAAAGCTAACTAGAGCTAACAAGCTCAGCAAAGTGGTGAGATACAAGATCAACATGCAAAAATCAGTAGTGTTTCTATACATTAGTAAGGAGCAATCTGAGGAGGAAATCAAGAAAAATTCCATCTACAATAGCAATCAAAAGAATCAAATATCTAGGAATAAATTTAACCAATGATGTAAAGGACTTGTACACAGAAAACTACAAAACATTGCTAAAAGGAATCAAGGAAGACCTAAATAGATGGAAGGAGTTCATCCTTGTTTGTGGATTGGAAGAATAAATACAGTTAAGATGGCAATTCTACCCAAATTGTTTTATACATCAATTCAAAATCCCTAAAGTGTACTTTGTAGAAATAGAAAAGTCAATAATGAAATTTATTTGTAAGGTCAAGGTGCCCCAAATAGCCGAAAACATCTTGATAAAGAAAAATTAAGTTGGCAGTCTCACACTTCCTGACTTTAAAGCATATTACAAAGATACAGTGGTCAAAACAGCATGGTCCTGGCTTAAGGATAGATATATTGACTAATGGCATCAAATTGAGGATTCAGAAATACACCTTCTCATCTAGGTCCAACAGATTTGTCCCAAGGCAGCCAAGTCCTCTCAGCTGGGACAGAACAGTTTCTTCAAAAAATGGTGCTGGGAGAACTGGATATCCATATGAAAAAGAATGAAAGAGGACCCATATCTCGCACTTTATAAAAAAATTAACTCAAAATGTATCAAAGACCTAAGCATTGGAGCTAAGACCATAAAACTCCTAGAACAAAATGTAGGGAGACAACTTAAAGATAATGTGGTAGGAGGTGGTGTCTTAGACCTTATACCCAAAGCACAAGCAATGAAAGAAGAAATAGATAAATGGTATCTCCCCAAAATTGAATACTTTTGTGCTTCAAAGGACATTGTCAAGAAAGTAAAAAGGCAGTCTGCACAATGGGAGAAAATATTAAGACTCCTCATATCTGATAAGGGCTTAATATCCAGAATATATGAATAAATCCTACAACTCAACAAAAAAAGACAAAAAAAAAAAAAACAATTAAAAATAGGCCAAAGACATGATAGACAGTTTTCCAAAGAGGAAATACAAATGGCTAAAAAGCATATGAAAAGATGCTCAACTTCACTAGCTATTATACCTATTAGAATGGCCATTATCAAAAAATCAGATAACTACAAGCGCTGGAGTGGATGTGGAAAAATAGGTACACTTACTCAATTGTGGGATTGTAGAATGGTGCAGCTGCTCTGGAAATCAGTTTGGTGGATCTTCAGGAAGCTAAGTATAGAATTGCCATATGATCCGGCAATCCCGTTACTAGGTACACACTCAGAGGAATTGAAGGCAGGGATTCGAATGGACATTTGCACCCTGATGTTAATAGTGGCATTATTCATGATTGCCAATGGATGGAAACAGCCCAAGTATCCATCAACTGGTGAGTGGTTGAACAAGCAGTAGTATATACATATGATGGAATATTATGCAGCTGTAAAAAGGAATGGAGTCATGATACATGCAACAGCATTTATGAACCTCGAGGACATTATCTTGATCAAAATAAGCCAGAAACAAAAGTACAAATATTGTATAGTCTCACTAACATGAACTAATTGCAATGAGCAACCTTTTGGAACTAAAATCTAGGGTATAGATTATCAGGAGTTAGAAAGAGGGTAGAGAATGGGCAGATGACTCTTAAAGAGTACAGAATGTTTAAGAAGGTTGATTGTAAATGTTAGGAAATGGATGGCACAATACCATGTGATGGTAGCACAATACTGTAAGTGTAAGTAACAAGGCTGAATGGGAGTAGGCTTGAAAGGGGGAGGCTAGGGTTGAGTACGTCAGTAGAAGGAAAGCTAGAGTATAAATACTGGGACTGTATAACATAGTGAAAACTAGAGTGGATGATGACCGTGGTAAATTGTACAAACGTAAGAAAGTTCTTACATGAACAAAAACAAAAGTACATCACTATTACAAGGTGTTAATAGAAGGGTGGTATATGGGAAAATACAATTAATACAAACTAAAGACTATAGTTAACAGTAACATCATAATATTCTTTCATTAATTGTAACAAAGGGTCTATACCAAAGCTAAACATCAGTAATGGGGGGTATAAGGAGTATGGGACTTTTCTTTGTGGAAGAAATGAGAATGTTCTAATATTGATCATGGTAGTGAATACATAGTTATGTGATTATACCAAGGGCCATTGATAGTACACTTAGGAGGGTTGTATGGTGTTTGAATAAAACTGTTAAGAAAAATAGAAACATAAAAAGGGGCATATTTGACAACACTGAAATAGATATCCAAATGTGATTAAAAGGGGAAATGTTAGATTATATACATGGTAAAAGAATAAAATTTTTAAAAATCCATCAGAATATACTCCACAGTGTTCTGTAAATGCACAATAAAAAGATGAGCAACCAAATTTACAAATGGGCAAAGCCTTGAATAGACATTTTTCAAGAGTAAATACAAATGGCCAAAAAGCACATGAAAAGATGATCAACATCACTACCTATTAGGGAAATTCAAATCTAAACCACAATCAGATTAATGTCTGGAAATGGATACTGGTGATGGTAGTACATTACTGTGAGTGTAATTAGTGGCACTGATTTAAGAATGTGGTTGCAAGGTAAATTGTGGATCATGCCTGTTACTAGAATGAAAGTTAGAGGATAATCCATGGGAGTCTATAACACAGTGAATCCTGTTGTGGATGATGGCTGTGGTTAATAGTACAAAGATAAGAATGTTCTTTCATGAACTAGAACAAATGTACATCACTATCACAAGGTATAAATAATAGAGTGGTAGATGGGGAAAAATACACCTAATGTAAATTATGGACTATAGTTAACAGTAATATTTTCATGTTCTTTCATCAAATGTAGCAAAGGTACCACACTAATGCAAACTGTCAACAATAGGGGGCTATATGGGAACATGGTGCTTTTAAAATGACTTTTATGTAACCCTAAAACTTCTCTAATTAAAAGAAAAGATTACAATAATTTTTTAAATTTTATTTTGAAATCAATTCAAACTTACAGGAACAGTTGCAAAAACAATGCAAACCCCATACACAGAACTCCAGCATACCCCGACCCCCCTCCCCCGATACCCCGATCCACCAACTTTAACATCCTGTCACACCAACATTTCTTTCTTTCCCTCCCTCCCTCCCTCCCTATCATCCATCATCTATTGCTATCTTCTGAACATATGAGAGCAAGCTGCACACATCCTTGAACAAACACTATAATTCACATATACATTTCCCACGAACAAGAAGATTCTTTTATGCAATCCCATTAAGTGCAGCTAAGAAGTTCAAGAAATTCAACATTGACACAAAGCTTACATTCTATATTTCCTTTTTTTTTTTCTTATGTCCCAACTGTGTCCCTTTGAGCCTCCTCTCCTCCATCCTCAGATCCCATCCAGGATCATCCTTGGCATTTAATTGTCATTATCTATTTAGATTTTTTTTTTCAAGTGTGGAAACATATATACAGCCTAAATCTTCCCATTCCAACCCCTCCCTAGCATTCCATTAGTGGGATTAATCACACTTAGAATGTTGCAATGCTATTACCTTCCCACCATCCATTACTAGAAATTTCCCTTCACCACAAACAGAAACCCTACACTCATTTCTTAACTCCCCTTTGCCCCTTCCCTCACTTCTCATAACCCATACTCTACTTTTCATCACTACAGTCATATTCTCTGATACTTTCTTTGTGTTTACTGTGGGGCTTAAATTTAACCTCTTAAATCTACAACAATCTTGTTTTTCTTTGATACCAACTTAACTTCAATAGGACACATAAACTATGTTCCTATACTCCTCCATTCCCCCACCTTTATGTAGTTCTTGTCAAAAATTACATATTGTACATTGAGTCCAAAACCACTGATTTATCATTACAGTTTATGTATTTTAGATCCTGTAGGAAGTAAATAGTGGAGTTACAAATCAAAAATACAGTAGTATTGGTATTTATATTTACCATGTGATCTTTAGTGGTACCCTTTATTTCTTCATGTAGTTTCAGTCAATTGTTTAGTGTCCCTTCCTTTCAGCCTGCTCAACTCCCTTTAGCATTTCTTATAGGACTGATCTACTGGTGGTGAAGTCCCTCAGCTTTTTTCCCTGTTGGTAGGGCTCCCTTTAGTATCTGAAGTAGGGCAGGTCTTTTATTAGCAAAATCTCTCAGCATTTGTTTGTCTGTGAAAAATTTAAGCTCTCCCTCAAACTTGAAGGAGAGTTTTGCTGGATAAAGGATTCTTGGTTGGAAATTTTTCTCTTTCAGAATTTTAAATATGTCATGCCACTGCCTTCTCACCTCCATGGTGGCCACTGAGTAGTCACTACTTAGTCTTATGTTGTTTCCTTTGTATGTGGTGAATTGCTTTTCTCTTGCTTCTTTCAGAACTTGCTCCTTCTCTTCAGTATTTGACAGTCTGATCAGAATATGTCCTGGAATGGGTTTATTTGGATTTATTCTATTTGGAGTTCTCTGGGCATTTATGCTTTGTGTATTTATGTTGTGTAGAAGGTTTGGGAAGTTTTACCCAACAATTTCTTTGAATACTCTTTCTAGACCTTTACCCTTCTCTTCCCCTTCTGGGATACCAGTGAGTCTTAAATTTGGACGTTTTATTTTATCTATCATATCCCTGAGATCCATTTCGAGTTTTTTTATTTTTTTCCCCATTCTTTCTTTTGTTCTTTCATTTTCCATTCTGTGGTCCTTGAGGACACTGAGTCATTGTTCAACTTCCTCTAATCTTGTATTGTGAGTATCCAGTGTCTTTTTAATTTGGCCAACAGTTTCTTTTATTTCCATAAGACCTTCTGTTTTTTTATTTACTCTTGCAATTTTTTCTTTATGCTCTTCTAAGGTCTTCTTTATGTCCTTTATATCCTGTGCCATGCTCTTCTTCATGTCCTTTATATTCTGTGCCATGCTCTCATTGTTTGTCTTTCGTTCTTTGATTAATTGCACCAAGTACTGTGTCTCTTCTGATCTTTTGATTTGGGTGTTTGGGTTTGGGTTCTCCATATCATCTGGTTTTATCATATGCTTTAAGATTTTCTGTTGTTTTTGGCCTCTTGGCATTTGCTTTACTTGATAGGGTTCTTTCAGGATCTAAAAGATACCAATCTCTAATTTGTCAGAACTACAGCTTGGTAGCGTACACTTTCTCTAACTAACCAGCAGATGGCATCCACGAGTCACCTATTCCCCTCAAGTCAGTTCTCCCCAACTTTGTCTTTGTGGTGTGTGGGGATCTGATTCTTGTGGGGTTCAATTTGTGCACTAAGTTTGGGTGTGTTCTTGGTGCCATCCACCCTGAATGTGGGGCATGTGTCTGGGTGGTTAGGAAGGCAGGGCAGCTTTAATAATCAAACCTCCCAGGTGTTCCCAGAGATTTAAGGCTGTTGCAAGAGTCCAAGCCTTCATCTCAGCCCTGCCACAGATCGTCTCTGCTGCTGACCCACAAGTTCCCGACACTGGTGTAGAGTCCCTGGGATTTCTGAGCGGGCCCCCCTCTCAGCCACGCTCCTCCAGGACCCCTGCTGAGGGAAGGCTGCACCACATTACAAGTGTGTGCCAGCCCTCCAGGGAAGTCCTGGGCTGCTGGGCCGTGCAGGGTTGCTCCCAGCCCGCCATAAAGATGGTTGAATGTGGTGTATTAATTTCCCCCTCTTTGCACAGCTCCACCTTCCCAGCTCTGGGACAACCAGCCGTAGGTGCACCAAAGGCCACTGTCCATGGCCGATACTGTGGCATGTGTGCGGTGCTGCAGGAAACACTCCCCGTCACACTGGGACCCTTGGCACGGCCCTGGGCTATGGTTCCAGCCCCGGGCAGGAGCATCCCCAGCCCGCTGGGGAGATGGCTGCAAGGGGTGCAGTTTCTTTTTCCTTTCGGCTCCCCTCTGCCCCCCTGGCCCTGAGACAATCAGAAGTGGGTATGGGAAGGGCTGTCCTCCACGCCAGACACCGAGGCATTGGCACAGCCTGCTCCTGCCGTGCTTCACTGCGCGGTTCTCACCGGCGTATCTGCAGCCACTCCCGGTTTTTTTTTTTTTTTTTAAAAGAACTAGTCCATCTCCAGACACCAACCCACAGTTTCCCCACACTGCAGTGCAGCCGCTGGACTTTCAGCTGGCTCACTCACTGGTTTCAGAATGCAGACTCCCAGTTTCACCAAATGCACAGTCCCTGTGGATTTAGCAGACCTTGTCCAGCTGGTGCATCACTGGAACTGGTGTTCTGCGTCACTTTCTGGCTTTTGTCTAGTATTTTTCATGGAGGTGTTTTTTTGCCCTGTCTCACCTAGCCGCCATCTTGGGTTCTCTACAATAATTTTAAAAATTATGCTAAGTGAAAGAAACCAGATGCAAATACTGCATATGGTATTATTGTATTTGTATAAAATGTAAATATAAATAAATCTATAGGGAAAGAATTATATTTGTGGTTATGTAGGTCTGGGGATGAATAGAGAAATTTAGAGGTGACTGCTAAAGGGCATGGGGTTTTTCTTTTTGGCATAATGAAAATGTTCTAAAATTGTGGTGATGAATGCACAACTCTATGATTATACTAAAAGCCATTGGTTGTACACATTGGATTGATTGTATGTATGTGATGGTATGTGAATATGTCTCAATAAAACTGCTTTAAAAACGTAGGGTGTGAATTTTGTCAAGTGCCTTTTCTGCATCGATTGAGATGAGCCTGTGGTTTTGTTCCTTCATTCTCTTAATATGGTATATTACATTAACTGATTTTCTTATGATGAACCAACCTTCTATATCAGGGATAAATCCCACTTGATCATGGTGTATAATTCTTTTAATGGGCTGTTGGATTCAGTTTGTAGCATTTTATTGAGAATTTTTGCATATATATTCATAACAGATATTGGTCTGTAGTTTTCTTTTCTGATGGTATCTTTATCTGGCTTTGGTATGAGGGTGATGTTGGCCTCATAGAATGAATGAGAGAGTGTTCCTCCTCTTCAATTTTTGGGGAGAGTTTGAGCAGAATTGGAGTTAGATCTTCTTGGCATGTTTGTTACAATTCCCCTATGCAGCCATCTGGTCCTGGGCTTTTCTTTGTTGGGAGATATTTGATGACTGATTCATTATCTTTACTAATAATTAGTTTGTTGAGGTTTTCTATTTCTTCTTGAGTCAGGGTAGGTAGTCTGTGTGTTTCTAAGAACTTGTTCAATTCATCTAGGTTATCTAATTTAGTGGTATACAGTTGTTCATTTATCCTCTTATAGCCCTTTTCATGTCAGCAGAGTCAGTAGTAATGTCCTCCTTTTTATTTCTAATTTTTGTTATTTGTATCATCTCTCTTTTTTACTTTGTCAGTCTAGCTAAATGTTTGTCAATTTTACTGCTCTTTTGTTGATTCTATTTTTGTTTGTTTCCTATTTCATTTATCTCCACTCTAATCTTTGTTATTTCCTTCTTTCTGCTTGCTTTGGGTTTAGTTTGCTCTCCTTTTTCTAGTTCTCCCAATTTTGAGGTTAGGTCTCTTAGTTGAAGTATTCCTTCATTTTAATGTAAGCATTTAAAACTATAAATTTCCCTCTGAGCACTGCCTTTACAATGTCCCGTAAATTTTCATTTTCATTCACCTCAAGATACTTCCTAATTTCCCTTCTGATTAGTCATTTAAGAGTATGTTGTTTAATTTCCACATATTTGTGATTTTTCCATTTCTCCCTCTGATACTGATTTCTAACTTCATTCTGTTGGTCAGAGAATATTCATGTATGATTTCAATATTTTTGAATTTATTGAGACTTGTTTTTTGACCCCAGATATGGTATATCTTAGAGAATGATACATGTGCACTTGAGAATAATGTGTATTCTGTTTTCTTTGGGTGCAATATTCTATATATGTTTGTTAGGTTTATTTGGTTTAGTGTATCATTCAAGTCTTGTATTTCTTTAATGATTTTCTGACTAGATGTTCTATCCATTATTGAGAGTGGTGTATTAAAGCATCCTACTATTAATGTGGGACCCTCAATATCTGCCTTCAAATCTGTCAGTATTTGCTGCAAATATTTCAGGGCTTTGCTGTTGATGCATATATATTTATAATTCTTGCACCTTCTTGTTGAATTGTTCCCTTTATCAGTATATTATGACCTTCTTTGACTCCCATAACTGTTTTTGACTTAAAGTCTATTTTATCCGATATTAGAATAGCCACCCCAGCTCTGATTTGCTCACTACTTGCATGGTATACTTTTTTCCCATCCTTTTGCTTTCCACCTACTTATGTCTTTGAATTTAAGTTGAGTCTCTTGCAGACAGGGTATAGTGGGGTCATATTTTTTTATCCATTCTGCCAATCTCTGCCTTTTGACTGGAGAGTTTAATCCATTTACATTTAAAGTCACTACAGATAATACAGGACTTTCTTTTGCAATTTGGTTATTTGCCCTTTGTGAGTCTTATACCTTTTTTCCTTCACTTTCATTAATTCCTCTTTTTAAATTTATTTTATTTTTTGTTTTGGCTCATATTGGGTGCCTTCTCATTTCTCTCTGGATTTGTTTTTTTCATCTATTTTCCTTGTGGTTACCATGGGGTTAAAATTCAACATTCTAAATATATAACAGTCATATATGGCTTGATACCAACTTAACCTTAATAGCATGCACATATACTTTTCCTATACCCCTCTGTCTCCCCACCCTTTTTTTTGTACTTGTTCCCACTTATATCTTTGTACATTGAATATCAAAAAATATAGATTTATCATTACTTTTTATACACTTGCATTTTAGCACCTGTAGGAAGTAAGAAGTGGAATTACATACCAAACAATACACTACAGTAATACTGATGTGTATAATTACCCAAATGTTTACCTTTACTGCAGGTCTTTATTTCTTTATGCTGCTTTGAACCACTGACAAGTGGTGATGAAGTCCCTCCACTTATGTTTACCTAAGAATGTCTTAATCTCTCCCTCATTTTTGAAAGATAGTGTCTCTCAGTGGATATAAAATTCTTGGCTGGCAGTTATTTTCCTTCAACACTAAGTATTTCCACCCACTGCCTTCTTGCCTCCATGGTTTCTGATGAGAAATTGGCACTCAGTCTTATTGGGACTCTCTTGTACATAACATGTTGCTTTTCTCTTGCAGCTTTCAGACTCTCTCCTTGTCCTTTGCTTTTGATAGTGTAACCAGTATATATCAGGGTGTATTTTCCTTCATGTTTATCCTGTTTGGTGTTCTCTGTGGTTCTTGGATGTACATATTCATGTCTTTTGCTAAGTTTGCAAAGTTCTCTGTCATTATTTCTTTGACTATTTCTTCTGTCCCTTTCTCTCTTTCTTCTCCTTCTGGGAGTCCCATAATGCATATACTGGTATGCTTGATTGTGTAGCTGTAATAGGCTATTTTTGCTTTTTAATATTTCTTTTTTCTTTCTGCTCCTTGGTCTGACTCATTTCAAGTGTCTTGTCTTCAAGTTCACTGATTCTATCTTCTGCTAGCTTCAATCTGCTCTTGAAACCCTCCTGGGCATTTTTCATTTTAGTTATTGTGATCTTCAACTCTGTGTGGCTCCTTTTTTATAATTTCTATCTCTTTACTTAGACTCTAATATTGTTCATTCATTGTTTTCCTGATATCATTTAGTTCTTTCTCTGTACTTTCCTTCATCTACTCGAGCATTTTTAAGATCTTGTTTTTAAAATGCTTTGAATGGTATGTCCATGTTCTCATCTTCATTGGTGTTCTCTGTATTTTTATCTTCTTTTGGATGGAGCATAATTTTGTTTCTTTGGTTTGTCTTGTACTCTTTTTTGCACACTGTACATTTTAATGTTTTAAAATGTTACTTACAGGATTTGTTTCCTCAGATATCTGTTTCTTGGTTTTGTAACCAGCAGGTGCTAAGAAAGAGGTTTTCTTGAGTTTCAGCCCTCCTATCAGGAAGGTTGCCCAAGCTGAATGAAATGTTCAGGGTTTTCCCTGTCTTTCTGGGCCTCTGTCTTGTCCTGGGCTTTTGCTTGTTAGATGTTTTGGAGTTCCCATTTATGGGAGTTTGGTTGTCCCCTCTGTTTCCCAGAGACAGACCTCCCTCTTCTGGGTATTTGAAGCTGGTGGGCATTTGTCCCAGACTGTCTGCCTCTATAGTTTTTTACACTCCTTTCATTGCCTCAAACTGTTTTTGCCTGGAGGACAAATTCTGGGAGGTGGACATGCTGGAGAGGACTTTCCCAAATCAGTCTTTCCCAGCCAAAACATGGCCAGGACCCACAAAGTGCACACTGGCTCCAAGGTGCCCTGGAGAGAGGATCAGGATGGGTGCCAAGACCTTCTCCAATGGCTCCCCAAAGCTAGGCTTTCCTGGCCTGCCCAGCAAATGCAGCCCTTCAACTATTTGTCCCTGCAGACCTGAATCAGTGCAATGTCTTTAAGTCTCTGTCACCTTCCTTGTCTGGGCAGGGTTGAAACAACAGCTGCTGTTGCCTTTGTCTGAGGCATGTTGAAACAATGGCTGCCCTCCAAGCCGGGCCCCCAGCAATCTAAATTCAGTAATCAAAATCCGTGATCAGTTATTGGCTGTGCCCACCCCTGGTCTTGGTGAAGCAGATTTCTATGTTCCTTTCTGTTACCAGTGAGTCAGTCAGGGGCTGGACCCCAAGGTGACCAACTGTGAGAGTTGGGAATGGGTACCATTAGCTGCTGCATGGAGAGAACAATTTACTGTTCTTAACCACAATTTATCAGCCTCTTCCTCCCACTCTTCCCTGCATGTTGTTCAGTGTTCTTTGGTCTCCAGAGTTTCAAAACAGTTGTTTCAGACCATTGCTGCCTGTTTAATAGTTGTTTGGGTGGAAGGCCTGAGTCCCGGACCTCACACTCTGCCATCTTCCCTCAATCCTCCCATGTAATCTATTTTTAAATGTCAATAAAGATTAAAACCTGTAAAGATACTAAAAAATTATTTGCATAAATTTTAAGGAGAAAGGGTGTTCCAGGATGAGAGAAGACCTACAATGGATAGAGGCAAATCAAACAAACAAAAAACTGAAACATCTGAGTACCTTGAAGTTGTTTGATGTAGCTGGAGCAAAGGGTACATCTGTGGGAATGAATCTGAGCTGTCTAGAATCTGATCTCAGAAGGGCTAATGCTGTTGCCATTTAAATGTGGTTTGAGGTCATACACTGACTCACATACCAGTATTCGTTTTATTTTGACCCTGATGCACAGACTATGACCCAAACCCCATCAGAGCTGGTAATAAATTCCACAATTATTAGCAATTCTAACTACAGAGAGCCAAAGAATTGATGAGGCCAGGAGGAAAGGTCTGCCCTTTAACCAGAAACCATACATTCGTGTCATCCTCAAGGCGATTTTCTGGGGCAACCCACTGCCCATGCATTTATATGTGGTTAAAGAGTACTGAAAAGCCCTTTCAAATATTTAGAGACCCTTTCTATTTGCACACAATTAGGGTGAAAATGAAATGTGCAGATTAACATCAAATGGCATTCTTCTGTTATCTCTTTTCTATTACATCATGCATGAAAACCAAAGGTCCCTTTGTCATAATAGAGTCTAATTTGCTTAATCCCCCAAATTTATAAACTTTCATTTCTTCCCTCAGAATTTTCCATGGTTTCTGAGCTCTTGAAAATATCCCAGAAAACGTTAATGCAATAGGTTGCATATAAAAACTCAGAATGCACAGCAGAAGACTGGTAGGGAAATTTAAGTTCAGAAGAGGAAGTATGAGAGGTAAATGGTAACTGTTTAATACGGCAACTGAACTTTAAAATATATATGCTTCTTGGGGGTAAAGGCAGTGGACAAACTTTCCAAATCCATTTTAGCTTTAAGTCTGCTTGCAAATTAGCATGGATATGAATACAGTACTTAAAGACATCTTGCTGAGGAAAGATAGAGAAGCACGGAACTGGTGATCTTATTTGTTGAAGGTAAATTATAGGAACTGTGATATAAAATCTTCAGTTCTCCCTGGGTGGGCAGTCTTGTGTAGTAGTTAAGAAGACAGGTGTTATAAACAGGGTATCTGAGTTCAAATCCCAGCAGTAGCACGTTGAACAAATGAATCCATATCACTCTGCTTCAGTGTCTTCACCCGTAAAACGGGGGTGAGAATAATAATGCTTGCCTCATAGGGCTGCTTTGAGGCTCAAAGAAAATGAGTAGTGTGCTTCAAATGATGCCTGGCACGTTGATGATATGCATTCTATGTGACCTACAATTATCAGTGTTTAACATATATAATGATATATAAAATGAGATAATTTTTAAGTTATGAGAAAATAGAGTATTTAAGATAAATGTTTGAAACCATGGCTTCAATATGTGATTCTCGTTAATTGGGTGCTTAATGATTTGTTTCAGCAACTGTCTGCTCTGTATCTGCCCTTTTAACTGCTTCCAGCTCACTCACATGGAAACCATAGCTTTCATATAAAAAGCTTCATGAATACCTCGTGGAATTCCTCTGAATCTCGAGCCTCCTGTTTCCTTCCATTTCTTTCTGCCCTTTTTGAATCATTTCATGCAGTTTTAGTCTATCTCTGTATAATTGACTATGGAGCTAGCCTGCAAACTTCTAGGATGCCACCTTTGCTATGGGCATCCTCTCAGCTGCCTGTGTCCCAGCAGGTGGGGTACAGTGTCCTATCCCACACCTTGTCCAGGCCCATGAGGGGAAAAGGCTGCCAGTCAGACCCACAACATCACTGGTGCCTATGGCCCACACCTCCAGCCCTAACAGTCCAAGGTGACAGAAACTGAACAAGGTCTGCATGACTTCAAACTTTCAAACCACTATCTTCCAAAACAGGGTTTCCTGTACTAGGGTCCAGGCTCAAAATCCAGCTCTTGGCATGTTTTGTATGGCCCTTGAGGTACAAATGGTTTACCTTTTAAAAAGGTTGTAGAGAAAGAAGAGAGGAGGAGGGGATGAAGGAGGAGGGGGAGGGGGAAGCAGAGGAGGAAGAAGGGGTGAGGGATGAAGCAGCAGGAACAGGGACTATATGTGGCCTGAAAAGCCTAGAATGTTTTACTATCTGGTCCTCGTTTTACTGAAAATGTTTCAGTACCCCTCTTTAAACACAAATTTCATCTTTTCAAGCCTTTGCTTAAAATCTTTCCATGGTTCCCCAACATTCTTGGCATGACATCTACACTCCATCATCATCTGACCCTGCCTGTCATTTGGTCCTTATCAACTTGGCCCATTCATGTGCTCTCAGAGCAAGAAGACTGAACTACTTGTACTTCTTTGAACACATCATACATTTTCATTCCTTTGTGACTTGTGGTTTTTTTAAGCTGTTTTATTGAGATATATTCCCATGCCGTACAATCTATTCAAAGTGTACAATGGGTCACTGTATCATTGCATAGTTGTGCATGCATCACCACAATCAATTCTAGAGCATTCTCATTACTCAAAAAAAAAAAAGAAAAAAAACAAAAAACAAAAAACAAATCCTCTGTGGTTTTTTAATGCTGCTTCCTCTTCCCTTTCCCTCTCACCCACCTGAAAACTCTTTCTTGGAGGCTCAGCTAAATGGTCATCTCCTCTCTGAAGCCCTCCCTGACTCCCCCAAGCAGAATTAAGCTCTTGTCCTCTGCAGGCCCACAGGACTTAGTTCTGCTTTCTACTACTGCACTTAATGTATTGCTGTCCGATCCACCATTCTCAGCTGGGGACTGAAAGGGATTTCTTTCTAGGCATTTATAGCAGGTGGAGAGACTAAAACTGTCCTATGTTTGAATTTACTTCTGCTTCTGTTTGAGGTGTACTCAATTCAGGAAAACACAAAAGATAGACAAACAGTCCCACATTTGAAGTATCCTCAGACAATTAACAAGAACAGAGTCCAAGAAGAGAGAATGCCTTAAGAAATTATCAAAACATTACCTGGAAATCAAGACATCTTAATGATGGTCTTGGGAGAGAATAAGCCTTCAATTTATGGATATATGAGGCATCCAATTCCAATAAAATTCACAGCATGCTGGGAAGTCTTCTACCTGAAGTACTTACATAACATAAGTGATAAAAAGGGAAATGGACAGAGATAAAAAAAAAAAAGTGGCTAGTCAATGGGTGAGATGAAAAAAAATCCATATGAATGTCATTCATTCATAAAGATCAATTAAATAAGTAAATAAATTATGGCACACTCATACCATTGAAGTCTATGTAAATGTTCAATGAAATGAGATATTAATATGGAAAAAGTCCATGGAAGAAAAAAGTAAGTTGAAAATTGATATAGTCTATGATATTTTTTGTGACATTTACTCAGAAGAAAAGACAAAACACCCACTGTGGTGTATGTATGTGTGGGTAGATGTATACCAGAAAACAAAAGAAAAATGCAGAGAGTGTGCCTGGTTAGCAAATGTTAAATGTGAGAAAAGTGTGACTAAAGGTGTCAGGGGTGGGGGGTGAGCTTCTAAGGCAGTGAAAAAACACTTTGTCTGTTAACTCTGCTTGTAAAGTGTTTGATTTCATTCATTTTCTTTTTTTCCATATCAGAGAAGTTATGGGTTTGCAGAACAATTATGCATAAAATACAGAATTCCCATATATCTCCCTATTATTAGCAACTTGCATTGGTGTGGAACATTTGTTACAACTGATAGAAGCACATTTTTATAATTGTACGATTAACTACAGTCCATACTTTAACCTAGGGCTCACTGTGTCGTAAAGTTCCACAGATTTTTTTAAATGTTTTATTCTGTTACCATATATACAACCTAACATTTCCTCCTTTAATCACATTCAATTACATAGTTCAGTTCTGCTAATGACATTTACAATGTTGTGCTACTATCACCACATCCGTTACCAAAATATTTACATCATTTTAAATAGGAATCCTGTACATTTTATATACAGAATATATAAAGAAATCCTTCACCTTAACAACAAAATGTCAAACAGCCCAATTAAAAATTGGAAAAAGACTTGAATAGACATCTCTCCAAAGAAGATATACAAATGGCTGGAAAACACAGGGAAAGATACTCAACATCATTAGCCCTCAGGGAAATGCAAATCAAAACCACAATAAGATACCATTTCACACCCATTAGAATGGCTGCTATTTAAAAAAAAAAAGCAGAAAATAACAAATGCTGGAGAGGGTGTGGAGAAATAGGAACACTCATTCATTGCTGGTGGGACTGTAAACCGGTGCAGCTGCTGTGGAAGACAGTCTGGTGGTTCCTCAGAAAGCTAAGAATAAAACTGCCATATGACCCAGAAATCCCACTGCTAGTTACATACCCCAAAGAATTGAAATCAGGGCTGCAAACAGATATTTGCACAACAATGTTCATAGCGACATTATTATGATTTCTAAAAAATGAAAGCAACTCAAGTGTCCATCAGTGGATGAATGGATAAACCAGGCAGCCACAAACATGAACACGTGGTAAAAAAAATGAATTTTATGATTTGCCATAATTAGTGACACCAGACGTCTACTTTGCCGGGGTTGTTACGTTGGCTTAAACAACAGGGATTTATTGGTTCATGTTTTGGAGGCTAGAAGTCCAAAATAGAGGTCTCAATAGGCAATGATTTCTCCTGGAGTCTGTAACCTTCTGGTGCTGGCTTGTCACAATGCTTGGGGTCCCTTCGCTTGCATGTCTGCCTCTTTCACATGGTGATCTGCCTCTCCTTGATCTCCTGTGGCTTTCACAGACTGCATCCAAATTTCCTCTGCCTTGTAGAGATTCCTGATTTCATTTGACCTGATTGAAATAAGATTTTTGAAGATCCTATTCACCTTACCTGATAATAACATCTTCAAAAGTCCTATTTAAAAATGGGTTCACACCCGCAGCAATGCAGATTAAAACTTGAACATGTCTTTTGTGGGAGACATAATTCAATCGCCAACACCAAGTTAGTATGAACCTACAGAGCTAACCTATTCTTTTAACATCAAAAATTAATAAAGCTGGACCGTTAACTTCAGTGCAGCCTAAATTGAAATGTAAAGTCATTTTCTCATCTGTGATTCATTAGTTCATTTATTCACCTGTTCCTCAAAGATTTTCTGAGTGCCTGTGATGTCCCAGACCCTCTGTTGGGTGTATAGGATCCAGAGAAGAAATAACTCATGCCCTTTCTTGCTCTTACAAAAGTCCAATCTGTAGTCATGGCCTTGATGTTGAGCCAATGACCTCTTAGTAACTCACTGGCTGTCTGGGACAATATTGATCTTGTTAATTCCTTTTATGGCTGGTAGCAATTTCCCCTAAATACACCACAGATTCATCAACTCCCTTTATGTAGCAAAGGAATGCGATGTGGAGAGCAACTCTCCAAAACCCATTCACCACCTCTGCTCTAAGCTCTAGCGCAACGGTTGGCAAATTCCTTCTTTAAAGCACCAGACTGTAAATATCTTGGGCTTTGAGGGCCAAGGGGGAAAATCAAGAGTGTTGTGTAGGTCTTTATATAACCATTTCAAATGAAATAATCATTCTCGATTTGTGAGCCCTACAAAAACAGGTAGCAGGCCAGATTTGGCCCAATAGTTGTCAAAATAGTTCTAGCAAAATCATCTGGGGGAAAGGGACAGCGAAGTTGCTCTTCCTGTAGCTTCAGGCCAGGTAGTTTTGGATAAGGTCTGGTTAGGCAACAGAAAGCAAAAAGACATGGTCCTTGCCCTGGCAGAGCTTACAGACTGGGCACACACCAGACCCATAAAGGAGTTCCTTGTACATAATAGCAACTCCAGTCCCTTGAGACTGGCTGTCCAGTTCCCCTGCATGTCACAGCGGTAGCAGCTCTTTGAAAGCATCTCCTACACTTACTCCCTTTTAGTATAATACAAAAATGAACTGTTTTCATGTCTGTATCCTCACTAGGTAAAACCTCTCAGCATGTTTTATTTATCTTTATATTCTTTGCACCTTGACTTCCTGTACATGGTGCACGCTCAATAATTGCTTGTCAGGTTGAGTGGAACTAAACTACTCTTTACCATGTTATTTGGATGCCTTTTTAGGTGGCTACTTTTCCTTTTGCTAGATTTAACTATGTTTGTAAGAAAGACTCTGAATTCAAAGCCTTCACTTTTGAGAATGGAAGGGGGCGTATTTTCACTTCAGTTGACATCATCATAAGGTCTAAAAAAATCCTTCTGGCATCCTACCATTTTCAGCCGAGATTTGCAGCAAACTATTGTTTTCCTTTTCTCCAAGGAAAAACTCTACCCAACCACAATTTTCTTGTTGGTTTCACCAGGGGTCTGTTTGTTTGCACACCCCTCTTGTGAGATCGATCATGTCTTACATCTTTTTTTGCCTTTAGTATTTCATAAAGGGAAAGGACAGCTCTTTCTCACATTGCGTCTTCTGTCTCTGTGCCTTGTGGGTACAACTGAGTACACAGACAACGATTCCTCAAAGACCTGTTTGGATGGCTGAAGTGGACACTTGTTTTCTGTTTAAACACATGTGAATCTGAACCTATGGCCCTGTCAGTACAAAAGATGCAAATGCTTTGAAAAGAATATGCTCTTTTTACCAGTATAAGAGCAATGCATGTTCATTATAGAAAACTTGAAAACAATAGAAAAAAAGGAGGGTGCAGATCATGCATTTTCCTATCATCTAACTATATCTACTATTGCCTTTTTGCTCACATTTTATGCTTTATAAGCCTCAGTTTCTTCATCTATAAAATGGAGTTTGTAACAGTGCTATAACTTGTAGTGTTGTGATGAAGTTTAAAAGAATCAGGACATGTATAATGCTTAGAAGAGATTCTGACACATAGTATGTGCTCAACAAATGTTAGACAAATAGCACTTATCAAACTTTTAAGCACCTTAATTTTTTACTTATCATTGTAACATATATTTTCTACATAATTAAAATATTTTAGTGAACATAATTATTGGCTCAGTTTTGGCAACATGTTAGTAGTAGTAGTAATAGTACAGGGTATTCTATGTAAAAGAACCCCCAGTTTTTGCACATTTTATAAAATAACCTGAAATGAGTCTATAAAATCCATGAACATCGACATGGTGTGAAATTTTAACTGGTCCCTACAAGGTCCAGAATCACCTAGAAAAGACTGTTCATGAAGTATTTACTGCCAGCAGCCACATTTTCCACAATACCCAGGTGACTCTAAAACCGCTTGCATGGAGAACATGCTTTGAAATTGTCCAGAGGTATCTTCTATTGAAGCTAAGCTTCAAATAGGTAACTGAATATTGGAATATTTTTGGAAACTGAGTCGGAATATTAAACTCTAAAATAGTTCATCACAGTCACTACAGTAATAGCGATAGTTATTTACACTGTTGTCATAATACTCTGATATTTACTTGAATTGCAAAAGGCTGGAGGTTATTGTTCATCACTTATTAACTTCCTTAACAGTGGCAGTTTTCAAGTCTATATGCTATTTGTCCCCACCCTTCTACTTAATTTTCCATTTCAAGGATGACTTACTTTAACGAGTATAGGAGCCAGGAGAGAGGCGTTACACATTAAAACTGTGTCTATGAATGCAAAGGGTAATGGATAGTTGGGGCAACTACCTAGATGTGAATGAAGAAAGGAAGGCAATGGCACCAAGATCTTAGGTGATAAATTGTCAATTGACCTGAAGTGTCAGTTCTCACAACAAAATAATATAGGTGAAAAATAAGTTCAATGTTGAGGAGGTAAAAAAAGAAAAAGTACAATTTAACAAAAACTGATCACCAAATTTTATATAGTAAAAGAAGCAAAACTAAATAAAATAATAAATACCATAGCTGGAGAGACTGTGAGAAGAGATATGCTTATTTACAACAGGTACCATTATACATTACTCTAGTCCTTTCAGTGGATAACTTAACAATGTATATCAGGAGCCACAAAATAATCAGACCTTTGGCCCCAAAATTACACACATGGAAATTTACCCAAAGTGACCTATCAAAGCAAAAACATTATATGGGGTTGCTTTGTTAAAATGTCTAAGGTCTCCTTATTTATTACCACCAAAACAAATCCATAAAAAATGTACATGCTCAGACAATGAATTGTTCAGTATATTGCAAGAATTCTATTGATATAATCTTAAGCAGCTACAATACTGAAGATGATGTAAAAGCTTGAGAAATTACATGGAGTTCATATTTTGTGAGGCACAGCAGAACACAAAATTGGATTACAGTAGGTGCTTTACACTTTCGAGGAACCAGGTTGAAGACTTAATCTATTCCAACTTCAAAAGCCATTATGGTGCTTGATGAGCAATTTCATGATTTGCTTTTTTTTTCTCTTGTTCCCATATGGAGTATTGAGTGGACCTGTTCATGCCATTTGTTCAGATTGGCACTGAATTCCACATACCACCACTTACTTAGTTCCAAATGTCTACGTGTCATGAACCAAACTTTTGGCATTCCTAAAACATGCCAAGCACTCTTGTTCTAGAAACATTTCTTTGAACATGCTGCTCCCTCTGCTGGGGTATCCTCACCCCCAGCCCTCACCTCAAACTCCTATTTGCACTTTAAGGCCAAGCTCCAGCGTGACTTTTTTTTTAACGAAGCCTTCTCTGACACCTCTAGGAATGGCTGGTCCTTATATCATCCCTGTGACACCGGGCTTGAAGTGAGTCCACAGTCATGTACTGAACTAGGAAAGGTCGTGAGAGAGCAAAACAAAGATCTATTTCCAGTTTTAATTGAAGTTGAAGGAAATGATTCAGGGATGAGAGACTTGAAATTCTTTCCACTATTGTGGCTTTCAGAGCAAACAGGACCAGTCCTGGAGTACTCAGGTTAGATACTCTGAAAGCAGTAACTTTAGGAAGCCATCCCCAGGGCTGGTAAGCAAAGGGTAAGAACACTTGAAGATGGGTAATTAGGACCCCCAAAATGAAATGCGGCTACTTCAGTGCAAACAAGTCCTCATGGGATGGAAGAATCAATTTAGAAAGGATGAGAACCATACCCCTTGCCTTGCTGGAGGCTGAGATTAGATCCCTCTGTAGCTCCTGCTGAGTTTATTATAGAGAATTATGTCACCTAAGGTATGCCGGAGCCTCATTCCTGAGTTGGGGCATAGTCACTCTCAACAGAACTTTCTGTCATTCTCCAGAAGCTTCAAGTTTACAGGGATCCCTTAACATATTGCGATAGATGGATATCTAGGATGAGGAGACCCCACTGGTCACGTCCAAGAATCTGGTACCAGAAAGCAAAAAGCTATGTAAATTGCCCCCAAATACACACATGCACACACACAAACACACACACACAATATTTGCTGACAATAAATGCCTGTCTTAGTAAGGCTTATTTCTGTCTGGGTATATCACATAGCGCTTCAGTAATATCTTCTGCTGTTCTCTATGTGAGCACTTCTCCAACACAGTAGTAATAAGTTCTATACATGCTGACTGATACGTCTATTTCCCCTTTTAGAATGTGAGCATTTTATGTCAGGGCAAGTTCTCATTTATCTCATATAACCCTAGTAAATATAGCAATGTCTAAGGCTGTAGGCATTCCCACAATGAGAACGAAAGGGAAGGCATCTATCCTCAGCTTCAGCATCTCTCAGGGTTCTCCTAGTCTCATAGGGACCTCATCCATGACAAGGTTGGCCCATAACTATTCATAAAGAACTTTGCCCAATACTACAGGAGAACAAAGGGAAGATAAGTTCAGGAAAATGAGTTAAGAAAATACTAACAGCATCAGATTTCAGAAGCTTGTACAATCTCAGTCCACATGCTCAGATGTGCAAAAAAAAAAAAATACAACCTTACTTATTTTTCTGTGACTCAACACAAGTTCAATTTTCAGCCCTTGTTTGTTTGCCTTAAGTAAATCTTCTTGGGAAAGTCAGGGTTTCCTCTAGTCCTGCATTTGGAGCTAGGTTCAGGAGTGTTGGCATCTAGCCAAAATATTGTGGCGCAATTGTCCATGAGACATTTGTGGCCTCATATGGTCCTTGGTCACTGGTACAGGTAAGTGCCTCTAAGATGACCCTTGTTCCACTCAGTGGCCTCTTTAGGTTCAGCAGGACTGCACTCTACTTCCATTCCATGACCTGGCATGCAGGGCTCTCTGCTGCCTCTCCATTACTTAGGGGTGGGTATACCTCTGTGAGGCTCTCTGTAAGGTCCCAAGCACCTGGACTTACCAGACAGCCATTCATTCTCTTGGCTTTGAGGCTTCCTCAGGCCTCTACCTGAGGAGCAGACTGGCAACACTCTCTCTCTGGAATCCACCATGCCTCCCACCTTTCTACTCAGGAAGAGCTATTCTAGCCTCTGGTGATAAACCTATGTTTCCTCAGCCCTCCTGTCCATATTCTGCTATATGCTGCTTTCCCCTTGTGCTGGTTTGACTCTATTATGTTCCCCAGGAAAACCATGCTCTTTAATGCAATCTTGTGGGAGCAGACTTATTAGTCTTTTGATTAGTGTGGAAACTTTTGACTGAATGTTTCTATGAAGATGTGACCCACCCAAATGTGAGAAAGACCTTTTGATTAGATCATTTCCATGGAGGTGTGACCCTGATCATCAAATGATTAGTTCACTGGAGTACTTTAAGAGAGCGCATGGATAGAAGGAGCTCAGAGAAGCTGAGAGAGACATTTTGAACAGAAGCTAAGATATGTAATCCAGAGTTTGCCAAGAGCCAACACAGACCTAGATGCTTGGAGATACAGACAGATAGATGTTTGGAGATGCTAATCTAAGAGATGAAGCCCAGAATTTGCCCTGTAGAAGCTAAGAGAGGATCCCCAAATGCTTAGAGAGAAACGCCCTGGGAGAACAAGCAAGGATGCACAGGAGCTGAGAGAGAGATGCTAAGAGAGAAGAAGCCCAGAGACATCTTGGAGAAAGCCATTTTGAAATGCAACCCAGGAGCAAAGAACCAGCAGACACCAGCCATGTACCTTCCCAGCTGACAGAAGTGTTCAGACACCATCAGCCTTTCTTTAGTGAAGGTATCCTCTTGTTGATGCCTTAGTTTGGACACTTTTATGGCCTTAGAACTGTAAATTTGAAACCTGATATACCCCCTTTATAAAAGCCAATCTGTTTCTTATATTTTGCATAATGGCAGCTTTAGCAAACCAGAACACCCCTCCCTCATATTTCTGGTTTGTTTGTTCTTTTCCTATATCAATAGTCATCTCTATGCCCTAAGGGTATAGGTTTTTAGAAACCAAAGTTAGGAAACATTTTCTCTGCTGTCATGTGGTTCTGCTGAATAGTGAACACAAAAAGGCTTAGCTAGTTGGATTAGGATTGGAGGTGGAAAGAAAAATAAACTCTTGAGAGGGGTAAAAATGATTGATATCCTACCACATTTCAGAAGACTCCTTCAGACCCAAGGGTTGGTGCAACTTCATAAGCATTTGGTCAACTGTTATCCCCTTTTCATGGTAAATCAGGTGAAATGTTGACTTCTCTAAGGAATTCCACTCCTTTAAGGAATGCTCCTGTGAGTACTTTTGTAAAATGATTTTTTTTTGCACAAGGAAAAAAATGCCTTCTAATTTTTCTTAATATTTGAGAGTTTCCTCAAAATGAAACATATCTTCACCTTTATTTGGCATGCTTCTTAGGTAATTTGATGTGGATTTATCATTGGCAACCAGGGTTACACAGCATAATAGAAGTGAGAAAATAGATTTTTGCCTCCATAAATGAAATTAATGCCTTAAGTTAAGAAAGTATAATTTTAAATAATTATGCTCCACTATATTAATTCAATTATACATTTTATTTGTGAGCTCTTTGCTAGGATAAATGTCCACCCTAAAGGTTCTAAGGTCTTTACATGGCATATTCATAACTATCAGACCTATTAGAATGTGGCTTTTCTTTGATTGAATTCATGATAAAATTCACTATCATTATCTCTTTGTTAGATATGTAAGATTTTATGGTAATTTATCTCTCCAAGATACATTTTTATTATATATTTTCATTGTATATTTCAGCAGCAAAGCGCATGCCACCTGGTGGCTGAAAGAAATATATAACATAATAGATTGTGAAAATACTTTGTGGAAAACCAAAGGTTCCCAAAGATGATTTTGAATCTGTTTCTGAATCAGTAGCAAACATGTTATTTTGGGGCAAGGCACACCACTGTGTGAAATCTTGCAGGTTCCAAGCTAAACTCTCAGAAGGGGCTTTGTCAAATGGAGATATTTAATGGCAATATTCAATTTTAGCTATTTTTATCTCTCTCCAGAATGGTTTCGTATTTTTAAATATTTTATTGCTATTATGTCATGTGAATTTTACTAAGCGGGAGTCAAATTATCTATATACAGAATTGCTTGTTCTGTGCACACTTAGAAGACTGAAGAAAATATTTTCATTCCCTACAATTAACAAAGGAGAGAACTATCAGGCAGTGTAGGAAGCATTCGTTTCTTCCAGAATTACTACTGGAATATTCCCTATGTGTCAGATGTCAAGCTAGCAGAAGGTAAGTCAGTAGAGGGCAAATTCCAGAGGAACTCCCTTTGGATTGCAAATCAGAAGATAAGGCTTCCAGCTCCCTGCCACCTGAGGCATGGGACCTTTGGCAAGTGTTAAGTCACCTGATGCACAGATAAAAGTCACCTGTTCTGGTTTGCTAAAGCTGCTGAAGTGCAAAATACCAGAAACGCATTGGCTTTTACAATGGGGGGTTATTAGTTCACAAATTTACAGTTCTGAGGCCATGAAAATGTACCAATTAATGCATCAACAGGAGAATACCTTTTCTGAAGACAGGCTGATGGCATCTGGTGTTCCTCTGTACATGGGAAGGCTCATAGCCAGAGTCTGCTGGGTCTCTCCTCAGGTTGGCTTCTGGTTTCCATGCCTTTCTCCAAAATGTCTCTGGACTTCTGTCTTAGCTTCTCTCTCTCAGCTCCTGGGCATCCTTGCTTGTTTCTCCCAGGGCATTTCTCTCTAAGCATCTGGGGGTCCCCGCTTAGTTTTTCCGGGGTGTTCTACTTTGCTAATGCTGCCAGAATGCACAACACCAGAGATGGATTGGCTTTTATAAAAGGGGGTTTATTTTGTTACACAGTTATAGTCTTAAGGCCATAAAATGTCCAAGGTAACATATCAACAATCAGGTACCTTCACTGGAGGATGGCCAATGGTGTCCGGAAAACCTCTGTTAGCTGGGAAGGCACGTGGCTGGTGTCTGCTCCAAAGTTCTGGTTTTAAAATGGCTTTCTCCCAGGACATTCCTCTCTAGGCTTCAGCTTCTCTCCAAAATGTCACTCTCAGTTGCTCTTGGGGCATTTGTCCTCTCTTAGCTTCTCTGGAGCAAAAGTCTGCTTTCAGAGGCCATCTCCAAAAGGCTGTCTCTAAAATGTCTCTGTAAACCGCAGCTCCTCTCTCAGCTCCTGCGCATTCTTCAAAGTGTCCCTCTTGGCTTAGCAAGCCCACTCCTCCTGTCTGAGCTTATATAGTGCTCCCGTAAACTAATCAAGGCCCATGCTGAATGGGTGGGGCCACACCTCCATGGAAATTATCCAGAGTTATCACCCACAGTTGGCTGGGGGGCATTTCCATGGAAACAACCTAATCCAAACATTCCAATTTAATCCCCACTAATATGTCTGCCCCCACAAGATTGCATCAAAGCACATGGCTTTTTCTGGGGGACATAATATATACAAAGTGGTACATGGGGCAAACTCTGGATTTTGTCTCTTAGCTTCTCTCTTGGTTCTGGTTTCAATGACTGTCTCCAAAATGTCTCTCTGTCTGCATCTCCAAGTGTCTGAGTCTGTGTCAACTCTGAGCTCTCTCTCTCTCCCTTAGCTCTCTTATGATCTCCAGTAAAATAATTAAGACCCATCTTGAATGGGTGGGGTCCTATCTCCATGGAAACAACGTAATCAAAAGGTCCCACCCACAATTGAGTGGGTCATATCTCCATGGAAACAATCTAATCAAAAGATCCCACCCACAATAGGTCTGCACCCACAAGAGTGGATTAAAAGAACATAGTCTTTTATGGGGTACATAACAGATTCAAACCAGCACATCACCTGCACATGCCATTCCTCTTAGGATTTTAAGGTGGGGGAGGCACTATTTTGTTTGCTGTGTATTTTGTTTGCTGTGGCTGCAATCCACAGCAGCTCAGAACACTTTCATATGAAAAGATAGGTTGGGATGTGTAGCAAGAAGTGTTTTCTTAACCTCTTGGTTCAATCCTAGCAAAGGAAGCTGGTAACTTTGTGCAATGATTCAACTTCCCTTGCTCACCCAAGAGCATTTATTACTCGCCTCCTCTCCCAAGCTGATTGGAACAGATTCGGAGATCTTCAACACTCATCATTCACACCAGTATGGGACTGTTAACAACTGACTGAACACTCATAGTCCTGGAATCCTGTGGCAGTGGTTTACACCCTAGAAACACTGTCCTGTTCTATTTTCTACCCAGGCCTTTCATTCTGGTTAACCAGCTGCTTCTTCCTCCTTAGGCTGACCCCATACATTAACTGCTCTCCCCCTAGCCAATTGCTAACCTTTCTAGGTATTGTCAAAGCTTCTTTCTTAAAGATTATGCCAGATCACCCCGGCCTTGGCCCCAGGGCACTGGACATTTTCCCCTCCCTAAGAGTTTCACAAAGTAGGGCCCACCAAATGTAATGCCTTAGAGAGTCGCTGTGCGATACAGTGCAATCTTCAAATGTTTGGTCAGCTGAGCTGAGGAAACCTTGACCCCTTTCCCAGAACTCAGTGAAGTCTGTGTTTACACCTGTCTCCAGCAGGATCCAAAGGCTGCTTGAGTTGTCTTCTGTTGTGTTCAACATTGAAGGGCTTAAGATTACTTAAGAGGATGCATTCTTCAAGGATGACAATTTAATGACATCTAAATGTGATCAAGAAATTTAGCAAGTCCAATTTTGTGTAGCTTTTCAGACTAACCCATGAGTGGTGGAAATGGCACCTTAGTCCATATAATCTAAAAACCTAGTTGATTATTTCTTAGTTCATCTGCTATGCTCGCCAAATACTTTAATAAAATAAACCTACGATTTGAATGTGATAGTATTTACAAATGTAAATAGTGACAGTGCATACTGTTGGGTGATAAAATCACTAGCTTATAAATTGTGTACTGATAAGCAATAAAAGGATTCTGAACAGCAGAACTGCATCAGGCATTTAAGAATGTAAATAGATTGTAAAGTGATTTTGGTAAACAAACAAAAATGCTACCATGATCAACCCCACCAGAGGCTTGGATATGAAACTCTTCTAGCTGTACAGTTTTGGAGTAGGCAGTTTCCAGGAAACCAGCATGCACTGAGAAAGTATTATGACATAGGTGCTTCACATAGATGACTTCACTTAATTATCATGTGCCTGTGGTGTAGATGGTATTGTTATCCCATTTCAAACATGAAGCTATTGAATGGCATAAAGGTTATGTGTCCAAAGTCACAAACCTATGAAAAAGGAAGGGGCAGGAATGAAGCCTAGGTCTGTACAACTCCAAAATTAGTATCTTTTCCATTATGCCAAGGGTTACATGATAGTTTTGAGGGAAAAGAACACTGGAATACCCATATGGGTGAAAGATGACTGATGATTTTGGTATGTGGAGTTCAGAAATGAGAATGAAGCTGATGTTGAACAGTTGGAATATTTTTGTTTCTTGAAATTTTATGCTAAAGATTTCCAACATGAATATTTTATTATAAATATATGCATATATACTGTCTTAGTTTGCTAATGCTGGAGAATGCAAAACACCAGAGATGGACAGGCTTTTATAAAACGGGGGTTTATTTCACTACACAGTTACAGTCTTAAGGCCACAGAGCATCCAAGGTAACACCTCAGCAATTGGGTACCTTCACCGGAGGACGGCCAGTGGTGTCCGGAAAACCTCTGTTAGCTAGGAAGGCAGCTGGCGTCTGCTCCAAAGCTCCGGCCTCAAAACGGCTTTCTCCCAGGACGTTCCTTTCTAGCAAGCTTGCTTCTCTTCAAAACATCACTCCCAGCTGCACTCCGTTCAGTCTCTTTGAGTCAGCATGTTTTATATGGCTCCACTGATCAAGGCCCACCCTGAATGGGTGGAGTCACACCTCCATGGGAGTATCCCACCAAAGTCACCACCCACAGCTGGGTGGGGCACATTCCAAGCAAGTATAACCAGCACCAAAACGTCTGTCCCACAAGACCACAAAGATAATGGCATTTGGGGGACACAGTACATTCAAACTGGCACATTCCACCCCCTGGACCCCAAAATGACATTATCTTTCCAAATACAAAATACATTCATTTCATCACAATATCACAAAAACTTAAATAAATTCAGTAACAAAAGTTAAGTACAAAATCCCATCAAAATCAAATATAGGCGTGGTCAGTCCTAAGGCATACTTTTCCTTTAGCTTTGGATCTGTGGACTTAGAACAAGTTATATGCTTCCAATATACAAAGGAGGGACATTCATAGGATAAACATTTCCATTTCCATAAGGAGAAAGAGTAAGGAAAACAGGGTTAACAGGACCAAAACAGTTCCTAAAACCTGCAGGACAAACTCCATTAGATTTCAAAGTCTGAGAGTCATTAACAGAACTGGGGTTTGAGAGAGCGGGAGCCTAACCCTTCCTAAGGGCCTTTTCGGCAGCCCTTTCCTCTCCAAATGCTTAGGTGAGTGCTCCAATATATCCACACATTGGGGAGACCACCTTCTCGGCCCCACCCTCCTCAAACATCGGGGCAGCTCCCGGATTCCCTTCCATCTCCGGGGCACATGCTCAACCCCTTGAGAACAGTGTGGTAGCAGCCAGGCTCTCCCCAATTCCCTGGGAATGTGCTCCAACCTCTTTGGGACCTGAGGTGGCAAAACTCTTCCAGAGCATGGAGGTGGAAAGCCCGCCCTCGACCTCCAGGGCAAACTCACCCTTTCCATGCATGTGGGCTGCTCTGCTCTCCCAGCCTCAGACCTCCTGACTCCAGACCTCAACCTCCATGGCTCTGTCTTTGAAGAGATTTTTCCTTTAATTTTTTCCTTGTCTGTTTCCTCCAGTCCAGACCGGCAATGGCTCTGTGTATAAAGATCTCGCAAAAATTCTGTTGGCTTCGTATGAAGCATGCAGGGGTCAAAGCCATCAGACAACAGGAGTTTCCACAAATCCTTTCTGGATAATTCCATCTCCAATCTTGGCTTGTACTGAAATGGCAGCTGGATTCCATGTTTGGTTACATCCTCACGTTGGGCTGTAGCTTCTGGGATTCCACCCCCTGGAAGCTCATAATTTTCCAAGCCATCAGCTTCTGGTTTCTTTGAACCCAAGAGTTCAGTTCTAAGTTTATCTCTCTCTGCTCGCATTTTACTATAAGCTGCAAGGAGAAGCCAGGATACATCCTCCACATGTAGTCTGGAGATCTCCTCAGCTAAGTATTCCAGGTTGTTGCTTCCAGATTCTTCCTTCCATATGACACCAGGACTCAATTTTGCCAAATTCTCTGCCACTTTAAAACAAGGATCGCCTTTCTTCCAGTTCACAACAACACATTGATCATCTCTGTTCAAGGCCTCGTCAGAAGTATCTTTAGAGTCCACATTTCCACAAACAGTCTCTTTAAAGCAGTTTTGGCCTTTTCTATCAAGCTCCTCACAACTCTTCCAGAAATTCCCCATTATCCATTTAAAAAGCCGTTCCAACATGTTTGGTATTTGCAAACTCAGCAGCAAAAGCACCCCACTTCTCTGGTACCAAAATCTGTCCTAGTTTGCTAATGCTGGAGAATGCAAAACACCAGAGATGGATAGGCTTTTATAAAACGGGGGTTTATTTCACTACACAGTTACAGTCTTAAGGCCACAGAGCATCCAAGGTAACACCTCAGCAATTGGGTACCTTCACCGGAGGACGGCCAGTGGTGTCCGGAAAACCTCTGTTAGCTAGGAAGGCACGGCACATATACAATTCACAGTGTGAATGTACATGTACAGGTCTGTTACCCAAGCAACTATACATTTTTTAAAACACTTCATATATTTAGTCTCTCTAGCTAAACAGCTTTTTTAAAGACAGGGTCCATGCTTGATACACAGTGAATGGTTTTCTGATTTTGACTCATGTAGAAATGTGTTCAGGCCACTCCAAATCTCACATTTCCCAGGGGAATAGAGAGAAAGATAAATACTTGTTGCCTGTGTACCCCACTCCAGCTCCATACAGATTTTGGATTTGGCAGACCTGTTCACTTATTTGGCAAACCTGGATGCACAAACTATTATGTGCAATGAACTGTGCTAGATGCAATAGCAGGTATACAAAGATGAAGAACAAACAAACATGGCCTCTTGAGTTCACACTACTGTGACCTACTGATCTTGCCTGAGAATTCCCTATCTGTCTTGGGCTCATGAAATTCACTACAGGAACTTGTAATGGAGGTTGAATAATATAGGCCTTCATTGTCATGTCATTTGCGGGCCCCATATCCCCACAAGAAGTAATAGTGTAGGAATCAAATTTCAACTCATTTGTAATTATTATTGCTATGACAAGAACATCTTAAAATCTCTCAGTGAATTATCAGCGGTAGCAGTTTTACTCTTTAACACTAAGCAGCAGTTAAGAAATCATGTTAGGTATTCTGGCAATCTGTTTTAATATTAATTAGCTAATAAAGTAATTAGCAAAGTAAGAAATACATTACTACTATGCTGTATTATGATTTAGCTTGAAATTGCATATGCAGATGCATAATGGGGAATTTCTAAAAATTCCATTTAAAAAATTTAGCAGTGTATTTAAATATTTCTCATTCACAGGCAACCAGCTGTGATGAAGGAAGCTGTATTTAAATAGTTAGTCAGAATTGAAGGTACCAGCAGATTTCAAACAGAACACGTGAAAGGGAACTTTTTATAAACTTTGTTTTCCTTCTTGGCGTGGATTATCACAACACACTGAAATTGAGGTGTGAGTTTTATTTTAACCATCCATGTATATTTAAAAGTTATGCAGCACAATCTTTTCTAGGTGTACCACCATCTGGTGATATTCACTGAGAGTACCTGTGCACCTGTGCCAGGCACTATCAACCTGAGTGGCCATGACTTTAGTATACATATTAGAGAACAGCATTTCACTGGTGTCTTAGTGTCCTGACTGCTAAAACAAATACCATCCAATGGGTTGACTTAACATCAGGAATTTACTGGCTCAAGCTTTCAGAGGCTAGAAGGCTGGCTTCCTCCTTAGGTCGGTATCTTCTGGTTGGCCAGCAATCTCTGCGGTTCCTTGGCTTTCCATCACATAGCAATGCACATGGCAGCAATTTCTCCTTTCTCTTCTATGTTCCATTGACTTCCAGCTTCTGGCTCCTCCCACGGTTTCATTCTTTGCGGCCTTCTGTATCAGGCCTCCAGTAATAGGATTAAGACCCATTTGATTCAGGGGCACACCTTAACTGAAGTAACCTCATTGAAAGGTCCTGCATATACTTACGATGGGTTCACATCCACAGGAATGGATTAATATTAAGAACAGGTTTTTCTGGGGTAAGTAACTCTAAACCACCACAAAATGGAACATAGCTTTACCTAGCATTTGGGCATAGTCATTCAAAAATAACATACTTTTCTACCTGGTATACATATCTTTGGCCCAGAGTCTGGTTTTCACTCCATTAAACTGGAAGGCAAGTTTTAAGTACAGTATAGCACTGCCATGACATCTATGCCACTAAAATTGCAAGCTTTTTAATAGTAAGGCAGCAATAGACTAAACAATGCTATAAAACTGTGAGGGATTTTTTTAAGAAAACATAAAGTAACAAGTCATAACAATAACATTAGGACAAATACTAATTCAGTCAAATCCATTATAGAATGATGAAGTAAACCTCTTCTATCCACCAACAGATATTAAATTGAAAGAAGCATAGCTACTATTTTTCTTTCAAAAGGAAGTTCTCTTCATATAAAACGATTAGGAGTCTAATTTTGCAGGGCCTTATACAAAGTGAATCACGCAGATTGTTTCTTGGGACTTAAGAACCTGTATAGGACATTTAAAAAGAATTAACAATACAAAGAATGGAGCCAAACCATCAAACCAAGACATGCACAGAGCAAAAGGAATACAAAGAAAACATGACCCAACAGCATTTCAGCAAAGTACACAATTGGGTAGATTGTCAAACGTGGGAGGAAGCTCTATGACCAAATGGAGCCAGAAGAGGTAAACAGTTGGCTCTTCTCTAAGCAGTCTGGGAAAAGTGCAGAAATTGTGAGACTTCAAGGGTGTGTAGTGGACTGGAATAGCCAAAAGCACTTAGTGTATGAGAACTGAGTTTATGGCAAGATAGAAAAAGAGAATGAGGAGTGAAATGGGATCTGTTGGGAAAACAAAAAAAAAAGAGAATATGTTGTGCTTAGTGATAGAACTGATTGTTGCCAAAATTTCTTTGTCGAATCAAGTTGTCATTTTAAAATGCCTAAATCAAAAGGTAAAAATAAGTATATAATAGCTCCTGACCTTAACCGGCTATCCTAACTTATAACATTCCGTGATCTTCCCAACTGGTCTCACCTTGATGACTATCATAAGCTTGAAATAGATGATACAACAAAAGTACCTAAATGAAACAAAAAAACTGGAAGCCAAAAATATATTAAAAGAAATGCTGAAACATAAGGATTCCTCAAACCACTATCTATGACATTTTTAATTGCATGCAAGATTGTATAATGTTGGCTGATTAAAAATTATTTAAAGAGAAGATGATTAAAGTACTTTGAATTTACCACCAGAGACCTTCTATGGTAATTTGCATGGAATTACAATGGGACTTATTTTTGAGGGGCAACCAAAATCATTTAAAATTCTGATGATCTTACTGTTATCACCATAATTCACTAATAAGTATTAGAAGTTACGTATGAACAGGGCTTAACCTGCTTTGTGAGGTACCTTCTTCATTTAGTATAGGACATAGAGAACTGTAATTAGTCACCGATTGGCTATGAGAACAGCTCCCTACCAGTTCAAGGAAGAAATTTAAATACATTTGAGTGAAAAGAAACAAGCCCTTGCTTATAGGTGTGAACAGTTTGTGTTAAAAGCCCAAATCAGCTCAAACTCGTTTGCTTTTATTTCCAGTTCTTTTTCTGGGCCGTTGTTCCTGTACCTTGAGGCAGGGTTCTAAAGAAAAGTCCTCAAATACTGATCAGCTATTGACCCTAAATAAGGCTCAGGGATGAAGGGTTTTTGCTCAGGTATCCCTGAGTCAGGTTCACGTATTGTCTTAATCTGAACGTTTTAACCCATCTCCCTGTAATTCCATTCTGTTCAATCCCACAAACGTGTGTTAGGCACTGAGATTGTGACTGGCACTGGGCTATAATAACCAACATGCTACTGGGTGGGAATGGTGGGCATAACTACAAAGATGGGTAAGACAACAGTCCCCCAAGGAGTCTGACAATTTGATGGCAAAGGATGTGAGGTATGATTGAATTTGAAAGACAGTGAAGTACTTACACTGTTCCAAAGAAGCACAATTGATTGAAATGTTCAATTAAAGGCTTTGTTGAGGAGGTGGCATTGGGGAGCCAGCTTGATGTATCAATTTCCAGACTAATAGGCATGGACAGAGCTGGGTAAGGCTTTCAGCAAATGGGAGCAGCAGGTGCAAATACCTATACATGGGGATAAAAGAGGCCATGGGAGGTGGTCAGGTTTGGCCAAAGGGTAAGAGAAGGTTCAAACTGTGAGTGGATAGAGATTAGGACTGCTAAGGTGTAGAATCTGCTTTTTGGAAATACATATAAATAATGACAAAAATCAAATGCCTAAATGCTATTTACTTTTCACGCCAGTGCATTTCATTGAAAGTGACTAATTGAAGGCACGTCAATCCTTCAATATTCCCAAAAAAGTGAATACTCAACCAAATGAATCCCATAAGAGACAGGCAACTTCTTGTAGCTCATTGCACTTTTGCATGATTCTAATTATAAGATTATGCCTTAATGTGAGTTGAGATATTTCTCTCTTTAACGTGCTTCTACTGTCCCTCTGTAAATGTATAGGAGAATTTAATTCTCTCTTCTATAAGATAACATTACACTTATCTGAAGACAGCTAAGCTTCCATTTTTACAAGTGAAACACCACCAGTCCCTTCAGTGGTTTTTCATCTGTCATGGTTTCCAGAACCTAATGGCAAAGCATCCTAGCTGCTCCCTCCTGGATATTTTCTGGTTTTAATATTTCTCTTAAAATATGGTACCCAGAACTGAATACACTATTGCAGATATGGTATGACCAACAGAGAACAGAAAAATAAATGATCACCTCTTTGTTATAGACACTGCATTTTCTTTAATGAAGTTTATTTGCATTTGTGGTGCCCACATTCACTGTTAACTCACATTGCTCTTGTACTCAGTTAAACCCCACAAGGAACCCATATATTTCAGCTGTGTGTTGTCCTGAAAGATGTTAGGAACAAGACCTTGAAAAGAACATGCCAGCCACTGGGATCACATAGCCTCCATATGGCCTTAAACAACTCACCTCATCATCTCAGGGCCTCAATTTCCTCACTTATAAAATGGGGATAATAAAATTGCCTTCTCCATAGGGTCGTTGTGAGAAATAATTGGAATTATACATGGAAAACACCTAAAAGAGTGTTTTGATGCAAAACAAGTTCAATAACTGTTAAAGAATGAGAGGCAGAGAGAGATCAGATCTATGGATGAAGGTCCATTAACCTAGAAGAAGAGGTGAGTCACAATTTATCTAAATATAGAACCAGTCTTAATATGTGGCTAGTTGATGTTTGTTAGGAAAACCATTCAAGGCAGAGGCCTGAAAAAGGGAAGACAGTAGGACTTCTTTATCTGGGCCCAAGGAGATTCCTTAGGAGAGATGAAAGAAATGAAGGTGGGCAGGAAGCCACTTGCCTTGAGTAAGGAAAGCATAAAAGTAAACTTTCAGTGGGAGAGGGGGACATACTCAGATTATGAAAGTGATCCTGGAAGAAAATGAAATTTCTACCAACTCAAAATTGTCATTAGCCTTTCCACTCAAGCATAATGATGGTACAAGCTGGAATCTACTTTGGATCAGAATCTAAGCAGGTAAACCCAGCATCTAATGCCATATGACCATAACACAGACACTATCTTAATCTAGTGAGAGAGTGAAAAATTATAGACAAGGGACAGTGACTCTAAGAACTTTGGAAAATGCCTTAGATCTATGTAAATCACCATCATATGACTTCCTAGAACTATTATCTCTGTGAGGGCAGAGGCCAGTTAGTTCCACCCTAGCACTTAGCAAAGTTCCAGGCACAAAGTAAATGTTCATAAATGATCTACTGGATGAATGAATCAATGGTATTGCTATTAACCTCAATATTTTTCCTCATGGTGATTATCAGGAAAACACTTTAAGAAGAACATTTGGGGGGACACAGAGGTGAGAAACTGCTAAATCCTATTCTATAGTCAGTCTTACAGTGAAGAGCACCCTGAGGGGCCACGGTGTATGGCAGAAATAATAAAGATGAGAGAAACACCAGTTATGTGCGAAGCCTGGGGAATGGAAAAAAGAGGAGGGTTCAGAGAGCTTGTCTGGCCAAAGGGCATTTAACTGGTAGAAGGCCAGTGTAACTCCCCTTGGTTGATCCATTATGGAATTGTCAAGTCTACCTGTTGTCCTGTAAGCAACTAGGCATAGCTTTGGTTTCTTCTGATCGCAAATGAAAAGTGGATATAATCTAGGTAATCACTTCAGTTACTTTACAATTTAGTCAAAAAGCATCTAACCAAAATCAGTCAGCTGAGTTATCCACACTTTCCACCAGGTTGCCCAGCCCAGTGTGGTCTACTGTCTACCGGTCCTTTCCATCATGCCATTCTCCGGGACACAGCCCCTTTTGCTTGCTGGGGCCACAACAGACCAAGAGATCTGGAAGGTTGGCATCCGTAGCAGTTGTAATTTAACAAACTACGATATTATTCAACAATAGGCCTATGAAAGTCACCTGCTACCAATAGTTTCGCCATCTCAGATTAATCCTTACTACCAAGGGGAAATGGGGTTGCTGTGGCAAAATGTAAGTAGAAAGGCTATATTTGGAACTGCCTTCTTAGTACTTCCATGACCAATAGAAAAGGTTAATGGAAAATGAATGAAAACAATAAAAAGGTGACAGGACTAAGGATTCAGACCATTCAAGAATGAAGATTTGGGTCACTGCATCGGGGAAAGAACACTGACGAGCTGAGTCCTGGCTTAGGGCAAAGGAAACATAAAAGGAACAGTGGCAGAAGGTAGTTATAAATATTATTTACAGCATGGTGAAAGAAACAGAGACTTTAGCAGCTATGTGTATTTTCTTCTTTGCCTTTCTTGTGTGTATGTATACACATACAAACATATATTATATGGTAACTACTTTGCACACACACACACACACAATTTGTTTTTTCTCTGTCCTCTTTTTTCCTTGTTATTTTATATAAGGATTGTTGCTCTTGGTTAACTTTACAATTTAGTCTTTAGAATATAGAATGTTCAGGTAGGATTGGGCCTGAATTAAAGGCACATTTAACATCAACTAGAGATGGACATCATGGCCGTCAGGACTTTTTGTATCCCCTTTTGAGGTAAAGGGCATGCATCTTTGTTTGGAGGAAGGATGGAAAGCATAGAGTTATTTTGTATGGAACTTAAATTTGGGTAGGATGTATACGACACAAAATGCAGCCAACAAGTTGCCTGTGCTGGTTATGAAGACGTTTCTCAGCTCCAAATACACACTGAGATATACTGCTTGTGATACTGGTCCTGGGAATCTGCAAACCTTGTTTCTCCTTGACTAGTTGGTTCCCTGTTAGGTTTTACCAATGGGGGTGCTAGAGGGAGATTGCAGGGGTGGGAGGATGGGGAAGGAACCTGGTCCACTCTGATTGCTTGCTGCCCCTAACAACCACTCTGGCAGCAGCTTCATTCAGCCTTCCCAAAACCATTTTTCTGTTTATAAATGATAACTATCTTACAGTAAACTGCCTTATAGAATCAGAGAAGAACATTTTTAGTGCATCAGACTGAGAACCAGTTTTAATTTTTTTTAGTTGTTGTTTTGCTTTCTTTCCTCCTAGCTCCTAACTTACCAGCTAATACAGCTTTAATCAATTTAGCTTTAGTCTGTTTCTTATATTATAAATGAGGTTACTATAATGTCTTTCTTTCATAATCTACAAAAGTGTTGTGAGAGTTAAAAAAAATCTGTGAAGCTCCTTCAATATGGAAAAAGATATAATTTTGAGCTAAGAGTTAATGTGGCCAAAGAAATAATTTTCCATATTAAGTCTTTTAGAAAATATTCAGGCAACAATCCAGATGAATGACTAATAAACTGAAAATCAGTCAAATGATAGTACAACAGCAATAGCAGGGACAATGTTTTTTCTTTTCTTCCCAAATTATTTCTTTAAAGAAAAAAATAAACCTGAAGTAGATTGAATAGCCAAAGGGGATTTTAGTGTAAGATGCCTGTGATGGTTAATTTCACGTGTCAACTTGTCCAGGTTATGGTGTCCAGTTGTTTGGTCAAGGAAGCACTGGCCTGATTATTACTGTAAGGACATTTTGTGACTGTAAGGACATTTTGTGGACATAAATCATCAGTATGTTGATGGCATCTATGGCTGATGACATCTACAAACAACTGAGGGGACTGCCTTCAACAATGAGAGACATCTCATCCAGTCAGTTGAAGGCTTTAAAAGGAGAAGTGGGACCTAAGTAGTCAGAAGAGAGAATTCCCATCTCTATTTCAGCCAGCCAGCTTCTGGGGAATTCATAGAAACCTTCATTGGAGTTCCCAGCTTGCAGCCTGCCCTATGGAATTTGGACCCATACATCCCTACAGTTGTGTGAGAAAATTTTAATAAAAATCTCATAATATTTATAGATATCTCCTGTTTGTTCTATTTCCCTAGAGAACCCTGACTAATGCAATGCCAAAAACCAATGTTTTGGGGTGATTGCTTTTTTCTCTTTCCTTCTATCTTTGTTTCCTTTTTGGAAGGGGGTGCAAGTTGGGGCAGGGTGGGGATTTGTTTATGCAGTAAAGCAATGGAACTGACTGACAAAGTTCTGATAGAATCTCTGCAACATTCCCTCAATGATTGTTTAGTGGTGGTGGGCTGAGGAAAAGCACAAATTAAGTACAATGCTAGAAAAAAGAATCAAAGCAAACAAAAAAGTGCAAAGTCTCTTGACATCTATAAACAGCAATTAGAAGGCATCACTGTCAGGCTGAAGAAGGAGTTCCAAGGCTAAACAGCTGTAAGAAGTAAATCTACAGTCTGTTTTGACCTACTAACATATTTAAAAATATATAAAGTAATCCACTTTTCAGCCTTGGTAATATAATTTCAATGATTCCTGTATTTCTTAAAATTTTTCAAATGACCCATTTAAATACTGTGGCACATTTGTGTAGATCTGTAAGATAAAAAACAATGTGAAACCAGCCCCTCTTATCTTTAGGATATTATTCCCACTTGCCCTTATTTTCTGAGAACATATATTTTTTTAAATTTCTCCATCACCAGATACACCCTTAAGGAGAGAAGATGGTTGTTGTATTTTATTCTCAGTTCTACTTGAGAAACCAAGTCCCTAATACCTATATAATCGTCTCACTCCTGAGAACATGAGCTTCTCTTCCTTTCCATGTCACCCTTCGTGAAGCTTTTATGATTTGGAGGCCTAATTTGAAAAGACCCTTATGTTTTGGTAGTTTTTTCATTTCGTTTCTTTTGGTTATGTTTGCTTTTCAATTTCTGCCCCTTCCAAATGATTTAATTTCTTATTTTATAGAACATTTCCTGTTAATGTTCTTTCCAAATATGCCTGGCACATGGTACATTTTGACTCTGTTCTGGAGGAGTTCCAAAGTTTGGGACTGTGTCATCTCTAAAAGGACATACAAGTTGTTGACCTTGCCATTTGATGGAAGGCAATGTTCTGATTTTCTTAATTTCCTTGAACAGGTGCCCTGGAAGCCTACCATTATTGCCTTCAACTGTAGTATTTCACAATATTTAATAAAAACAAAAAAAAAAAAGGTCAAGTTTAAAGATGAGCATTCAGTAGTTCAAGGGCATTTCCCTTCAATATGTTATAGAGTACTGTTTGTTATATCTGTTTTATCACTAGACTAAAAGATCTTGGAGGAAAGAGGCAATTTCTTTCACCTTCATATCCAAAGCATTATGGGTAATAGGCAATCAATAAAGATTTAGTGAACTGAGCTTTATGGTTGAGGAGACTATTTACAGTCAGGCTACCTTTACCAAACTTCATATGTTCTTGAAATTCATGGAGTTCTTGGAGTCTAGAAGGAAAGGCAATTTTCTATTCCTGGTACAGATAGAGTGAGACATGCTTATTTGTTTTCAGTATACATTTTGACTCCGTCAATGTGCAGCCATCAAAACAATTATTGAACCACGATGGGAAGGGGCAATGGTACTGTTTTAATTGTAGAGTGCTATGTCTGTGTGGTATATGACACAACAAGGCTTTCTAGGGACTCTGAGGCTTAAATGTGCTTTTTTCCAGAAAAGCTCTGTGGGAAAATGTTATTAATACAGAATTTGCAGTCTGTGGGAAAGGGCGGGGGGGGGGGAGCAACCATCTTCGTTAAAGAAAAGGTAATTGCTGGAAGTGGGTAATGATTTGAATGAGGAATAAAAACCTGAGAGTTATGCGCAATTTATACATCACATGCATGGCTATGCTAAAATGTCATTGCTTCTCTTTTATCCATTCTCCCCCTCTAGGCTAGTCTGTTCTTGCTACTAGTCTTAATAAATTATACAAGCAGAATTTCTAATGAATTAGAGATACCTTATATGATAATATTTAATAATGAGCTGGAAAAGAGACCCAAACCCATTTACCTTTTGAGTTAAAATCCATTTAACCACCAGTTCTTGCCTGTCCTTTGTTACTATGGAGAAAATATATGAAATTATCTCCTTATCGTTTCCACCATATTTACCAAATTAAACTTCTTATATAGTAAAACATCTCTTTTACAAAATCCTACAGCTTTTTACAAACTCTTATTAACCAAAGAGAAGCTCTTGTCAATATATTTAATTCCAAGTTTAAACAGTGCTAACTTTGAGATATTGAATCTTTCTTATAGGTCCTCAGGTTTGCAAAACATAACTGGTCGACTGACTAATACAAGTCTGGCCATTCACCAAATATTAAGCCGGAGAATGGCATTTCCTACACATTTGTATGGAAGCCCTCTTTAAGTGTACATGGAAAGGTAGGAGTGGAAGATTAGACTTTCAGGAAAACTGCCCCACCCAGGGATGCCCTGCCATTTGTTGTGTAGGACAGATTCTTAAGGAGAAAGTCAAAGTGGTTATCAATGAGACTCTTCTCCCTTCAAGCCTCAGGAAACTCACATCTCTTGAAACACAGGCAGAGGAATGAGAGGAGTCATCATTATATGGTCCATTTGTATTTTTTTTTCTCATTACCCTGAGTACTGGGATCCTATAGTTTTGGTTTTCTGGATATTCCTTCATCCATAAAGATAATAAAAATGAAATTGTATAGAATAGCTTCAGCTATAAATGGAAATAAAATGCTCAACAACTTTAACTCTGTGCAAAAAAAAAGTTGGCTAGAGGTCATACCTTGAACATTTTTGACATTAGGATATTTTTAATATAGGGAGGCAGAAATAGACTCCAGATAATGAAAGTGAGATTTCAACATCTCAACAACGAATATTCTAAGGAAACACAATTAACATTTGCTCAGACACATGCCTATAGACATATCTGTCTTAATAGTTACTGGATTGAGATTGAATTAATTTATATATATAATTTAGCACAATATGATATATTGCATCAAATCATGTCAGGTTGGACTTTCTTTTCTCTAAAAAACAGAATATGTCACTCTTACAACAAAATAACCCTACAGATAGAAAAAATGGTAGTCCTTTAAGTCATTAAGTTTCTAAAAATATGTTTTCCATTGGAAAAAAAAGTCATAAAATTGGTGCTCTTATGCCACTGGAACATTTTTTGCACATATATCACAAATAATCATGCTATCTGTACTCTGGTTTCTTTTTTTCCTTTTTTTTTCTCTCTTCCTGTTGGTTTTCTCAAAAAGATATTCAGTTACAGCTTCAGACAAATATGTTTTAATGTTATCTCCAAAGCCATTATGAATAACTTTGTTGAAATAATGACAATGGCCACTTCTACTGGGTCTGGCTTTCAGGGGATGAGAGTCTAGACTAAAGTCTGGCAAGCAAGACTCTTAAAAAAAATAGTGATGGAGTTTGTGAGGCTTGCCTCTACAGAAGTCATTGTTGAAATTAATTTAAAAATAACTAGTAATAGATGAAAATGGAGTACGAAAAATAACGAAGGGAGAACAGGAGGTGTAAGAACCCAAGGATTCATTTTTAAATAATGGTCTCTAGCTTTTGAAAACATTAAACATGAGCAAAACAAATAATCCCATCACCCTCTTCTACTCATCATTTTTAAATAGACTTGGGTAGGAAATGAATATATAGTCTGCATTCTTTGCTTTTTGTATATATAAACTACATATGAACAGAAGGCAACAATAATACTCTGTGCCAGAAAGGCACCGTATTAGGCGTTTTGCAAGCATTAACTTAGTTAACCTTCATAAACCCCAGGAATATTGAGTTTGCCAAGCTTATTTTACAGATGAGGCTCCAAACCACATAGCTATTGAATAATGAAGCAAGAATTGCACCCCAAGTCCATCTGGTTCCAAACTTCATACTCTTGATAGGTCTAATTTTAGGTTCCTTTCATCTTTACAAAATAGCAATGATTTCAAAAATTTGTAATTAATTTTCCAGGTGAGGCACTGGAGCTTCTAGCCTCAGTGAGTTCCCCATCATCGGGCATATTCAAGCATTGAGTGTTCTCTTGATAGGGATTTCAGCTTCGACTATGAGTGGTTAAACCAGAAGAACTTTAAGTTCCTTTAAACCCGGAAATTCTATTATTGATAAAAATACTGTACACATAAAAGATATAGCACAAGTTCTCTGCAATGATAACTTTTCCCATGCCATGATCCCTTGACATGGGGACCTGAGGAGCATTTTAAGTGGTAGACATTACTCATTTTGAGTCAGATCAGGGAATTAGAAGCTCCAATTCTGAGCTGGAAAAGAAGGTAGTCAATCACAGATACATGATACTAGCTTACAGAGATGTTCCACTTTCCTCTGACTCACCCTTTGAGGCTCCTCAAAGGATAAATTTTATTTTTGATATCAAAATTGGGATATAGTCACACAATAACTCATGCCTTCATAGTATGCCTTTTCTTTAATGCCCCTGATGTTGATCCATATTTTAAATTGCCCAAAAAGAGTCTGTAAATAAAAGAGAGTTGGAGCTTGGAACCAGATCAGTTTTGAAGAACAGATGTAAGTTTATACTTCTAAGGAAAAATAGTACTCATAAAATCATTGAAGAGAAAGACCCTCAATATTTTTGCAAGAAAAAAAAAAAATGTCTTGGCTGGCTGGCGACAGCAGTGTGGTTCCCTAGAGTTGAGCATGGTAAAAACAGACAAATTCTCATCACCTCTCTGTCACTCTGATGAAGCTTTGGTTGGTGTTAGGGAACTTGTACAGCCCATGGGAGTAATTTTCACTGTAGATTGTTTGGCTATTAACTTTCTATTTTTTCTATTTCATGAGCTTTATTATCTTTGAGCTGTCTGAGAGCAGTTACGGTTGTTTCTGGGCTCCAATCGTTGACAGTGAGCAAGAAAGATGAGATTTCTCCAAGTTAGAGAATACAGCAGAAGAAAATGTGTAAACAGAACAGGAACAATATTATATCAAGATCTGGGGCGTAGAAAAATGGTATTCTGGTAAATATAGGTGGTACCAGTGAGTCATATGAACACATACTCATTAGGAGACAAAATTACAAAGACCCATGAAAACAACATCTGTCCCTTTTTTATTCCTCCAGAAGTAATAATATGTGAATGAAAGATGATGTGAAAAACCAACCAATGCCTAGAGTACACAGACTTCAATACACTAACCACTGACACCTTAGTTTCTTTTAAAAAAAAGGGGGCAACAGGTTACTAGCTGTAATATAAAGAGGCAGCATGGGACAAACAGAAGGTCAGGTTAGGTGATATAATCTAATCAATTAATTGGCTAATCTCACATATTTCAATTCATTTGGCATCCTATTAGAGAGCAGTTCTTTTGTCTTCAACTCTGGAATAAGCCTAGAGATAACCAGTACTGCTTCACATGGCTTCATGTGGCAGTAGTTTTTAGGGACAGTTGAGACATCATCACAGATTCAGAATCAACTCAGGAATGAGGGTTGAAAGAACAGGATGGATGGAATAAGCCAACTATTGACAAAGGGTAAAATCATTTCATTTATGAGATCCCATCATGCATTCTTGGTGTGAACTGTTTTTCATGTTCTTTACTGGTTTATTCTTATATTGAGTATCAATAACATTAATATTTGAAAATGTTTAGGTCCTACGTGTTTATCTTCGGGGAAAACAAATCTATTCTGTTTTAAAAGTTAAAAGTGACTCAATTCCTTTGTGGAAAAGGAAGATGGTTGACTGTCACTTACTCACTGTATGACTTTGGGCACATTTCTTAGCTTCTCTGAACCTCCTTTTTTTAAAGGAGCTTAATAATCCATCCTCTGTAAGACTGTTCAGAGAACTAGATGAAATAGTGTTTGTAGACAAACTAGCTAAGAAGAGGCACTCAATAAATAGTAGCTATTATTTTATAAATTAGGTTATGGTATGAAAGCTCCCTTCCCACTCCTAAATTCTGTAAAATGTGTAGGAATGAGCAGCAATTAGTACAAACTTTCTCAAAGTGTATATGCTAAAAAAATAAAAGATGTATTCCATGGTCAAATAAGTTTGATAAATGCTACATGCTATAGCCCTTCTTCCTCAGAAAATTGAAATTCATTTTTAGTGTAGTTAAATATGCCAAGAAATCCTGAAGTTAAAAAAAAAAATGTTCATCTTTATGGAACCAAGAGTTTTCTAAACTTATTTGATCATGGAAACTTCTCTTTCCAGAAGATCTATTAGCATCTTAAGGGCTTTCTTATATTCCACTTAGAGAAATGCCAAGTTAGTAATTTTTAAAATGCCAGAGTATAAATAAATCTTCTATATTAAAATAAATGATCTGTGATATCTGGATACCAAAATTCAGGCTAATTTGATTTTATACAGCAGTGAGACAAGGCAGAATAAATGAGGACTACAATGAAAGTGAAAGTCTACTGCAGGGCCGAGATTTGTTTGGGTTACAGTAATGTTTGGTTGATAGTGTTTTAATGACTAAACCTGCCTTTGAATTTAAGGATATACAGGAGCTTGGTGAAAGTCCTGGTGCAGTTGTTTATTTGCCCTGAAAGAGGGAGACACACCATATCAAAGTAGTTCTATGGTTCCAACTGTACTCCTTGCAAAGCCGTGAATAAGAACAGTAAATATTTGAAAAGCTGTGAAGCTATTGCAAATCCATCTCTTAAACACAATACTTACATTCATATATTTTTGGAAGAACATCAGCTTTGTTTTTCTTTGAATTGCTGTAAATAGTGCCAGAGGTTTTTTTTTAAATTTTTTAACACTTTTATTTACTTATATATGTGCTTTCTTTTTTTAAGTTAGAAATTTCCCTTAATTTACTATTGTTCTGTATGGATATCACTTGTACTTCTAGGAGATAGAAAAGACTGCAGGACTAAAGGATTGGGTGTTTTAATTGCTTTGAAAGCAAAAGAAGCATAAGTCATGGAAGTTGTCATTTCTTTTTTGTTTTCTGAGTGTTCACCTTATCTTTTAAAGCAGCAAAATATTTTATTTTATAGGATTCACGTTAATGAGTTGGATATTAATTGCTGAAAGTATCTTAGCACTATTAGTAACTGTAATTTACCAGTAATCTTGCTGCACTTGTTTTCATATTTCTGTCTCCATACACATATGAAAAAGAACATTCCACAGTTATTGCAGTCAAATATAATCAACCCTCAGAACACTTTCCAAAGTTGCATAAAGATATGCATTTAAATGATCTGATATTTACTGTCCAAATCTGGCCTTTTCAGCTATCACAGTACTTGGAATATACATTATATTTTCTTGTAAAAAAATTTTTGCTCATTCTATTGAATCGTGTTAACATTTATAGTAAAGGACAAACAATTCACCTATATTGTAGCTTCCTGAATTCTTTGCATTTGAAAAAAATGCCAACTTGTTTTAGTATCCATTACCACTTTCAAATTGCATTATGCAATATAATGCAAATGTTGAGTTCTTAATTAGCAGGATCTGTTTTGTTCAAACGTACAACAGTAGAGGGATTTTTCAACATACTGCAGCTGTTACTGATGGAGGAAACAAATTTCACCTTACTAAGAGGAGCTGCACAAGTACATATGTTGCGGACAGATCCTTTAGTGTTTCCTTAAGCAATGCTATTCTGTAATGGATTTCACATTGAATATAGCAAAATTTGCCATTGCGGCCTACTCAATTTTTGCCTGTAGGTTGTTTTTAAAAGAGAAAATGAAATTTCTCAGGAAAGCAGGGAGTGGGGGTGGCAAAGGGATTCTTTATGAAAGATGCAATCTTTACCAAGGTCATAAAGAAATTTGCCTATATACACATATCTATTAAATATTCATTTAAATATTGTATGTGCACTTCTTTATAATGCTGTGCCCAGCAAACATTTGCATGAATATAACCAGAAGGCAGCTTCATGAGATGACAAACATGAAAAAAATAAAACATATATGAACAGATACTACAGACAGTATAAAAGGTAGGACAGTATTGAAGCGAATAATATAATAAATCCTTTGCCCATCAGGATTCTTTTGCCTAGATTTGGGGCCTTTAAACATCAGCCAATTACGGTAAATGTTTAACTGTAGGAGTTCAGGCAGACAGCCAGATTCTGGTTGCAAAGCTATTGCTAGTTTTAGCTCTAGGAGGTTTTTTTGTTTTTTTTTTGTTTTTTTTTCATTTTTAAACCAAAAGCATTTCTGGATACTGGCTATATTCTATTGTGGCTAGAGCCACTAGGAATTCAAATTCGTGGATTGGGCAGAATATGGGTCCTGAAGCAGTGGGACCCACGGTATTACCTGAAATGGGGGAAAGAATGGGTACTAGGAATTCTCGGGAAATACTTCCCATTTCTAATTTAGCTCTATTTGCCTAAAGCCAGTTTATTCCCAGAGACACAAAGTAAAGAGAGACCGCCTTGCCTTGTTTTTCTTAGCCAGGCACCTACAGAAACATCAAGATTGGGGGGAGGGAGACAAAAGGAACGTTTTAGTCTTTTCTTGTTGAGGAAAGCCAGATATATGAAATACATACATGATAGCCAAACTCCCCGGCCACCTAGGTTCATTGCTTTCGTACCTGGCTTTTTAGTTAAATTACGGATCTACACGAAACTGGTTTCCATGTTAGTCTCTTCATCAAGATATTCCTACCCTCTGTGGAAGCACTAACAAATGGGTAGAAGAAAGGAGCCTAGATCATCCATAGGATGGATTTGGATATTAGAGACTCAGCTACTAAAGCCTCTCTGGTAGAGAAACGACGATGAAGGCTCCTGAAGTGACTTTTCTCAGTCCATCTCATTTCTTTCTGTCTCCACTAGGTACCCCGTGGATTTCTTCCCTTTTCCTCTTCACAATCCCTCCCTTACAGCCCCAAAGCCCCAAACCTCCTCCCTTTTCCCTAACGTTTCCCGTCCACCACCCACCCCCCTCCCCAACCAAAGACCCCTCCTGGTCACCACCAAAGCCCGGAAAAGTGGAACGCACACAATGCCTCCCTTATAGGGCTTGAGCTGAGGGACTGGGCATGCTCAGTAGCCAAAGCAAATATCTTTTTTTTTTTTTTCGGTCGCAAGTGCGGCATCTCTCCCAGTCCCACACCTCTGTTTCCTCTACTCCTATCCCCGCTCCCCACCCCCAGCTCCTTAAGCACCCCACTTAACCCGTTTTGCGCCGAAGGCCCGCGGAGTTCTAAGCGGCGGCGAATTAACCCGCCTCTTCCTAACCCCACTAAAAATTGTCTCACTTTGGGCTAAAGCCTCACACTTTTTCCTTAAAGCCCCTGGCCCCTTTGCGCGCAGACAGGTAGGGGGAGTGTGAATACTACTGGATCCCAGAAAATTGTTCCCAAGAAGGAGCATCCAGCATCACCCGCTACCCAGAAGAAACATTCCGGGAGCCCCCTGCCCTGCGGGGTGACAATTAGCCAAAGGTACCGTACCGGCGATCCAAAACCCAAGTGCGACTGTTGCCTTTGAATGTCATTGCTGTTGACTCACCCCCCTCCATCCTGGAATCATTCAATTACGTGTAGACTCGACGCCCCTATCCACCTCCCTTGGTCCTCTTCCCCCCCAACCCCGCTCCAGGCTCTCCGACGTTTCTTTGGCTTTGCTTGGGTTCTTGGTTGCTATCTCAAAGGAACGCCCCGTGTGTCCGTGTGTGTGTGTGTTCCTTCGTTCCTAGGGGACTGGGGGAGGAGAAAGGACTCGTATGTGCGTATATGTAGTGGGGGGATGGAGTCCAGCGCTTCCGCGTTCGGGGACCAGGGTCTCCACGCGTGAAGAAAGGGGTCGCTCCCCACTAGGGGCTGTTTTAGGCAAAAAGAGGGGGCGGATGCCCGAAGGAAAGTGCGCTGTTTTTCCCGGTGTGTGGGTGGAAGAGGAATCAAATGGAGAGGGTCTGAGTGGGGGGCTCAGGAATGTGCGGGGGTCGAAGTGGTTGGGTGTCGCTGCCGGGAGGGAGGGCTGCGCGTGTGACGGGGGCGGGGGCGGGGGCGGGCATTCGGCGCGTGTATGTAAAGGTGCAGCCCGTGTGCGAGGGACTGGGTGCGCGCGCGGTATCTGGCCGGGTGCGCGCCCGCGCGCCGCTGCCCGCCTGCCCGCCTGCGAGGGCTGCTCCGTGGGTTTGACGGGCGAGCGGGCGCCCAGGAGCGCGAGCCGGGACTCTCCGGGAGACCAACCGCGGAAAACGCAGCGCGGATCGCGGCGCCGCGGGCCCTGCGCGAGCCGCCGGGCTCCAGAGGTGGGTGATTCTCTAGCGGGGGCTGCGCGAGCTGCACCGACACGCGCTGCCTCTTCCCAGCTCGGCTGGGCAGCGCGTGTGCGTGTGTCAGTGTGAGTGTGTGTGTGTGTGTGTGTGTGTGTGTGTATGCGCGCGCGCGCGCCGTGGGGTGGGGGGCCAGGTAGCTTATTATTTTTAGTTTGGGTCGTGTTGGTTTGGGGCCGGATGAGTGGCCGGATGAGTGGCTAACCCCCCTCCTCGCTTGCCTGTCCACGGCGTGGTCGCACGTCCCTGAGGATCAAAAGAATCCGGGTGTCCTTAGCATCGGTGGCCTCCTAGGCGGCCGGGGCGGCGGGGAGAGTGTCCCTGGGCTCGGGCAGCTCGGGCTGTCAGGGCCGCTGGGCTGGGCTGGGCTTTGTTTTCTGCGCCCCCCTCGCAGGCACTCTGTGCGGACGGGAATCTGGGGCTCCCGGCAGTGGCTCGCGGGCTGGTCGGAGATCGCCGGCACCGGGCAACATGGGAATCCGAGTGGAGCTGGTGGGTAACTCTGAAAGCCCTGCCGAGCCGGGGAAGCGCGAGCAGTGCGACTTTGCAAGGTGCCCAAAATGTTGAGCTGATTTCTGGCTTGGTGGGAGCAGGATTATGTCGCTGGCCAGGAGAGAGGAAGCGGGCAAAGGGGGAGCCTGGGTCGCCGCTCGCGCCCACGGAGCTACGGGGGTCACTCTGCCTGTGTCAAGCGGGGGGCAGTGACGCCCTACGGCTGTCACCCTCGCGGCCTTAGCTGGCTCTTCACCCCCTCCCCCCCCCCGCACAGCCGGGTCTAGAGAGGCCGACGGAAACTCCAGCAGCTGCTCCCTGTGGGACGCGAGCGCGCAGAGAAATGTGTGCGCAGCGGGGCTGAAGGCTCCCGCGCCGCTGCCGCCGGGCCCGTGAGGCCGCTGCTCGGGCTCGGGACCCGAAAGGGGGCTGCGCGCGGGCTCCGGGCACCGGGATGCGGCAAAACGTTGCGGTACGCGCCAGCGCCAGCGGCCCCTCCAGCCGCGTCGCCGCCGGTCCGAGGTAGCGCACGAGGGGTGGCAGCGGAGGCATTTCTTCCCGGAAATCCCCTACCCGCACCCCGGCCCTAGGGGGACCGGCAGAGGTTTCCCCTACCAGCTTCAGGGAGCCACCTCGTCGCCCTCCATCCCAGGGCGCGGAGAGCGAGGCGCGGCACCCTGGCAGATGCGGGATTTGTGGTAAGGCTTGGTTTGTGCAGCCCCGGATTTGTGGTAAGGCTGGGTTTGTGCAGTCCCGGCCGGCGGTGGGAGCAGAGCGTCTTGCCGGCCACAGGGAGAGAGGCAGAGAGACAAACAGCGAGACCGGCTGCTCTTGGCAGCCTGAGAAATGGCTTTTGGTACCCAACTCGTACTTGTGCCTCTGTGTGTGTGTTATGTTTGCGAGCGCCTTTTTTTTCTTTTTTCTTATTTCTAATTGTGCATGTTTTGCTGGTACCACGTGAATGTGCCGTTTCGTTCGGTTACACTCATTGCCCCTTTGGCCTCTTTTTAGCCCTGTTCTACCTTTCTCCACTTCTCCAAGGTCTCTCCCTCTTTCAGTCCCTCTTCTCCTCTCTCCTTGGAGAGCCAAATCCTCCTCTCCATTGCCTGCTCCTCCAGCTGCCTTGGGCTTCCTCTGTTTCACAAGAGCTGCATTCGGGAACTTCCTAGCTCGTCCTTGCGCCGTTTCCCCCCACTTGCTATTTAAAGTAGAAATTAGGAGGAGAGGGCAGCTCCTTATGCAATTTCAGATCTGTTGATGCTCCTTTTTCTTGCTTTTATACTGAATTTGTGTAACTCGGGGTGTTTTGTTGTTTTTTTTGTTTCGTTTTAGGTTTGGTTGCTTTCTGGTCTTTGGGGGGAGAAATGATTAAACTGAACCAGAATAGCTGTGGAAAAGCACATTGATAGCACGGCAAAAGGATTGAGGACAATTTTGATTTTACAATGAAAGTTGGTTTGGGTGATGTCATACTGAAGAATTATGACTTCTTTTTGCACTGTCAATCATGCCGTCAGGGTGAATCGGGGAAATACATGTCTGTATGGCAGAACAGCATCTGGGCAGGGCCGGCTGTATTCTGAACCAAACTACTTAACATGTAAATCTTTCTGGGTCCTGGCTAATGGATTGTCTACCTTGAGACACTGTTGGGTTTTACCACCAGCTGATTCTTACTGGCAAAATAAACAAAGGAGTTTCTGTGTGACACTTCTTTCTTTGCATCATTTCCTCATGGTATTTGCCTGGGTATTTTATTTATTTAATTAATACTTCATGGTAACCGTATTGAAATTGCAGCCAGCTTCCTATTCACTGTGGAAGAGACTCACATGGCTAAAATTGCATCCACAAAATGCACGTTGTTCTTGTTCTTTTCAGTCTTTTCCATGAAGCAGCTCATCTGTCTGTGTTTTATGCAGTATTTAAGGAGTTGGCTACAACGGGTTAATTGGCTAAGCATTAAACGCAACCAACAAGTGATTCTTGATTTGTATTTGTTTGTAGACAGGGATGGACAAGAAGGTGGTCATGTTGAGAGAAATGTTTGGAAACTCATGATTTTAGGACAAAAATTTGCTGTCTGAATATATCTGGTGCTGCCAATTAAAAAAAAAAAAAGACACCCAAGAATTGTAGTGTGTGAATTCCTTCTCAGCAGTGGCCTTCTGTGGTCAGAGTGAAGGAGACACATATTTGCATCAAGTGTCAGTCAGACCTAGGTTCAAAATGACACACAAAGGGATGGGAGAAAGCTAGTAGGGCAAGGGAGACTGTTCTGGGGGCTGGAAGTCAGCCTGGAGATCAGCTAGGCAATGGAGATGCAAACAGGTTCCTGTCCTGTTTTCAGGGACACAAAGACAAAAGGCTCCCCCACCCTGTTTGGGAGATAACTGACAGGAAAGCAGAAATGGCTTATTTACTTGCAAATAAAATTTGGCCACCCCCCTACTAAATTATTTTTCTAGAACCCCACAGGGACATTTGTGCTTTCCAAGGCAGCAGTGTACAGGAGTGAACTGATTCATGGCAAACTGCTCTACTATGGGCTGAAGCTCAGGCATCTCTCTTCCCAGGGCTCCTTGCACCTCAGTCTTTTAACTATCCCCCAACACAGCAGCCCAACACGTCCATTGTCATCCTCCACTGAACCCAGGATCTGATATCTTCTCTGCTCAGCCTCTTACGGTGCTAAAGCCTGGAGACTAGAAACTCACAAACTGACATGACTCGTGATGCTACCTCTGAAGGATCTAGCATACTTGATGGTCTGGGGTCACCTGAGCTGCAAATAAGAAGCAGATTTTGGTGGTCCATGTAGAGCAGATATTTTCAGATTGTTAAGATTTAAGCATGGTTAATAATCTTTTCTTCCTATTGTTTGTTGTGTGTTCCCTACATGTAAGTTCTGTATAAAGTGCAGGTACCGAAAATAAAGTGTATGGCATTTTTGGTAGTTATTATTGTTCAACTTAGAGTATGTGGAGTTTCTGGTGCCTTAAAAAGGAAAAGCTAATAATCATAGCCATTTGTTCGCTATGGTATGATATAAACACAAGTAATTTTTCACGGCATGAGAATTGAAAAAATGTTTTCTTTTTATTTTTTAGATTATTTCTCTTTATTCAGAAGCATAAAGTTGTTTGCTGATTGCAAGAAGATGTTTCTTTGGCTCTTTCTGGTTTTGTCAGCCCCGATTTCTTCGACAAATGCAGATTCTGACATATCGGTGGAAATTTGCAGTGTGTGCTCCTGCATGTCAGTTGAAAATGTGCTCTATGTCAACTGTGAGAAGGTTTCAGTCTACAGACCAAATCAGCTGAAACCACCATGGTCTAACTTTTATCACCTCAATTTCCAAAACAACTTTTTAAATATCCTCTATCCAAATACCTTCTTGAATTTTTCACACGCAGTATCCCTGCAGCTGGGAAATAATAAACTGCAGAACATTGAGGGAGGAGCCTTTCTTGGGCTGAGTGCATTAAAGCAGTTGCACTTGAACAACAATGAATTAAAGATTCTCCGAGCTGACACTTTCCTTGGCATAGAGAACTTGGAGTATCTCCAGGCTGACTACAATTTAATCAAGTATATTGAACGAGGAGCCTTCAATAAGCTCCACAAACTGAAAGTTCTCATTCTTAATGACAATCTGATTTCATTCCTGCCTGACAATATTTTCCGATTCGCATCTTTGACCCATCTGGATATACGAGGGAACAGAATCCAGAAGCTCCCGTATATCGGAGTTCTGGAACACATCGGCCGTGTCGTCGAATTGCAACTGGAAGATAACCCTTGGAACTGTAGCTGTGATTTGTTGCCTTTAAAAGCTTGGCTGGAGAACATGCCATATAATATTTACATAGGAGAAGCTATCTGTGAAACTCCCAGTGACTTATATGGAAGGCTCTTAAAAGAAACCAACAAACAAGAATTATGCCCTATGGGCACAGGCAGTGATTTCGATGTGCGCATCCTGCCACCATCTCAGCTGGAAAACGGCTACACCACTCCCAACGGTCACACCACCCAAACGTCCTTGCACAGATTGGTTACCAAACCACCGAAAACAACAAATCCTTCCAAGATCTCTGGAATCGTGGCGGGCAAAGCCCTCTCCAACCGCAGTCTCAGTCAGATTGTGTCTTACCAGACCAGGGTGCCTCCTCTGACACCTTGCCCAGCCCCTTGCTTCTGCAAGACCCATCCCTCGGATTTGGGACTGAGTGTCAACTGCCAAGAGAAAAACATACAATCCATATCCGAACTGATACCGAAACCTTTAAATGCCAAGAAGTTGCACGTCAACGGCAATAGCATCAAAGACGTGGACGTCTCAGACTTCACTGAGTTCGAAGGACTAGATTTGCTCCACTTAGGCAGCAATGAGATTACAGTGATCAAGGGAGATGTATTCCACAACCTCACTAATTTACGCAGGCTGTATCTCAATGGCAATCAGATAGAAAGGCTATATCCTGAAATATTTTCAGGCCTTCACAACCTGCAGTACCTGTATTTGGAATACAATTTGATTAAGGAAATCTCGGCAGGCACCTTTGACTCGATGACGAATTTGCAGTTACTGTACTTAAACAATAATCTACTAAAGAGCCTGCCTGTTTACATTTTTTCCGGAGCGCCCCTGGCGAGACTGAACCTGAGAAACAACAAATTCATGTACCTACCTGTCAGCGGAGTCCTCGATCAGCTGCAGTCCCTTACACAGATTGACTTGGAGGGCAATCCTTGGGACTGCACCTGTGACTTGGTGGCATTAAAATTGTGGCTGGAGAAGTTGAACGACGGGATTGTCGTGAAAGAACTGAAATGCGAGACGCCCGTTCAGTTTGCCAACATTGAGCTGAAGTCCCTCAAAAATGAAATCTTATGTCCCAAACTCTTAAACAAGCCATTGGCACCATTCACGAGCCCTGCACCTGCCATTACATTCACCACCCCGCTGGGGCCCATTCGAAGTCCTCCTGGGGGCCCCGTGCCACTGTCCATCTTAATCTTGAGTATCTTAGTGGTCCTCATTCTAACTGTGTTCGTGGCTTTCTGCCTTCTGGTTTTCGTGCTGCAACGCAACAAGAAACCTACGGTGAAGCACGAAGGCTTGGGGAATCCCGAGTGTGGCTCCATGCAGCTGCAGCTGCGGAAGCATGACCACAAAACCAATAAAAAAGATGGACTGAGCACAGAAGCTTTCATTCCACAAACCATAGAACAGATGAGCAAGAGCCACACCTGTGGCTTGAAAGAGGCCGAAACCGGGTTCATGTTTGCAGATCCTCCAGGACAGAAAGTCATTATGAGAAATGCTGCCGAAAAGGAGAAAGATTTATTACACGTGGATACCCGAAAGAGACTGAGCACAATTGATGAGCTGGATGAATTATTCCCTAGCCGGGATTCCAATGTGTTTATTCAGAATTTTCTTGAAAGCAAAAAGGAGTACAATAGCATAGGTGTCAGTGGCTTCGAGATCCGCTATCCGGAGAAACAGCAAGACAAAAAAAACAAGAAGTCGCTGATAGGAGGCAACCACAGTAAAATTGTTGTGGAGCAAAGGAAGAGCGAGTATTCTGAACTGAAGGCAAAACTTCAGAGTTCCCCTGACTACCTACAGGTCCTGGAGGAGCAGACAGCTTTGAACAAGATCTAGGTCATGCAATCTTGCTTAATACAGAGGACATTTATTTAATGATGAAAGTGCCTTTTGTTGACTTAAAACTTCCAAATACTATATTAGCAATAGGCATAGAGGCAGGTGTTTCCAAGGGTGTCTCATTAACTGTAGCTGCAGAGATGTGTGAAATAGAAACGAATTTCCTTAATAGATTTTACTACATAAAACCTATACTGTGGAGTCCTGTGGGGATACTGCAAACTCTATTGCCAAAGGGATGCTTTATACATATAATACACTGAATTTAACCTCAAGAGGCAAATCTGTTTTGTACCCTAGATGCAAAACCTTCGTCTCTTTGTGCTTTGTAAAGCAAACTGAAGAAAACTGGTACCAGTGTTCGTACCTCAGCTGGGTCCCTCATCTTGCATGTCGATTATGTCGGTGGAACTGGAATAATCCTTTTGATTTGTGGCATTGTTAACAACTCTGTGTAAAGATTATCGGAAAAGTTAACAAAAAAAAAGCATGCAAAGAGAGAACTTTCGATAGCATTTGTAAATCAGAACCTTTATGGCCTGCATCTTGAAACCGCTGGATTTATAATGTTAAATTGTGCAAATATTTGTTTAAAATATACCATGCATTACATAACTATAAAATAAATTTGAACACTTTAAGCATTAACTGTCTATACATAAAAAATTCAGAGAAAAAAAATCAACGTGAGTTACATAGCATTTGTGGTGATCTGAAGAAATACGTGATGTTTATCAGAATTAAACATGACTCAAATTAAACTAACACTAGAGTTTGTTCTCAGTTATGTGAAATACCCACAATCCTTAAAGGTTGTCCAAAATTAGCAAAGTGCTTACCGTGTGAGCGCACCCAAAGCTATTTTTGTAACATAATTCATATTTATGAAGTACTTTGTATACTAAATAGGAAAATATGTACTCCTTAATATGTATTTAATATGCCTGACTTGTTTTCCTGATCACAGTGAACTTATCAATAAGTATAAATGTAGACAGGAAAATTATACCAAACTGAAACTGAAGCTGATATGTATAGAAGTCCTGGACATTGTGATCAGGTATAATTTTAAAACAAGAAAAACAACAAAAAATGAAAAAAGCAAAACAAAAATACAAAAAAAAAAAAACAGTTCTGTGCTATCCTTGTGAAATTAGCATATTATCTTCAGATTTGTTGCCAGTTGTGCATTTGAAAATAGGTCCTTTAGTTTTATGGTATGGTGTCTGGGGCAGTTATTTGCCATCAGTTATCTTGCTTTTCAGGGTTCTATGAGCTTAATTCAAATAGTTTTCACTATAAGAATTTTTAAAAAATTAATGAGTAAGGTTAATAGTTATCTCTTGTATGCATCCGTATCCCATCCTTTCATCATTCTGACTACTATCAGATAATCAAGTAGAACAGTAAACATCATGATAATCTTACATCTATCAAAGCCACACTGTAAAATGCTTTCATGGGTCTCAGATGAGTTCACAGTCTGCAACTACAAATGAAATGCCACTGTTTTTGCTTGTGCCGTTAAGTTCCAAGTCAAAATTGGTCAGAGGAACACAGTACTTAATAATGGGAGATATTTGAAGATTTTAGGAGCTCCCAATTAGCAAAGTGACATCCAGACACATTGCCTTCTTGGCCTGCATGAATACACACGTGCGTGCGCGCACACACACACACACACACATATATTTGTGCTCCATGTCTTATAATTACTATATTAATTAGTAAGATGGCCAAGAAGGTAAACATGGACATTCTTCACGAATTTCAAGTGGCAGACGTTTTGGTACAGCTTCCAAAATGATATTATGCTTAAAGTTGTAACAGCAGTCCCTCTGTTAATGACTAATTTCAGGGCTTTATGTGTTTTTCCAAAATAAATTCGTGACATTCTGGGAGATAAGTGTGTGTGTGTGTGTGTGCACGTGTGTGTGTATGTTTAGGTATATATGCATACATAAAGATAATTTGGAGTTTTTTTAAGTAGTGAAAAACAAAAACTGTCTCCACATGTATGTGCTGGTGCTCTTAAAACTTTAGTGGTTCATTTTGATTTTCATGACAATGTCTGTGAAAACTTTATATGATTATAAAATAATCCAAACATTTGCATTCTGAGCTTGAAAGGAAAGACATTAAGATGTGTGCCTGACAGCTTGTGTTCATCTACAACTTCATAAGGACTTTTAATATGCCATTAGCAAGCATCCATGGATTAAAGGGCTCCTAATGCATACCAACAGGATAAAGATGCAAAAGCTTCAAAGAAAGCATTTTAGTTTATCCTGTCAATGAAATATGGATTGAGGAATCTTAAGTATACACTTATGGGAGGAAAGGAAAGTTCTACCCGTGATCTGGGGATAATAGGTCATTGGGATGATGCCTTTTATTCAGTGTGGTGATGCTTTGAAGATGTCTCACGTTGCTGCAGAGTTGTCAATGACAAGAGTACCTGCCACCATCTCAAAGCTTGCTGTAACATATTGCCTAGCTCATACTCTCCTGCTGAAAGGTATACCTGTTTAACTTAAAAAAATAATTTAAATATAAGTGGTTATTTGGAAATTCTAATTGTAAATGAATGACAGTAACAAATCATTGGTTAAGGCTGATATACCTTCCTTAACTAAAGTCTTTGTGCCTACATTATACAGTGTATATTATTTTGCACAGGTCTCATCAGTTCCACTCGTACATTTTATGATAATGTAGTTAGGCATAAGTTTTGAGTTGAGTACAAGTGCAGTTAAAATACTGTATCTACATTTCGTTGGTTTCAACTATAACCTTGGTGTTGGTTTAACCCCTTGAGCAATGATATATGTGTTGGGACAGCATTTTTAGTAGAACTTTGGGATCTAGAAAATCCAAGAAGTATTCCTTTTTAATGTGCTCTGTCACAGCATGGGCTTCTTGGCTTTCTGTTTATGTTGAGTGGACTCTGTTAGAATGGTTGCAAAGAAAGCCAGATGGTTTGAAATCAGTGAAGGGGTTGAGATAATATATTGTGTCCATGTAATATAAATCAAGTTTTAAATTATTTTTTTATGAAATCAATAAAGATGATTCAATTCTTTAAAAGTAAATCGTTGTGTAATTTTATGAGAAAGCAGCTATTAAAGTACAGTGATTCAAGTCTATAAGTCAATTTATATTCTATATTTAGTTTTCCATTCTGAATAATAAACTGAATAAATATATTAATTAGAAAATCATTTAAGACCAGCTTTCTTTTGTTGCTTATTTTCACACAGTTTTTTTTAAGCCATAAGGATGCATAAATTATACACGGCATGGCCTCATGAGTATCATCAACAGATATTTCGGAGGTAACAGAACACATCTAGAAATGTATGGCAGTAATAGTAATCTATAATAACTTTTGCATGATTTATACATTGACATTGTATGAAATGAGCACAGTGAGTTTTTTTTGTTGTTGTTGTTATTGTTGTCGCATCCAAAGAGCTGGGGAGAAAATATATTAAGAATGTATTTATAATTACTATTTTGAAATAAATAAAACACATTGTATTGTTTTTACCCTGACTTGATTATTAGTATTTTAGGTTAGTTTCTAAAACAAAAATCAATTATTGCTATAAAAGCTAATGTAAATCACCAAAAGGAACTGTTTTAATGAATTTTGTTTGCTTTTAACAATATCAAGGTATTAGAGAGAATTTATTAAATGCCATTTTTATGAAAGTATTAATAAAATTGTTTGCTACAATGATATTTCTGCAGCCAGAGTTTGTTAAATATATTCACCTTTCCATTATTTTTCAGAAGAACTAAAGCAGTAACCAAACTGATCATTTCACCTAGATTTGAGGGTAAGCTATATAGCTTTAGACTACTGTTCATATTCAACAGAATTGCTAAATCTATGTTGAGAGATGCTTTCTTTCCAGATATCTTTCCAATCTGTGTTTTTTTCAACCAGCAGCTCCTTTGGAGAATAGTCAGGCAGTGCCAAGAGCAACATGTTTTGATTCTTGCCCATTCTCATTAATTAGTTGGAATCTGACATCACAGCAGATAAGCAGATATTAGTGTCTGACCCTAATTATCTTTCTGAATACTTTTAGAAGGACTTCAGGACCTCTGTCATCCATGGCCAGCTTGACTGATTATAGGTTGGTTCCACATTTATGGGGTAGATTGTGATTTTTATTTGGTTCTTTCAAACACAACCCAAATCATCAATCCATCACTTCACCAGAGTTCTTATGGTTGAGGAAAATTAATCAATTACATGATCGTTGATGTGAAGGAAGAGAAGAATATAAACAGACAGTATTGCCCAATAAAGTTAATGTAAGGCATGTTTACTTATGGGAAGAAAGAGAAAGAGAAAGAGCGAATATAAATTAGTTGAGATCGCTGTGGCCTTAGGTCTATCTATACCTAGCTATGATGAAGCTGTGAACGGTAAAGATGGCATATACCAATACTTTGGAACAAAATGTCATATTTGTCACCAGGAGATGTACCACGGGATTATGGAGCTTATTTTAGTTCTTTATGCATACTGAGCCCTGGGTTTTGGGTTCCAGCCATTCAGTTATGGAGACAAGTGGCATCAAATCAAGATTTGGCCTCATTTCCAATGCTCATTCAATTAGTCATTATGGTCCGATGGGCTGAACTAAAATATCCTGTTTGTGGCTTGACTTACTGGGAATAACCAACTACATATTTCAAGTTCTCTTGCAATTCTTAACCCTCAATTTCGGATTTGCTGGGGCTCTGTCCTTTGTTAGGTTGTAGTACAAATGGGAGGCTAAACGCACTGTAAGAACTTATTTTTGTACAAAACTTCTCTTAATCTTATTTTGAATTTAATTTTGTTTTGGTTTTCACTAGTTGATGGTATTGCATTTTAGAAGGAGAAATCAAGCAAAGCAACCTGTGTTGTCCACCTGTCAGGAACTATTGTGAGTTTTACTTTTCTAAAAATTATTTTTCACCAGTTGTTCCTATGTCTGCAGAGGGAAATAAAGTGGGGGGCTCTGAGATAACTATTTGAATGTTTCGGGAAGATGGATTGCCATTGAGAATGAAAAGATACAAACTTTTTCTTTATTAATATTATCAGATCTACCGGTAATTACCCAATCTACTGGTAATTACCAGATCTACCCAGTCCAGAGAGAATTGCTCAGCCCTCCCCTTAGTTTACTTTTGTAGACACTGGAATGGGTGGGTTCTTCAAAGAGAAAATGTGAATATGTTATGAATGGTTATATGCTATCACTTTAAAATTAGCTATAGGAAGGTAATAGTCTTTTAAAGTTCCTGAACAATATCTTTCTCTTATTTGGCATGTCAGAAATACTAGATCATGCCAGATGCCCAGTCGTTCAGTGGATACTGCTCATGGAAGCCTTTGAAAATCATAGTAAACTCTGTTCTCCCTGGTGAAAATTGCAATGTGTATTTCCATCATTGTTTCATGTGAACTGAACCACTGCAGTAAAATTCTGGAGTTGATATTCAGTAATCTTACTCTGTTTTCACAAATAAATGTCTTTTCTTATAGGTCACATTTGTAGCCATTCAGTGTGTTTATTAGTTCCTTATATACTGGAATTAATGATGCTCAAGTTGAGGAATAAATGCAAATAATCTGTTTCATACTTGATGCAGTTTTTTCTATCAGTTTACACGTATAGGCCAGGTCTACCTACCTACACACACACCCACAGAAATACACACAAATAGTGAAGTACACCCGAAAATAGTTACCTAGACAATGTCAACAAAACATTTCTGCCTCAACTACCTAGGTATTTCAAATCAAAGTAGGCATTTGGGCCTGAATGATAACTGCCTTGCTTTTTGCTTCATTTTAATTGGGAATCCGACTTCTGTGTCAAAAACAGTAGAAATTAGGCCCAGCTTATCTCCCAGGGCTTCCTGAGTTTCAGTAATGGCTACTGTCTTAGGATTTGGTTTGGATTTTCCTTATATATTAACTCTATCATCATTATCATCCTCAAGCTATATGCTTCCTAAATATATGGTACGAGATGCAATTCCCAGGCAGTTAGCCATGGGGCAACTTAATGTGGTTACCACCTTTCGCAAGCATTATTCAGAAAAACTTATAAAGGTATATAGATCCAAAATAAAGACCCCCACAGGCTGAGGATTTGCCGCAGAAAAGATTAGGACGTAGAAGTTGTTTTGTTTCTTGTTTTTCAAGAAGGAAAAGTTGGTTGATAATTACTGTCTTAAGAGTATGTGCCTAGGTTAAGATTGGAGAAGAAGGACAAAGGAGTGTTAAGAGAAGAAAGAATTGCTTATCATATAGAACTCAGAACCTAATTACTGAGAAAGAATCAGGGCAAAAATCTGTCAAATCTTGGACTTCTTTTTCCTTATTCTCTTTGCTTTCTTTTTTAAAATAGATGTGTAATTCAGGCTGTGTAAACACACTAGTACTTCATATGTTTTAATAGAATTCACTGGTCAATTAAAACAAGCAATTACTTTCCAGCCCCCACGGAATTTTTTTCTTTGGTTTACTGGCATCGTGGATTGACTGATTGTCAGGGCCTCCTGATAGAGTTTTAGCTGTGAAAAACAATAAGTAGTATTTGTGTTTAATGAGAATTGGAGGTGAAACATGCACATCACATGTAACACATTTTGATAGGGTGCAAATAATTGGTACAAACATTTAAGATCCCAATTTTGTGGTCAAAAGCTACGAGGCTTTCTGGTTTGTTTTCAGAAATTTTATTTCCATAAAAATTACCAAATGCGTATTTGAGAAACCATTTCCTGCAAGAAGCCCCAGGAAACCGTGTATCTGCCACAGATCTCCTGGCTCGATAGCAGGATGTGTCACATTTGCCAAAGTCCTCCCTGCTGGAAATTCTTCTCTTCCGTTGTGTACCAACAGCCAACCCTATCTGTGGCACCGGCTCGTTTAGGGACATTTTCTCAGTCTTGTCTGGTAGTCAGTGGCAAAGCACACAAGTGCTAGGATTCTAAATCCAAACATATATTCCCCTTTGCAATATTATCACGACTAGAGAGTATTTTTTATTGTGTATATTTTCCAAATTGCTATCTTTGTTTTTATTCACCGGTTATCTTCCAGTCCTCAGCAGCTACTAGTTGTTTTATTCATAGCTACCCTTCAAAGTGGAAGGTAATCTCAGTCTTGGAAACACAGTTATTTATAGAAGGAATCATCACATTTCTCTCTGCCCATTTCCTTCTGTAACTTCTAGAAATATGTGAAATATAGTACAGTAAAGGATAGATTCAAAAAGAAGTCTTCCTGATACAAAACTAATTATGAGAGGAGAGAGTGAGTTATAAGAAAAAGTCAGCGTCAGGACGATATTTCTTGTGTTTTAGATTTCCTTGCATGGGAATTGGAGTACAAGGCATGAGCTTGTGAGCTAGACACGAAGAAATCAGTTTTTACTCTGGAGTCCCTGCAATAACTAAAGAAGTAGGGTATTGCTGACATACGGGCAGGTTTGCCATGTGTTGCCATAAACATGGCTGCTATTTTCTCCTTGTACTCTCTGTTTCAGAAAATATTCATTTGCTTGGATTTGACACAACGGCTGAGATGCTGCTGTATCAATTCTCACCGTGACAATTCACAAAGCATTTTTTTTCTATATATAGCTTAACGGTTACACAAAGATGTGTATTGGAAACCTATTAAAACCATTGGGATTAGGAGGAGAACTAGTGTGTCCTTAAGGAAAGAGGGCTTTTAAGAGAACCATGACGCAGGCATTTTTATTAAAATGCCATCGTGGGAGACCACCTCCCTTTGAACCTGTGGGCTTTTTGTAGGCTTTGATGTGTACATTATAAGGAAAATAAATCTCGGTCAGAGACAGCATTTCCATTCTGTGCAGTCATCTTGGCTGCCTAAGCTGTGATGCAGTGCAGAATGTGTGAGCACTAACTTGGCTATTTAAACCCAAATGCATACATGATTTCAGCTGCTTATTTGAATATAAACAAATTGGCAAAGCCCAGTTTCTGACATAAGGTTCTAATTAAAGCCAAGTGAGACTGCACTTAATAATCTTTATTCAATCTTAGGGATTATCAGAACAGGAGTAAAGCTTTTTGGTGAATAGCCATCCTCAATACTGAAGGACTATCGTAGGAAGATGGAGAATATGCACTCACTGAATTTTCAAGTAACATCATGTGGTCCAAATCCCTCCTCCTACTGAAGAGCAACTAGAACTGGAGAGGAAAGTGACTTGCTCAAGGTCACATACCATGTTATGGCCAGTCAGGTCTAGGACCTGATTCTCCTGATTCATGGAATAATGTTATGTCCTTCACACTGCTCAGTGGATGTTCCAGACGGGAAAATGAGGATCCGTAGGTGGGGTTTCAGGAAGACATTCCAATGCAGTATAAGAATATTTTCCATAAGTTTTAGAGCAGTTCATAATTGGATAGGCATACAGAGTACAGAGTTCTTTATCCATGGAAGTATCCATGGTGAGAATGGTTCTCACAAGGAGGGTGAATGTTATTCAAGAATATTTGGTTTGAATGCAAGGTCAGACCAGATGATCTTGGAGGGCACATCTAGCTTTAAGGTGCTAGGATTCTATGGTATACACATTGAAGCCATTTATCAAGTGGGTCAAGATTATCCAATATGTGTTTTTTTGTGTCCTAACATTCAAGTACTTGATCCATAGTAGTTTAATTACTAATGAATGATGGCAACAAATCAATCACCAAACTGCCAGTTAGAAAGATAGTTGGCATCATGTTAGAAGAGACATGAAGTTCTGCCTAATTTTTAGCATTTTCATTTTTAGTATCAGTATTCCAAAAAGAATAGTCTCTGACGTTTTAAATTTTTACAAAGGAATAAAAAATAACCTCCTTTGTACATTGCACTGAAGATGGCACTATAGTAACAACCTCATACTAGAAATGAGAAGACATGCTTGTATTTATTATTTGAATACTAAACTTAAATTTTGAAGTTATTTTTTGAGCTTGGCAAATGGAACACAAAGGTTAGCTTATTTTAATATCATCTTCTCTAATTGGAGTTGGGTCTATTTTTTTTTTATTATTATTATTATTTACCCTCAATTAGATAGAACTGAAATTTATGCCAAAGAATATAGTTGAGGTTATAGCTCAACAGATTATATTAAGAATAGCAGCTACAAAGATCTGAACCATAAAAAAGATACTCTCAGAAACATTTATTTGAATTTCATTCCCCGGACACAGAAAGTGGTCTTTAAAAAAAAAGGAAAGCAAAAACTCTTCAGACCTCAAGAATTTTTGTTTATTTTTGTTGTTATTAGTTTTTGAAAGATTCTGGGTACATCCAGGATGATTCTGAAATGCATCTCTGACTTTGTCTTCATTAAATACTGTTCACTGTAGCCCTGTCACAAGAGACTACTGTGCGTCTACTGGCCCTTTTGTTCATAGAGTATTCCTTCAGGTACTAGTAATTCATTAAAAATTAACAGTTTTACACTAGGGAATAATACTTCACATCTAAAAGGCCACAGTGTTAAATGCCTAAGTAACCTCTGCATAATTAACTTTCCCTTTAAGTAGAGAAGAATAGAGGGGGATAAGAATGTTGAGCTTGATTTGTGGCTGACATGGTAAGATGTCTATCAGAGCGAGGCAAATGGACCTTCTTGCATCTCCTTTCTCTACCTCTCACGTGTCCACTTCCCCCTACCTACTTCCTGTGCAGCCTCAAAGTTCCACCACTCAAGCATCCTCTCTTGTGACGGTGGCCATATAGAACCAAAAGCAACCCCACCCCGATCAAAACACTGACTCTGTTTAGTGCCCCCCCACATACACACCTAAGTCACATTCAGATACGAAATACACATACAGCTAATGCACATGCATGTGAGTATGTCAGAACTCCCAGAAATACCTACATTTTTAAGAGAGAATATCAAGGGGGAGGGAAGGAGATCATATCAGTGGAACAAATGGTGGCATTACAGGCTGACAAGCAATGGGCGAAGAGACTCCCTGTGTTATCCCTCAGGTATCACCACATGTAAAGCTGGAGCAGCTGGGTTCAATGGGGACTGGGAGACAGATTTAAACCTACTCTCACTGAAGTCCAATAAGGCTTTTTTTAGGTTATAGCTCAACAGACTACATTAAGCCTTATGATAAGTCCAATTCAGCCTTATTTATGCTGAAGTTAGAAGGGAAGAGCAGTCAGTCAGGTAAGGCTCTTCCGTGGAAATGACATTTAAATTAAAGTCCTGAAGGATGAATTCAAGTTAGTTGTGGACGAGGGGGGTCATGGGAGGGCAGTTGAGGCTGAGGGGATGGCATGGGTTGAGACCCCAAGGTGGGAATTATCTCATTATGTGGTGGTGCTGAGGTAGGCAGGGGCTAAGACAGGGGGGTTGGTGAACTTTTCCTGTAAAGCACCATATAGTAAATATCTGAGGCTTTTACAGGTCATATAGTCTCTGTCACACCTACTCAACTCTGCCTTATAGCATGAAAGCAGCCATTGATGATACACCAAAAAAAAAGGGTGCCTCTGTTCCAATAAAACTTTATTGACAGAAACAGGCAGGGGGCCAGATTTGGCCACAGGGTCATTGTTTGCCACCCCCTGGGCTAGATCGTCAAGGATGTGATAGGAGTCTGACTTCTAGGTGCTTTGGGAAGTCAATGGAAGTTTTAAAAAGCATTGGAGTGACATGAGCAGGACAGACTTCTGGCTGTTATATGAAGGTTGGACTAGAGGGGTTGAGGAACAGAGTAGAAGTAGAGAAACCAGCAAGAAAACCCTTGCAACCATTCTGAAAAAAGGCCAAGGTGATCTAGGCTGTTTCAGATGAAGGAGTATACGGCCATGAGATACATGTTGAATGTAGATGTGAAGGCTTTTCCTAATCGACTGGATATGGGGGTCCAGGGTGACAGAGGAGTCAGGCAGGACCTTTAGAGTTCTCTGCTTTGAGCAACTGGGCTGATGAAGAGGCCATTCACTGAGATGGGAAACTCTGGGGGAGGGGTGGCTTCTGTGGGTGTGTCCTTTTCTCTCAGCTTCTCTGGGGCTTTTTCCTTGATCTTCTCTTAATTTCATCTCTTAGCTTCTGTATGTGTTTTATCTTCTTATAAAGGACTCTAGTAAAAGGATTAAGACCCATCTTCAATGGGGTGGGTCACATCCCAGTTGAAATAACATAATCAAAACTTCCCACCCACAATAGATCTATACTTAGAGGAATGGATTAAAAGTACATGACCTTTTCTGGGGTACATAACAGCTTCAAACCACTACAGGGGGCATCAAGAGAGGAGTTCCATTTTGTACATGTTAAATTTGAAATGGTTTGGAGTTGTCAAGATGTCAGGTAGGTGGCGCATACTTGATGCAATTTTTCTGTCAGCTTACACCTATAGGCCAGGTCTGCCTACCTACATACACACCCACACACATAGGAACACACACAAATAGTGAAGTATACCCAAAGAATTCTCTAGGCAATGTCAACAAAACATTGAGCTTCTGACAGAAGCTCTGAGGAGCAGCTCAGGCCAGAGATAGAATTGAGAGTCCTCTTCATTGACAGTTAAGGTCATGGAAAGAAGGCATAGAATGAGAAAACAAGGCACAACACTGACTGCAACTTCTATAGAACTTGGTTTTTCAGTGCTATCTGTGCACTACCTGCATCAGACACACCCGAGGGACTTGTTAAGGTGCAGATTTTCAGGCCCTTCTGGGGCCTACTGGATCAGAAACTCTGTGGGCAGGGTCCAGGAATGTGCATTTCTGAAGCTCCCCAGGTTATTCTTCCTTACATTAAATTGTGAGAATCCTGGCTTTTGAGGTTAGTTGGAAGAGAAGGTGACTGCAAAAAGGATGAAACTGTGACCAGACAGCTAAAGGGAAAAACAGGATACCATGAGGTCTTGGGAGCAAAAAATAAAGAGTGTGACAAGGAGGGAGTGACCCACTGTGCCCAGGGTTTTGCTGAGAGACAGCAATTCTATCTAACCAGACTCTTCAGGTACCAGTCCCACTTGGACTGCATCCAAGACAGATGTCAGAACAGCTGTGGGACTCCATGCCCTAACAGGTGACAGACGCTCAGACAGAAACTCCACAGGGGTAGCCAAGGGAAGGGATGGTCTGAGAAATGACAGCAGAATAAGAACCGGAACACTGGGGAAAGTGGAAGCAAGAGAGCAGTGCAAGGAAGAACTCAGCATTCCAGCAGGGAGGCCTGGAAACAGCCAAGTCAGCAACAGGGTCATATCCAAAGCAGGAAGTGAAAGGGAGATCCAGAGTCAGCACCGCAGGGTAGCAGGGGCAGACTGAGATGGAAGCGCACCAAACTCCAGCCGTCTTTAAAGACACTTGATGCCCAGCGGGCCTGCCCTGTCTAGGATGAAGAACAAGCCAGGGGCCCCTTGGAGCTTCAGATGTTTGCCACTGGGCTTTGGGAAGATATTCTGCCAGGAACCCCCACCTCCATCCCTCCATGCCATGGCATCATCTCCTTAACAGAGTGTATCCCTTAAATTCACATTAATGCACATTTATTGAGTGCCTACCACGTGCCTTCTCTAGGCCGGATGCTGGGAAGATAGAGAAGAGTTGGCCCAAGTTCTAGCCCCCATGGAGCTCACAACTTGAGGCAGGTGTGAAAATGATTAAAGAACTAGAACATGACATCCTAAGTGCTGTAATGTCAAGTCAATGTGCTACAGGAACAGGGATGCATCTAGGGGGAGCAAGGAAGGCTTTGTAGGTGTCACTCAAACTAACCTTTGAGGGTGGGTTGGATTTTGATAGGAGAGAACAGTTTGTGTAAAGTCAGAGAGGTGTGGGTGAGCAAAGTGTTCTTAGGACTCTGAGTATTTCAGTGTGGCTGGAGCATGTGGTTCCTGAGGGATATCTCCACCTGCTAACATGCCATCATTGCCTGTATGACTCGCAGGCACCTCAAACTTATAGTATATGCCAGCCTGAATTCTTCATTTCCCTACATGGAATGTTCTTCCAGCCCCTCAGGTACCTGGTTACTCCAGTTAGAATCCTGGCAGTCATCCCAAGCCCCTCCTTTTCCTTCACCTGACATCACCAAGGTCTGGGGATTCTCCCCCACTTCTCTCCATTCCACCCCCTGTGGCCTCCATGCTGGTCCAGGCCCCAGCCCTTGGTGCTCTCCTAGACTTCTGCTGAAGCCCCCTCTGCTGCCACTCTGGCCCATCCATTTTTCATACAAGAACAGCCACAATTATCTTAAATTTCAAATCATACTCTAATTCCTCCAGTGACTTCCCATTTGCCTTTAGGAGAAGACAAAAATGGCCGAAAATCACTCTCATTTATTGAGTGCTTCTTAACTTGCCAGTCGCAACTTTTGTTGTAGACACGGCCATTGTCCCCAACTTACAGATGAAGAAATGGAGGCAAAGGGAGATTTTAAAAACTTGCCCAAGGTCACACAGTAGAAAGTGACATAGCTGGGAAAAGAACCCCAGCATTCTGGCTACTGATTCCAGATTTTTCTCCACTGTGCTACACAGCTCTACCAAAATGTAAACTCTTTGCCATGCACAACCTACCCAGCACTGCTGGGCCTCTGCCTGCCCTTCCAGCCTTGCCTTATACCATTATCACCCTCTCCCCCTTATTATTCTACGTGGCACACTAAACTAAATGGTTGCAGTTATGTGACTGTGCTATGCTTTCCTGTCCTCAAGCCTTTGGACATGCAACGACACTCCCTCTGTTTACAACACCCTCTGCCCACAACACCCTCTGCCTCTCTCTTTCCCGGGTTAACTGCTATGCTTATCTTAGATCTCAGCTTACTCATCACCTCCCCCTGAAAGCCTCTCCTATACACGCCTCTAGGGCCTTGTGCTAACGCCTGTTTCAGCACTTGGCATCTTGTATCAAAATTGCATTTTTTCTTATTTGTCTTTCAGTTAAACTAAGAGCTCCTGGAGCCCAGGTTCCCTGTTCTGGTCATCTTGCGTCCAACGTGCTTAACATAGTACCTAGTAGTAGAGGGTGACAGAATATTTATTCAATCAATAAATATATTAATGGACATGAGAGAAGGTGAGGTCTGAGAGAGGTCATTTGGATTCAAATTATTAAAGGCCTTGAATGTCATGCTAAGATGTTTGAATTTTATTACTGAAGATATTTGAGAAGGGAGAGCAGAACTTTTTCTTTTAGGGAGATGAGTATGAGGGTACTATGGAAATTGGAGAGAGAATTTTGAAGACAAGAAGAGAATTAGGATGTATATCAGTCAGTCTTGGCTGCATTGAAAACTACCCCCAAAATTCTGCCACAGGGTTAGCTGGGGTGGCTGTGCTTCAGATCTAGGCTGGCTCAGCTCCACATTCTTGTTTTAGTTTTGTCTTCTCCTTTTGTCTCTCATTCTTCTGTGACCTTCATGCCATCCAGGGAAAGTTCTTCTCATTCCTGTATCAGATGAGGGCAAACACACAAGTACATATCAAGCTCCTGCTCACGTCATGTCACTGACAAAAGCAGGTCATGCAGGCAAGCCCGACATCAATGGGGCAGGGAAAATTACTCCTCTGATGGAGGTCAAAGGGTAGGGAATGGCTATTTGCTGAATAAAAATCTCATCTACCACAGATGCTATTACTCTAGGCTAGATCAGTGGTCCCCCTCCCCCAAGCCTACTTTGACTTTTTTTTAAATTTATTTAAACAGTTTGATTCATACACCATACAATCCATCCTGTGTACAATCAATGGCTCTTGGTATAATCACATAGTCATGCATTCACCACCACCACAGTCAATATGAGAACATTCTCATTTCTCCCAAAATAAAAAAGTCCATACTCCTTATATCCCTCTATTATTGACATTTAGCTTTGGTATAGTACCTTTGCTACAATTAATATAAGAATATTACAATGTTACTGTTCACTATAGACCTTAGTTTGCATTAATTGTATTTTCCCATATACCACCCTATTATTAACAACTTGTAATAGTGATGTATGTTTGTTCTAGTTCATGTAAGAACTTTTTTGCACAATTAATGACTGTCATTGTCTACTCTAGTTTTCACTAAGTTTTACAGTCCCAGTTTTTATCTTCTATCTTTCCTTCTGGTGTCCTACATGCCCCTAGCCTTCCTCTTTCAACCGTATTCACAATCATCTTTGTTCAGTGAACTTACAAATATTGTGCTGCCATCACACAGTATTGTGCTATCCATTTCCAAATCTTTACAATCAACCTTATTAAACATTCTGCACTCCTTAAACATCAATTGCTTAATCTCTACCTTCTTTCGATCGCCTGGTAACCTATGCTCTTGAATTGAACTTTGAATGTGCCCATTATAGTTAGTTCATGTTAGTGAGAACATACAATATTTGTCCTTTTGCTTCTGGCTTATTTTGCTCAACATAATATCCTCAAGGTTCATCCATGTCGTTGCATGTATCACAAGATCAGTGGTTTTTGACTAGAGAGTCAGGGGATGCATGCCTCACCTTGGAAGGTGAAAGTCAATTTTTGGAGAAGGATGATCATGTATATTAAAAAAAAATATTCCTACCTCTCACCTCCTCCTTTCAGAATCATTACTGATATGAGCTACTGTTTCTAATAGGAGTATTATATCCCTGAGGTCCAGTAAGAGAGGATAAAAGCTTGGAAAACACTGCTCCAGATGATAGATGATAAGGACTAGGAGATAAGGGCCTAGGCAAATGATTGGATGCAGAGGGCCAGGAAAGGGAAGAATCGGTGATGACCCATAGTATCAGAACAAGGTGATTACACCTGTGATGACTTGAATGAAGAAAGAGTGTGTAGGAGGAGGGAATTTATTCATTTAAGAAATACTCAGGAAGCATCCTTTATGTACAAGTCCCTTATTCGCAGGCATGAATCAGATGTGGTTCCCATCCTCATAGATCTTCTGGTCTGGTGGACACAGGACTTGTACACATATGGCACATGCACAAATAAGTATATGATCTAGAAAGGTAAATGTTATAGGAATAAGAAGAAATTTTGAGAGTTTAATTCAACTTGGAAAGACTGATAATGGAGGAGGTGGTGATAGATCTGACCCTAAAGAAGAGGTGGGATTTGGATGGTGGCAAAGATAGGTGGTGACGTGGGTGAACGCAACAGCCTAAGCAAAGGCTCAGAGCAAGATGGGTATAAGATGCATGTGAGGCCAGACAGTAGTTGTTTGGGTGGGGTACATGAGGGGTCAGTGGGAAACAGGGCTGGGCTTTTAGGTATTCAC